>NC_091984.1:14405387-15005387 GCF_044704955.1 Pristiophorus japonicus | reverse complement strand
AAAGGAAAGATAGATTACGAAAGTAAGCTTGCGCAAAACATAAAAACAGATAGTAAAAGCTTTTACCGACATATAAAACGGAAAAGAGTGACTAAAATAAATGTTGGTCCCTTAGAAGATGAGAAGGGGGATTTAATAATAGGAAATGTGGAAATGGCTGAGAACTTAAACTATTATTTTGCTTCGGTCTTCACAGTGGAAGACACAAAAACCATGCCAAAAATTGCTGGTCACAGGAATGTGGGAAGGGAGGACCTCGAGACAATCACTATCACTAGGGGGGTAGTGCTGGACAGACTAATGGGACTCAAGGTAGACAAGTTCCCTGGTCCTGATGAAATGCAGCCCAGGGTATTAAAAGAGATGGCGGAAGTTATAGCAGATGCATTCGTTATAATCTACCAAAATTCTCTGGACTCTGGGGAGGTACCAGCGGATTGGAAAGCAGCTAATGTAATGCCTCTGTTTAAAAAAGGGGGCAGACAAAAAGCAGGTAACTATAGGTCAGTTAGTTTAGCATCTGTAGTGGGGAAAATGCTTGAAGCTATCATTAAGGAAGAAATAGCGGGACATCTAGACAGGAATAGTGCAATCAAGCAGACGCAACTTGAATTCATGAAGGGGAAATCACGTTTAACTAATTTACTGGAATTATTTGAGGATATAACGAGCATAGAGGTGGATAGAGGTGTACCGATGGATGTGGTGTATTTAGATTTCCAAAAGGCATTCGATAAGGTGCCACACAAAAGGTTACTGCAGAAGATAAAGGTTCGTGGAGTCAGAGGAAATGTATTAGCATGGATCGAGAATTGGCTGGCTAACAGAAAGCAATGAGTCGGGATAAATGGGTCCTTTTCGGGTTGGAAATCGGTGGTTAGTGGTGTGCCACAGGGATCGGTGTTGGGACCACAACTGTTTACAATATACATAGATGACGTGGAAGAGGGGACAGAGTGTAGTGTAACAGAATGTGCCGATGACACAAAGATTAGTGGGAAAGCGGGTTGTGTAGAGGACACAGAGAGGCTGCAAAGAGATTTAGATAGGTTAAGCGAATGGGTGAAGGTTTGGCAGATGGAATACAATGTCGGAAAATGTGAGGTTATCCACCTTGTAAAAAAAACAGTAAAAGAGAATATTATTTGAATGGGAAAAATTTACAACATGCTGTGGTGCAGAGGGACCTGGGGGTCCTTGTGCATGAATCCCAAAAAGTTAGTTTGCAGGTGCAGCAGGTAATCATGAAGGCGAATGGAATGTTGGCCTTCATTGCGAGAGGGATGGAGTACAAAAGCAGGGAGGTCCTGCTGCAACTGTATCGGGTATTGGTGAGGCCGCACCTGGAGTACTGAGTGCAGTTTTGGTCACCTTACTTAAGGAAGGATATACTAGCTTTGGAGGGGGTACAGAGACGATTCACTAGGCTGATTCCGGAGATGAGGGGGTTACCTTATGATGATAGATTGAGTAGACTGGGTCTTTACTCATTGGAGTTCAGAAGGATGAGGGGTGATCTTATAGAAACATTTAAGATAATGAAAGGGATAGACAAGATAGAGGCAGCGAGGTTGTTTCCACTGGTCGGGGAGACGAGAACTAGGGGGCACAGCCTCAAAATACGGGGAAGCCAATTTAAAACCGAGTTGAGAGGGAAATTTCTTCTCCCAGAGGGTTGTGAATCTGTGGAATTCTCTGCCCAAGGAATCAGTTGAGGCTAGCTCATTGGATGTATTCAAATCACAGATAGATGGAGCTGAGTCCACGGCCAGATCAGCCATGATCTTGTTGAATGGCGGAGCAGGCTCGAGGGGCTAGATGGCCTACTCCTGTTCCTAATTCTTATGTTCTTATGTTTGTTCTTATGAAGGAGTTCCGCATAAAGCATTTGCTTTGGGAGTTTCGTATCTGGCATACGAACTATGTGGCCTGCCCAGCGAAGTTAACTGAGTGTGGTCAGTGCTTCAATGCTGGGGATGTTAGCCTGGACGAGGACACTGATGTTGGTGCGCCTGTCCTCCCAGGGGATTTGCAGGATCTTGCGGAGACATCGTTGGTAATACATCTCCAGCGACTTGAGGTGCCTTCTATACCTCGTCCATGCCTCAGATCCATACAGGAGGGTGGGTATTACTGCAGCCCTGTAGATCATGAGCTTGGTGGTTGATTTGAGGGCCTGGTCTTCAAACACTATTTTCCTCAGACGGCTGAAGGCTGCACTGGCGCACCGGAGGCGATGTTGGTTCTCCGCATCAATGTCTGCCTCTGTTGATTTTAATCGCTCCAGCATTGCCGGCCCTGCCTTCAGCCTCCTAGGCCCTAAGCTTTGGAATTCCCTCCCTAAACCTCTCTGCTCATCTCTCTTCCTTTAAATACACTCCTTAAAATCTACCTCTTTGAGCAAGCTTTTGGTCATCTGCTCTAAAATATCCTTTTATGATATTTGTTTGATAAACCTCTTGTGAAGCACCTTGAGATATTTTACTACTTTAAGGGAGCTAGATATATGCCAGTTTTATTGTTGTTGCCTTTCGGATGAAACTTTGAAGCCGAACCCCCATCTGCCCACTCAAGTCCCATGGCATCATTTCGAAGAAATGCAAGGGAGCTATCATTGGTTTTCTGGCCAATATTTATCTCTTAATAAAATCCCACTAAACATTATCTGGTCCTTATCACATTGATAGAAACATAGAAAATAGGTGCAGGAGTCGGCCATTCGGCCCTTCGAGCCTGCACCACCATTCAATGAGTTCATGGCTGAACAATTGATGATTTGGGGATCATATTGTGCGCAAGTTGGTGACCAGTTTTCCTCCATTACAACAGTGACTACACTTCAAAATTACTTCATTGTCTGTAAAGCAATTTGGGACGTCTTGAGGTCATAAACGCTATATGAATGTAAGTCTTTCTTTAACTGAAGACAGATAGCTGCAGATACCATTAGGAATCCACAGTTGGATTTAACCCAGAGTTAAAAGATCCTTTCCGAATCAAAACTTTCTACATGAAAATTAGAAGCTTTTTAGTCTGCTATTGATGTGCTGCTTCTGTAGCGTACATAAAGTACTTTTCGAACTGGTTTTATGATCCTGGAGAGCTACAGGGAAAAGGCAACAGTAATTTGATCCTGCCTGACACCTGGAAGTTTAGAATATATAAATTATCTTCGGAAATGATTTTGACAATTTTTGCAATCAAGTCTTTGGGCCCAGTTAAACTTTCTTTAATGGCAGTGTGCCTGAATTCTTTCTGACTTTGGCGACGGGGGGAAAGAAAGAAAGGAAGGAAGGAAGGAAGGAAGGAAGGAAGGAACGGAGGGCCGTGGGGGGGAGTGAGGGGAGGAGAGGTGATCTAATTGTGTGCAAATTTGTGTGAAGAAGTGCTTCCGAACATCAGCCCTGAGCAGCCCAGTTCTAAGTTGAAGTTTATGCCTTCTTGTTTTGGGCCTCACCTCTCACCAGAGGAACTCATTTCTCTCTATCAACCCAATCAAATCCTTCAATCATTTAAAACACCTCAATTAGATCACCCCATAATCTTCTGTACTCGAGGGAATACAAGCCTAGTCCGTGCAAACTGTCCTCATAATTTTACCCTTTTAGCCCCGGTATCATTCTAGTGAATCTGCGTTACATCCCTCTCCAAGGCCAATATATCCATCCTGAGGTGCGATGCCCAGACCTGTTGCAATGCTCCAGATGGGGTCTGAGCTGAGGTTTAGATGGGGCATGCCCCATCGACAAATCTAACCATTTGAGCAGCCCAACCGATGGTCTTTAAAGAGACCATTGAAGGCCGCTCAACTACAAAAAAGGCTGAAAGGTATTTTCAACTTTTACTTTAATGGGGCCCAGGAGGAGAAGGAACACTCCACCCGATCCTGCAAAAATTCTCATGCCCCGCTGGCAGCTTGAGCAAGACCCCCATCCCTGGGATTGAGTCACCAACCCACACCTCCCCCCTGGTCCACCGGAGCCCCCAGCCCCCCCACTCGCTGGCTTCCAGTTGATTACCCAATGCCTATCCCCCAATCAGATAGTATTGCTTTAATGCGCACACCTCGCCAACAGCCTGCAAACAAAGCCAGGGACTCACAATGGCCAGGGCCTTACGGGGGAGCGGGGGTAACAACACTGAGCTCGGCCCTCCCCGTCGCCCATTGTGTGTCTGAACTTAAAAGCAGTCATCATCTGAGGAGAAACTCCTTGGGTTTTCCGCAATCGCTGTGCTTTAATACAGGATGCTGTGTTTGATGAGGGTTACATGATGAGGATGCCATGAACTGATTTTACTCTCCTATTGTTCCAATGGAACGAGGCAGCTTTCTAATATAAATACATTCAGTAATAAAGTAAGCTTAATAGATTTAATTCAGTGACCTTGTTTTCATTGGCACTAAATGAAAAACCATACACTCATGCAAACCCAATTTAGCTGCTCTATTTTAATAAACATCATCCGGAAATGTTTCCTGCCCGTGTTTTCTTAGCAAAGCTTACTCGATTTTTATTTGTGCCCAGCCCCCTTTATTTTTCTAGTGGCGATTTTTCGGGGGAATTTTCCTGTTTCTGCATTCCAGGCACAGAGCAGCAATTATATATGATTAGCAGTTACTCCCGACTTTCAGATCTTCTCAATTAATTGGGTGCACTATGGAACTAGTGTGCGATCCTTCACATCTCATATGTCAAGCACAAAGACATGAAATTTAACCCCGTTATTTTTAAGATCAGAATTGCTCCAGCCTTTAAAATATTTTCTTCACTTTCAGCGTTCTATTATTATAAAACCATGATCTAACTTAAATCAATATAAAAAGTAGGCTGCACATAGCGACAGCACAAGTCCCAGCCAGAATGGAGATGATTCGGTAATTCCCCTCGCAATCACTCCTTGAGACCACACAGCTGTAAGTGAATGGGATTGATTTTACAGACATCACGTAACTATCCTGCACTTACTGCATTTTGCTGGGGAAACAATCATTTTTTATTAGATGTTGCTGTAGTTTTGGTCATGAGTTCTGTTTGCTGTAGTTCGTAGAGACTCTGTTTAAAGAGACTCTGTCTGCTGCAGCGTACTGTTTAAATAGACTCTGTCTGTTGTTTGTTTAGTAAATAGACTTTGTTTACTTGTTTGCTCTTTGATGTGAGTCCTGTTGTAAGCCCTGCTCCGCCTCCAGCACATTGGGCCGAAAATTGTGAATTCGCCGGGTGCTTACAAAGTGCGCACGCACCCAGTGAGGCCTTGCAAAAGCCAAAAACTGGCGTTTCCGATCTGTCAAAATTTATTTCGAAAGATTTTACGTATCCCCGCAAGAAGGACATCCGTGTGGCAGAGATTGGGCTATTTGCCCAACTCTTGCCCAGTGAATGTCCTTCAAACTTATACGTCAAGTAAAAGCAGGCGCATAGCTTACTTTTACCAGCTTAACACTTTTAAAACATAGAAGAATTCAATTTAATCATTCATTTTTACGTTGAAAACTCTGCCCATTAAGGTAAGTTAATTTTTAACCATATTAAAACACATACAAAAAAATTCCAAGAAGTATTTATTTCCAAAACATTTAATTACATTTAAATTCAATTAATTTTAAATATGTGAGATGTTTTTTAAATTTATTATGCTGTGTTTCTTGTTTTAGAAGGGTTTTCTCATTGGTAGTAATGGGAGCTCGTACAAATAGAGTTCCCATTATTATCAATGAGAATACTAAATAGTGATTGATGGTCCAGGTCCACGTGATTCCAGCAGATGCGTTCGTACATGGAAGACATGCCCCGGTGCGCTGCATAGCGAATGAAGACCTCAGACTGGAATCCTGCATTCCTCCGGGACCAACAGGTAGTTTCGTAGATTTTTTTCAGGTCAGAGGCGTTCATACGAAGGAAGCCTCCGACCGCAATTTTCGGCCCATTGATTGAGACAGTGGAATCGATAATCACTTTGTAAAAAGAAAGACTCGCATTTAGATATCATAGCCTGGAGTTTACATTCAGTTGTGCTGTTTTTTTTTTAGCACAATTCGCCCCAAATCAGCCAAACCAACACAAAAGATCACAGAATTTTAAGCGCAAATTACAAATCAAGTTTCTGGAATCTTTTGTTCTAGTTTAAAAAATATCACACTGGATGCTGCCCCCAAAACCCACCATGCCCCCAGATGGAATTGATCACCATTGCGGGTTTTCACTAATTGTGCTTGTTTGCGGGCCTTCAAGGAGGCTCTTAAAATTAATCTGCTTTTTTTGGGTGCAAGGACACTAATAGCCACTTTTTAAAAGCATTTGGAGATATATTTATTTTAATTTACTAAGAAACTGACTACTGTACGCCAATCTAACAAGGTAATGATTCTTTATAGTTTTTTTAAAAGTAATTTTGAGCCATTTAAAATTGGGTTACTCACAGTGGTGGATTGACAATGCTTATTTTTGTGACAAACCCAATTTCAGCTGTACTAATTAATCTGCACCTGTAATGGGTAAAATGACAGCAGGTCAGTGGGAGGTATACAAAGAAATAATATAATGTGATACAGAACCAATATATACCCTAATGGGCAAGAGCTCTAATTGCCCCTCAAAAAAGCATGGACGACTAAAGAGATAAGTGTGAGCATGAAACTAAAAGAAAAAGCATACAAAAATGTAAAAACTAGCAGAGATCCTGGCAACTGGAAGAGATACAAAGAACAACAAAAATGTGAAAAAACATAGTAAGAGCTACAAAAAGGAGTTTGAAAACAAGCATGCAAAATCAACATAATTTTTTTACAATTATATTAAGAAATGTACGATGGCCAGGAGCAATGTGGGCCCCTTGACAACTGATAATGGTGATATTGTCAATGAAAATAAGGAAATGACAGACACGTAAGACCGATTCGCCCTGTAAGTACGCAGGGTGTAAGTTCTCGTCAGTTTTCAGTCTGCCACCTCTTTGTTTGGGCACATAATGCTCTTCAATATACCTTCTGCCATCTCTAGTCTGCAGCATGTGCGTAGTCATCAAGACAGGCTGAGAAATTACAGGCCCCATTACAATTCACAAACAAATAAAATAAATTCAATTCGTCCACAGTATGATACGATGTTTGTTCAGATTTCCAAATCACCTTAAAATAACTCCAGATTACATCAAAGCTCCGCAGAAATTGAAGCAGCCTTTTATATGAAAAGTCCTCCGATTTACAAAATGGCGTCCATACTGCTGGGTTAAGGTCAGGTAAGTGCAGCGTTTTTTCAGCGTTTTTTTTGGCGAGCGATATTTTCGGCGATATGTGGGCAAGATGCCGAAAGTAACGCTGGGCGATATTATGGCCGTTCGTTTCGTTTATTCTGACCTTTATGGCAAAAATAAATGGGCGGGCGGTATTATTAATTCTCGGCATTAACTATATACCGAAAGTAACGCTGAGTGATAAGTGAGCGATAAATGGGCGTTAGTTTCCATTTTTTTGTGAAATGGGTGATATCTGGGCGCTTTACTTCATCTCAGCATTAAAATGGACATTAAGTGGGCGGTAGCGATGCTAAACTGATGGAAAGTCTCGCCCAAAGAGAGGCATGGATACTTGCCAATATTTCTGTTAGAACAGAGGACATTATGAGTTGTTTAACAGTATAAAGGGATGGGACAGGGTAGGTAGAAACAAACTGCTTCCATTGATTGAGGGTTCTAGAAAAAGGAAACAGAGATATAAGAATAAATGTGGAAGATTTAGGTCGGTGAGCAGGAGAAACACAGAGGATTGTGAAGTTGTGGAATGCACTATCGTACTTAGTGATTGAAGCAGAGACCATTTACGAATAGATGATTAATGAGAATGGGGATAAAGGGATATGGAAGCAGGCCGAGCACATTGGATTTGGACTACTGCTTTTCTGGGGTATAAACACCAACAAAGACAGATTGGACTGAACAGTCTGTTTCCGTGCTGCAATGTCAACGTGATTCAGCCATATTGCACACAGGGAGATCCCACAATCAGCAACGACATGAACGTTCAGTTAATCTATTCTTAATGTTACTGGTTAATGGAGGAACAATCTAGCGGGGGAAATCCGTCTGCTTCTTTAAAAAGTACTAATGGGTGGTCTTTAACATTCATCCAAGCACGAAAGGTGGCACCTCCGCCAATGTAGCACTTCCTCACTATTACATCTTGGCGTCAGGTTACATTATGAACTCAATATAGTGACGTCACTATTCCCGGCTAGAATGGAGATGATTGGGTAAATCTCCTGTCAATCAGGCCTGGATAATCCATTGCTGTAAGTGACTGGGATTGATTTGATGTACATAATTTGTAATACGTAAATATCCTCCATTCATTGTATTTTACAGGAGAACTAACCCTGCTTTTATCGGAAGATGTTGCTGTGGTTTCAGTCATGAGTTCTTTTTGGTGCAGTTCATAGAATCGTATAAACTTATAGCACAGAAGGAGGCCATTCGGTCTGCCGTGCCTGTGCTGGCTCTTTGAAAAGGCAATTGTGCTTAGTCCACATTTCGCAGAGATTCTTTCTAAATAGACTCTGTAAACTGTTTGCTGTAGTGCGCTGTTTAAATAGGCTCATTTTCTGAGTAAATAGACTTTGTTTGCTGTCAAATAGACTGTGAGTCCCGTGTAAGTCCTGCCCTGCCTCCAACTCATTGGCTGACACTGTGGTGTCAATAGACACTATGTAGATTTATGTGCTCAAGCCCTGGGATAAGATTTGTACTCAGAGATGAGAATACTGCCAATTAAGCCAAGCTGACATATTAAAAAAGCTTCACCTCATGTCGTTTGTGGGCTATACACAGCAACACTGTAAATCTGTATGCCCTAGTTAACTGACTTTACAATACGAAGGCTTGATTTTCTGAAATGGCCCTCGATTGGCACAGAGCTGTTCGCTGGAATAATGATGACCCTTGAATTTGATTAAAATAAAGCAAATAATTTATTATATGAACAACAAAGGTAGAAATTACTCTCATTTTGTTTTAATTCATCCTGGGGATATGGGTATCGCGAGGAAGGCCAGCATGTATTGCCCATCGCTCATTACTCTGAGAAGGTTGGCCTTCTTCTTAAACCGCTGCAGTCCATGTGGTGCAGGTAGTTAGTTAGTGTTAGTGAGTTCCAGGATTTTGACCCGGCGACGATATAGGTCCAAGTGGGGATGGTGTGTGGCTCAGAGCGGAATTTGTAGGTGATGGTGTTCCCATGCGCCTGCTGCCCTTGTCCTTCTAGATGGTGGAGGTTTACAAGATTGGGAGGAGCTATCAAAGAAGATGTTATCATAATAGATTCGCTATCAAATTACTCTTCTCTGCAAACTTAATGGAGCTGTTAATCTGATTAAAATAATACCTCCGTTAAATAGCAGGAAACTGAATTTGATACAAGCACATTAAATGTTTGTATGATAACAGCAATTTCTAGCCTATGATTCCAAGAACTTTAAATTTGCACAGCAGTGAAGTTAATATGTTTTGCTCATGATCTCCTGAATGAAGTAGGATGATTTTTTTCCACAGTTAAAAGAAACAACTAGAAAAGCAAGCTATGAATTTGCATGTACTGAGATTAATGCAGTTCTATGTAATATTTTGTGTTTGCAGTGAAGCCGTGTGAACAAACAAGTGCTGCTCACTAATTTGATCATCTTTTTGGTGTTAATGAACCATTGGAATTATATTTGGCAAAAGACACAACAAATATTTAAAAGGTGATTGAATTCTTTGGGATACTTGTCTGGAGCATATCTATATGTTCAGGAAGAAAACTGGTCATTGTATACTTGACAGACAATTACCCCACTTTTTGTTAAAGATCGTAAAATGTGTTCATCAAAATGGTCTGGTCTATGTCACAATGTTAAAGTCTGTTCCCATAATACTGCAATGCCATGCACTAGGAATCTTTGTGAAAGAGCAAATTCATTGCCCAGAAAGGATGGACTATAGCCTCACACATAATAGAGCATAATAACAGCTATGTAATTGATGCTCACACTAAAGGGTTAATATGAACAAGAGTAGGCCATTTGAGCCAGTTCCACCATTCTATTAGATCATGACTGATCTGTACCTCAACTCTATTTTTTCCACGTCCCTTGATAATCTTCATCCACAGATCTTGAGACACTCTTCTAAGGCATTCTTATTTTTCCACCTGTGGGGGAATCCAAAATGAGGGGTCATAAATATAAGATAGTCACTAATAAATCCAGTAAGGAATTCAGGAGAAACATCTTTACCCACACTGGGACTTGCTAGCACATAGAAACATAGAAACATAGAGAATAGGTGCAGGAGTAGGCCATTCGGCCCTTCGAACCTGCACCACCATTCAATAAGATCATGGCTGATCATTCACCTCAGTACCCCATTCCTGCTTTCTCTCCATACCCCTTGATCCCTTTAGCCGTAAGGACCACATCTAACTCCCTTTTGAATCTATCTAACGAACTGGCCTCAGCAACTCTCTGTGGCAGAGAATTCCACAGGTTCACTCCGTCGACCCGCTGTGTCTTTGCATCCTCGTCCCGACTCACAACCCCACCCGGTTTTGGGTCGTCCACAAGCGCGGATGCATGACGGTTTGGTTCCCTGCCGTCCCGCGCAATGAGAGGCCAGCGAGACCAGGGTGGGAGTTTTTGATTCTGTTTATTTATTAGAATGTCAGCACTCGCTCGCCATACACACGCGCGCGCGCGCACACGTGTTCCGCCAATCACTCAGAAACACTTGCGATGGACAATCGCCGGACCCTTCTCGTCGTAGTCCTTGCGACACACCCACATGGACTGGAAGGTGTTGAGGCAGGCCGTGATGGAGCCCCCAATCCACACCGAGAACTTGCGCTGGGGCGAGGCGTAGACGTTGAGCTTGAAGCGGCTGGGCGCCAGCTCGCCCATCTCCTTCTGGATGCGCTCGGCGAAGCCGGGGAACATGGAGGAGCCGCCCGACAGCACGATGTTGTTGAGCAGCTCGGGCCGGTGCTTGGCCTTGCACTTCTCCAGGCTCTTCATGGCCAGCACGTGGAGGCCGGGCTCAGTCAGCCCCACCTCCTCGGGCTTGAACAGCGACTCGGGGCAGCGGAAGCGCTCGTTGCCGATGGTGATGATGTGGCCGTCGGGAAGCTTGTAGTCGGTCAGGTAGTCTTTCTCGTTGGCCACCCATCTCCTTGTTGAAGTCCTGCGCCACGTAGCAGCAGGTCTCCTTGATGTTGTGCACGATGTGCATCTCCTCGGGGCTGAAGGGGTTGCCGCCCTCCTCCAGCAGCTTGGCCATGTACTCGCTCAGCCTGCCTCCAGCCAGGTCCAGGTGGAAGGTGGTGTGGGGCAAGGTGTAGCCATTGTAGATGGGCGCCGTGTAGGAGACCCCCAGGCCCGACTCGATGATCAGGCCGTTGATCCTCCCGGTGGAGTACAGCGACAGCAGGCTCTGGTGGGCCACGTACATGGCCGGCACCCCGAAGCCCTTGAACAGCAGCTCGGCCGACTTCTCCCGGTTGGTGGTGGGCGACAGCGGGGCGTCGGAGAGCAGCACCGCGTGCTCCTCAGGGGCCACCGGCAGCTCAGGGTAGAAAACATGGTGCAAGAGCATCTCCAGAGCGTCCCAGTCTGTCACGATGCCGTTGGTGACCACCTGGGTCTTGGTGATCCACAGGTCACTGGGGATGGCGCTGCCGATGTAGTAGTTGGGCCCCTTGCGCGGGTTGTCGCCCATCTGGTTGGGGATGCCCACCAGGGAGCGGACCACCACCCTGGGCTTGTCGTCGCCGGCAAAGCCAGCCTTGGTGTAGCCAGTGCCGTTGTCCATCACCACGGCCGCCGTCTCGGTGAAGTCTTCTGTGCAGGCGGGGGGCCCCTGGGGGGCAGTGGAGGAGGATTTGCTCATTCTCACAGCGAGGGCACGGACTGAGGGGGTCTGGGGGTGGGCTTCTTGGGTCTGCTCTGAGCAATACGATCGGCGCGCTTTTCTTCCTGTTTGCAGCCACTTGACTCGGCTCCCTCTCTCTCCCTCGAGTGTCACCGTCTGAATGGCCCCACACCCCCATCTGCGCCCCTCTACACTGGGCCTGTCGCCGGGGGCAACGGCGCTGATCTCACAATGTCCCCTTGTTGCCTCTGACCTCTGACCCCCCCCCCACACACAGGAAGCCAGGTCACAGACAACAGGTGATGTCACTGAGAGAGGGAGGAGGGCCGTCAGCGGGAGGCCCCTCCCCCACCCTGAGCCCCCTCACTCAGCCCCCCCACGCACCCCATACCCTCTTCCCCCAACCTCCCCCTCCCCAGCCCCCCGCTCACAGCCTCAGCCATGATCATATTGAATGGCGGTGCAGGCTCGAAGGGCCGACTCCTGCACCTATTTTCTACATTCCTATCCACCTCCCCATTATGCCACCTTTCCCTCGATCACCCCTCCACCTTCGCTCCAAACCCCTCCCTCACTTTGTGGAGCCCCGTTCCCCGCCTCTGCCCCACTGCTCGCTCCCTGACTTCAGAGTGAGTCGGTGCGAATCAGTCTAGCCCCCAGCCCCCGGCTCTCCCCAGTGCTGCAAACCAGCTGCTTGATAAGATCAAGGGGCGAGAACCTCCACTTTTTTTTTGCCATGCTTAACGCCCACTTAACGCCCATTTTACCGCTGAGATGTCGTATAATGCCCAGATGTCGCCCATTTTGGCACAATATGGAAACGGGCATTTTTCGGAGACTTAGCGCCGAACTTTACTTTCCCCATGTGCTTAACGCCGAGAAAAAATATTACCCCCTGCCCACATGGAGTAGTTGAGGTGACTAGCATAGATACATTTAAGGGGAAGCTAAATAAGTATATGAGGAAGAATGGAATAGAAGTGTATGTTGATAAGGTTAGGTGAAATAGGATGGGAGGAGGGTTGTGTGGTGTATAAAGGCCGGCATGGACCAGTTGGATCAAATGCCCTGTTTCTGTGCAGTAAATTCGATGTAATTTGTTCTGGTATAGCTTGGTACCAGTTCCAATTAGAGACTTGACAAAATTGAAAAGCAAATGCAAAGCTTGGATCAGTGGTTGCACTCTTGCTTCTGACTTGGGAACGTTGTGAGTTCAAGCCTCATGGCGAATGAAGCACGTGATTTAGGCTGACACATCAGCGTAATACTGAAGGAGTGCTACATTGTTAGAGGCGCTGTCTTGCAGGTGGGATGTTCAACCAAGGCCTTGTCCATCCACTTAAGTGGATGTAACAGAATCCTTGGCACTGTTTGAAAAAGAACAGGGAGGGCCCCTGGCCAGAATTCTTCCTTTGGCCAAAAAAAAGATAGTCAAATTATTAATTTAAGAGTGGCTGCTGTGTTTGCATAATCTTGTCTGCATTTCAAAAGTAATCCATTTGTTGTAAAGTGAGATAGCGCATCCTGATGACATAGGAAGGTGCAATATAAATACAAATTCTTTCTTAATTTATGGTCGTTTGGCAGTTAACCTTTAATGAGCCACTGAGAGAGAGAGAGTTGTCATTAGTGTTATTTCCCATTGTGGGTTAGTCACTTAAGCAATAAGGACTGTTTTTTTTTTGTCAAACTAATTCATACCTGGCAATTATGTCTTTGCACACTTTTTTGTTTAGTGATCCAAATAACTGAATTGATCATCTTGATTATTGGTCTTATCATAAGAGAAACATTTGCATAGCTGTGGGGAAAGAACAGCGGAGTGGGCCTAATTAGATCGTTCTTTCAAAGTGATGGCATAGGCATGATGGGCTGAACGGCTGCCTTCTGTGCTATAACATTCTATGATTCTATGATCATTTCAAGAGGGATTTTGTAATACTTTCAGGTATTTATGTTGGACCAAAATCAAAAGGTTTGGAAGATTCAGAAGGTTTTTGAAAGTGTTTGAAGGAGACGGGAAAACTCAAGCCGACCTTTAAAAGTGTCTAAGAGTGAAGGTTACATAGACCAAGAAAGGTTCAGATCAAAATAGAATTAGGAGAGACTATAAAATGTATCTGAATAATTAATTTGATAGCATAAACAGCAAAGCACAGAGCGAAATACCGTTTCATAGCAACAAGCAACGATAGTACATTCAAGGTTAGTCAAAGATAGGAGGAGAAGATGGCGGAAGAAGGCAGTAACTATGGAGGACAATTCATTGCCGATGTCCCAAGTGGTAAAGGCAGAGCATCCCAGAGGAAAGCGGAATTGCCACTGCTGCAACAGCCTATTATTCAAGGACAGAGGTTATATAATTTTGCTCAAATCACAAAGGGATAATCTTAACACTGAAGACCTACCAGTGATATACTGAATCTTAACCTTGCGAAGATCTTACTGTAATCTTGGGCATAGGTTTGTTATTAAACAAAACCCAGTTACGGTTAAGATATTATGATGCTCTTCAGTTATTATTGAGCATCTTATGATTTAGATACTGTTGATTGATATTAACTTTTAGTGTACTCACCAATAATTAACCTGAATACTTAACCCTATTAATCATAGCATTACAGAAGGAGTAAGTAAAGAAGCGTTAGTTAATGCATCCCTGAGCTTGATCAAGCCTTTGACACCTCTGGCAAGTATGAGTTAAGTTAAACTTCACTCAGCATGTACTGTTCTGTTCAGACCTGGCTTGGTTAATAATCAATATGTTTTTCGACTGGGGTAAGTGGCACAAGAAAGAAAGACTTGCGTTTATAGAGTGCCCTTCATGACCTCTGGATGTCCCAAAGTGCTTTACAGCCTTGGAAGTATTTTTTGAAGTGTTGTCACTGTTGTATATAGAAAACGCTGCAGCCAATTTGCACTCAGCAAGCTCCCTCAAACAGCAATGTGATAATGACCAAATAATCTGTTTCCAGAGATGTTGATTGAGGGATAAATATTGGCCAGGATATTGGCAGGGGAAAACTCACCTGCTCTTCTTCGAAATGTTGCCATGGGATCTATTTCGTTCACCTGAGAGAGTAGACAGGGCCTCGGTTTAACAATTCATCCGAAAGATGACACCTCTGACAGTGCAGCACTCCCTCAGTACTGCACTGGAGTGTCAGCCTTGTTTGTTGTGCTCAAGTCTCTGGAAGGTAGCAGGCCAGGTTGATAAGGTGGTTTGCTCCCGGCGGGCACTTCAAGATTTGGGCGGTTCCATTCAAAAAGTAAGGGGGAAACTTTCGCCGGGTGGTTTCACGCCCAAAAACAGCTGTACCGCTGAGAAAACCACCAAAAATGAAGGTGAAAGTCTAGCCCTATATATGTGTGCGTTCTTTCTTGCTTTGACGAAGGGTCATGAACCTGAAATGTTATCTCTGTTTCTCTCTCCACCGATGCTGCCTGTCCTGCTGAGTGTTGCCAGCATTTTCTATTTTTTTTCTCCACTTTCCAGCTCTCGGCCCATCGCCTTATACAGCACTTCAAGTGCATATCCAAGTGCTCTTTAAATGTGATGAGCGTTTCAGCCTCAAGGACAGTCAGCGTGGATTTGTTTAGCGAAGGTCTTGTCTGACTAACTTGATTGAATTTTTTGAGGAGGTAATAAGGAGGGTTGATGAGGGTAGTGCTTTTGATGTAGTCTACATGGTTATTGGCAAGGTCCAACATTGACCTGGTCCCACATGGCAGACTGGTCACAGAAGTAAAAGTCCATAGGATCCATGGCAAAGTGGCAAGTTGGATCCAAAATTGGCTCAGAGGCAGGTAGCAAAGGGTAATGGTTGATGGGTACTTTTATGACTGGAAGGCTGTTTCCAGTGAGGTTCCGCAGGGCTCAGAACTAGGTCCCTTGCTTTTTGTGGTCTTCATCAATGATTTCGACTTCAATGTAGGGGTTATGATTCAGAAGTTTTCAGATGATACTAAAATTGGCTGTGTGGTTGATGGTGAGGAAGAAAGCTGCAGACTGGTGGGAAGAAAAGTGTCAAATGAAAATCAATTTGGAGAAGTGTGAAGTAATGCATTGGGGAGGGCTAACATGGCAAGGGAATACACAATAATGGTAGGTTACTGAGAAGAGTAGAGGAACAAAGAGATCTGGGCGTGCATGTTCACAGATCCCTGAAGGTAGCAGGCCAGGTTGATAAGGTGGTTAAGAAGGCCTATGGGATACTTTCCTTTATTAGCCAAGGTGTAGAATATAAGAGCAGAGAGGTTATGCTTGAACTGTATTAGGTCACAGCGAGAGTACTATGTACAGTTCTGGTCAGCACATTACAGGAAGGATGTGATTGCACTGGACAGGGTAAAGAGGAGATTAATGTGGATGTTATCAGGACTGGAGAATTTTAGCTATGAGGAAAGGTTGGATAGGCTAGGGTTGTTTCCTTTGGAACAGAGGAGGCTGAGGGGAGACTTAATTGTTGTAAGTAGCATCTGTCAGTAAATATATGTGATCTTTACTATCTAAGGAGAGCCAGTTAATTAAATCGGCAGTTTGCTGAGTAGCGGCTGGTCTGTTGTGCTAAAGTTTAGAGTTTAGTTCTATTCGATAGTTGGGAGTGTAACTAGAGGGATGGCAGGGCAGCTCAGTCGCGTAGATTGTACATCCTGCGGCATGTGGGAAATCGTGGATGCTTCGCGCAGCCGGGACGACCATGTGTGTGGGAGGTGTCTCCAGCTGCACCGACTCGAGCTCCGTGTTTTGGAGCTTGAGCAGCAGCTGGGGTCACTGCGGTGCATCCGCGAGACTGAGAGCTACGTGGAAAGCACGTTTCTAGAGGTGGTCACCCCACAGCTTAAGAGTGTGCAGGCAGAGAAGGAGTGGGTGACCCCTGGACAGAAGAGGAGGACAAGGCAGGTAGTGCAGGAGTCCCCGAGTCCACCTCATTCTCCAACCAGTACTCGGTTCTGAGTACCGGTAGTGGTGATGGTGGCTCTGTGGAGTGCAGCCAGAGCCAAGTCCACAGCACCACGGGTGGCTCAGCAGCACAGCGGGGGAGGAAAAAGAATGGAAGAGCTATAGTGGTAGGGGATTCATTGGTCAGGGGAGCAGACAGGCGTTTCTGCGGTCGCAGATGTGACTCCAGGATGGTATGTTGCCTCCGGGTGCCAGGGTCAAGGATGTCACTGTGCGGCTGCAGGGCATTCTGGGGGGAGAGGGTGAACAGACAGAGGTTGTGGTCCACATCGGTACCAATGACACAGGTACGAAGAGGGATGAGGTCCTGCAGGCAGAGTTTAGGGAACTAGGAGAGAGATTAAAAAGCAGGACCTCAAAGGTAGTAATCTCCGAATTACACCCGGTGCCACGAGCTAGTGAGTACAGAAATAGGAGGATAAAGCAGATGAATACGTGGCTGGAAAGATGATGCAGGTGGGAGCGCTTTAATTTCCTGAGGCATTGGACCGCTTCTGGGGGAGGTGGGACCTGTACAAGCTGGACGGGTTGCACCTCAACAGAGCCGGGACCAATATCCTTGCGGGAGGTGCGGGGGGGGGGGGGTGGTTGCTAGTGCTGTTGGGGAGGATTTAAACTAGCTTGGAAAGGGGATGGGAACCTGAAAATAGATTCAATAGCAAGGGGAGTAAAGCTGGAATTAGAAAGCAAAAATAAAGAAAGTGAGTTTGAAGGAGAGAGGAAACAAGCAGGAAAAAAGGGTAAAAAAACAAACTTAAAGGCACTTTGTCGAAATGCACGTAGCATTTGCAACAAAATAGATGAGTTGACAGCACAAATTGAGACAAATAGATATGATCTGATAGCCATTACAGAGACGTGGTGGCAAGGTGACCAGGACTGGGAATTAAATATTCAGGGGTACTTGACAATCTGGAAGGACAGACAGAAAGGAAAAGGAGGTGGGGTAGCTCTATTGATAAAGGATGGAATCACTGCAATAGTAAGAAATGATATTGGCTCAAATGATAAGAGTGTTGAAACAGTTTGGGTGGAGATAAGAAACAATAAGGGGAAAAAGTCACTGCTGGGCGTAGACGATAGGCCTCCTAACAGTAGCAACTCTGTTGGTTGGAGCATACACCAGGAAATAATGGGGGCTTGTAAAAAGGGAACAGCAATAATCATGGGTGATTTTAACCTCCATATTGATTGGACAAATCAAATTGGTCAGGGTAACCTTGAGGAGGAGTTCATAGAGTGCATAAGGGACGAGTTCCTTGAGCAATATGTAAAGGAACTAACCAGGGGGCAGGTTATCTTAGATCTGGTCCTGCGTAATGAGACAGGATTAATAAACAATCTCTTGGTATAGGCTCCCTTCGGAATGAGTGATCATAGCATGATTGAATTTCAAATCCAGATGGAGGGTGAGAAAGTTGGATCTCTAACCAGCGTACTAAGCCTAAATAAAGGAGACTATGAAGGTATGAGGGCAGAGTTGGGTAAAGTGGACTGGGAAAATAGATTAAAGTGTAGGACAGTTGATGAACAGTGGTGTACATTTAAAAAGATATTTCACAACTCTCAATTCTAGTGAAGAGGAAAGGGTGTAAGAGAAAAAATAGCCATCTGTGACTAACTAAAGAAATAAAGGAAGGTATCCAATTAAAAACAAGGGCATACAAAGTGGCCAAAACAAGTGGGAGGGCAGAAGACTGGGAAGCTTTTGAAAGGCAGCAAAGAACGACTAAAAAAAATTATTAAGAAAGGGAAGATAGACTATGAAAGTAAACTAGCACAAAATATAAAAACAGATAGCAAGAGTTTCGATAGGTATATAAAAAGGAAAAGAGTGGCTAAAGTAAATGTTGGTCCTTTCGAGGACGAGACTGGGGAATTAATAAAGGGGAACATGGAGATGGCGGAACTCTGAACAAATATTTTGTATCAGTCTTTACGGTAGAGGAAACTAAAAATATTCCAACAGTGGATAGTCAAGGGGCTATAGGGGGGAGGAACTTAACATAATCACAATCACTAAGAAGGTGGTACTTAGTAAGATAATGGGACTAAAAGCAAATAAATCCCCTAGACCTGATGGCTTGCATCCTAGGGTCTCAAAAGTAGCAATCTCAGGATTGCTACCAGTGCCATGTGCTAGTCAGAGTAGGAATCGCAGGATAGCTCAGATGAATACGTGGCTTGAGGAGTGGTGCAGAGGGGAAGGATTCAACTTCCTGGGACATTGGAACCAGTTCTGGGGAAGGTGGGACCAGTATAAACCTGGGCGGGACTGGAACCAATGTCCTAGCGGGAGTGTTTGCAAGTGCTGTTGGGAAAGGGTTAAACTAATATGGCAGGGAGATGGGAACCTATGCAGGGAGACAGAGGGAAGTAGAATGGGGGCAGAAGCAAGAGATAGAAAGAAGAAAAGTAAAAGTGGAGGGCAGAGAAACCTAAGGCAAAAAGCAAAAAGGGCCATATTGCAGCAAAATTCTAAAGGGGCAAAGTATGTTAAAAAGACAAGCATGAAGGCTCTGTGCCTCAATACGAGGAATATTCGTAATAAGGTGGACGAATTAACTATGCAGATAGCTGTTAACAGATATGATGTAATTGGCATTACAGAGACATGGCTCCAGGGTGACCAAGGCTGGGAACTCAACATTCAGGGGTATTTAACATTTATGAAGGATAGACAGAAAGGAAAAGGAGGTGGTTTGGCGTTGTTGGTTAAGAGGAAATTAACACAATAGTAAGGAAGGACATTAGCTTGGATGATGTGGAATCGGTATGGGTGGAGCTACGGAATATCAAAGGGCAGAAAATGCTCGTGGCTGTTGTGTACAGACCACCAAACAGTAGTAGTGAGGTTGGGGACACCATCAAACAAGAAATTAGGGATGCATGCAATAAAGGTAGAGCAATTATCGTGGGCGACTTTAATCTAAATATTGATTGGGCTAACCAAACTGGTCGCAATGCGGTGGATTTCTAGACCAATATGTCGAGAAACCAACGAGAGGGCTGGCCATCCTAGACTGGGTGATGTGTAATGAGAAAGGACTAATTAACAATCTTGTTGTGCGAGGCCCCTTGGGGAAGAGTGACCATAATATGATTGAATTCTTTATTAAGATGGAGACTGACACAGTTAATTCAGAGATGAGGGTCCTGAATTAAGGAAAGGTAACTTCGATGGTATGAGACGTGAATTGGCTAAAATAGACTGGCGAGTAACACTGAAAGGGTTGATGGTGGATAGGCAATGGCAAACATTTAAAGATCACATGGATGAACTTCAACAATTGTACATCCCTGTCTGGAGTAAAAATAAAACGGGGAATGTGGCTCAACCGTGGCTAACAAGGGAAATTAAGGATAGTGTTAAATCCAAGGAAGAGGCATGTAAATTGGCCAGAAAAATCAGCAAACCTGAGGACTGGGAGAAATTTAGAATTCAGCAGAGGAGGACAAAGGGTTTAATTAGGAGGGGGAAAATAGAGTTTGAGAGGAAGCTTGCTGGGAACATAAAAACTGACTGCAAAAGCTTCTATAGATATGTGAAGAGAAAAAGATTAGTGAAGACAAACGTAGGTCCCTTGCAGTCAGATTCAGGTGAATTTATAATGGGGAACAAAGAAATGGCGGACCAGTTCAACAAATATTTTGGTTCTGTCTTCACGAAGGAAGACACAAATAACCTTTTGGAAATACTAGGGGACCGAGGATCTATTGAGAAGGAGGAACTGAAGGAAATCCTTATCAGGCAGGAAATTGTGTTAGGGAAATTGATGGGATTGAAGGCCGATAAATCCCTGGGGCCTGATAGTCTGCATCCCAGAGTACTTAAGGAAGTGGCCCTAGAAATAGTGGATGCATTGGTGATCATTTTCCAACAGTTTATCGACTCTGGATCAGTTCCTATGGACTGGAGGGTGGCTAATGTAACAACACTTTTTAAGAAAGGAGGGAGAGAGAAAATTAGTAATTATAGACTGGTTAGCCTGATATCAGTAGTGGGGAAAATGTTGGAATCAATTATTAAAGATGAAATAGCAGCGCATTTGGAAAGCAGTGACAGGATCGGTCCAAGTCAGCATAGATTTATGAAAGGGAAAACATGCTTGACAAATCTTCTAGAATTTTTTGAGGATGTAACTGGTAGAGTGGACAAGGGAGAACCAGTGGATGTGGTGTATTTGGACTTCCAAAAGGCTTTTGATAAGGTCCCACACAAGAGATTGGTGTTCAAAATTAAAGCGCATGGTATTGGGGGTAATGTACTGACGTGGATAGAGAACTGGTTGGCAGACAGGAAGCAGAGAGTCGGGATAAACGGGTCCTTTTCAGAATGGCAGGCAGTGACTAGTGGGTTGCCGCAGGGCTCAGTGCTGGGACCCCAGCTATTTACAATATACATTAATGATTTAGATGAAGGAATTGAGTGTAATATCTCCAAGTTTGCAGATGAAACTAAGCTGGGTGGTGGTGTGAGCTGTGAGGAGGATGCTAAGAGGCTGCAGGGGAACTTGGACAGGTTAGGTATGTGGGCAAAAGCATGGCAGATGCAGTATAATGTGGATAAATGTGAGGTTATCCACTTTGGTAGCAAAAACACAAAGGCAGAATATGATCTGAATGGCGGCAGATTAGGAAAAGGGGAGGTGCAACGAGATCTGGGTGTCATGGTTCATCAGTCATTGAAAGTTGGCATGCAGGTACAGCAGGCGGTGAAGAAGGCAAATGGTATGTTGGCCTTCATAGCTAGGGGATTTGAGTATCGGAGCAGGGAGGTCTTACTGCAGTTGTACAGGGCCTTAGTGAGGCCTCAGCTAGAATATTGTGTTCAGTTTTGGTCTCCTAATCTGAGGAAGGACATTCTTGCTATTGAGGGAGTGCTGCAAAGGTTCACCAGAGTGATTCCCGGAATGGAAGGACTGACAAATGAGGAGAGACTAGATCGACTGGGCCTGTATTCACTGGAGTTTAAAAGGATGAGAGGGGATCTCATAGAAACATAAAATTCTGACGGGACTGGACAGGTTAGATGCAGGAAGAATGTTCCCGATGTTGGGGAAAAACATAGAAACATAGAAAATAGGTGCAGGAGCAGGCCATTCAGCCCTTCTAGCCTGCACCGCCATTCAATGAGTTCATGGCTGAACATGAAACTTCAGTACCCCCTTCCTGCTTTCTCGCCATACCCCTTGATCCCCCGAGTAGTAAGGACTTCATCTAACTCCCTTTTGAATATATTTAGTGAATTGGCCTCAACTACTTTCTGTGGTAGAGAATTCCACAGGTTCACCACTCTCTGGGTGAAGAAGTTTCTCCTCATCTCGGTCCTAAATGGCTTACCCCTTATCCTCAGACTGTGACCCCTGGTTCTGGACTTCCCCAACATTGGGAACATTCTTTCTGCATCTAACCTGTCTAAACCCGTCAGAATTTTAAACGTTTCTATGAGGTCCCCTCTCATTCTTCTGAACTCCAGTGAATACAATCCCAATTGATCCAATCTTTCTTGATAGGTCAGTCCCGCCATCCCGGGAATCAGTCTGGTGAACCTTCGCTGCACTCCCTCAATAGCAAGAATGTCCTTCCTCAAGTTAGGAGACCAAAACTGTACACAATACTCCAGGTGTGGCCTCACCAAGGCCCTGTACAACTGTAGCAACACCTCCCTGCCCCTGTATTCAAATCCCCTCGCTATGAGGGCCAACATGCCATTTGCTTTCTTAACCGCCTGCTGTACCTGCATGCCAACCTTCAATGACTGATGTACCATGACACCCAGGTCTCGTTGCACCTTCCCTTTTCCTAATCTGTCACCATTCAGATAATAGTCTGTCTCTCTGTTTTTACCACCAAAGTGGATAACCTCACATTTATCCACATTATACTTCATCTGCCATGCATTTGCCCACTCACCTAACCTATCCAAGTCACTCTGCAGCCTAATAGCATCCTCCTCGCAGCTCACACTGCCACCCAACTTAGTATCATCCGCAAATTTGGAGATACTGCATTTAATCCCCTCGTCTAAATCATTAATGTACAATGTAAACAGCTGGGGCCCCAGCACAGAACCTTGCGGCACTCCACTAGTCACTGCCTGCCATTCTGAAAAGTACCCGTTTACTCCTACTCTTTGCTTCCTGTCTGACAACCAGTTCTCAATCCACGTCAGCACACTACCCCCAATCCCATGTGCTTTAACTTTGCACATTAATCTCTTGTGTGGGACCTTGTCGAAAGCCTTCTGAAAGTCCAAATATACCACATCAACTGGTTCTCCCTTGTCCACTTTACTGGAAACATCCTCAAAAAATTCCAGAAGATTTGTCAAGCATGATTTCCCTTTCACAAATCCATGCTGACTTGGACCTATCATGTCACCATTTTCCAGATGCACTGCTATGACATCCTTAATAATTGATTCCATCACTTTACCCACTACTGAGGTCAGGCTGACCGGTCTATAATTCCCTGTTTTCTCTCTCCCTCCTTTTTTAAAAAGTGGGGTTACATTGGCTACCCTCCACTCCATAGGAACTGATCCAGAGTCAATGGAATGTTGGAAAATGACTGTCAATGCATCCGCTATTTCCAAGGCCACCTCCTTAAGTACTCTAGGATGCAGTCCATCAGGCCCTGGGGATTTATCGGCCTTCAATCCCATCAATTTCCCCAACACAATTTCCCGACTAATAAAGATTTCCCTCAGTTCCTCTTCCTTACTAGACCCTCTGACCCCTTTTATATCCGGAAGGTTGTTTGTATCCTCCTTAGTGAATACCGAACCAAAGTACTTGTTCAATTGATCCGCCATTTCTTTGCTCCCCGTTATGACTTCCCCTGATTCTGACTGCAGGGGACCTACGTTTGTCTTCACCAACCTTTTTCTCTTTACATACCTATAGAAACTTTTGCAATCCGCCTTAATGTTCCCTGCAAGCTTCTTCTCGTACTCCATTTTCCCTGTCCTAATCAAACCCTTTGTCCTCCTCTGCTGAGTTCTAAATTTCTCCCAGTCCCCAGGTTCGCTGCTATTTCTGGCCAATTTGTATGCCACTTCCTTGGCTTTAATACTATCCCTGATTTCCCTAGATAGCCACGGTTGAGCCACCTTCCCCTTTTTATTTTTACGCCAGACAGGAATGTACAATTGTTGTACTTCATCCATGCGGTCTCTAAATGTCTGCCATTGCCCATCCACAGTCAACCCCCTAAGTATCATTCGCCAATCTATCCTAGGCAATTCACGCCTCATACCTTCAAAGTTACCCTTCTTTAAGTTCTGGACCATGGTCTCTGAAATTACTGTTTCATTCTCCATCCTAATGCAGAATTCCACCATATTATGGTCACTCTTCCCCAAGGGGCCTCGCACAATGAGATTGCTAATTAATCCTCTCTCATTACACAACACCCAGTCTAAGATGGCCTCCCCCCTAGTTGGTTCCTCAACATATTGGTCTAGAAAACCATCCCTTATGCACTCCAGGAAATCCTCCTCCACCGTATTGCTTCCAGTTTGGTTAACCCAATCTATGTGCATATTAAAGTCACCCATTATAACTGCTGCACCTTTATTGCATGCACCCCTAATTTCCTGTTTGATGCCCTCCCCAACATCCCTATTACTGTTTGGAGGTCTGTACACAACTCCTACTAACGTTTTTTGCCCTTTGGTGTTCTGCAGCTCTACCCATATAGATTCCACATCATCCAAGCTAATGTCTTTCCTAACTATTGCATTAATCTCCTCTTTAACCAGCAATGCTACCCCACCTCCTTTTCCTTTTATTCTATCCTTCCTGAATGTTGAATACCCCTGAATGTTGAGTTCCCAGCCCTGATCATCCTGGAGCCACGTCTCCGTAATCCCAATCACATCATATTTGTTAACATCTATTTGCACAATTAATTCATCCACCTTATTGCGGATACTCCTTGCATTAAGACACAAAGCCTTCAGGCTTGTTTTATTAACACCCTTTGTCCTTTTAGAATTTTGCTGTACAGTGGCCCTTTTTGTTCTTTGCCTTGGGTTTCTCTGCCCTCCACTTTTCCTCATCTCCTTTCTGTCTTTTGCTTTTGGCTCCTTTTTGTTTCCCTCTGTCTCCCTGCATTGGTTCCCATCCCCCTGCCATATTAGTTTAAATCCTCCCCAACAGCACTAGCAAACACTCCCCCTAGGACATTGGTTCCAGTCCTGCCCAGGTGCAGACCGTCCGGTTTGTACTGGTCCCACCTCCCCCAGAACCGGTCCCAATGCCCCAGGAATTTGAATCCCTCCCTGCTGCACCACTGCTCAAGCCACGTATTCATCTGAGCTATTCTGCGATTCCTACTCTGACTATCACGTGGCACTGGTAGCAATCCCGAGATTACTACTTTTGAGGTCCTACTTTTTAATTTAGCTCCTAGCTCCTTAAATTCGTTTCGTAGGACCTCATCCCTTTTTTTGCCTATGTCGTTGGTACCAATGTGCACCACGACAACTGGCTGTTCTCCCTCCCATTTCAGAATGTCCTGCACCCGCTCCGAGACATCCTTGACCCTTGCACCAGGGAGGCAACATACCATCCTGGAGTCTCGGTTGCGGCCGCAGAAACGCCTATCTATTCCCCTCACAATTGAATCCCCTATCACTATCGCTCTCCCACTCTTTTTCTTGCCCTCCTGTGCAGCAGAGCCAGCCACGGTGCCATGAACTTGGCTGCTGCTGCCCTCCCCTGATGAGTCATTCCCCTCAACAGTACCCAAAGCGGTGTATCTGTTTTGCAGGGGGATGACCGCAGGGGACCCCTGCACTACCTTCCTTGCTCTACTCTTCCTGCTGGTCTTCCATTCCCTATCTGGCTGTGGACCCTTTCCCTGCGGTAAGACCAACTCACTACACGTGATACTCACGTCATTCTCAGCATCGTGGATGCTCCAGAGTAAATCCACCCTCAGCTCCAATTCCGTAACGCGGACCGTCAGGAGCTGGAGGCGGATACACTTCCCGCACACGTAGTCGTCAGGGACACCGGAAGCGTCCCTGAGTTCCCACATGGTACAGGAGGAGCATAACACCCGACCGAGCTCTCCTGCCATGTCTTAACCCTTAGATACACTTAAACTGGTAATAACAATGTTAAAAGTTACTGACCAATATAAGAAGAAAAAGAAAAACTACTCACCAATCACCAGCCAATCACTTACCCCCTAGGCTGTGACGTCACCTTTGTTTGGGAAGTCCAGAATCAGGGAACATAGTCTAAGGATAAGGGCTAAGCCATTTAGGACTGAGATGAGGAGAAACTTCTTCACTCAGAGAGTTGTTAACCTGTGGAATTCCCTACTGCAGAGAGTTGTTGATGCCAGTTCATTGGATATATTCAAGAGGGAGCTAGATATGGCCCTTACGGCTAAAGGGATCAAGGGGTATGGAGAGAATGCAGAAAAGGGATACTGAGGTGAATGATCAGCCATGATTTTTTTGAATGGTGGTGCAGGCTCGAAGGGCCGAATATTTTGTTTCTATGTAAGTAGCGGCAGGGATTGTGGATGCATTGGTTGTAATTTACCCAAATTCGCTGGATTCTGGAAGGTCTCAGCAGATTGGAAAACTGCAAATGTAACGCCCCTATTTAAAAAAGGAGGCAGACTAAAAGCAGGAAACTATATACCAGTTAGCCTAACATCTGTGGTTGGGAAAATGGTGGAGTCCAGTCTTGAAGAAGCAGTAGCAGGACATGTGGAAAAGCAAAATTCGGTCAAGCAGAGTCAGCATGGATTTATGAAGGGGAAGTCATGTTTGACAAATTTGCTGGAGTTCTTCGAGGATGTAACGAACAGGGTGAATAAAGGGGAACCAGTGGATGTGGTGTATTTGACTTCCAGAAGACATTTGACAAGGTGCCACATAAAAGGTTACTGCACAAGATAAAAGTTCACGGGGTATATTAGCATGGATAGAATTTTGGCTAACTAACAGAAAAGAGAGTTGGGATAAATGCTTCATTCTCTGGTTGGCAACCAGTAACTAGTGGGGTGATGCAGGAATCAGTGCTGGGACCCCAACTATTTACAATCTATATTTACGACTTGGAAGAAGGGACTGAGTGTAATGGAGCCAAGTTTGCTGACGATACTAAGATGGGTGGAAAAACAATATGTGAGGAGAACACAAAAAATCTGCAAAAGGACAGAGACAGGCTTAGTGAGTGGGCAAAAATTTGGCAAATGGAGTATAATGTTGGAAAGTGTGAGGTCATGTACTTTGGCAAAAAAAATTAAAGAGCAAGTTATTATTTAAATGGAGAGAGATTGCAAAGTGCCACAGTACAACGGGATCTGGAGGTACTTGTGCATGAAACGCAGAAGGATAGTATGCAGGTTCAGCAAGTGATCAGGAAGGCCAATGGTATCTTGGCATTTATTGCAAATGGGATGGAGTATGCAAGCTGGGAAGTCTTGCTGCAGCTATATTAAATATTGGTGAGGCCACACCTGGAATACTGCTTGCAGTTTTGGTTTCCATATTTATGAAAGGATATACTTGCTTTGGAGGCAGTTCAGAAAAGGTTCACAAGGTTGATTTCGGAGATAAGGGGGTTGACTTATGAGGAAAGGTTGAATAGGTTGTGCCTCTACTCATTGGAATTCAGAAGAATGAGCGGTGATCTTATTGAAATGTAGAAGATTATGAGGGCGCTTGACAAGATGGATGCAGAGAGGATGTTTCCACTAATGGGGGAGACTAGAACTAGAAGGCATGATCTTAGAATAATGGGCCGCGTATTTAAAATTGAGATGAGGAGAAATGTATTTTCTCAGTGGGTTATCAGTCTGTGGAATTCACTGCCTCAGAGATCTGTGGAAGCTGGGGCATTGAATAAACTTAAGACAGAAACAGACAGTTTTAAACGATAAGGGGATAAGGAGTTATGGGGAGCGGGCAGGGAAGTGGAGCTGAGTCCATGATCAGATCAGCCATGATCTTATTTAATGGCGGAGCAGACTTGAGGGGCCATTTGGCTTACTCCTGCTCCTATTTCTTATGTTCTTTATTCTTATTAATTGGGATGTATAAAATTATGAGGGGCCTAGATAGAATGGATAGGAAACACCTATTTCCCTTAGCAGAGAGCAATGAGGGGTCAAAAATTTACAGTAATTGGTGGAAGGAGTAGAGGGGATTTGAGCTTTTTTCACCTGGAGAGTGGTGGGGATCTGGAGCTCACTGCCAGCAAGAGTGGTAGAGGCTCATCGCATTTAAAAAGTACTTGGATTTGCACTTGAAGTGCCAAAACCTACAAGGCTATGGACTAAGAGCTGTAAAGTTGGACAGAAACAAAAATGCTGGAAACACTCAGCAGGCCAGGCAGTATTGGTGGACAGAAAAACAGAATCAACGTTTCAGTCCGTGACCCTTTGACAGAACTGGAAAATTTAGAGACATAATGGATTTTAAACAGCTGCAGAGATGGGGAAGGTTGTGGGATGGGGAGAAAGAACAAAAAGGATGATCTGTGAGAGGGTTGAAGGCAGTAGTGGCCAAATGTTGCAAATGTGTATGGCAGAATCATAAACAGCTGCCGCCTGAAAAATAATAGGGGCAGAGGTTACGCTCTAACATTGTTGAATTCGATATTGAGTCCAGGAGGCTGTAAAGTGCCTAATTGAAAGATGAAGTGCTGTTCCTCAAGTTTGCATTGAGTTTCGTTGGAACAGTATAAGAGAGGTCGAGGACGGAGATATCAGAGTGGGACTGGAGTGGGGAATTAAAGTGACAGGCGACCAGAAGCCCGGGGTCATGCTTACCGACAGAACGGGCAAAGCGATCACCCAATCTGCATTTGGTCTCTGCAGTGTTGAGGCGACCACATCGTGAGCAGCAAATACAGTGTAGTAAATTGAAAGAAATACAAGTAAATCACTGTTTCACCTGGAAGGAGCGTTTGGGGCCCTGGACAGTGGGAAGGGAGGAGGTAAAAGGGCAGGTGCTGCATCTCCTGTGCTTGCATGGGAAGATTCCGTGGGAAGGGGAGGGTGTGTTGGGGGTGATTGAGGAGTGGACCAGGGTGTCGCGGAGACAGTGGTCCCTTCAGAGTGCTGAAAGGGGAGTGGAGGGGAAGATGTGATTGGTGGTGGGATCATGCTGGCAGTGGTGGAGATGGCAGAGGATGATCCGTTGAATATGGAGGTTGATGGAGTGAAAGGTGTGGACAAGGGGAACCCTATCGTGGTTCTGGGAGGAAGGGGAAGGTGTGAGAGCAGAAGTGTGGGAAATGGAATGGATACAGTTGAGGGCCCTCTCACCACAGTAGAGGGGAATCCTCGATTGAGGATAAAGGAAGACATATCGGAAGCACTAGTATGGAAGGTGGCATTGTCAGAACAGATGTGGCGGAAACAGAGAAACTAGGAGAATGGAATAGAATTCTTAAAGGAATTGGAGTGGAAGGAAGTGTAGACCAGGAAGCTGTGGGAGTCAGTAGGCTTATAGTGGATGATTGTCGATAGCCTATCCCCAAAAATGGAGACAGAGAAGTTCAGGAAGGAAAGGGAAGATTCAGAGATGGACCATGTGAAGGTGAGGAAAGGGTGAAAATTGGAAGCAAAGTGAAAGACATTTTCTAGTTCTGGGCGGGAGCAGGAAACGGCACCGATACAGTCATCAATGTATCGGAAAAAGAGGTGAGGGAGGGGATCTGGAGCAGAAATGGAACAGAGAATGGGGGTTTATAAAAAAGGTATGGCAATGATCATGGGTGATTCTAAGCTTCATATAGATTGGACAAATCAAATAGGCAAAGGTAGCCCTGAGGACGAGTTAATAGAGTGTATTCGGGATGGTTTCTTAGAATAATACGTTGTGGAACTAACCAGGCAGCAGGCTATTTTAGATCTGGTAATGTGCAATGAGATAGGATTAATTAATGATCTCATCGTAAAGGATCCTCTCGGGAAGAGTGATGAAAGCATGTTAGAATTCCAAATTCAGTTTGAAGTTGAGAAACTTGAGTCTGAAACTAGTGTCCTGAACTTAAATAAAGGCAATTAAATTACAAAGGTACGAAGACTGAGTTGGCTAAAATGGACTGGGAAAATAGATTAAAGGGTAAGATGGTAGATAAGCAGTGGCATATATTTATGGAGATATTTCACAATTCTCAGCAAAGATATATTCTAATGAGAAAGAAAGACTCTAAGAGAAGGATGAACCATCCGTGGCTAACTAAGGAAGTTAAGGATGGTATCAAATTGAAAACAAAGGCATATCGTGTTGCGAAGATTAGTGGGAGGCCAGAGGATTGGAAAATGCTTAGAAACCAGCAAAGGACGACGAAAATAATAATGAAGAAATAGAAGCTAGATTAGGAGAGTAAACTAGCAAGACATTTAAAAACAACCAGTAAGAGCTTCTACAGGTATATAAAAAGGAAGAGAATATCTAAACGTTGGTCTCTTAGAGGATGAGGCTGGGGAATTAATAATGGGAAACAGGGAAATGACAGAGACTTTGAACAAATACTTTGTATTGGTCTTCATGGTAGAAGACATTAAAAGCATCCCAATAATAATAGATAATCAAGGGGCTATAGGGAGGGGGAACTTGAAACAATCACTATCACTAGAGAAAAAGTACTAGGCAAACTAATGGGACTAAAGTTGGACAAGTCTTCTGGACCTGATGGCCTACATCCTAGGGTCTTAAAAGAAGTGGCTGCAGAGATAGTGTATGCATTGGTTGCAGTCTACCAAAATTCCCTGGATTCTGGAGCGGTCCCAGCGGATTGAAAAAACACAAATATAATGCCCCTATTCAAGAAAGGTGGGAAACAGAAAGCAGGAAACTATAGACCAGTTGCCTAACATGTGTCATTGGGAAAATGCTGGAGTCCATTATTAAGAAAGTAATAGCAGGATATTTGGAAAAGCATGATTCAATCAAGTAGAGTCAACATGGTTTTATGAAAGGGAAGTCATGTTTGACAAATTTGCTAGAGGTCTTTGAGGATGTAACGAGCAGGGTGGATAAAGGGGATGCAGATGTAGTTTATTTGGATTTCCAGAAGGCATTCTATAAGGTGCCATACAAAAGGTTACTGCACAAGATAAGAGCTAACGGGGTTGGGGGTAATATATTAGCATAGATAGAGGATTGGCTAACTAACAGAAAACAGATAGACTCAGGATAAATGGATCATTTTCAGGTTGGCAAACTGTAACTAGCGGGCTGCCACAGGGATCAGTGCTGGGACCTCAAGTATTTATGACTTGGATGAAGGGAACGAGTGTAATCTAGGCAAATTTGCTGATGATACAAAGAAAGGTGTGAAAGCAAATTGTGATGAGGACACAAGTAATCTGCAAAAGAATATAGATAGGTTAAGTGAGTGGGCAAAAATTTGGCAGATGGAGTATAATGTGGGAAAATGTGAGGTTATCCTCATTGGTAGGAAGTTTATAAAAGCAAATTATTATTTAAATGGAGAGTGACTACAAAATGCTGCAGCATAGAGGGAACTGGGGGTCCTTGCGCATGAAACACAAAAAGTTAGTATGCAGGTACAGCAAGTAATTAGGAAGGCAAATGGAATATTGACCTTTATTGCAAGGGGGATAGAGTATAATAGTAGGGAAGTCTTGCTACAACTGTACAGGGCATTGGTGAGACCACACCTAGGGCCCGAATTTGATGGACTCACCGCCCGATGCTGCTGACATTCCTCGTGAAGATCCGTCCAGTGCCACTTTCGATGTGGGCTTGAGTGGGCAGGAGGGGAGAGCCAGCGGAAGTGCCCGCTGACGTCAGCGGACGGCCGTGTGGCGTAAGTGGACTCCCGCCCGCTGAGATGCGAGATTCATGCGGGCGAGAGTTGGCGCCAGAACTGGGGTGGACCGCCGCGAGAAGGCTGGTCTGTCCCCGATGGTATGTATGAAGATCCTGAAAAAATGGTTAGTAAACTTTGTTTACATTTTTTTTTCCACAGTGACTTACCTCAATGGTGTCCCCTGAAGGTCTTCCGACTGATTTTTTTTTTTCTGATGATTTTAATTTTCAGGCCTTCGACCCTCCATGGGTCCAACTCCATCCTCGGCGGCACTTGTGCGTCAAGTGACTTTGCTGTCGAGAATGAGAGCTATCGCTGGCTGCCACCTAGAATGGCGGCGTACGTCGCAGATTTTCCGCCCGCCAACCTTCGAGGGACCTGGGTGATGAAAACCCCTCCCAAAGAACCATCAGGGACATCGGCAGCCATTGGCGGTCCTTCGGGCAGCACTTGGGCGAGTGGGGACCTTCATCAAATTCGGGCCTCTAGCGTACTGTAAACAGTTTTTGTTTCCTTATTTAAGAAGGGATATAATTGCATTGGAGGCAGTTCAGAGAAAGTTCACTACGTTGATTCCTGAGATGAAGGGGTTGTCTTATGAAGAAAGGTTGAGCAGGTTGGGCCTATACTCATTAGAGTTTAGAAAAATGAGACGTGATCTTATTGAAAAGTATAAAATTCTGAGGGGGCTTGACAGGGTAGATGCAGAGAGGATGTTTCCACTGATGGGGGAATCTAGAACTAGGGGACATAGTTTCAGAATAAGGGGTCGTAGATTTAAAACTGAGATGAGGAGGAATTTCTTCTCTCAGAGAGTCGTGAATCTTTCGAATTCTCTGCCCTAGAGAGCTGTGGAGGCTGGGTCATTGAATATATTGAAGGTGGAGATAGACTGAGTTTTAAGAACATAACAATTAGGAACAGGAGTAGGCCATCTAGCCCCTCGAGCCTGCTCCGCCACTCAAAAAGACCATGGCTGATCTGGCAGTGGACTCAGCTCCACTTACCCACCCGCTCCCCATAACCCTTAATTCCCTTATTTTGTACAATAGGGGAGTAAAGCGGGCAGGAAAATAGAGTTGAGGCCAATATCAAATCAGTCATGATCTTATTGAATGGCGGAGCAAGCTCGAGGGGCCAAATGGCCTACACCTGCTCTTATTTCTTATGTTCTTATGTAGAATGTTCCACATATCCCACAAAAAGGCAGGCATAGCGAAGACCCATGCATGTTCCCATAGCAACAATTTTAATTTGGAGGAAGTGAGTGGAATTAAAGGAAACGTTGTTCAATGTGAGAACAAGTTGACCCAGACAGAGGAGGGTGTATGGTGGTGGATGGGAACTGGTTGGGCCTCTGTTTAAGGAAGAAGTGGTACACCCTCAGGCTGTCCTGGTGGGGGATGGAGGTGTCGAGGGATTGGACGTCCGTGGTAAAAAGGAGACGGTTGGAGCCAGGAAACTGGAAGCTGTTAAAGTGATGGAGAGTGCCAGAAGAGTCGCGGATGTAAGTGGGAAGATCCTGGACAGGGAAAAAAAAATACCGTGAGGCAAGAATAGCCTGAAGCGATGGGTCTACCAGAGCAGTCCTGTTTGTGAATCTTGCGAAGGAGATAGAGCAGTCTGATTCACAGAATATTGTGAATTAGTGATTCAGGGTTTGCTGTGAATCAGTGATTCAGGGTATGTTGTGAATCAGTGATTCAGGATATGCTGTGAATCAGTGATCCAGGGTATGTTGTGAATCAGTGATTCAGGGTATGTTGTGAATCAGTGATTCAGGGTATGTTGTGAATTACTGATTCAGGGTATGTTGTGATTCAGTGATTCAGGGTATGTTGTGAATCAATGATTCAGGGTATGTTGTGAATTACTGATTCGGGGTATGTTTGAATTACTGATTCAGGGTATGTTGTGATTCAGTGATTCAGGGTATGTTGTGAATCAATGATTCAGGGTATGTTGTGAATTACTGATTCGGGGTATGTTGTGAATTACTGATTCAGGGTATGTTTGAATTACTGATTCAGGGTATGTTGTGAATCAGTGATTCAGGGTATGTTGTGAATCAATGATTCAGGGTATGTTGTGAATTACTGATTCGGCGTATGTTGTGAATTACTGATTCGGGGTATGTTGTGAATCAGTGATTCAGGGTATGTTGTGAATTACTGATTCAGGGTATGTTGTGAATCAATGATTCAGGGTATGTTGTGAATCAGTGATTCAGGGTATGTTGTGAATCAGTGATTCAGGGTATGTTGTGAATTACTGATTCAGGGTATGTTGTGAATTACTGATTCGGGGTATGTTGTGAATTACTGATTCGGGGTATGTTGTGAATTACTGATTCGGGGTATGTTGTGAATTACTGATTCGGGGTATGTTGTCAATTACGGATTCGGGGTATGTTGTGAATTACTGATTCGGGGTATGTTGTGAATTACTGATTCGGGGTATGTTGTGAATTACTGATTCAGGGTATGTTGTGAATTACTGATTCAAGGTATGTTGTGAATTACTGACTCAGGGTATGTTGTGAATCAGTGATTCAGGGTATGTTGTGAATCAGTGATTCAGGATATGTTGTGAATTACTGATTCAGGGTATGTTGTGAATTACTGATTCAGGGTATGTTGTGAATTACTGATTCAAGGTATGTTGTGAATCAATGATTCAGGGTATGTTGTGAATCAGTGATTCAGGGTATGTTGTGAATCAGTGATTCAGAGTATGTTGTGATTCAGTGATTCAAGGTATGTTGTGAATCAGTGATTCAAGGTATGTTGTGAATCAGTGATTCAGGGTATGTTGCGAATTACTGATTCAGGGTATGTTGTGAATCAGTGATTCAGGGTAAGTTGTGATTCAGTGATTCAAGGTATGTTGTGAATCAGTGATTCAAGGTATGTTGTGAATCAGTTATTCAGGGTATGTTGTGAATCAGTGATTCAGGGTATGTTGTGAATTACTGATTCAGGGTATGTTGTGATTCAGTGATTCAGTGTATGTTGTGAATCAGTGATTCAGGGTATGTTGTGAATCAGTGATTCAAGGTATGTTATGAATCAGTGATTCAGGGTATGTTGTGAATCAGTGATTCAGGGTATGTTGTGACTTACTGATTCAGGGTATGTTGTGATTCAGTGATTCAGGGTATGTTGTGAATCAGTGATTCAGGGTATGTTGTGAATCAGTGATTCAGGGTATGTTGTGAATCAGTGATTCAAGGTATGTTGTGAATCAGTGATTCAGGGTATGTTGTGAATTACTGATTCAGGGTATGTTGTGAATTACTGATTCAGGGTATGTTGTGAATCACTGATTCAGGGTATGTTGTGAATCACTGATTCAGGGTATGTTGTGAATCACTGATTCAGGGTATGTTGTGAATCAGTGATTCAGGGTATGTTGTGAATCACTGATTCAGGGTATGTTGTGAATTACTGATTCAGGGTATGTTGTGAATTACTGATCCAGGGTATGTTGTGAATCACTGATTCAGGGTATGTTGTGAATCAGTGATTCAGGGTATGTTGTGAATTACTGATTCAGGGTATGTTGTGAATTACTGATTCAGGGTATGTTGTGAATCAATGATTCAGGGTATGTTGTGAATCAGTGATTCAGGGTATGTTGTGAATTACTGATTCAGGGTATGTTGTGAATTACTGATTCAGGGTATGTTGTGAATCAATGATTCACGGTATGTTGTGAATTACTGATTCAGGGTATGTTGTGAATCACTGATTCAGGGTATGTTGTGAATCAGTGATTCAGGGTATGTTGTGAATCAGTGATTCAAGGTAGGTTGTGAATTACTGATTCAGGGTATGTTGTGAATTACTGATTCAGGGTATGTTGTGAATTACTGATTCAGGGTATGTTGTGAATCAATGATTCAGGGTATGTTGTGAATCAATGATTCGGGGTATGTTGTGAATTACTGATTCAGGGTATGTTGTGAATTACTGATTCAGGGTATGTTGTGAATTACTGATTCAGGGTATGTTGTGAATTACTGATTCAGGGTATATTGTGAATCACTGATTCAGGGTATGTTGTGAATTACTGATTCAGGGTATGTTGTGAATCAGTGATTCAGGGTATGTTGTGAATTACTGATTCAGGGTATGTTGTGAATCACTGATTCAGGGTATGTTGTGAATCAGTGATTCAGGGTATGTTGTGAATTACTGATTCAGGGTATGTTGTGAATCAGTGATTCAGGGTATGTTGTGAATCAGTGATTCAGGGTATGTTGTGAATCAATGATTCAGGGTATGTTGTGAATTACTGATTCAGGGTATGTTGTGAATTACTGATTCAGGGTATGTTGTGAATCAGTGATTCAGGGTATGTTGTGATTCACTGATTCAGGGTATGTTGTGAATTACTGATTCAGGGTATGTTGTGAATTACTGATTCAGGGTATGTTGTGAATCACTGATTCAGTATATGTTGTGAATCAGTGATTCAGGGTATGTTGTGAATTACTGATTCAGGGTATGTTGTGAATTACTGATTCAGGGTATGTTGTGAATCAGTGATTCAGGGTATGTTGTGAATTACTGATTCAGGGTATGTTGTGAATCAGTGATTCAGGGTATGTTGTGAATCAGTGATTCAGGGTATGTTGTGAATTACTGATTCAGGGTATGTTGTGAATCAGTGATTCAGGGTATGTTGTGAATGAATGATTCAGGGTATGTTGTGAATCAGTGATTCAGGGTATGTTGTGAATTACTGATTCAGGGTATGTTGTGAATCAGTGATTCAGGGTATGTTGTGAATCAATGATTCAGGGTATGTTGTGAATCAGTGATTCAGGGTATGTTGTGAATCAGTGATTCAGGGTATGTTGTGAATCAGTGATTCAGGGTATGTTGTGAATCAGTGATTCAAGGTATGTTGTGAATCACTGATTCAGGGTATGTTGTGAATTACTGATTCAGGGTATGTTGTGAATCACTGATTCAGGGTATGTTGTGAATAGATTTAGGGTATGTTGTGAATCAGTGATTCAGGGTATGTTGTGAATCAGTGATTCAGGGTATGTTGTGAATCAGTGATTCAGGGTATGTTGTGAATCAGTGATTCAAGGTATGTTGTGAATCACTGATTCAGGGTATGTTGTGAATCAATGATTCAGGGTATGTTGTGAATTACTGATTCAGGGTATGTTGTGAATTACTGATTCAGGGTATGTTGTGAATCAATGATTCAGGGTATGTTGTGAATCAGTGATTCAGGGTATGTTGTGAATCAATGATTCAGGGTATGTTGTGAATTACTGATTCAGGGTATGTTGTGAATCAATGATTCAGGGTATGTTGTGAATCAGTGATTCAGGGTATGTTGTGAATCAGTGATTCAGGATATGTTGTGAATTACTAATTCAGGGTATGTTGTGAATTACTGATTCAGGGTATGTTGTGAATCAATGATTCACGGTATGCTGTGAATCAGTAATTCAGGGTATGTTGTGAATTACTGATTCAGGGTATGTTGTGAATCACTGATTCAGGGTATGTTGTGAATCAATGATTCAGGGTATGTTGTGAATTACTGATTCAGGGTATGTTGTGAATTACTGATTCAGGGTATGTTGTGAATCAATGATTCAGGGTATGTTTTGAATCAATGATTCAGGGTATGTTGTGAATTACTGATTCAGGGTATGTTGTGAATTACTGATTCAGGGTATGTTGTGAATCACTGATTCAGGGTATGTTGTGAATTACTGATTCAGGGTATGTTGTGAATCAGTGATTCAGGGTATGTTGTGAATTACTGATTCAGGGTATGTTGTGAATCACTGATTCAGGGTATGTTGTGAATCAGTGATTCAGGGTATGTTGTGAATTACTGATTCAGGGTATGTTGTGAATCAGTGATTCAGGGTATGTTGTGAATCAGTGATTCAGGGTATGTTGTGAATCAATGATTCAGGGTATGTTGTGAATTACTGATTCAGGGTATGTTGTGAATTACTGATTCAGGGTATGTTGTGAATCAGTGATTCAGGGTATGTTGTGATTCACTGATTCAGGGTATGTTGTGAATTACCGATTCAGGGTATGTTGTGAATTACTGATTCAGGGTATGTTGTGAATCACTGATTCAGGGTATGTTGTGAATCAGTGATTCAGGGTATGTTGTGAATTACTGATTCAGGGTATGTTGTGAATTACTGATTCAGGTTATGTTGTGAATCAATGATTCAGGGTATGTTGTGAATCAGTGATTCAGGGTATGTTGTGAATTACTGATTCAGGGTATGTTGTGAATCAGTGATTCAGGGTATGTTGTGAATCAGTGATTCAGGGTATGTTGTGAATTACTGATTCAGGGTATGTTGTGAATCAGTGATTCAGGGTATGTTTTGAATCAGTGATTCAGGATATGTTGTGAATTACTGATTCAGGGTATGTTGTGAATTACTGATTCAGGGTATGTTGTGAATCAATGATTCACGGTATGTTGTGAATCAGTAATTCAGGGTATGTTGTGAATTACTGATTCAGGGTATGTTGTGAATCACTGATTCAGGGTATGTTGTGAATCAATGATTCAGGGTATGTTGTGAATTACTGATTCAGGGTATGTTGTGAATTACTGATTCAGGGTATGTTGTGAATCAATGATTCAGGGTATGTTTTGAATCAATGATTCCGGGTATGTTGTGAATTACTGATTCAGGGTATGTTGTGAATTACTGATTCAGGGTATGTTGTGAATTACTGATTCAGGGTATGTTGTGAATCACTGATTCAGGGTATGTTGTGAATTACTGATTCAGGGTATGTTGTGAATCAGTGATTCAGGGTATGTTGTGAATTACTGATTCAGGGTATGTTGTGAATCACTGATTCAGGGTATGTTGTGAATCAGTGATTCAGGGTATGTTGTGAATTACTGATTCAGGGTATGTTGTGAATCAGTGATTCAGGGTATGTTGTGAATCAGTGATTCAGGGTATGTTGTGAATCAATGATTCAGGGTATGTTGTGAATTACTGATTCAGGGTATGTTGTGAATTACTGATTCAGGGTATGTTGTGAATCAGTGATTCAGGGTATGTTGTGATTCACTGATTCAGGGTATGTTGTGAATTACTGATTCAGGGTATGTTGTGAATTACTGATTCAGGGTATGTTGTGAATCACTGATTCAGGGTATGTTGTGAATCAGTGATTCAGGGTATGTTGTGAATTACTGATTCAGGGTATGTTGTGAATTACTGATTCAGGGTATGTTGTGAATCAGTGATTCAGGGTATGTTGTGATTCACTGATTCAGGGTATGTTGTGAATTACTGATTCAGGGTATGTTGTGAATCAGTGATTCAGGGTATGTTGTGATTCACTGATTCAGGGTATGTTGTGAATTACTGATTCAGGGTATGTTGTGAATTACTGATTCAGGGTATGTTGTGAATCACTGATTCAGGGTATGTTGTGAATCAATGATTCAGGGTATGTTGTGAATTACTGATTCAGGGTATGTTGTGAATTACTGATTCAGGGTATGTTGTGAATCAGTGATTCAGGGTATGTTGTGATTCACTGATTCAGGGTATGTTGTGAATTACTGATTCAGGGTATGTTGTGAATTACTGATTCAGGGTATGTTGTGATTCACTGATTCAGGGTATGTTGTGAATTACTGATTCAGGGTATGTTGTGAATTACTGATTCAGGGTATGTTGTGAATCACTGATTCAGGGTATGTTGTAAATCAGTGATTCAGGGTATGTTGTGAATTACTGATTCAGGGTATGTTGTGAATTACTGATTCAGGGTATGTTGTGAATCAGTGATTCAGGGTATGTTGTGATTCACTGATTCAGGGTATGTTGTGAATTACTGATTCAGGGTATGTTGTGAATTACTGATTCAGGGTATGTTGTGAATCACTGATTCAGGGTATGTTGTGAATCAGTGATTCAGGGTATGTTGTGAATTACTGATTCAGGGTATGTTGTGAATTACTGATTCAGGGTATGTTGTGAATCAGTGATTCAGGGTATGTTGTGAATCAGTGATTCAGGGTATGTTGTGAATTACTGATTCAGGGTATGTTGTGAATCAGTGATTCAGGGTATGTTGTGAATCAATGATTCAGGGTATGTTGTGAATCAGTGATTCAGGGTATGTTGTGAATTACTGATTCAGGGTATGTTGTGAATCAGTGATTCAGGGTATGTTGTGAATCAATGATTCAGGGTATGTTGTGAATCAGTGATTGAGGGTATGTTGTGAATCAGTGATTCAGGGTATGTTGTGAATCAGTGATTCAGGATATGTTGTGAATTACTGATTCAGGGTATGTTGTGAATTACTGATTCAGGGTATGTTGTGAATCAATGATTCACGGTATGTTGTGAATCAGTGATTCAGGGTATGTTGTGAATCAGTGATTCAGGATATGTTGAATTACTGATTCAGGGAATTTTGTGGAGCAGCATGATTTGGATGCGCTGAACATTCTCCTTTTTGTTGTTCTGTTTCTTATTAAATATGTTCGACAAGACCGTCAGTCTGATTAAAGATGTCCTTGCATGGTTGCACAGGACAGGCTGTGACTTATCGCAGTGAGTTTCATGCAGTGTCTCTCTGCAGGTGCTGAGGATCTTTGGCTTCATTTCAAACCAAGGAAATGAACAGTTCAGTATAAAAAAGACCATTTCAGACTTAATCAGACATCTGAGCTCTGTGGAACTGCTGTTTCTTCCTGGTTTGGTTTTTTAACCAAGTTTTAAAGCATCTCTGCTCTTCTTTTGGTGACTCAAAAAGGGTCTGCGATGCTTAAAAAAAGCAGCAACATACCATTTTTGTAAACTTTTGAAATGGTTACATGACCGGTTATTATTCTGTAAAATAATTTAATCTCCAGAAGGCGTAGTGACCCTTCCTGTAGCTTAAGGGCTTGTCTTGCTCGCCTTGAATAAACTATTGCATTGCCATGCCAACGGACCCAGCTTCCATTAAGGTACTAGCTGTGAATCTGAATGAAAGCTGAAGACTTGCTCTGTCCAGAAACAATGAGACTGTTTGAAATACAATGTTCTCGATTTAAAGCATGAAAAATATGATGCAAGTTTTTTTTTTAACAAAAGACATGATTTTTTTTGTCCTGTTCACTGTGAAGGAGGTTTTTGTTGGTGAGTAAAGAAAAGAAAGAAAGACTTGCATTTAGAAAGCATCTATCACAACCTTAGGACAGCCCAAAGCGCTCTACAACCAATGAAGTACCTTTTGAAGTGTAGTCACTGTTGGAATGAAGGAAAGCCCCATTCTGGCATCGAGGCATATAAGAAAATAAGAAAAAGGAGCAGGTGTAGGCCATTTGGCCCCTCGAGCCTGCTCCGCCATTCAATAAGATCATGGCTGATCTGATCTTGGACTCAACTTCATTTCCCTGTCCGCTCCCCATAACCCTTCACTCCCTTATCATTCAAAATTCTGTCTATCTCCACCTTAAATATATTCAATGACCCAGCCTCCACAGCTCTCTGAGGAAGAGAATTCCAAAGATTCATGACCCTCTGAGAGAAGAAATTCCTCCTAATTTCCATTTGAAATGGGCGAATATCAGTGGAGATACTCCTGGGTCCATGCCCGAGTGTACTGGATTGTCTAGGTGCACCAAAATACTTCAAAGTTCCTGTCTGTAAAGGTAGCCCTCCCACCCACCGCACTTAATTTCCCAATATATTTGATCCAATGCAACTGGATGCATATCTAGAAAATCTCTCCTCTAATCTGATGGAGTATTGAGGGGGTGTTTCCTTGTCTGAGGTAGCGTCCTTTCAATGAGCTGTTAAATTAAGATGCTGTCTGCCAGCTCAGTTGAATGTTAAAGATCCCGGGGCACTATTTTTGAAGAAAAGTAGGAGGCTTCCCTTGCAAATTTTCCAACCAATGCCATCAGAACATATTTATCTCATTGCTTTTAAAAAAATGAATTCTCAGGACGTGAGCATCGCTGGCAAGGCCAGTTTTGGTTGCTCATCCCTTGTTGCCCTGAGAAGGTAGTGATACAACTGAGTGCTTGCAAGGTTACTTCAGAGGGCAGTTAAAAGGCATCCATGTTGGTGGGGAACTTGAGTCACAGATAGGCCGGACCGGGTAAGGGCAACAAGTTTCCTTCCCATTAACAAATGGCCAATAATCCAACAGCTTCATGTTTACTTTTTTATTGACACCATCTTTTTATTGACAGATTTCTTTTTAGAACTGAATTCAAATTCTCAAACGGCTGTGGTAGGATTTGAACTCATGTTCTCTGGATTATTAGTCCAGGTTTTTGGATTACAAGACTAGTAACAGAACCACTACGTTTGTGAATCCTGCTATGTGGAAAATGGCTGCCATGATTTTCCACATAACAACAATCTATAAAGGCAACTCGATTCAAATTAATTAATTTTATGTGAAACACTTTGGGATGTTTCTAAGAGATGAGAGTGTGATATAAATTAAACCTTTTTTCTTCCTGCCTCCTAACTGCCTTTAAACGCCTCACTTCCTGACTTCCTCAGAGAATCATAGAATCATACTGCACAGAGGGAGGTAAATCGGCCCATCGTGCCTGTGCCGGCTTTTTGAAGGAGTTATGCAATTAGTCCCACTCCCCTGCCCTTTCCCCACAGCCCTGCAAATTCTTCCTTTTAAAGTTCAAAAAGGGAGGAAGGGATAAACCGAGCAATTACAGGCCAGTTCGTTTAACCTCGGTGGTGAGCAAATTACTGGAATCAATTCTGAGGGACAGTATAAACCTTCATTTAGAAAGACACAGATTAATCAAGGACAGTCAGCATGGATTTGCTAAGGAAAGGTCGTGTCTGACTAACTTGATTAAGTGCTTTGAGGAGGTAACACGGAGGGTCGGTGAGGGCAGGTGCATTTGATGTAGTTTACATGGATTTTAGCAAGGCTTTTGACAAGATCCCACATTGATGGCTGATCAAAAAAATAAAAGCCATGGGATCCTAGGGAGAGTGGCAAATTGGATCCAAAATTTGGCTCAGTGGCCGGAAGCAAAGGGTAAAGGGGAGTTTTTGTGACTGGAAGGCTGTTTCCAGGGGGGTTCCACAGGGCTCAGTACTCGGTCCCTTACTTTTTGTAGTGTATATTAATGATTTAAACTTAAATTTAGTAGACATGATAAAGAAATTTGCAGATGATACAAAAATTGGCCGTGTGGTTGACAGTGAGGAGGAAAGCTCTAGACTGTAGGAAGTTATCGATGAACTGGTCAGTTGGGCAGAAAAGTGACAAATGGAATTCAATCCGGAAAAGTGTGAGGTAATGTATTTGGGGAGGGGCAACAATGCAAGGGAATACACATTAAATGGGAGGATACTGAGAGGTGTGGAGGAACAGAGAGACCTTGGAGTATATGTCCACAGATCCTTAAAGGTAGCAGGACAGGTCGATAAGGTAGTTAAAAAGACATACGGAATGCTTTCCTTTATTAGAATACAAGAGCAGGGAAGTTTTGTTTGAACTGTATAAAAAATTAGTTAGGCCACAGCTTGAGTACTGCATACAGTTCACTGCATACAGTTCTGGTCACCACATTACAGGAAGGATGCGATTGCACGGGAAACCGTGCAAAGCAGATTTACGAGGATTTTGCCTGGACTGGAAAACTTTAGCTATGAGGAAAGATTGGATAGGCTGGGATTGTTTTCCTTGGAACAGAGGAGGCTGAGAGGAGATTTAATTGAGATGTATAAAATTATGAGGGGCCGAGATAGAGTGGATAGGAAGGATCTATTTCCCTGAGCAGAGGGGTCAACCACCAGGAGTGATAGATTTAAAGTATTTGGGGGATGGTTTAGAAGAGATATGAGGGGATATTTTTTCACCCAAAGGCTGGTGGGAGTCTGTAACTCACTGCCTGAAAGGGTGGTAGAGGCAGAAACCCTCATTACATTTAAAAAGTATTTTGATGTGCACTTGAAATGCCGTAACCTACAGGGCTACGGACCAAGAGCTGGAAAGTGGGATTAGGCTGGGTAGCTCTTTTTTGACCGGAGTGGACATGATGGGCCGAATGGCCTCCTTCTGTGTCATCATTTTTCTATGATTCTATGCTTCTAGATATATATCTCATTCCCTTTTGAAAGTTGCTTTGAATCTGCTTCCACCACCCTTTCGGGTGCACATTACAAATCGTAACAACTTTTTGCGTACAAAAAAATTCTCCTCATTTCCCACCTTAAGTCTATTGTGTCTTCATTTGTGAAGTTTTTCCTCTTACCACAGCAACCATTCTTATGGCTTCTCTTCCTGAATGGGCTTGGTAATCTAGTCACCGACCTGAAACGTTAACTCTGTTTCTCTCTCCACAGATGCTGCTTGACCTGCTGAGTATTTCCAGTATTTTCGGCTTTTATTTAAGGAGATATTAGGACAGGTTGGTTAAAGAGCTGGGTTAAAGGAGGAAAGAGAGGCGGAGAGGTATCGAGCTCAGTGCCAATGGTGGAGTGAAGAAAATCGGGGCTGCGCAAGAGATTAGAATTAGAGGAACGCAGAGATCTTGGAGGTTTGTAGGAGATAGGGAGGTGCAAGGCCTTGGAGGGATTTGAACAAAAGGAGGAGAACGTTAGAATCAGCAAGCATGGAGGTGATGGAGGAATGGGACTTGGTGCAAGTTAAAATACTCCAACAATAATAGCAACAACAACTATTATTTATATAACGCCTTTAAAGTAGTAAAACATCCCAAGGTGCTTCACAGCAGTGTTATAATTCAAAACAAATAAATTTGACACCGAACCACATAAGAAGAATTTTCAGCCAATGACCAAAAGCTTGGTCAAAAAGGTAGGTTTTAAGAAGGTTTTATCGAGTGGGCAGCAACGTTTTGGATGAGGTCAAATTTACGGAGGGTGGAAGATGGGCGGTCAGTCAGGAGAGCATTGGAATAGTCAAGTCTAGAGGTAACAAAGGCGTGGATGAGGTTTCAGCAGCAGGTGAGCTGAGGCAGACTGGGAGACAGGTGATGTTACAGAGGTGGAAGTAGGCGGTCGTAATGATGGTGTGGAAACTCAGCTCTGGGTCAAACAGAATGCCAAGGTTGTGACAGTCTGGTTCAGCCTCAGATTGTGGCCAGGGAGGGGGATGGAATCAATGCCTAGGGAACAGAGTTTGTGGTCGGTGACCGAAGAAAATTGAGCCTAAAATTACGGTTGGAGGCTTCTTTCAGACGAACGCCTCCGACCCAAGAATTTTTACAAAATTATCTGGTGGTCCTAAAGGCAGCTGTGATTCCGGTGGGGAGGCCTTCTTTTCCCGCGCTGTGGAGCGCGCTCCCGTCCTCGAGCTTCGAACGCAGAAGGTGCAGTCACGTGTGACTGCACAACCAATCAGTTACAGTATTCTCATTAATAGCAATGAGAACTCTGTATCTATGCGTTCTCATTGCTATTAATGAGAAAAAAAAGACACTGAACACAACATAAAAAATAAAAAACACACCTCACACAATTAAAACTAATTGAAATTAAAGTTAATAAATATGTTAGAAAAAATATATATTTTTCCAATTTTTTTTAAAGATTTGTAATTAGGGTTTAAAATAAACTTACCTTAGTGGGCAGGGTTTATAACATAAAAATGTGTTTTTAAATTTTATTTTTATATGCTTTTTATATATTTTAACACCCTTACGCTGCGCCTGCTTTTACTAGGTGCAAGAGTTTGAAGTACATTCGCTAGGCAAGAGGTGGACCCATAGCGCAATCTTGCCCATGCAAGTGTCCTTGCTGCTTAGATGCGTGCAATCTGTCAAGCCAGAACTTGATAGATTAGGAAAAGCCTGTTTTCAGCGCATGTGCATTGCGCGCCGAAAACCGGCTTTTGCGATGCCTTCCCGGGCCCGTGCTCACTTGGTTCGGACCGGATTTCAGGCCCACTGTCTTCCCAATAGTTAATTGGAGGAAATTTCTGCTCATTCAACACTAGATGTCGGAGAAGCAGTGTGACAAATCAGAGGCAGTGGAGTGGACAAGTGGTGGTGAGGTAGAGCTGGGTGTCAACAACATACACGTGGAACCTGGTGTTGCATTTTCGGGTGATGTTTTCTTCAAGAAAGAACACTGCCTGTTGGGGGGCTATAGATGACTCCAATCCCACACTATGTGGTTGACTCTTATTTCCCTCGGGGTAACTAGGGACGGACAATTGATGTCCACATCCTGCGAATGAATTTTAAAAACCCTTACAGTGGGTGGAGAGAACACATCTTTATTCCATTGGTTGCATCCAGATTTAAACCCAGATCTCAAAGGCAAGATTGAAAAGTGTCACGAGACTAAGCTAACTCACAACACTCCTCAGTTTCTCTTGCAATGTTCTTTTAAAATTGTTTGTTAAAGCATTAATGGTTCACATGAGGCTCATGTGCAAAGACACAACTTGAGCTGACCTGAAATTGTTAGAAAAATAGTAAGTATGTGTTTTAAAAATGTGATTGCAGCATATATGTAAAGATCTATGAGAACAGAACCAACTTCACACTGAATTAAATATTCTAAGGGTTCTGTGCTACATGTTAATAGCTAATATTGAAAATAGGAATCCAAAGACACCACTGAGGCACCACTGCGTCTTCCCTGGAGAATTTGCTCGGATTAACTCATTAAAGAGATTCAATGAGTTTAAAATCAACTGCCTGGGATTAAGCTGAAGTAATGTGCTGGTTCAGACTTTGTGGATCGTGGCAAGTTTATCACAGCTGTGAATGGGCTGGGAGGAGGGGCTTGGAGCCAGCTTTTATTGTGAAATGGACAAATGAGCACATGCAAACAACACAGCCAAAGAAAGAGCTGAAAGGCTGGCTTGTTCCTGAAGCTTTGCTGATGACAGCTCATGTACATTTTGACCAGTCTAGTCAGGGTGATTGCTACTCTTTTGTATCCAGCTCAAACGAGCTGCCTGATCAGTTTAGATGAGCGCAGCAATGGGTACTTGAAGATGAGTCAGTCCTTTTAAAAAATATATATATAATAATTGAGCTTTCCACGAAGCACTGTGGATGGACAAAGTGCTGTCTGTTTCAGTTCCACTTTCTATAGCTTTCAAATCTGACCAAGGACCTCTGCGTGCTCCCAGCAGTGTATTCTCAAGCTAACCACAAGAGGTGAATCCGATCAAGGAATCAATTCTTGCTCCTATTTCATTGGCTTTCTGCTTCCCATCCTTCCTGTCTCCAGACTAAAGTCGGAAGATCAGGTAAGATGGAGTGTAATCACAAGTGTTGTTTAACAAGCTACAGCTGACAGGTGCTCTTATTGGTATGAAGAGGATGAGTACACTGCAGGATCACTTAAAATCAGGCAGAATTCTCTTGTTTTAACATGCAAGGAATTAAATCAACTGAACCGTTGTACTTTGTTTGATTCAACTGACAATCGAACAATGTTGAGTGGCAAGATTGTCAGTTCGACTCGAATCATCAGTCAGTGCCAAAGCCTGCAATTGAATTGATTCTGACATAATCTGATGCTTGAAGTAAAAAGTAATGAAATCACTGTAAACTAAAAAGCCCTACAAGCATGGTTAATTTATTCATTAGCCTCTAAAGAAAATATCATTAAGTCGGGCTTTCTTTTTCTAGTCTTCATGACAATTTGTCCTGCTTTTATTTTTCTCTGCGTTCAATGCTCGGAAAATGAATTAGTCTTTAGGAAGTTTGAGCTACGCATTGAAGAGAAGGAGGTGGGGGGCGGAGGGGGGAAATCCAGCTTTCGAGCAGCTTTGATTAAATGAATCTATTTGGTAAAATAAATGACATGCAATGTATAATGAGATATCAAGATTACTCACATCTTAAAATGACTGATCCTATGATCAATCACAGTCGTGGCTGCTGTGTACCTGATTTGTGTTCCTGACAATGGGGATAGGGACAGAAAGTTGAAGATCCAATCAGTAACATGGAGCAAAGCCCTTTAAGGAAAGTATTTTAATCTCTTGAAGAAAAAGGATTCTTGGTGTTTTATCATTTTAATTAATGTTTGCTTTTTATTTGGCTCTTGTTATTGTTTGTTTATGTATTTATAGAGTGGTTAAACTAATAATGTCTCCCAATGTGCATTACATATAAGCATCACTTTATCATGTATTGGTTTAATAGAATCTAATTTAAAGGCGCTGGTGTGGAACCAGTGTAATATTGGCTGATGCAATTTTTATTTGTTTCTAACGGAAAATCCAATTTTAATTCCTTCATGTCCATCGAAGCCGGAGCTGTAATATTCCAGTATGATTGTTACATAGGCCCGGATTTTACAGTGGTAATGACAGTGAAACTATCAGCGTTTCCCGTCATTAGCCCTCTGAAACTGACCATAACTGCAGGATTTTGTGTAACTCCCCAGAGCCGACAGTCGCTGATATCACTTGAATTGACGAAAACTTCCCCTTTTCCGCTCTAATATCGCTGTTTGAAAACCCATAAAATTAAACCTTGTTCAATGAGATGAATCTGGGTTTTTAACAGCATTATGACTGCTGAACAATTGATCTGGCCCTGAAAAACCAATGTCATGTTTGTTGAATGTCAAATTTTCTCCATTATTTTAAAAATTACAAGATTTTAAAAATAATTATATTTACACTATTTTAAAGTTTGTTTATGATATTTAATATTCTACCTTAACCCCATGTGTATGTTCTAATCTTTATTTCACTGTGTAATTTTTTTTAAGTGAATGATAAAAGCTGCTTTTTATTTCCTGGTTTGCTGTCTGAGAATTCTTCAATGTGATTGGCTGGTTAGCCAGCTTGATGACATGACTGCTGGATATCCCCTTTTAATAACGTTGAGAAAGCTATAGTTTTCACCACAGAGATCATGAGATCTTTGTGGGCAGCTTTGTTCAAGGTCAGCGTTAATCGCTGTCACTTCGCCGCTGACTGCAAATTCTGAGCCATAATAGTGACAGCACACAAACAGATCCATGCTGATGTTTGTGCTGCATCAAGCCTCCTCCCACCCATCTTCAACTAACCTCATCAGCATGTCCCTCTATTCCTTGTTCCTTCATGTGTTTATCTAGCTTCAACCTTAAACACATCTGTTATTCGGCTCAACTACTCCTTGTGGTACTGAGTTCCACATTCTAGCCATTCTCTGGGTAAAGAAGTTTCTGCTGAATTCCTTATTGACTTTATTAGTGACTATCTGATATTTATGGCCCCTAGTTCAGCTCTCGCCTGCAGTTCTCTATGTCTACCCTATCAACCCCTTTCATAATTGATAAAGGTACATGGAGTCAGAGGAAATGTATTAGCATGGATAGAGAATTGGCTGGCGAACAGAAAGCAGAGAGTCGGGATAAATGGGTCTTTTTCGGGTTGGAAATCGGTGGTTAGTGGTGTGCCACAGGGATCAGTGCTGGGACCACAAATGTTTATAATATACATAGATGACCTGGAAGAGGGGACAGAGTGTAGTGTAACAAAATTTGCAGATGACACAAAGATTAGTGGGAAAGCGGGTTGTATAGAGGACACAGAAAGGCTGCAAAGAGATTTAGATAGGTTAAGCGAATGGGCTAAGGTTTGGCAGATGAAATACAATGTCGGAAAGTGTGAGGTCATCCATCTTGGGAAAAAAAACAGTAAAAGGGAATATTATTTGAATGGGGAGAAATTACAACATGCTGCGGTGCAGAGGGACCTGGGGGTCCTTGTGCATGAATACCAAAAAGTTAGTTTGCAGGTGCAGCAGGTAATCAGGAAGGCGAATGGAATGTTGGCCTTCATTGCGAGAGGGATGGAGTACAAAAGCAGGGAGGTCCTTCTGCAACTGTACAGGGTATTGGTGAGGCTGCACCTGGAGTACTGCGTGCAGTTTTGGTCACCTTACTTCAGGAAGGAAATCCAGCTTTCGAGCAGCAGTAGCTTTGATTAAATGAATCTATTTGGTAAAATAAATGACATGCAATGTATAATGAGATATCAAGATTACTCACATCTTAAAATGACTGATCCTATGATCAATCACAGTCGTGGCTGCTGTGTACCTGATTTGTGTTCCTGACAATGGGGATAGGGACAGAAAGTTGAAGATCCAATCAGTAACATGGAGCAAAGCCCTTTAAGGAAAGTATTTTAATCCATTGAAGAAAAAGGATTCTTGGTGTTTTATCATTTTAATTAATGTTTCCTTTTTATTTGGCTCTTGTTATTGTTTGTTTATGTATTTATAGAGTGGTTAAACTAATAATGTCTCCCAATGTGCATTACATATTAAGCATCACTTTATCATGTATTGGTTTAATAGAAACTAATTTAAAGGCGCTGGTGTGGAACCAGTGTAATATTGGCTGATGCAATTTTTATTTATTTCTAACGAAAAATCCAATTTTAATTCCTTCATGTCCATCGAAGCCGGAGCTGTAATATTCGAGTACGATTATTACATAGGCCCGGATTTTGCAGTGGTAATGACGGTGAAACTATCAGCGTTTCCCGTCATTAGCCCTCTGAAACTGACCATAACCTAAGGATATAGTGTAACTCCCTTGAGCCGGCAGTCGCTGATATCACTTGAACTGACAAAAACTTCCCCTTTTCCGCTCTAATATCGCTGTTTGAAAACCCATAAAATTAAGCCTTGATGAATCTGGGTTTTTAACAGCATTATGGCTGCTGAACAATTGATCTAGCCTTGAAAAACCAATGTTATGTTTGTGGAATGTCAAATTTTCTCCATTATTTTAAAAATTACAAGATTTTAAAAATAATTATATTTACACTATTTTAAAGTTTGTTTATGATATTTAATACTCTACCTTAACCCCATGTGTATGTTCTAATCTTTATTTCACTGTGTAATTTTTTTTTAAGTGAATGATAAAAACTGCTTTTTATTTCCTGGTTTGCTGTCTGAGAATTCTTCAATGTGATTGGCTGGTTAGCCAGCTTGATGACATGACTGCTGGATATCCCCTTTTAATAACGTTGAGAAAGCTATAGTTTTCACCACAGAGATCATGAGATCTTTGTGGGCAGCTTTGTTCAAGGTCAGCGTTAATCGCTGTCACTTCGCCGCTGACTGCAAATTCTGAGCCATAATAGTGACAGCACACAAACAGATCCATGCTGATGTTTGTGCTGCATCAAGCCTCCTCCCACCCATCTTCAACTAACCTCATCAGCATGTCCCTCTATTCCTTGTTCCTTCATGTGTTTATCTAGCTTCAACATTAAACGCATCTGTTATTCGGCTCAACTACTCCTTGTGGTACTGAGTTCCACATTCTAGCCATTCTCTGGGTAAAGAAGTTTCTGCTGAATTCCTTATTGACTTTATTAGTGACTATCTGATATTTATGGCCCCTAGTTCAGCTCTCGCCTGCAGTTCTCTATGTCTACCCTATCAACCCCTTTCATAATTGATAAAGGTACATGGAGTCAAAGGAAATGTATTAGCATGGATAGAGAATTGGCTGGCGAACAGAAAGCAGAGAGTCGGGATAAATGGGTCTTTTTCGGGTTGGAAATCAGTGGTTAGTGGTGTGCCACAGGGATCAGTGCTGGGACCACAAATATTTACAATATACATAGATGACCTGGAAGAGGGGACAGAGTGTAGTGTAACAAAATTTGCAGATGAAACAAAGATTAGTGAGAAAGCGGGTTGTATAGAGGACACAGAAAGGCTGCAAAGAGATTTAGATAGGTTAAGCGAACGGGCTAAGGTTTGGCAGATGGAATACAATGTCGGAAAGTGTGAGGTCATCCACCTTGGAAAAAAAAACAGTAAAAGGGAATATTATTTGAATGGGGAGAAATTACAACATGCTGCGGTGCAGAGGGACCTGGGGGGTCCTTGTGCATGAATCCCAAAAAGTTAGTTTGCAGATGCAGCAGGTAATCAGGAAGGCGAATGGAATGTTGGCCTTCATTGTGAGAGGGATGGAGTACAAAAGCAGGGAGGTCCTGCTGCAACTGTATAGGGTATTGGTGAGGCCGCACCTGGAGTACTGCGTGCAGTTTTGGTCACCTTACTTAAGGAAGGATATACTAGCTTTGGAGGGGGTACAGAGACGATTCACGAGGCTGATTCCGGAGATGAGGGGGTTACATTATGATGATAGATTGAGTAGACTGGGTCTTTACTCATTGGAGTTCAGAAGGATGAGGGGTGATCTTATGGAAACATTTAAAATAATGAAAGGGATAAACAAGATAGAGGCAGAGAGGTTGTTTCCACTGGTCGGGAGACTAGAACTAGGGGGCACAGCCTCAAAATATGGGGGAGCTAATTTAAAACCGAGTTGAGAAGGAATTTCTGCTCCCAGAAGGTTGTGAATCTGTGGAATTCTCTGCCCAAGGAAGCAGTTGAGGCTAGCTCATTGAATGTATTCAAATCACAGATAGATAGATTTTTAACCAATAAGGGAATTAAGGGTTACGGGGAGCGGGCGGGTAAGTGGAGCTGAGTCCACGGCCAGATCAGCCATGATCTTGTTGAATGGCGGAGCAGGCTCGAGGGGCTAGATGGCCTACTCCTGTTCCTAATTCTTATGTTCTTATGTTCTTATAATCTTAAAGCCTCTATCAGTGCACCACTCAGTCTTCTCTTTTTTAAAGAAAAGAGGCCCAGGCTGTTCAATATTTCCTGATAGGTATAGCCGCTCAGTTCTGCTATCATTCTAGTAAATCTTTTTTGCACTTTCTCCACTGCCTCTATATCCTTATTGTAATATGGAGAGCAGAGCTGTTCACAGTACTCCAATTATGGTCTAACCAAGGTGCTATACAAGTTTAACATAATTTCTCTGCTTTTCAATTCCATCCCTCTCGCCAGTGCTTTGTTCACTTTTTATATGGTCTTATTAACCTGTGTCGTTACTTTTAGTGATTTCTATATCTGGTGTCTGATTTTTGTGTGGTAAAATGATTGTTAAAGAATGTCTTAATGCAATGCATTAATCAATCTTCAGTTAGCTCAGCAGGAAAAATAACAGTGGCCTAATACTCGTGTGGCTCTCTACTCTGCTCTTGGGATTGACATCTAGTGCACTCCATAATTTTCCAGTCTGTATACTGATCGATTGTACTAGTCCTTCATGTTGCACCTGCCCATTACATTGCATCACCTAACCATATTCCACTCTGCCTCCTGATCTCTAATCAGCAACCTTTTCTAGACAGTAATAATCACAACAACTTAATGCTGTGGGCATATTATACAGCAGTCACAGGGAATCATTTCTCTTGCATCCTCGGGTCTTAAGAGAAGTAGCCGCAGGGATTGTGGATGCATTGGTTGTAATTTACCAAAATTCCCTGGATTGTGGGGAAGCCCCAGTAGATTGGAAAACTGCAAATGTAACGCCCCTATTTAAAAAGGAGGCAGACAAAAATCAGGGAACTATAGACCAGCTAGCCTAACATCTGTGGTTGGGAAAATGTTGGAGTCCATTATTAAAGAAGCAGAAGCAGGACATTTGGAAAAGCAAAATTCGGTCACACAGAGTCAACATGGATTTATGAAGCGGAAGTCATGTTTGACAAATTTGCTGGAATTCTTTGAGGATGTAACAAACAGGGTGGATAAAAGGGAACCAGTGGATGTGGTGTATTTGGACTTCCAGAAGGCATTTGACAAGGTGCCACATAAAAGGTTACTGCACAAGATAAAAGTTCATGGGGTTGGGGGTAATATATTAGCATGGATAGAGGATTGGCTAAGTAACAGAAAACAGAGAGTCGGAATAAATGCTTCATTCTCTAGTTGGCAACCAGTAACTAGTGGGGTGCCACAGGGATCAGTGCTGGGACCCCAAATGTTTACAATCTACATTAACGACTTGGAAGAAGGGACTGAGTATAATGTAGCCAAGTTTGCTGACGAAACAAAGATGGGAGGAAAAGGAATGTGCGAGGAGAACACAAAAAATCTGCAAAAGGACATAGACAGGCTAAGTGAGTGGGCAAACATTTGGCAGATGGAGTATAATGATGGGAAGTGTGAGGTCATGAACTTTGGCAGTAAAAATGAAAGAGCAAGTTATTATTTAAATGGAGAAAGATTGCAAAGTGCCGCAGTACAGCGGGACCTGGAGGTACTTGCGCATGAAACACAAAAGGATGGTATGCAGGTACAGCAAGTGATCAGGAAGGCCAAAGTTATCTTGGACTTTATTGCGAAGGGGATGGAGTATAAAAGCAAGGACGTCTTGCTACAGCTATACAAGTTATTGGTGAGGCCACACCTGGAATACTGCGTGCAGTTTTGCTTTCCATTTTTACGAAAGGATATACTTGCTTTGGAGGCAGTTCAGAGAAGGTTCACTAGGTTGATTTCGGGGATGATGGGGTTGACTTATGAAACATAGAAACATAGAAAATAGGTGCAGGAGTAGGCCATTCGGTCCTTCGTGCCTGCACCACCATTCAATAAGATCATGGCTGATCATTCACCACAGTACCTTTTCCTGTTTTCTCTCCATACCCCTTGATCCCTTTAGCCATAAAGGCCATATCTAACTCCCTCTTGAATATATCCAATGAACTGCCATCAACGACTTTCTGTGATAGGGAATTCCACAGGTTAACAACTTTCTGAGTGAAGAAGTTTCTCCTCATCTCAGTCCTAAATGGCTTACCCCTTATCCTTAGACTATGTTCCCTGGTTCTGGACTTCCCCAACATCGGGAACATTCTTCCTGCATCTAACCTGTCCAGTCCCATCAGAGTTATATATGTTTCTATAAGATCCCCTCTCATCCTTCTAAACTCCAGTGAATACAAGCCCAATCGATCCATTCTCTCCTCATTTGTCAGTCCTGCCATCCCAGGAATCAGTCTGGTGAACTTTCACTGCACTCCCTCAATAGTAAGAATGTCCTTCCTCAGATTAGGAGACCAAAACTGAACACAGTTTGCCTTCTTCACCGCCTGATGTACCTGCATGCCAACCTTCAATGACTGATTACCATGACACCCAGGTCTCGTCGCACCTCCCCTTTTCCTAATCTGCCACCATTCAGATAATATTCTGCCTTCGTATTTTTGCCACCAAAGTGGATAACCTCACATTTATCCACATTATACTGCATCTGCCACTCATTTGCCCACTCACCTAACCTGTCCAAGTCACCCTGTAACCTTTTAGCCTTGAGGAAAGTTTGAGTAGGTTGGGCCTCTACTCATTGGAATTCAGAAGAATGAGAGGTGATCTTATCGACACGTATAAGATTATGAGGAGGCTTGACAAGGTGGATACAGAGAGGATGTTTCCACTGATGGGGGAGACAAGAACTAGTGGGCATGATCTTAGAATAAGGGGCCGCCCATTTAAAATAGAGATGAGGAGAAATTTCTTCTCTCAGAGGGTTGTAAATCTGTGGAATTCGCTGCCTCAGAGAGCTGTGGAAGCTGGGACATTGAATAAATTTAAGACAGAGATAGACAGTTTCTTAAACGATAAGGGGATAAGGGGTTATGCGGAGCAGGCGGGGAAGTGGAGCTGAGTCCATGATCAGATCAGACATGATCTTATTGAATGGCAGAGCAGGCTCGAGGAGCCGTATGGCCTACTCCTTTTCCTATTTCTTATGTTCTTATTATATTCTTAATGCCATAGAGGGACTGCAGCAAAGTTCACTCGACAGAATCTTGGAATTGGGAGGAGGGGCGGGGATTGCCCTATGGAGAGATTGAGTAGACTAGGTCCATATTCCCTAGAGGTTAGAAAAATGAGAGGTGATCTCATTGAAACGTATACAATTCTGATTGACAGCGTAGATGTTGAGAGGCTCTTTCCCCTGGCTGGGGAGTTTAGGATTTAAAATAAGGGATTAGCTGAGATGAGGAGAAATTTCTTCACTCAGCAGGATGCAAATCTTTGTTATTCTCTATCCCCAGAGGGCTGTAGATGCTCAGTTGTTGAATATATTCAAGATAGAGATCGGTAGATTTTTGTACATTAAGAGAATCAAGGGATGTGGGGATAGTGCAGGCAAGTTTGAGGTAGAAGATCAGCCATGATCTTATTGAAAGAAAGACTTAAGAAGGTCTTGGATTTATATAGCGCCTTTCATGACCACCGGACGTCTCAAAGCACTTTACAACCAATTAAGTACTTTTGGAGTGTAGTCACTGATGTAATGTAGGAAATGCAGCACCCAGTTGGTGTACAAGTAAGCTTCCTCAAACTGCAATGTGATAATGACCAGATCATTTGTTTTTGTTATGTTGATTGAGGGATACATTTTGGCCAGGACACCGGGGATAACTCCCATGCTCTTCTACGAAATAGAGCCATGGGATCTTTTACGTCCACTTAAGAGAGCAGATAGGGCCTGGGTTTAATGTCTAATATGAAAGACTGCACCACCAACAGTGCAGTGGTCCCTCAGCACAGCACTGGAGTGTCAGCCTAGATTGTTTTTGTGCTCAAGTCCCTGGAGTGGGACTTGAACCCACAACCTTTTGACTCAGTTCAGTTAATTGAATGGCGGAGCAGAATGGAGGGGCTGAATGGTCTACTCTGCTCCTCTTTATGATGTTCTTATGATGGATACAGATGAGGAAGACCATTCAGAAGATCATCCACCCAGAAAGGAAGATAGAACTTCCATTGTTATAGCGGCTTCACATCCTGAAGATGGCCCAAAGGGTTTCACAAGGGGTGTAGCCACTTGTTTCTTGTCAGAAAATATTCCAATCAATTTGAAAACCAAAACTACCATACCTGCCCTCCATTACCAGCCCCCGTTCCAATCACAACATCTAGCTGTTTCTTAACTGATGTGCAAGATTGTGGCTGCACCATCTTGCACAGAACACCATTCCACATGTTGACCACTCCTTTTTGTATCATTTACCTGAAATCAGTCTTGGCTCATTTTAAACCTAACCTTGCCCTAACATTACAGTTTAACTTGAACTAATGTTTTGGATTTACCTTCATCATATGTTTTGCTTCCTTTTCTGTTTGCTTAGCCAGTTATGGGCCAAATGTTGAAAGGGGAATTGGGGTCACTAGTACCACAGGCAGATGATTCGATCCCGGATATCCCAGCCAGAAAGGGCCCCTCTGTGTTGCTTCCTGCTCTCCTGCTTCTTGCTCCTTTTCCTCCTCTGTCTGTGAGCAGCTTGCCCCCTTTGCTGCCTCTGCTTCATCTCCATGTGCCCTCCAGGACTGTGAGCAAGCGGTCTTTTCAGAGGCAAAATACTGCGGATGCTGGAAATCTGAAATAAAAGCAGAAATTACTGGAAATACTCAGCAGGTCAGGCAGCATCTCGATCTGAAATGTGAACACTGTTTCTCTCTCCACAGATTTGCTGAGTATTTCCAGCATTTTCTGTTTTCTGAGAGGCCTTACTTTGCCATCCAAAGCCTTGCAAGCATCCAGCAGAACTCCCTGCACACTTTATCAACTGTTGAATATATTGCACCAAAGCATTAGTTCAATTAAAATATTTTTTTAAAGTCCAAAAGTTGAAATCCAAATTTATCTGAAAGATGCAAGAGTCCCTTTAAGAAGTACTGACAGTGTCTCTGCAGAGCTACTAGATGCACATTCTTGAATGCGTAGTTTGGAGAGAACATTATGGCGTGCGGCGATGTCCAAAATAACAGTCGTGGTGTTAAATCAGGCGTACACTGATTGACATCACGATCTGCTCATTTGAATTTGAGAAGCCAATGCTGCCAATGGCAGTAACGAGGCTGCCACCATTTTTTTGAAGAAATATGATGCAAACACACGGCGTAAAGGTAGGGAATTTCACCCCTTTTGTTTTCTGCAGCATGGATTTCCTTTTTTACTAGTTTCTCTCCTATTTGCTTCTGCCTTTAATTTCTGTGCTTTTCTTAATGTTCTGACTCTGACTTTTGAAGTGCAGTCACTGTTGTAATATAGGTAAATGCGGCAGGCAATGAGTACACAGTAAGCTCCCACAGATTATCAAAGCTATGATTGTTTTATACCCCTGTGTATAACCCCATCCCTCTCCTTGGCCTGAAAATTTTAGGGAAAATATAATACCTGTGTATGATTACTCATTCCACACATACACATGCACACACACTCTCACATTCTCACACACGTTTCACTTTGGAACTGCTAGTTGCTGGCCATGTGTCCTTGCGAAAGATGCGGAGTAGAAGAGACGCTATAAATTAGTTGAGTATGTCGAGGTTTTTGTTTTATTCATTTCTGGGATGTGGGCATCGCTGCCAACACCAACATTTATTGTCCATCCCTGATGCCCTTGAGAAGATGAGGGTGAGATGTCTTCTTGATCCCTTGCAGTGCATGAGGTGAAGGTGCTTCCACAGTGCTGTTCGGGAGGGAGTTCCAGGATTTTGACCCAGCGACGATGAAGCAATATATTTCCAAGTCAGGATGGTGTGTAACTTGGAGGGGAATTTGCAGATGTTGGTGCTCCCATGTGCCTGCTGTTCTTGTCCTTCGAGGTGGTAGAGGTCACGGGTTTGGGAGATGCTGTCAAAGAACAGCAATATAAACTTTGAGTATGAATTCCAGACAAATGAAGCTAATTTTCAACATTGGCAAGATTTCACATGCCCTCACCGACTAAAACAAAATCCTGGAAAGCAGTCCCTTCCTGAGTCTCTTTTAAATGGCTTTATTTCACTCTTTGTGTATTATATACTCTTTTTAGACAATTGTGTGTAGGGAGCTGTACGTTATTTTCCAAATTGACATGTTGGCCATTATTACTTGTCCTACTATCTTCAATAATTGGAACGATTGCTAATGAAAACATTATAGTTTTTCTAGCGGATCACCTGTGGCAGTGCCTCCAAGGAACATAGGAACAGAGGTAGGCCATTCGGCCCCTCGAGCCTGTTCCGCCATTCAGTGAGATCAGGGCTGATCTGTGACCTAACTCCGTGTACCTCTACCTGCCTTTGCCCCATATCCCTTAATACCTCAGTTAACAAATATTTAAATCTCAGATTTAAAATTAACAATTGATCTAGCACCAATTGCCATTTGCGGAAGAGAGTTCCAAAACTTCTAGCATGCTTTGTTTCTTAATTTCACTGCTAAAAGGCCTGGCTTTAATTTTTAGGCTGTGCCCACTCGTCCGAGATTACCCAACCAGCAAAAATAGTTTCTCTCGATCTACCCTATCCGTCCCCCTTAATATCTTAAAAACTTCGATCACATCACCCCTTAACCTTCCAAATTCTAGGGAAATCTGAAAGGAATCGGAAGATTATGTTGCAAACAGGTGCTTCAATGGCAAATGTTTTCATTGGTTTTCAATGGCCGGTTTGCCCCCTCTGCACATTTTGCACTTCACTGTGCACACTTGTTCAGCTCTGATTTGCCACTGCCTAATGAATCCAGAGCCAATCAAGTGCAACTGTGACATTGACTTCACAAACCAAGTGAGACACATGTGGTGTGATACAGAATGTGGGACAGGCAAAACAAGCGCAGGATACACACATATAAATATATATTCAGTAATATTTTGTTTGCAAATAAATAAATCTCACCGGTTATACATGAGTAACAGACCTTTTGCTGGATTTGAAATTAATTTTGATTAATCTGTGAGAAATGTCACTTGAATTACAGCTTTAACTGACAATTTATGATTATTCTCAGCGCAGTCTTATTGAAGACAATAGGATCAGTAATACAGGTTAACATTTGAATCTAGTATTTTCCATCATCATCATCATAAGCAGTCCCTCTGAATCGAGGAAGACTTGCTTCCACTCTAAAAATGAGTTCTTAGGTGACTGAACAGTCCAATACAAGAGCCACAGTCTGTGTCACAGGTGGGACAGACAGCCGTTGAGGGAAGGGGTGGGTGGGACTGGTTTGCCGCACGCTCTTTCCGCTGCCTGCACTTGATTTCTGCATGCTCTCGGCGATGAGACTCGAGGTGCTCAGCGCCCTCCCGGATGCACTTCCTCCACTTAGGGCCGTCTTTGGCCAGGGACTCCCAGGTGTTGCACTTTATTAGGGAGGCTTTGAGGGTGTCCTTGTAATGTTTCCTCTGCCCACCTTTGGCTCGTTTGCCATGAAGGAGTTCCGAGTAGAGCGCTTGCTTTGGGAGCCTCGTATCTGGCGTGCGAACAATGTGGCCTGCTCAGCGGAGCTGATCAAGTGTGGTCAGTGCTTCAATGCTGGGGATGTTGGCCTGGTCGAGAACATTGGTGCGTCTGGCCTCCCAGGGGATTTGCAGAATCTTGCGGCGACATCGCTGGTGGTATTTCTCCAGCGATTTGAGGTATCTACTGTACATGGTCCACGTCTCTGAGCCACACAGGAGGGTGGGTATTACTACAGTCCTGTAGACCATGAGCTTGGTGGTGGATTTGAGGACCTGGTCTTCAAACACTCTTTTCCTCAGGTGGCCGAAGGCTGCACTGGCACACTAGAGGCGGTGTTGAATCTCCTCATCAGTGTCTGCTCTTGTTGATAAGAGGCTCCCGAGGTATGGTTATAAAGGTTAACGTTTGAATCTAGTATACTTAACCAGTACCTAAATCTCGGGTGGGCAATTATTTGGGCTAGAGGGCCACTTAACAAGTTTTGGTGAGCAATTGAGGGCTGCCCACCATAGTTCCACCAATCGCGCGGTCCTGTACAGGCCGTTCCTCAGCTCCTGCCGATGGAAGAGATAGTGCGCATGTGTGGCTGCTTAGCGGCTGGCCATGCAGCAAATTAAAGGGACCGTGTATGAAAAAAATTAGAGGGAAATTGCATAACCATAAACATTGCATAAACATAAATTCAGAAAGCAGTCAGATATTTTTTACATACACAACATGTATTCAGTACTGCTAATAAATGAATTAAAGATAAAAGTTGAAAATGTAGTGATATCTTCTGGTCTCTGTAAATCAGTGCTGTGAAATAGAACTGTTTTTTCTTCAGAGCCTGTGTCAGCATTAATTACCCACCTCAGTCATCCTTATGCCCCTCTGCAAAGATTACTAATACCCCCCCCCAATTGGTGCCAGATGAGAACTCCCCCGCCGTCGTACTCTGTATACCTGGAGAGGAAAGGTGCAGCGCCGGTCATTTTCTTCGGTAAAAGATTTGTGGAGATGAGCAGCCTTGACTCCATTCTAAAATGTATGGGGCATATTCTAATACACAGTGCATTCTGGGTACGGATGTCTGCCATTGAGGCCCATGATTACGGAATAGCTCCTTTTAAGGTCGGGCCAGGGAGAATCGCTTTTGCAAATTATTAATTTGAATGAAGTATTACTATGTTTTTTCCTTGGCTGCAGTTCAAGTCTGTCTCTGACCCATGAGAAGTGAAAGTGGATGGACGAATGTGCAGCTCGAGCTCCGGCTCGCGTTCTGTTTCTCTCCCATCCAGCGGGCCAGAAAGAATGACTGGGCGGCCGGATATGGTCTGCGGGCCGTATTTTGCCCACCACTGACCTAAATAGTTCAACCTGTAATGGTTCACAGAACAGCTCCCAGGTTAAGTCTCAGAAAGAATCGACTGAAAGCTCGAATTAAGAAGCGTTGTAATGTGTTTACAGACAAGGCAAGGGTGTTTTATATGAGAAGTTGATACTATATAGGGCCCGAAATTGGTCACTACATAAGGTCCGCCCATTTCTCGGCAGTATGCCGGCGGTGCGTCGTTTCAAACCACTGGCATACCGCCGAGACTGAAGAGCGCAATTTTGGTCGATTTTTTTCGGCGGTATGCCAGCGGTATGTGAGCAGTGTGCAGCGGGTAGTAGGTAATATTCTAGTCAATCCAGATCAACTTTCTTTTCGATGGATGGTGCGGCACTGAACTGCGCATGTGCGATTTTTTTTCCCCCCGTTTTTTTCAGAGAAGTTTTTTACCCGCGATTTTCGGGGTCAGGAATCACCTGCGCAGTGAGTTGAAGTCGAGGGGAGAGAGTGAGAAGGAGCAGCAAGCTAGTTGAGGGTCAGTTGGTTTAGTAACAGATTGCAGAGTTAAAAAATATTCATAACAAATAATACTGTTTGAACAATAATACGACATATTTTACAAAGCAAAAATCATAACAACATAAATATAATGGAAATGTTAAAAAAAAAGTTGAAGCGCAGGAACATCGAAAAGGACCGTTGGTTGAGGGCGCCCGCCTTCGACGAGATGGAGTTACCTGCCCTTCTTGAGAATATTACAGAGAGGTACTCTGACCTAATGAAGGATGGCCGTGGAAAGGCCCCCCCCACCCCCACCCCGCCAAAGGAGTACAATAGGATATGAAACGAGATCGGGGAGGCTGTGTCCTCCACAAGTACCATGGTACGCACCGGGGAAAGGTGCCGTAAGTGGTGGAACGACCTGGTGAGGGTTGCAAGAGTAAGTAATGATTTTATTTATGCAGCCCCCTTGTGCCATGTAGCATGTAAATGTAGGTTCAGTGTTACACGGATGATGTTATTTATCTTAAGGTTACAGCGATGTATTCGTGCTTTCAGGCAATGACAAGAGGATCAACGCAGTATTTTAATGTGTGTGTGTGTGTGTGTGTGAGTGTGTGTGAGAGACCCTGGTGATGTTACATAGATTGAAGATTTTTACTTGTATTTACTTTACTTTCGTCAGAAGAAGACATCTGCAATAGCAGCCGATCAGGGGCGTGCGGGGAGAGAACCCACAACCCAGGAGCCATTGACAGAAATAGAGATCCGTGCCCTGTCCCCAGTCAGGGATAGCAACCATGCCACCACTGGCATTGGAGCTGACCCACTCACACAGGATGGTCAGTTGAATACAATCCCCGGTCTGTGTTGCGGTCCTGTCATGTAATGTAATGTAACTGTAACTGTAATGTTGGCCTGGTGTAATGTAATGTAAGTTTATTGCACTGTAATGTTGGCCTCATGTGATATACTGCAATGTTGGGGGCGTGTAACGCAATGCATATATGTATTTTCTGTCCGTGATATGTTACGCAGTACTGCAGCAGTGGTGGACACTTCAGTAAGACTGCGCTCAGTCACTGTACTATGTACTCATGTAACCCTGACCGCTCCCCTGGTGCCAAGCTTTTTAAAATGTTGTTTTGTACTCCCAGATTCGGATGATTCAGAGCACACTGACACGGACGACAGACCCACTGCCTCCACCTCTGGCAATCACCCAGTCCTCTCCCGACTTCACCACTGGCAGAGTTGATGAAGACGAAGAGAAAGAGGTAGAGGAAGGGCAGCTCGTCCTGGAGCCAGTGGTGGTGGAGATGGAGGAGTATACACCAGCTCCATGTGGGCTAGCTGGAACATCCGCCACCACGGAGTTTGTATTCAGGGGATTCCCCCATAGCTCCTCTGACTCTGCAAGACCAAGCCATGCGCAGCAAGGCACCCCCAGTGTTGCAGTGCCTTTGCCGCAGTGACAGAGGTTGGTGCAGAAAAGGTCAGTTGCTGTCGGTGTGTATCAGGTCATGGTGCACCTGTCACAGGCCAGCATCGATATAGGTCGAGAGCTGCTCAAGGCCATGTCTACGATAGCCTCAAACAACGTGGCTCTATCAGAGCAGCAGTCGGAGGATATGTCACACCTGATCACCGCGATGAAGTGAACCGCCGACTCCATTGATGCAATGCAGCAATCGATGGGATCGGGACATGATGCAAAACACCTCGTGCCATAGTAGTCAGGTCGACAGCACCCGAGGGTGGGGAGCTGACATCATCTTCCAGCCCTGAAGCCGTGCCTTTCACATCACGAGCTTCTCCTGAGGCCCCATTTATTGCGCCTGCAATGTCTGACCCCCAACAACAGCAGCAGCACTCAGGGTGTGGTGCTGCACGCTGACTTGTTACCACCACGGGGAGGTCCGGGCTCAGGGGCAGTGGGAAAGGGAAGGGCGGGAGTAAGAAAGGAGGGAATAATCCCAAGGGTGGTGTAGCACACGGTCGAGGTCGAGGTCATGGTTGAGGACAGTAAAAGGTTTTTTGTTGTACTTGTTCATTTAATAATTGGAGTTTGATTTTTAAAAGTTTATGCGTTGTTAAAGTTTTGTTAAAGTTGTTACAGTTGTTTTATAGTTATAAGTTTTACAAAGTTTAAAAATTGTTAAATATTTTTTACATTTTTACATAAACGTTTGAATTGAATTTAAGCACTCTCTTGTACTGTGTAAAACATCAGGGTCACAAAAAACAGCTCTCCACATTCAAGCAAAGCATACATTTATGAGCTGCTGATGTAACAATTTTGCAGTGGCATTCGCTCCGTGTGCCCTCCGCTGTGGTGCTGGGGAGGTGGGGGGGCAGTGCTTGTGCAATGGGTTCATCTGAAAGCTCATCCTCCTCCCCCTCATTTTCCTCTTCTTCCTCCTCCGTCTCCTGCACTCTCTCCTCAGGTGGTCCCGCAGTCCCCTGTGGCAATTCCTGTCCCTGCATGTTTGCTAAATTATGCAACAGGCAGCACCCCACTGTGACTGAACAACCTGCTCAGGGTAGTATTGCAGCCTGCCTCCCGAGTGGTCCAAGCATCGAAAGCGCTGCTTCAGCACTCCAATTGTCTTTTTGATTATATTCCACGTGGCTATATGGCTCTTATTATATCATTACTCGGCTTCTGTCTGAGGGTTCTGCAGAGAGGTCAAGAGCCAGGTGGCGAGGCCGTATCTTTTGTCCCCCAGCATCCAGGGTTTATATTGTGGCTCAGACTTCAACAGGTCACACACACTGCTCTCACACAAGATGTGGGCATCATGGATGCTCCCTGGAAAGTAGGCATTCACTGCCATTATGCGCTGTGTGTGGTTGCATATAAGCTGCACGCTGAGGAAGCGGTTTCGGTACACCTCCGCCCCCTGTAATGGTGCTCGCATGGCAATATAGGTATAGTCAATAGCACCCTGCACCTTCGGAAGCTGGCAATGCGTGCAAATCCCAAAGCCCTGTCACTCTGTGCCTCCCTGGTCATTGGGAAGTTTATAAATTTCATCCGGCGTGCATACAGTGCTTCGGTTACCTGTCAAATGCAGCAATGAGTAGCGTACTGAGAAATACAGCATATGTCCCCAGCTGATGCCTGAAAAGAACCACATGCATAAAAGGAAAGTGCCTCAGTCACCTTCATCGCGACAGAGAGTGCAGTAATGTTGGTGGTACTGGGCTGCAGGTCTGCCTTAAAGGGCTGGCAAATCTCATTGATCACCTCTTTTCGGAAGCACAGCCTTTGAACGCACTGTCGATCTGTCAGGTCCAAGTATGAGCGCTTCACCCTGAAAATCCTTTGGGGGTAAGGTCTCCTCCTCCTCATCAGTCTGCGACTTCCTCCATTACCCTGATAATTCTGCTCAATAAACCTTCTCCCATCTGGATCCTGCATTAGACAGGCCGTCAGCTATACAGACTGAGATATTACAGGCCCCATTCTTTTTAAATCTCCAGAATATTTTTCAATGAAAATATTATAACTAAAATGCCTTTGATCTTAATATTTTACTCAGTACCAATAAAAATACCTTTCCCACTGTAAATCGCACTGTAAAGTCACTGTTCACCTCAGGAATACAGAGATGCTGCTTTAGCTGACAGTTCCCGATTTTAAAATGGCGGCTCCGAGTACTACCGCCCATTCTTGCCCAGTTAACATCACATAAAACCACCTTTTCCAGGACGGTAAGGAGCTCTGGTGGTATGTCGGCGGTATGCCATGAAACTCGGACATTTTGGGCGGTATGCAGGCGGTTCTGCATGGCGGATGGTGAGCATACCGCTCGGCAGTAGGTCAATGATGACTATTCCGCCGAGCGGTATGTAGGTGTTTTTTCACCAAAATTGCATTTTTGGGCGGTAAGCGGGCGGTACGTGTGCGGTATGTCGATAAATTTCCGGCCCATAGAGTACAAAAGCAAAATACTACGATGCTGGAAATAAAAACAGAAAATGCTGGAAGCACTCAGCAGGTCAGGCAGCATCCGTGGAGAGAGGGAAATAGAGTTAATGTTTCAGGTCGATGATCTTTCATCAGAACCCCTGTATATAATGCCTTCTCACATCTTCAGGGTCTTGTAAGTGGTGTATTATTTAAAATGCAGTCACTGTAGTGTAGACAACCACAAAGGCCAATTTTCACATGCCAAGATCCCACATGCAACAAATTAAATGGATGATCAGTTTCTGAGGGTGTTGTTGAGGAAGGAATGTTTGTCAAGGTATCTCCTTGCTCTTCTTCAAGGTAACCATGTGATCCTTGGGCCCAGATTATTTACTCGGGGGATCTTGAAAATGGGAGCAGTAGCATAGTGGTTATGTTACTGGATTAGTAATCCTTAGGTCTGAACTAATGATCTGGAGCGATGGGTTTAAATCCCACCACAACCGCTGGGGAATTTAAATTCAGTTAATTAAATAAATTTGGAATAAAAAGCTAGTATCAGTAATGGTGACCATGAAACCACCAGTAATGTCTTTTTTTGGAATGAAATCTGCTGTCCTTACATGGACTGGCCTATATGTGACTCCAGACCCACAGCAATCTGGTTGACTCTTAACTGCCCTCTGAAATGACCTAGCAAGCCACTCAGTTGTACCAAACCACTGCAAAGAAGTATACTACTTCGCCACAAGGACTGCAGTGGTTCAAGAAGGAGGCTCACCACCACCTTCTCATGGGCAATTAGGGATGGGCAATAAATGCTGGTCTTGCCAGCGACGCCCACATCCCATGAACGAATAACAAAAAAAAAGCGGGAGGAAGGAAGATTTCCGGATGGGAAACCTAGAAGGACGAGTTTCCCGGATGTCCTGCCAAAATTAACCACCGGTTGTCTTTTAAAATGTTCTCAACAGATTTCCCGCCCGACAGCCGGCCTGATTGACAGGCTCACTGTCGTTCGGGCAGGAAAGCAGTCGAGGAGCGGATGCCAAGTAAGTAGGCGATTGGGGGGTTTGTGGGTAGTCGGGGACCCTGGGATCGGGGGCGAGCACTCGGGTGGTGTGGCGTGAGTCAGAGATGGGAGTTGGCTGGGGAAAGTTGGAGATTGTGGGATTCAGTTGCGTGGTGCATGGAGGCTAGCTTGCTAGGCCTGGTGGAAACACTCCTGCTCCTCTTGAATTTGGATGTGGGCCCTTCCAGCAGTCAGCTTCCCTCTCGTCTGTTCTGTGGCTTCCTTGATCCTGCGATCATGAAGGGATTGCTGAAGTGAGGAGTCCTTCCGTTGCCAAAGAAGGGGCTGCTGTACCACCTAGAACAAGATAAGAGGACGCAGTGTGCAAGTGGAGCCTTCAGTAGCTGTAACCTGTTTCCAGAGCATGGAGGATGGGAGGCCACCCAGGAGATATTACAGTAATCGAGTCTGGAGGTAACAGTGGTCGGGATAAGAGTTTAAGCTGGTGAACATTTTCCTCATCTGGGAAGGGCAGGAAGACTCGCCAACAGCAGACACTGTACTGACCCACTCCACCACCATTTCCCATGCTCTGCATCACCAATGGGTTTTGAGAACAGTGCACCTCATAGCCAAAAGTAGCAAACCGCTTTCGCATTACCTCCCTCGGCAGAACTCTGACTAAGAAGCGAACCGCCGTCCTTCCTCCTTGCAGTTTCCTGGTTCACCCTCCAACATGCAGTAGGAGCAGTATAGGCCGAGAATGAGGAAGTACTAATACCTCTTTAAGGAGATGCTCTTGCACTTGTAACTCTCGCCCTAAATTTCTCAACCCTCCCCCACCCCCAGCTGGCCTTCATGGAGGTCCCATCTGTGCGCCCATAATGTAGAATGCACCATCCGCTATGCCTGTGGAAAAATTGGTGTTCTGTTCTTCTCAATCTACATTGAAGTCTAAATCATTGATTTATACCACAAAAAGCATGGGACCTAGTACAGAGCCCTGTGGAACCCATTGGAAACTGCCTGCCAGTCACAGAAACACCCATCAACCATTACCATTTGCATGTAGACTACATCAAACACGCTACCCTCATCGACCCTCCTTATTACCTCCTCAAAAAATTCAATCAAGTTAGTCAAGCATGACCTTCCCATAACAAATCCATGCTGTCCTTGATTAATCCATGTCTTTCTAAATGACGATTTATAGTGTTCCTCAGTTTTTTCCAATAATTTGCCCACCATCGAGGTTAGGCTGACTGGCCTGTAATTACTTGGTCTATCTCTTTTCCTCTTTTTAAACATCAGTACACTGTTGATAGTCCTCCAGTCCTCCGGTACTACACTTGGAGCCAGAGATAATTGGAAAATGATGGTCAGAGCCTCCACCATTTCCTCCCTTGCTTCTCTTAACAACCTGTGATACACTTCAGCAGGACCTGGTGATTTATCAACTTTCAAGGATGCTAAATCCCTTAATAATTCCTCTCTCACTATGTTTATCTTTAATATTTCACACTCCTCCTCCCAGAGTGCAATGTCTGCATCGGCCCTCCCTTTTATGAAGACAGATGCCTCCACACGTAAATTTCCTTTTTGGTCTCTTTTGAACTCTATCTTTAGTTATCTGCTTACTCTTTATGTATTTATAAAGCATCTTTCAGATTTCCTTGATTTTACTTGCCAATATTTTTTCATGCCCGTGCTTTGCTTTCCTAATTTCCGTTTAAATTCTGCCCCTGCACTTTCGATACTCTAGGCTTTTTGTAGTATTTAGCTCTTGCTATCTGGCATACATTTCTGTTTTTTGCCTTGAGGGTAGCAAGAGCACAGAATGTACTCTGGGGGGGACTTCAAAGTCCATAAACAAGAGTGGGTTGATGGCACCACTACTGACCATGCTGGCTGAGTCCTGAAGAAAATAGCTGCCAAACTGGGCCTGCGGCAGGTGGTGAGAGAACCAACATGAGGGAAAAACCTACTTGACCTTGTCCTCACCAATCTACCTGTCGCAGATGCCATTTATCCATGACAGCATTGGAAGCATAAGAACATAAGAACATAAGAAATAGGAGCAGGAGTAGGCCATTTGGCCCCTTGAGCCTGCTCCTCCATTCAACAAGATCATGGCTGATCTGGAGAAGTACCACCAGCGCTGCCTCCGCAAGATCCTGCAAATTCACGGGGAGGATAGATGCACCAACATCAGTGTTCTCGATCAGGCCAACATCGCCAATATCGAAGTACTGACCACACTCGACCAGCTCCGTTGGGCGGGCCACATTGTCCGCATGCCCGACACAAGACGCCCAAAGCAAATTCTCTACTCGGAACTCCTACGCAGCAAGCGAGCCCCAGTGGGCAGAGGAACCGCTTCAAGGACACCCTCAAAGCCTCCTTGATAAAGTGCAATATCCCCACCAACATCTGGGAATCCCTGGCCCAAAACAGCCCTAAGTGGAGGAAAAGCATCCGGGAGGGCGCTGAGCACCTCGAGTCTTGTGGCAAAGAGCATGCAGAAACCAAATGCAGAAGCGGAAGGAGGGTGCGGCAAACCAGACTCTCCACCCACCCTTTCCTTCAACCACTGTCTGTCCCGCCTGTGACAGAGACTGTAATTCCCATATTGGGCCTGTAATTCCCATATTGGGCTGTACAGACACCTGAGAACTCACTTTTAGAGTGGAAGCAAATCGATTTCAAGGGACTGCCTATGATGATGATGATGGCTGATCTGATCCTGGCCTCAACTCCATTTCCCCGCCAGCTCCCCATAACCCTTGATTCCCTTATCGTTCAAAAGTCTGTCTATCTCCACCTTAAATATATTCAATGACCCAGTCTTCACAGCTCACTGGGGTACAGAATTCCAAAGATTCACGACCTTCTTAGAGAAGAAATTCCTCCTCATTTCTGTTTTAAATGGGCAACTCCTTATTCTGAAACTATGCCAGCTAGTTCTAGATTCACCCACGAGGGGAAACATCCTCTCTGCATCTACCCTGTCAAGCCCCCTCAGAACCTTATACTGTGACCACTGCACAGTCCATGTGGAGACAAAGTCCTATCTTTACACTGAGAAAATCATCCATCGTGTTGTATGTCACTATCACCTTGCTAAATGGGATAGATTCAGAACAGATCTAGCAGCTCAACACGGGGCATCCATAAGATGTTGTGGGCCATCAGCAGCAGCAGAATTGTATTCCACCACAATCTGTCACCTCATTCTATCAATAACATCAAGCCAGGGGACCAACTCTGGTTCAATGAGGAATGCAGAAGAGTATGATAGGAGCAGCACCAGGTGTGCCCTTAAAATGATTTGCCAACCTGGGAAAGCTGCAACACAGGATGACATGCATGCTAAGCAGCAAAAGCAGCATGCTATAAATAGAGCTAAGGGATCCCACAATCAATGGATCAGATCAAAGCTCTGCAGTCCTGGCACATCCAGTCATGAATGATCGTGGACCATTAAACAACTAACGAGAAGTAGAGGTTCCATGAAGATGCTGATGTGATTGCAAAAGTCAAGGCTGAATTGGTTGCAACCATCTTCAACCAGAAGGGCTGAGTGGATAATCCATATCAGCCTCCTCCTGAGGTCCCAACCATCACAGAAGCCAGTCTTCAGCCAATTCGATTCACTCCATGTGATATCAAGAAATGGCTGAGTGCACTGGGCACAGAAAAGTTTATGGGCCCTGACAACATCCTGGCTGTCGTGCTGAAGACTTGTGCTCCAGAACTGGATCAAACTCCTGGAACTCCCTCCCTAACAGCACTGTGGGAGTACCTTCACCACAAGGACTGCAGCGGTTCAAGAAGGCAGCTCAGCACCACCTTCTCAAGGGCAGTCAGGGATGGGCAATAAATGCTGCCCTTGCCAGCGAGGCCCACATCCCGGAACGAATTTTTAAAAAGTAAGGCCAGGATGACATTCAGGCTTGGGCTGATAAAGTGGCAAGTAACATTCGCACCACTCATGTGCCAGGCAATGACTATCTCCGACAAGCGAGAGTCTAACCACCGGCTCTTGACATTCAACGGCATTACCATTGCCAAATCCCATAACATCAACATCTTGGGGGTCGCCATTGACCAGAAACTTAACTGGACCAGCCACATAAGTACTGTGGCTACAAGACCAGGTCAAAGGCTGGGTATTCTGCAGCATGTGTCTCCCCAAAGCCTTTCCTCCAACTACAAGGCACAAGTCAGGAGTGTGATGGAATACTCTCCACTTGCCTGGATGAGTGCAGCTCCAACAACACTCAAGAAGCTCGACATCATCCAGGGCAAAGCAGCCCGCTTAATTGGCACCCCATCCACCATCTTAAACATTCATCCCTCCACCACCAGCACACTGTGGCAGCAGTGTGTACCATCTACAAGATGCACTGCAGTAACTTGCTTCTTTAACAGCACCTCCCAAACCCACGACCTCTACCACCTGGAAGGACAAGGGTAGCAGGCGCAGGGGAACACCATCATCTCCGTGTTCCCCTCCAAGTTACACACCATTCTGACTTAGAAATATATCGCTGTTCCTTCATTGTCACTGGGTCAAAATTCGGAAACTCCCTCCCCAACAGCACTATGGGAGTGCCTTCACCACACGGGCTGAATCATAGAATGGTTACAACACAGAAGGAGGCCATTCGGCCCATCGAGCCTGTGCCAGCTCTCTGCAAGAGCACTTCAGCTAGTCTCATTCCCCCGTCCTTTCCCTGTAGCTCAGCAAATTTTTTTCCTTCAGGTACTTATCCAATTCCCTTTCGAAAGCCGCATTTGAATCTGCTCCTCCACCCTTTCAGGCAGTGAATTTCAGATTCTAACCACTTGCTGACTAAACAAAACGATTTCCTCATGTCGCCTTTGGTTCAGGGCCGGGGGCGGGTGGGTTCGCCGATTTACAGTGGGGCCCAGCAATGCGGCAGAGACCCCCTCCCTGATGGTGAAATGGGGAAAAGTGATGTGTGGAGGTCAGTGCCTCACAAAAGGATCAGAAGTCCTGTAAGATATGGAAGTGTCTTGTGAGATGCCTGGACGTGCTATGTTTACTGTCACCTTCAGCCGGCTTGGCTGACGTTACAGCTTGACACCAGTGTGGCTTTTTAATAGAGATTTCTTACCAGTACCCAGGTGGTAGTACAAACAAAGCTTAACACCGGGGTTAAAAGATCTCCCTCAGTGCCCCAGTGACAGCTGTGTCTCTTCTGTATCCTACCTATATTCTGAGCTGTAGAGGTAGATTGCTTTAACACTCACTTAAAAAGTAAGCAAGGTAACAAAATGCCAGTGTGAATGGATACATAATGAGTGGCAAGTTTAACACAAAAGGAAAAGAGCGATGTTTAAACAGCTCGCCTGATCTAAACATGCAACACAGGAACTATCGGCTTTTACTGTTAACATCTTCTGTGAAGGATTAATTAAAAACACCATGTAATCAGGTTTACACTGTGTGTGGGAAATAATACAAACTTGGATTAGTTTGGATTGGCATGAACCTGAGGACCCAGACAGTCCTTAAAAAGAAATGTAGACAATAGACAGGACCATATGGCACGTTCAAAGGGACACAGGTCCAAAATGGAGATGAAAAATGTAGGACTAGCCTCGGAGAGTTCTTCATACAAAGAGTAACCTATTAAGATAGATGAGGTAATATCCTTTTTCGGAGATGCACATTTTATTTTGAGTATGGGACACTGGTAAGCCAGCTCCTTACATTAAACTACTAAATCCATCTCCCTTATCATTTAAAAACTAGACCTACGATTTTATCATAGGGGTAAGTGAGCCAGATTTGGTAATGTCAATTCAAGGAGGTAACTCAAGGACACCCAGAATCTAAACAATGTGAACACCACAAATAATGTTAGCCTTTATTGCAAGGATGTCTTGCTGCAATTGTACAGGGCTTTTGTAAGACCACACCTGGAGTACTGTGCACAGTTTTGGTCTCCTTACCCAGGAAAGAATATATTTGCCTTAAAGAGGGTGCAACGAAGGTTCACTAAATTGATTCCTTGGAAAAGAAAACAGTAAAAGGGAATATTATTTGAATGGGGAGAAATTACAACATGCTGTGGTGCAGAGGGACCTGGGGGTCCTTGTGCATGAATCCCAAAAAGTTAGTTTGCAGGTGCAGCAGGTAATCAGGAAGGCAAATGGAATGTTGGCCTTCATTGCGAGAGGGATGGAGTACAAAAGCAGGGAGGTCCTGCTGCAACTGTACAGGGTATTGGTGAGGCCGCACCTGGAGTACTGCATGCAGTTTTGGTCACCTTACTTAAGGAAGGATATACTAGCTTTGGAGGGGGTACAGAGACGATTCACTAAGCTGATTCCGGAGATGAGGGGGTTACCTTATGATGATAGATTGAGTAGACTGGGTCTTTACTCGGGAGTTCAGAAGGATGAGGGGTGATCTTATAGAAACATTTAAAATAATGAAAGGGATAGACAAGATAGAGGCAGAGAGGTTGTTTCCACTGGTCGGGGAGACTAGAACTAGGGGGCACAGCCTCAAAATACTGGGGGAGCCAATTTAAAACCGAGTTGAGAAGGGATTTCTTCTCCCAGAGGGTTGTGAATCTGTGGAATTCTCTGCCCAAGGAAGCAGTTGAGGCTAGCTCATAGAATGTATTCAAATCACAGATAGATAGATTTTTAACCAATAAGGGAATTAAGAGTTATGGGGAGCGGGTGTGTAAGTGGAACTGAGTCCACGGCCAGATCAGCCATGATCTTGTTGAGTGGCGGAGGAGGCTCTAGGGGCTAGATGGCCAACTCCTGTTCCTAATTCTTCTCATGTTTTTATATGAGAGGGCTGTCCTATGAGGAGAGATTGAGTCAAATGGTCCATCTGTCTGTTGTGCTCTTCCCTCCCAACTCCAGTCTCAAGTGTGAGATCCTTGAGCCATTTACTAGGAAGGAGTAGCTGAGGTCAAAGTTCAATCTCTGCTGCGCAAGGACACCCAGAATCTAAACAATGTGAACACCACAAATAATGTTAGCCTTTATTGCAAGGATGTCTTGCTGCAATTGTACAGGGCTTTGGTGAGACCACACCTGGAGTACTGTGCACAGTTTTGGTCTCCTTACCCAGGAAAGAATATATTTGTAAAACCCGCGCATACGCACTTTTTGCATTTAAAAGCCGGTGAGCTGGCTGCAAGGCAGCTCCAGAGTGCTGCGCACCCATGGTTTCCCATTGCCTTCCTCATGATATTTCATCTTCAAATTACTTACTGCTAGGTTGGCTGCAGTTAAGGCTTTATGATGATGGGGTGGAGGTAGGACCACCTACCCACATCAGACACAAGTGGCCCCGCTGCATGTCAGCCCAGTATTCGGAGCCGAAACTTAGCTGGCCGCCAATGTTCCCGTTAAACTGCCCAGCCCCTCGCAGTGATCTGGAGGTCCCGCAAAGGGCACTTTACCACCGTGCCCGCGTAAAAATTTGAATGGTCCGTGCACCCAAAAATAAGTAGAGGAAACTTTGTTGGTCGGAGCTGTCTGGAGTGTGGCATGAACCCAACACATCTGACTCCAAGGCGGGTATACTACCATCGAGCCAGAGTACCCTGTGTCTGGTCAGGAGTACCCCACTGGATGTCAACCCAATATTGAGAGATCATGTTAGAAACATAGAAACATAGAAAATAGGTGCAGCAGTAGGCCATTCGGCCCTTCTAGCCTGCACCGCCATTCAATGAGTTCATGGCTGAACATTCAACTTCAGTACCCCATTCCTGCTTTCTTGCCATACCCCTTGATCCCCCTAGTAGTAAGGACCTCATCTAACTCCTTTTTGAATATATTTAGTGAAATAGAAACATGTTCTAGTTGCCACTTCAGTCTGGAGGGGGTACAGACTCGTCACCTCCTAATTCAAACGTGGGAATGCTACCACTCAGCCAAAGGCTGATTGCTATTCTACTCACTGCCACAGCTAAATTTTAAAGCAATGCAAATGTATGTTGTGCATGTAAATAACAGACTAACCGAACCAAGAATAAAGTAACTTAACTGTGTCCTTTATAGCAACTTCCAAAATGGTGTCCCAAAACCAGCATGAACCAGCTTGTTTACAGACGTGTCTGAATAGCTCCTGCAGGGTCCTAATAGAGTATAAACACAACAATGTAAAATGCCAATACGTTTTCATAAATGTGGTCTAATTCTTTGAGGGTTATAAGACCCAGGGCATAGAGTTTCTTGGTGATGGTGTTGACGATGCACCCTGTTTTTATCTCCTCTTGTTTTAGCACCCAATATCGAATGGATAATTATGCAGTGGGTCAACAGTCGCACTATTCTAGGTACAGTTACATTTGTCTTGGTTCACTATGGATTGAGGGAGATTGCTACCTCTGCACTATAATTTGGCAGGTTCACTGTGGAGCAGCAATGAACAAGTGAGCAGATGTTGGAGGATAATTCTAGAGCAGTTGAATATAAAGCGAAACAGTGCCCTTGACTGCACCTTGAGTCCTGTGTTCAGTTTTGGTCATCAAGCCAGTAAGGGAAATATTACAGTAGCCTAGTGGTTATGGTAATGAACTAGAAAACAGGAGATTGTGAGTTCAAGTTATCAAAGTAAGATGTTGTGAGTTCAAATCTCACCATAGCAAATTGTGAAATTTACATGAATTTATCTGCGGACTTCTTCTAAAAAATGAAAGAAAGACTTACATTTCTATAGCGCCTTCCATGACCACCGGACGTCTCAAAGCGCTTTACAGCTAATGAAGTGCTTTTGAAGTGTCATCATCATAGGCGGTCCCTCAAACAGGGATGACTTGCTTCCACAAGAGTTCACAGATGTTTCAATGAAGGGCCCGATGTACCAGTCCTGAACTCCAGTTGAGGGGGTGGAAGGTGCCTGGGCGTGGATTTTTTTTAACGTGTGGTGACCGTTGCACACCAGCCACCACGCGGGCTCGACAGAGCTAGGCCTTGGTCCAGTGGCAAGGATTAACCAAGACAACTGGAGGCCTGCTCTTCTGCACGGACCTAGTGTGCACACATATCGCAGTGTGGGCTGGCCCGTGCTGCCCCTGGACCCTCGCATCCTCTGGGCCCCGTACCCTCATTCACCGCACTTTCACCCCCGATGTTCCAGGGTCCGGCATTCCTGCTCTATTTATAGCCCCGACCTGCGGTGGTGTTCATGCATGGGTCAGGGTGGCCCACAATGTTCCAGGGCCTGGCGCTCAAGCTCTATAGCCCCGAACTACGGTGGTGTTCTCACATAGGTCGGGGCGGCCCATGATGTACAGTGTAGTGTTGATGTGTAGTACTCCATAAGATGACCATGAAAGCAGTTGGATTGCTGTTTAAAAAAAAACACCTGGTTTACAAGTACCTTTCAGGCAAAGGATTTACTTGGTCTGTCTTACGTGTGATTCCAGTCCCACACTATGCGGTTGAATCTTCGGGGTAGAAATTGCCCCCTGCCCAAAACACCCGTTTTGATGGTTTTTACCGCAGCTGCGGTTCAGGTCGCCCCTTGAGCGACATTCGGCTCTTTGTTTTTTTCTCTCGGATCGGTGGAGGTGGGTGCAGAGAGACCACCGTGATGACATCATCACGGCGCTGCACCACCCACGGCCCTCCCCTTCACTTAAAGGGGAGCGCCTCTGCGATTATAAAACTTCGGCCCATTGGGCCACCAGGGAGGGTGTTGGCCGGGCCAGCGGCCTGGCACCCAAGAGAGGGTACCAGGCTGCCTGTTGGCAGCTTGGCTGAACCCGGGGGCATATTTGTCAGGCCGAGCTGGCAGTCGGCCTCCAAAAAAAAACATGGCGGCAGCGGCCCTAGGCCCTCCCCTTTGAGGGAAGCCGCACTACCACTGCAGAAGGTCACAGCCTCACTGGACCATCGCGGAAAAGTTTGTTTTGGCACTGCCGGGCGGGCCGAACATTTTCCGAGGGGAATGTTGCTGTCGGGGGAGTGGGGGGGGGGGGTAGATCAGCGGTGCGCACAGTGATGACGCAAATAACACGGATCGGCAGCAGCATGGCAGTGCGGGGGGGGGGTGGGGAGGATCGGGGCACCACCGGGAAACCTCGGGAAGCCAATTGGGCCATCAGCGGCCATTCCACCAAAATTCGGCGGTCACTCCACTCCAGCGTGGCCGCCGATTTGCGGTGGTAACAGGCCTTAAGGAATGGGGCAATTTCGGCCCCTTTATGTCCTGAGGAAAACTAGGGATGGATAAAAAAAAAATAGCAATAAATACTCCCTTGTCCTATCTCAAGAGCCACTTAAAAAAAATGCAAGGTTTGAAGGTGGCACAGAGAAGAGCCACAAGGGTGATCCCTGATGAGCTCTGAGGGCAGGTAGCAAAACTTGAACTTTTCAAGCTTTGAAAGATGGCAAGAGATAGAGGACCCTTGAAATATATATAATACACAAGAAAAAGAAACTAAATTAAACTGCATAACAAAGAGCACTATTTCAATCTATGTTGGAATAGGTTAAATGGGTGAAAGGAAAGTTTAGGGCAAAGGTCAGGCAGAATGTTTTGAATGATCTTCCAAGTGGAGGTGAAAATCTTCGACTCAGTCAAAAAAATGAGTGAGATGACCTGTTGGGGAAACGTAGGCCTTTTATTCTGGATTAGCAAAGATGGACCGAACGGCCTCGCTCATCTGCCTCTATCTTGTGAGCTCCCCATGTTCACACTGTAAAAGCACCTCTTAACTCCTTGACCACTCTTGCTTAGCCTTGACAGTAATTCCTTACATAGAAGCAGAAGGACCATTTAGCCCGTTGATCCTGTTCTACCGTTCAGTTAGTTCATGGCTGATCTGCTTCTCAACTCCATTTACCCACCTTGGTTGCAAATCCCCTAATACCCTTGCCTAACAAAAACCTATCGATCACTATTTTGAAATTTTGAACTGACCTAACCTCAACAGATTTTCGGGGGGCGAGAGTTCCAGATTTTCACTATCCTCTCTGTGTAGAAGTGCTTCCTGACATTGCCCCTGAATGGCCTAGCTCTAATTTTAAGGTTAATCCCTCTTGTTCTGGACTCCCCCCACTAGAGGAATTTGTTTCCCCATATCTATTTTATCAATTCCTTTGATAATCTTAAACACCTCAATTAGACCATTCCTTAATCTTCTCTACTCCAGGGATTACAAGCCTCATCTATACAACTTGTCCTCCATAATTAAACCCATTTAGCCCAGGTATCCCTATTACCTTGGAGATCAGAGAAAATGAGAGAATTAAACGTGCTTTGGCACTCCTGGTGTGGAGCCAGACACGTGGCTCTCTCATTGATGGATGTGCTCCTATTCCATGCTCACTTATTTGCTTTGCAAAATGCATGGACGATTTCAAACCCCCCTTTAATTAGGAGAGCTCGGGTTTAAGGTGGTTAATATTTGAGAGTTTACAAAACTTCTGTGTGGCCTAGATTTTAGCATTGATCTGACATAAGTGCTTTTTGGAATTCCAGTCACACACTGCCATTCTTTAAAATTAAAATTAATAGTTGGAAAATTATGAAGAGCGTGTGCGCACATTTCTGATTAATAATGCTTCTGCATAAAGCTCTTGCAGCTGGACTCTGAGAATGAAAGTTTAGGCCAGAATCTCTGTCTAGAGTGATGGTAGTTAATATTATCCCTTTTAATGCATCTCGGAAACTCCACAAACTTCTATGGAGCAGAGAAGGTGCGAGTCAGTTTGCAAAATGTTAAGACATTTTCTTCGGAGTCTTTATGTAGCTCCAATGTAAGCAGAGTACTTTATTGTGCGGAAAATGATGTTGGATACAATGGAGGACATAATTGCTGTCTATAACACTTTCAGCTCTGCTCTTAATCTTACAAGGGTAAGAATAGCTCCTTGTCTGAAGTCAGTGAACAGTTTGGGGATACGGTTCAGGGGACACAACAGGCCGGTCGGAATCTCTCAGTATTAGTGGTCACTGATGTACAGCTAAAAATTCTGTGACTATAGTTTATTCAGACCCTGGCCTCTCAATGATTGAAAGGCGGGGAATGACCTTTTGGTGTTTTAGAGGAACTGGGTTTTTTTAATGTATTTTTGAACAATGGCTTGAAGACACTGTCATCTGTAAGTCTTGCAAGGTTCCTTTGTTCTGTGACTTAATAGCACCGGCTATGTCGGCGTCTCAAGCGCTCCTAAAACACTGTATCATTGCTCTGTCTGTCTTTGGTATCAGTTATCAATGTCACCTGGATACGCTGACAAGCCATCAGGGGAGAATAAAGGCCACCATTGTCACCATTCCATTCGGTAGATGTCTTCCACAACTTGCTTTTGTAATTTAATTTCCGTTTGACTGTGGTAAATATTCAGCCCAGCGAGTCATGTCTCCGATATTAATGGGAACCCGTTTCAGTTTACAAAAACTTTTTTCCCCCCTCAATGAAAGCCAACTTATGTAGGGGCCAAAAATGCCCTCCGCCCCATTTGGAGCGGATAATTCAAATTATCTGGTGAATTACCATCCGAATTGATGGGGTGGAGAATAAGAGAAATTGCCTTCTTTTCTTCTTAAAAATCATCGGGGTAGTGTTTGGGGCAGCAGAGTGGTGGAAGCGAGATGGGAGCGGGACGGAAGGTAGGAGGTGTCATCAGCGCCATGCTGACACTTAGCAACATCCCTCCCCTTTAAGTGATGCTGCGAGGCCTACGTGACACCCACTGGGCCACCAGGGAGGGCTTCGGCTGGGCCAACAGCACCCAAGGGGGGAGTGGGTGCCTGGTTGCCTGGTTGCCCGACCGAACCCGTGGCCGCCATTGCCGGGCCGACTGCATAGCCGGCCAACAAGCAAGATAAAATGGCGGCCACAGCAGTGCGCCCCCCCCCCCTTTAAGGACAGACACGCCACCCAGCCATTGGCAGCTTCCCACCGCGCGAAGCTGTCGGGGGCACCGACAAGTTTTCGATTGATTATTTGAGGGCAATGTCACTTCTGGGGCGAGAACCAGGCGGTGAACGCTCTAATGACGTCATGACCAGCTTTCGCACAGAAGCAGGGCGGAAACCTTCTTCACCTCAAAAAATCACAAGGACAATGTCCCGATCGTACTCTGAGGCGGTAACTGCTCTTAAAAATAGGGGCAATTTTGGCCCCATATTCTTTTATCCATACTTGACTGGTGTATCGCTATACAAAAACTACTTCTACCCAAACTGATGCTGTCCATCTTAAACTGTATTTACTTCTACACTGCCTATTAGTAGAGTCTGAACGTATCATAGAAGCACACAGCATGGTCGGAGGCCATTTGGACCATCACATCTGTGACAGCTCTTTATAAAAACATAAGAATTAGGAGCAGGAGTGGGCCATATGGCCCTTCAAGCCAACTCTGCCATTCAGTAAGATCATGGCTGATCTTTGACCTCAACTCCACTTTCCCGCCCAATCCCCATATCTCTTGATTTATTTACAGTCCAAAAATTTATCCATCTCGGCTTTGAATATACTTTAATGACTCAGCATCCACAGCCCTTTCGGGTAGAGAATTCCAAATCACAACCCTATGAGTGAAGACGTTTCTCTTCACATCAGTTCTAAATGGCCCTTATTCTGAGACTCTGGGGCCGAAATTGCCCCTCTCCTTAAGGCCTGTTATCACTGCAAATCGGCAGCCATGCTGCGGAGTGGAGTGGCCGGTGACTTTTTGTGGAATGGCCGCTGCTACCCCAATTGCTCTCCCGAGTTTTCCCGGCGATGCCCCGATCACCGCCACCCCCCCACCGCTCCGCTGCTGCCGATCCGTGTTAAGTGTGGTATCACCATGTGCACCGCCGATCTATCCCCCTGATGGCGACATTCCACTCTGAACATCTTCGACCCGCCCGGCGGTGCCAAAATCTGTTTTTTCCTGGTGGTCCAGTGAGGCTGTGGCCTTCTGCTATGGCCTGAGTCTTCTCTGAAAGGGGAGGGCGCACTGCTGCGACCGCCATGTTTTTTTTGTCGGCCGACTGTCATGTTGGCCCGTCATTAATGCCCCCGGGTTCGACCGGGCCGCCAACAGGCAGCTTGGCAGCCCCTCTTGGGTGCCAGGCGCTGGCCCGGCCAAAACCCTCCCTGGTGGCCCGGTGGGCTGAAGTTTTAAAATCGCGGCAGTCACTCCGCCCCCAACTTCTGCCCCTCAAGTGTACTCACCGCTCCAACTTCTGCCCCTTTCGTGTAATCACCGCCCCCATTAAAAGCGACTTCCGGAGCGTGCGCCCCGTTTCGGGCAGGGGGAAATTTCTAGGTCTCCTAGTTCGAGACTCTCCAGCCAGGGATAACAACCTCTCAGCATCTACCCTGTCAATCCCCCTCAGAATCTTACATGTTTCAATGAGATCACCTCTCATCCTAAGCTCCAGAGAGTGTAGGCCGAATCTCTCCTCATAGGACAACCCTCTCATCCTAGGGATCAATCTAGTGAACCTACATTGCAATGTCTCTGAGGCATGTATGTCATTTCTCAGATAAGGAGACCAAAACTATGCACAGTACTTCAGGTGTGGGCTCACCAAAGCTTCGTGTAATTGTAGTAAGGCTTCTTTACTCTTGTACTCTAACTCCCTTGCAATAAAAGCCATAATGCAATTTGCCTTCCTAATTGCTTGCTGTCGTTGTATGCTAATTTCTGAGGACACCTAAATCTCTCTGAATACCAACATTTAATAGTTTCCCACCATTCTATTCTTCCTACCAAAGTGAATAACTTCACATTTTCCCACATTATACTAAATTTGCCACCTTATTGCCCGCTCACTTAATCTCTCTATATCCCTTTGCAGGCTCTTTGTGTCCTCCTCACAGATACTGTCCCACCTAGTGTTGTGTTGTCAGTAAGCTTGGATACATTGCACTCGGTCCCTTCAGTCCTTAATATAGATTGTAAATAGCTGAGGCGCAGCACTGATTCTTGTGGCACCCCACTAGTTACAGCCTGCCAACCGGAAAATGATCCGTTTGTCCCTACTCTCTGTTTTCTGTCCATTAACCAATCCTTTATCCATGTTAATATATTGTCCCCAATCTCATGAGCCCTTATCTAGTGTACCCACCTTTTATGTGGCACCTTATCGAATGCCTTTTGGAAATCCAAATATACTACATCCACCGTTTCTCCTTTATCTACCCTGCTAGTTATATCCTCAAATAACTAATAAATTTACTAAACACGATTTTCCTTTCATAAAACCATTTTGACTCTGCCTAATCAGATGATGATTTTCTAAGTGGCCTGTTACTATTTCCTTAATAATGGATTCCATCATTTTCCCGATGACTGATGTCAGGCTTACTGGCTGGTAGTTCCTTCTCTCTCCCTCCTTTTTTGAATGGTGACATTACATTTGCTACGTTCTAGAATCTAGGGAATTTTGGAAGATCACAACCAATGCACCCACTATCTCTGCAGCCACCTCTTTCAGAACACTTGAATGTAGGCCATCAGGTCCAGGAGATTTGTTGGCTTTTACTCCCTATTTTGAAAGAAATTTCCTATTAGAACCACTCCCCTGCTCAGTGACCTCTACAGCCCTGCAAATGTTCCTTTTTCAAGTATTTATCCTCTTTCTATTTTCTTAGCAGATCCATTATATGGGCCATTGAAAAGTGAGCAGCCCGTTTCTCAGCAACAAAGTGCATCCAGCATCCGCACGCCAGATCAAAGGCAGGTTGTGTAAATGCTGACCATGCAGAGGGTGATGGGCAGGGTGGGGGGAAAAACCTAAACTGGCAAAGGTTGCCTGCAGGTTCCGCCAGCAAACCAAGTCCAAGGAGCTGGTAGTTTGAGGGGAGAATGGGAGGCAGCTGCTTCCCTCCAGTGACGTTGCTCTATTCGTCAATGTCATTTGATTATGGTGTCGGCAATACCCACAGTCCCCTGCGCTCCTGAAACCACTCCATCCATCACACCGGGATTTCTCGGTGAGACCAGACAGGAGCCCCGCAGCACGTGCTGACCGGTTCAGAGTCTAGCAGTCTGGAAATGCATAGCCTGATGCAGTAATGCGTGGATCGTGAGGACAGTTTACTCGTAAAGTGAAGCTGGCAGGATCGGAGTTATGTTGCAAATGGAAACTCGCACTCTCTTTCCCCATCCCCCAGCAAAGAGATTAGACACATTAGAGGCAGGGACACCTTACAAGCCATTTCCAGGCATGTAAGGCATGCAGAATGTCCATTTGTAATCAAGCCCATACACAATGGATGCTCAGTAATGGTAGGTATATGTAAGGTCATGGGAAAGTCACAGTGATGTTAACTTAAAAGATATTCTTTGGTCAACTCAAAACTTTTCTTTCCAGCGTGTCTCTTGACACCACTTCTGTCAGCCAATCAGTTGGGGAGGGACTTGCGGCAAACAAATGTATTTTACAGCAACACTAAGTCTATTTACAGAGTCTATTTAAACAGAGTCTCTGCGAACTGCAGCAAACAGAACCCGTGACAGAAACTATAGCAACATCTCCTGATAAAAGCAGGCTGATTTCTCCAGCAAAACTCAGTGGGCCCAAGTTTCCACAAGAAAAAAAACGGGCGCCCCTCCGAGCTGGGCGCCCGTTTTTCGCGCCTAAAACGGCGCCTAAAAAAATTCTCAGTATTCTCCACCGACTTACAGGTCCTGTGGCACTTGGCGCAGCCAGCACGAGCTGTGGGGGGGGGGGTGGAGCCAGGTCCCGGCAGTGCCGGGACCTCTGCACATGCGCGCCACAGTCGGCACGCATGTGCAGTAGCTCCAGGCGCCGAACTGTGGCTGTGTGAATGAGGATCCGCCCACGGCCAGCTCCTGCTCCCCGCCCGACCAGACCCAACACTCGCTCCCCGCCCCCCCCCCCCCCCCCGCCGACCAGACCCGACCCGACCCGACACCCGCTCCCCCCCCTGCCCCGACACCCACTCCCCCCCCCCACCCGACACCTGCTCCCCCCCGACCCGACACCTGCTCCTCCGACCCGACACCCGCTTCCCCCCCCCCCAGCCCCGACACCCGAGGCCCGCTCCCCCCCCCGAGGCCCGCTCCCCCCCCCGACCCGACACCCGCTCCCCCCCCCGCCCCGACCCGACACCCGCTCCCCCCTGACCCGACACCCGCTCCGCTCCCCCCCGACCCGACACCCGCTTCCCCCCCCCGACCCGACACCCACTCCCCCCCCCACCCGACACCCGCTCCCCCCGACCCGACACCTGCTCCCCCGACCCGACACCCGCTTCCCCCCCCGACCCGACACCCACTCCCCCCCCCACCCGACACCCGCTCCCCCCGACCCGACACCTGCTCCCCCGACCCGACACCCGCTTCCCCCCCCGACCCGACACCCGCTACCCGCTCCCCCCCCCGACCCGACACCCGCTCCCCCCCCCGACCCGACACCCGCTCCGCCCCCCCCGACCCGACACCCACTCCCCCCCACCCGACACCCGCTCCCTCCGACCCGACACCTGCTCCCCCGACCCGACACCCGCTTCCCCCCCCCGACCCGACACCCGCTCCCCCCCCCCGACCCGACACCCGCTCCCCCCCCCGACCCGACACCCACTCCCCCCCCCCGACCCGACACCCACTCCCCCCCCCCGACCCGACACCCGCTCCCCCCCCCGACCCGACACCCGCTCCCCCCCCCCGACCCGACACCCACTCCCCCCCCCCGACCCGACACCCGCTCCCCCCCCCGACCCGACACCCGCTCCGCCCACCGACCCGACACCCACTCCCCCCCCCGACCCGACACCCGCTCCCCCCCCCGACCCGACACCCACTCCCCCCCCCCGACCCGACACCCGCTCCCCCCCCGACCCGACACCCACTCCCCCCCCCGACCCGACACCCACTCCCCCCCCCGACCCGACACCCGCTCCCCCCCCCGACCCGACACCCACTCCCCCCCCGACCCGACACCAGCTCCCCCCGACCCGACATCTGCTCCCCCCCCCCGACCCGACACCCGCTCCCCCCCCCGACCCGACACCCGCTCCGCCCACCGACCCGACACCCACTCCCCCCCCCGACCCGACACCCGCTCCCCCCCCCGACCCGACACCCACTCCCCCCCCCCGACCCGACACCCGCTCCCCCCCCCGACCCGACACCCACTCCCCCCCCCGACCCGACACCCACTCCCCCCCCCGACCCGACACCCGCTCCCCCCCCGACCCGACACCCACTCCCCCCCCCCGACCCGACACCCGCTCCCCCCCCCGACCCGACACCCACTCCCCCCCCGACCCGACACCAGCTCCCCCCCCCCGACCCGACACCCGCTCCCCCCCCCGACCCGACACCCGCTCCCCCCCCCGACCCGACACCCGCTCCCCCCCGACACCCGCTCCCCCCGACCCGACACCCGCTCCCCCCCCCGACCCGACACCCACTCCCCCCCCGACCCGACACCCGCTCCCCCCCCCGACCCGACACCCACTCCCCCCCCGACCCGACACCCGCTCCCCCCGCCCCCGACACCTGCTCCCCCGACCCGACACCCGCTCCCCCCCCCGACCCGACACCCCTCCCCCCCCCGACCCGACACCCGCTCCGCCCCCCGACCCGACACCCGCTCCCCCGACCCGACACCTGCTCCCCCGACCCGACACCCGCTTCCCCCCCCCGACCCGACACCCGCTCCGCCCCCCCGACCCGACACCCGCTCCCCCGACCCGACACCTGCTCCCCCGACCCGACACCCGCTTCCCCCCCCCGACCCGACACCCGCTTCCCCCCCCCGACCCGACACCCGCTCCCCCCCCCCGACCCGACACCCGCTCCGCCCCCCGACCCGACACCCACTCCCCCCCCCCGACCCGACACCCGCTCCCCCCGACCCGACACCCGCTCCCCCCCCCCGACCCGACACCCACTCCCCCCCCCGACCCGACACCCACTCCCCCCCCCGACCCGACACCCGCTCCCCCGACCCGACACCCGCTCCCCCGACCCGACACCCGCTCCCCCCCCCCGACCCGACACCCACTCCCCCCCCCCGACCCGACACCCGCTCCCCCCCCCCGACCCGACACCCACTCCCCCCCCGACCCGACACCCGCTCCCCCCGACCCGACACCTGCTCCCCCGACCCGACACCCGCTTCCCCCCCGACCCGACACCCGCTACCCGCTCCCCCCCCCGACCCGACACCCGCTCCCCCCCCCGACCCGACACCCGCTCCCCCCGACCCGACACCTGCTCCCCCGACCCGACACCCGCTTCCCCCCCCCGACCCGACACCCGCTCCCCCCCCCGACCCGACACCTGCTCCCCCGACCCGACACCCGCTCCGCCCCCCCGACCCGACACCCACTCCCCCCCCCGACCCGACACCCGCTCCCCCCGACCCGACACCCGCTCCCCCCCCCCGACCCGACACCCACTCCCCCCCCCGACCCGACACCCACTCCCCCCCCCCGACCCGACACCCGCTCCCCCCGACCCGACACCCGCTCCCCCCGACCCGACACCCGCTCCCCCCCCCCGACCCGACACCCACTCCCCCCCCCGACCCGACACCCGCTCCCCCCCCCCGACCCGACACCCACTCCCCCCCCGACCCGACACCCGCTCCCCCCGACCCGACACCTGCTCCCCCGACCCGACACCCGCTTCCCCCCCCGACCCGACACCCGCTCCCCCCCCCCGACCCGACACCCGCTCCCCCCCCGACCCGACACCCGCTCCGCCCCCCCCGACCCGACACCCGCTCCCCCCCCCGACCCGACACCCGCTCCGCCCCCCCCGACCCGACACCCGCTCCCCCCCCCACCCGACACCCGCTCCCCCCCCCGACCCGACACCCGCTCCCCCCCCGACCCGACACCCGCTCCGCCCCCCCCGACCCGACACCCGCTCCCCCCCCGACCCGACACCCGCTCCCCCCCCGACCCGACACCCACTCCCCCCCCGACCCGACACCCGCTCCGCCCCCCCCGACCCGACACCCGCTCCCCCCCCCCGACCCGACACCCGCTCCCCCCCCCACCCGACACCCGGTCCCCCCCTCCCCTCCCCCTCCCCTCTCCCCCCTCCCCTTACCCCCATCCCCTTCCCCTCCCTCTCCCCCCTCCCTCTCCCTCCCTCTCCCTCTCTCGCTCAGCGGCACAAACAGCTGCAGAATTCTCCCTGGCTGAAGCACTTTCACACAGGTAGGAAGATGGTTTATTTAATCTTTTCTTGGCTTATAAATGTTTATTCAGGTTGGATTTATTTGTATAATATTTGTAGAAGTATAAATAAGGATTTATTGTCGAATTTAATGAGTTCCCTTCCCCCCCACCTCGTTCTGGGCGCCTAATTTGTAACCTGCGCCTGATTTTTTAATGTGTAGAACAGGTTTTTTCAGTTCTACAAAAATTATGTGCATAGAATCAGCTAGGTCACTTACAGCAGTGCGGTCTCTAGGCCTGACTGACGTGGAACTACCCAGTCATCTTCATTCTGGCCAGGAATATCGGAGTCACTGCATGCAGCCATTTTACTTCCTGCTGCCACATAAGTTCTCGTGAGTCTTTGTGCCAATTCTTCCAATTGTTTTTCTTCCTAGTATTATTCAATGGGAATCCCCCTTCATTCTGAGATGTTTGGGAGAAGTAAGCGGCAATTGGAGGAATGTCAGACAGGTCAGGTTGTATGAGAAATGCTCTGTGTTTCCTCATCCGTACTCATGTTTGCAGACCGAGATGAATGTACCTTACTTTCCAGTACATGATTTATACACGCTCTGATTTCCAAAGTAAGTTGAGACAGTGGGCCCAATAGTACCAGTCAAATATTTTGAGTGTCTAACTAGCTATGGTATTGCATGAAAAAAGGCATGCCAGGGTGATCAATTGACAGCACCGCTTAATTGCCACCTGCCAAGATGCCCCCAACCATATTTGCAGGCATTATTGCACCTGCCCGACGATGGCCGATGAGTCAGGGGCATCAGAGAGCCAGACACAGAGCTATGCCATCTGCTGCCAGGGTAATGCAGCCATTATGCAGCATAGGGATGGCACAACCATTGACCGTACCAGCCATCAACACTGCCTGCATCTCCTTCCACGTGTGTTGAAACTCTGGCCTACGTGAAGGGTGCCTTGGGCCCCATCCTCTCCACCACCTCAGACAACACTACCTCCGCTCCATCAAGCAGGGGGCTGGGAGATGAGCCATACCATCCCTTGCTTTCAGCCTCAAGCCAGCAACTTGGACTTCCTTTCATTTCATTTTTGCCCATCATTCCTTGGTCTTCTCCCCCTTTAGCCTCGGCTCAAATGCCTTTTGAGCCTTCCCAACAGACTTTCAGATTTTTTTTCACCCTATTTCGGCACTATCTTTTAATTATCCCCGCCCCTTTAAGTTTTGCACCCCCACCACGCACTACTATACTTGCAAAAGTCGGAAATCGGTACCTGGAACTAAGCTAACGAGCTGACCGTAGAAAACTGCATGCAAACAGGGAATTTCTTGGTCTAAAGCTCACTTGTAACGATTCTGATCTAAATGAGAAATCTGGCCACGGTATCCAGTTTTCATTTTAGAAATTTACAAACATAGACCAAATACAGTACATTCGCCCATCGAATTTGTGCCGGCTCCCTGCGAGAGCACTTAGTCCCACGCCCCCACCCTTTCCCCATAGGGCCACACCAGACTCCATGGTAGTCACAAAGGCCAGACCAGGTAAGGACAGCAGATTTCCTTCCTTAAAGGGCATTAGTGAACTTGATGGGTTTTTACGACAATCCAGTAGTTTCATGGTCACAATTATTGATACTAAACTTTTTTTATTCTAGATTTATTTAGTAACTTAATATAACTTTTCCAGCATGTAGTGATGAGATTTGAACTCATGCCTCTGGATCATTGGTCCAGATCTACTGGATTACTAGTCCAGTCACATAACTACTATGCTACTGTAGCAGGACTGTAACATGTCACAAAAACTAGACAAAAGCCATCCATGCAGCAACATGAGACCAGACATGGCAGGAATAAATAAGAAATGATTTAAATGAAGTCAGAAAGAGCAGATTCCTTTATTGTCTTAGACTGGGATCGTCTTACTTCAAATGGTTATCGTTTTACTATCCTGGCCAATTGAACTGCACTATCAAGACAGACTATGACAGTAATCCCCTGTTTACATAGGGAGATTCAGTTTACTCCTGAAAACTTGATCCAAACTGAATATGATCTGCTCCATATTTCCCCCCACGTGTAGTTGGGCATGTATGAGACGGCAGGTATTATATTACCTGTCACACACGTGTACTCTGTCGCAGGTCAAACAGAAGAGAATAATGGTTGTAAGTATTGACAAAAGCAAAGGTGAAAATGCTTTTTGCTGACGTTATATGCCATCGGGAGTTAACTTACACTGTTTAAAAAAAATAATAATAATTTTGCCCCACAAGATTATTCTAATCAATTACAGCTGTATTGTAAACCGTACTAATGAACTTGTACAGCGCAAATATTTGTGTTGGTTTGTGTTGGTTTATTAAAGCCAAGGAAGTGGCATACAAATTGGCCAGAAATAGCAGCGAACCTGGGGACTGGGAGAAATTTAGAACTCAGCAGAGGAGGACAAAGGGTTTGATTAGGGCAGGGAAAATGGAGTATGAGAAGAAGCTTGCAGGGAACATTAAGACGGATTGCAAAAGTTTCTATAGATATGTAAAGAGAAAAAGGTTAGTAAAGACAAATGTAGGTCCCCTGCAGTCAGAATCAGGGGAAGTCATAACGGGGAACAAAGAAATGGCGGACCAATTGAACAAGTACTTTGGTTCGGTATTCACGAAGGAGGACACGAACAACCTTCCGGTTATAAAAGGGGTCGGGGGGTCTAGTAAGGAGGAGGAACTGAGGGAAATCCTTATTAGCCGGGAAATTGTGTTGGGGAAATTGATGGGATTGAAGGCCGATAAATCCCCAGGGCCTGATGGACTGCATCCCAGAGTACTTAAGGAGGTGGCCTTGGAAATAGTGGATGCGTTGACAGTCATTTTCCAACATTCCATTGACTCTGGATCAGTTCCTATGGAGTGGAGGGTAGCCAATGTAACCCCACTTTTTAAAAAAGGAGGGAGAGAGGAATCAGGGAATTATAGACCGGTCAGCCTGACATCGGTAGTGGGTAAAATGATGGAATCAATTATTAAGGATGTCATAGCAGTGCATTTGGAAAGAGGTGACATGATAGGTCCAAGTCAGCATGGATTTGTGAAAGGGAAATCATGCTTGACAAATCTTCTGGAATTTTTTGAGGATGTTTCCAGTAGAGTGGATAAGGGAGAACCAGTTGATGTGGTATATTTGGACTTTCAGAAGGCGTTCGACAAGGTCCCACACAAGAGATTGATGTGCAAAGTTAGAGCACATGGGATTGGCGGTAGTGTACTGACATGGATTGAGAACTGGTTGTCAGACAGGAAGCAAAGAGTAGGAGTAAATGGGTACTTTTCAGAATGGCAGGCAGTGACTAGTGGGGTACCGCAAGGTTCTGTGCTGGGGCCCCAGCTGTTTACACTGTACATTAATGATTTAGATGAGGGGATTAAATGTAGTATCTCCAAATTTGCGGATGACACTAAGTTGGGTGGCAGTGTGAGCTGCGAGGAGGATGCTGTGAGGCTGCAGAGCGACTTGGATAGGTTAGGTGAGTGGGCAAATGCATGGCAGATGAAGTATAATGTGGATAAATGTGAGGTTATCCACTTTGGTGGTAAAAACAGAGAGACAGACTATTATCTGAATGGTGACAGATTAGGAAAAGGGGAGGTGCAAAGAGACCTGGGTGTCATGGTACATCAGTCATTGAAGGTTGGCATGCAGGTGCAGCAGGCGGTTAAGAAAGCAAATGGCATGTTGGCCTTCATAGCAAGGGGATTTGAGTACAGGGGCAGGGAGGTGTTGCTACAGTTGTACAGGGCATTGGTGAGGCCACACCTGAAGTATTGTGTACAGTTTTGGTCTCCTAACCTGAGGAAGGACATTCTTGCTATTGAGGGAGTGCAGCGAAGGTTCACCAGACTGATTCCCGGGATGGCGGGACTGACCTATCAAGAAAGACTGGATCAACTGGGCTTGTATTCACTGGAGTTCAGAAGAATGAGAGGGGACCTCATAGAAACATATAAAATTCTGACGGGGTTAGACAGGTTAGATGCAGGAAGAATGTTCCCAATGTTGGGGAAGTCCAGAACCAGGGGTCACAGTCTAAGGATAAGGGGTAAGCCATTTAGGACCGAGATGCGGAGGAACTTCTTCACCCAGAGAGTGGTGAACCTGTGGAATTCTCTACCACAGAAAGTTGTTGAGGCCAATTCACTAAATATATTCAAAAAGGAGTTAGATGAGGTCCTTACTGCTAGGGGGATCAAGGGGTATGGCGAGAAAGCAGGAATGGGGTACTGAAGTTGAATGTTCAGCCATGAACTCATTGAATGGCGGTGCAGGCTAGAAGGGCCGAATGGCCTACTCCTGCACCTATTTTCTATGTTTCTATGTTTCTATGAATAACCTGTATTCAACAACAACAACTTCCATTTACATAGCACCTTTAATGTCGTAAGATGTCCCAAGGCGCTTCACCGGAGCGCTATCAACCAAAGTTTGACACTGAGCCACAGAAGGAGATATCGGGACAAGAACCAAAAGTTTGATCAAAGAGGTACTTTTTATGGAGCATCTTGAAGGAAGAGAGAGTGAGAGGTAGAAAGGCAGAGCGGTTTAGGGAAGGAATTCCAGAGTTTGAGGCCGAAGCAGTGAAAGCACGATCGCCAATGGTGGAGAGAATCAGGGACGAGCTGGGGCTCCTCGAGGAGTGATCAAGAGTGGGACTGCGAGCCAATATTCCCCTCCCTAACCTAGGGATACTGAGGTCGATCACAGTACTCCGACCACCACCCTGAATGGGATCCATTAACTCTGCGTAGTATAGGAATGAAATCCAAGACCTTTCTGGTATGTAGGACTCCTTTTATAGAAAGGACAATAAAGTTTTCAAGAGCGTACAGCATTGATTCATCAGGGCGATACCAGGTTTAGAAAGCTCCAGTTGTGAGGAGAGACTGGAGATACTGTGACTATTTCCATTGGAGCAGAAAAGGTTAAGAGGAAGTTTGTTACGAGGTGTTTCAACGATGAAGCATTTTGAGACTATGAATAGGGAAATACTATTTCCTCGAGTCGGGGGAATCAGTGAAGAGGTGCTGTCAACTTGAAATTATTCATAAAACTGTGATGAAAAAGGTTGGAGGGAAAAGTTCTTTATACGGTGGGCTGTTGCAGTATGGCATGCTTTACAACAGGGAGTCGTTGAGACAGGGGCCATTGCAGCCTTTAAAGGGGAAAAAATTATAAATATTTGAAGTAGGGGGCAGACACATCATCATCATAGGCAGTCCCTCGATATCAAGGAAGACTTGCTTCCACTCTAGAAGTGAGTTCTCAGCTGACTGCACAGTCCAATATGGGAATGACAGTCTCTGTCACAGGTGGGACAGACAGTCATTGAAGGAAAGGGTGGGTGGGGAATCTGGTTTGCCGCACGCTCCTTCCGTTGTCTGCGCTTGTTTTCTGCATACTCTCAGCGACGAGACTCGAGGTGCTCAGCGCCCTCCCGGATGCTCTTCCTCCACTTAGGGCGGTCTTGGCCAGGGACTCCCAGCTGTCGGTGGGGATGTTGCACTTTATCAAGGAGGCTTTGAGGGTGTCCTTGAAACGTTTCCTCTGCCCACCTGGGCCTCACTTGCCGTGTAGGAGTTCCGAGTAGAGCACTTGCTTTGGGAGTCTTGTGTCAGGCATACAGACAATGTGGCCCACCCAACAGAGCTGGTCGTGTGTGGTCACTGATACAAAGCTCTAGGGGCAGCATGGGGCAGTGGGATTGGTTTTGGATTGGTCGGGCAAAGAACCGGCACAGACAGGATGCGCCAAATGGACGCCTTTTTGGTGCAGTAAACTTCTTTTGCTCTCTAAACCCATTTTAGTCATAGGAGGAGCTAGAATTGCAGACAATGAGACAATTGTAATTATTAACTAATCTCAACTTTTTTGGGCCTTAACAGAAGTAGATTGAACTGAAGGGAAAGAAGGTGCTCTCCAGGGAACATCCACCAATGAAAGTAGCTTGAGGAACCATTAAGCATTATTTACATGTGCTGACCAGTTCTCCTTGGGGTCTGTCAGAGTAACAAAATCCCAGCTGTGTGCTCACTTCGCTTTACTCTCTTTTTTCTCGAATATATCCGATCACTTAGCCTTCTCATGTGTAATGAGAAGGGACTAATAAGCAATCATGTTGTGCGAGGCCTCTTGGGGAAGAGTGACCATAATATGGCAGAATTCTTTATTAAGATGGAGAGTGACACAGTTAATTCGGAAACTAGGGTCCTGAACTTAAGGAAAGGTAACTTCGATGGTATGAGGCGTGAATTGGCTAGAATAGACTGGCAAATGATACTTAAAGGGTTGACGGTGGATAAGCAATGGCAAACATTTGAAGATCACATGGATGAACTTCAGCAATTGTACATCCCTGTCTGGAGTAAAAATAAAACGGGGAAGGTGGCTCAACCGTGGCTAACAAGGGAAATTAAGGATAGTGTTAAAGCCAAGGAAGAGGCATATAATTTGGCTAGAAAAAGCAACAAACCTGAGGACTGGGAGAAATTTGGAATTCAACTGAGGAAGACTAAGGATTTAATTAAGAGGGGGAAAATAGAATACAAGAGTAAGCTTGCAGGGAACATAAAAACTGACTGCAAAAGCTTCCATAAATATGTAAAGAGAAAAAGATTAGTGAAGACAAATGTAGGTCCCTTGCAGTCGGATTCAGGTGAATTTATAATGTGAACAAAGAAATGGCAGACAAATTGAACAAATACTTCGGTTCTGTCTTCACGAAGGAAGACACAAATAACCTTCTGATTGTACAAGGAGACAGTAGGTCGAGTGAGAAGGAGGAACTGAAGGATATCCTTATTAGGCGGGAAATTGTGTTTGGGAAATTGATGAGATTGAAGGCCGATAAATCCCCGGGGCCTGATAGTCTGGATCCCAGAATATTTAAGGAAGTGGCCCTAGAAATAGTGGATGCATTGGTGATAATTTTCCAACAGTCTATCGACTCTGGATCAGTTCCTATGGACTGGAGGGTAGCTAATGTAACACCACTTTTTAAAAAAGGAGGGAGAGAGAAAACGGGTAATTATAGACCAGTTAGCCCGACAACTGCAGTGCGGAAAATGTTGGAATCAATTATTAAGGATGAAATAGCAGCGCATTTGGAAAGCAATGACAGGATCGGACCAAGTCAGCATGGATTTATGAAAGATAATCATGCTTGATGCATCTTCTGGAATTTTTTGAGGATGTAACTAGTAGAGTGGACAAGGGACAACCAGTGGATGTGGTGTATTTGGACTTTCAAAATGCTTTTGACAAGGTCCCGCACAAGAGATTGCTGTGCAAAATCAAAGCGCATGGTATTGGGGTAATGTACTGATGTGGATAGTGAACTGGTAGGCAGACAGGAAGCAGATAGTCGGGATAAATGGGTCCTTTTCAGAACGGCAGGCAGTGACTAGTGGAGTGCCGAATGGATCAGTGCTGGGACCCCAGCTCTTTACAATATACATCAACGATTTAGATGAAGGAATTGAGTGTAATATCTCTAAGTTTGCAGATGACACCAAACTGGGTGGCAGTGTGAGCTGTGAGGAGGACGCTAAGAGGCTGCAGGGTGAATTGGACAGGTTAGGTGAGTGGGCAAGTGCATGGCAGATGCAGTATCATGTGGATAAATGTGAGGTTATCCATTTTGGCAGCAAAAACACGAAGGAATAATATTATCTGGATGGTGGCAGATTAGGAAAAGGGGAGGTGCAACGAGACCTGGGTGTCATGGTTCATCAGTCACTGAAAGTGGGCATGCAGGTACGGCAGACAGTGAAGAAGGCAAATGGTATGTTGGCCTTCATAGCTAGGGGATTTGAGTATAGGAGCAGGAGGTCTTACTGCAGTTGAACAGGGCCTTAGTGAGGCCTCACCTGGAATATTGTGTACAGTTTTGGACTCCTAATCTGAGGAAGGACGTTCTTGCTATTGAGGGAGTGCAGCGAACGTTCACCAGACTGATTCCAGGGATAGCTGGACTGTCATATGAGGAGAGACTGGATCAACTGGGCCTTTATTCACTGGAGTTTAAAATGATGAGAGGGGATCTCATAGAAACGTATAAGATTATGACGGGACTGGACAGGTTAAATGTGGGAAGAATATTCCCGATGCTAGGGAAGTCCAGAACCAGGGGACACAGTCTTAGGATAGAAACATAGAAACATAGAAAATAGGTGCAGGAGTAGGCCATTTGGCCCTTCTAGCCTGCACCGCCATTCAATGAGTTCATGGCTGAACATGCATCTTCAGTACCCCATTCCTGCTTTCTCACCATACCCCTTGATCCCCCGAGTAGTAAGGACTTCATCTAACTCCTTTTTGAATATATTTAGTGAATTGGCCTCAACAACTTTCTGTGGTAGAGAATTACACAGGTTCACCACTCTCTGGGTGAAGAAATTCCTCCTCATTTCGGTCCTAAATGGCTTACCCCTTATCCTTAGACTGTGACCCCTGGTTCTGTACTTCCCCAACATTGGGAACATTCTTCCTGCATCTAACCTGTCTAACCCCATCAGAATTTTAAACGTTTCTATGAGGTCCCCTCTCATTCTTCTGAACTCCAGTGAATACAAGCCCAGTTGATCCAGTCTTTCTTGATAGGTCAGTCCCGCCATCCCGGGAATCAGTCTGGTGAACCTTCGCTGCACTCCCTCAATAGCAAGAATGTCCTTCCTCAGGTTAGGAGACCAAAACTGTACACAATGCTCCAGGTGTGGCCTCACCAAGGCCCTGTACAACTGTAGCAACACCTCCCTGCCCCTGCACTCAAATCCCCTCGCTATGAAGGCCAACATGCCATTTGCTTTCTTAACCGCCTGCTGTACCTGCATGCCAACCTTCAATGACTGATGTACCATGACACCCAGGTCTCTTTGCACCTCCCCTTTTCCTAATCTGTCACCATTCAGATAATAGTCTGTCTCTCTGTTTTTACCACCAAAGTGGATAACCTCACATTTATCCACATTATACTTCATCTGCCATGCATTTGCCCACTCACCTAACCTATCCAAGTCGCTCTGCAGCCTCATAGCATCCTCCTCGCAGCTCACACTGCCACCCAACTTAGTGTCATCCGCAAATTTGGGGATACTACATTTAATCCCCTCATCTAAATCATTAATGTACAGTGTAAACAGCTGGGGCCCCAGCACAGAACCTTGCGGTACCCCACTAGTCACTGCCTGCCATTCTGAAAAGTCCCCATTTACTCCTACTCTTTGCTTCCTGTCTGACAACCAGTTCTCAATCCATGTCAGCACACTACCCCCAATCCCATGTGCTTTAATTTTGCACATTAATCTCTTGTGTGGGACCTTGTTGAAAGCCTTCTGAAAGTCCAAATATATCACATCAACTGGTTCTCCCTTGTCCACTCTACTGGAAACATCCACTAAAAATTCCAGAAGATTTGTCAAGCATGATTTCCCTTTCACAAATCCATGCTGACTTGCACCTATCATATCACCTCTTTCCAAATGCACTGCTATGAAATCCTTAATAATTGTTTCCATCATTTTACCCACTACCGATGTCAGGCTGACTGGTCTATAATTCCCTGTTATCTCTCTCCCTCCATTTTTTAAAAAGTGCGGTTACATTGGCTACCCTCCACTCCATAGGAACTGATCCAGAATCAATGGAATGTTGGAAAATGACTGTCAATGCATCCACTATTTCCAAGGCCACCTCCTTAAGTACTCTGGGATGCAGTCCATCAGGCCCTGGGGATTTATCGGCCTTCAATCCCATCAGTTTCCCCAACACAATTTCCCGACTAATACGGATTTCCCTCAGTTCCTCCTCCTTACTAGACCCTCCGACCCCTTTTATATCCGGAAGGTTGTTTGTGTCCTCCTCAGTGAATACCGAACCAAAGTACTTGCTTAATTGGTCCGCCATTTCTTTGTTCCCCATTATGACTTCCCCTGATTCTGACTGCAGGGGACCTACGTTTGTCTTTACTAACCTTTTTCTCTTTACATATCTATAAAAACTTTTGCAATCCGTCTTAATGTTCCCTGCAAGCTTCTTCTCATACTCCATTTTCCCTGCCCTAATCAAACCCTTTGTCCTCCTCTGCTGAGTTCTAAATTTCTCCCAGTCCCCGGGTTCGCTGCTATTTCTGGCCAATTTGTATGCCACTTCCTTGGCTTTAATACTATCCCTGATTTCCCTTGATAGCCACGGTTGAGCCACCTTCCCTTTTTTATTTTTACGCCAGCCAGGAATGTACAATTGTTGCAGTTCATCCATGTGGTCTCTAAATTTCTGCCATTGCCCATCCACAGTCAACCCCTTAAGTATCATTCGCCAATCTATCCTAGCCAATTCACGCCTCATACCTTCAAAGTTACCCTTCTTTAAGTTCTGGACCATGATCTCTGAATTAACTGTTTCATTCTCCATCCTAATGCAGAATTCCACCATATTATGGTCACTCTTCCCCAAGGGGCCTCGCACAATGAGATTGCTAATTAATCCTCTCTCATTACACAACACCCAGTCTAAGATAGCCTCCCCCCTAGTTGGTTCCTCGACATATTGGTCTAAAAAACCATCCCTTATGCACTCCAGGAAATCCTCTTCCACCGTATTGCTTCCAGTTTGGTTAACCCAATCTATGTGCATATTAAAGTCACCCATTATAACTGCTGCACCTTTATTGCACGCACCCCTAATTTCCTGTTTGATGCCCTCCCCAACATTACTACTACTGTTTGGAGGTCTGTACACAACTCCCACTAACGTTTTTTGCCCTTTGGTGTTCTGCAGCTCTACCCATATAGATTCCACATCATTCAAGCTAATGTCCTTCCGAACTATTGCCTTAATTTCCTCCTTAACCAGCAATGCTACCCCACCTCCTTTTCCTTTTATTCTATCCTTCCTGAATGTTGAATACCCCTGGATGTTGAGTTCTCAGCCCTGATCATCCTGGAGCCATGTCTCCGTAATCCCAATCACATCATATTTGTTAACATCTATTTGCACAGTTAATTCATCCACTTTATTGCGGATACTCCTTGCATTAAGACACAAAGCCTTCAGGCTTGTTTTTTTAACACCCTTTGTCCTTTTAGAATTTTGCTGTACAATGGCCCTTTTTGTTCTTTGCCTTGGGTTTCTCTGCCCTCCACTTTTCCTCATCTCCTTTCTGTCTTTTGCTTTTGCCTCCTTTTTGTTTCCCTCTGTCTCCCTGCATTGGTTCCCATCCCTCTGCCATATTAGTTTAACTCCTCCCCAACAGCACTAGCAAACACTCCCCCTAGGACATTGGTTCCGGTCCTGCCCAGGTGCAGACCGTCCGGTTTATACTGGTCCCACCTCCCCCAGAACCGGTTCCAATGCCCCAGGAATTTGAATCCCTCCCTGCTGCACCACTGCTCAAGCCACGTATTCATCTGCGCTATCCTGTAATTCCTACTCTGACTAGCACGTGGCACTGGTAGCAATCCCGAGATTACTACTTTTGAGGTCCTACTTTTTAATTTAGCTCCTAGCTCCCTCAATTCTTTTCGTAGGACCTCATCCCTTTTTTTACCTATGTCGTTGGTACCAACGTGCACCACGACAACTGGCTGATCTCCCTCCCTTTTTAGAATGTCCTGCACCCGCTCCAAGACATCCTTGACCCTTGCACCAGGGAGGCAACATACCATCCTGGAGTCTCGATTGCGGCCGCAGAAACGCCTATCTATTCCTCTTACAATTGAATCCCCTATCACTATCGCTCTCCCACTCTTTTTCCTGCCATCCTGTGCAACAGAGCCAGCCACGGTGCCATGAACTTGGCTGCTGCTGCCCTCCCCTGATGAGTCATCCCCCTCAACAGTACCCAAAGCAGTGTATCTGTTTTGCAGGGGGATGACCACAGGGGACCCCTGCACTACCTTCCTTGCACTGCTCTTCCTGTTGGTCTTCCATTCCCTATCTGGCTGTGGACCCTTTCCCTGCGGTACGACCAACTCGCTACACGTGCTACTCACGTCATTCTCAGCATCGTGGATGCTCCAGAGTGAATCCAGCCTCAGCTCCAACTCCACAACGTGGACCGTCAGGAGCTGGAGGTGGACACACTTCCTGCATACATAGTCGTCAGGGACACTGGAGTCATCCCTGAGTTCCCACATGGTACAGGAGGAGCATAACACCCGACCGAGCTCTCCTGCCATGACTTAACCCTTAGATACACTTAAATTGGCAACAACAATATTAAAGTTTACTCACTGTTATAGAAGAGAAAAAGAAAAACTACTCACCAATCCAGCCAATCACTTACCCCCTTGGCTGTGACGTCACCTTTTGATTTCTTTCTACTTTTTTGCCTTCTCTCCCCGCTGTAGCTGCACAGGTACGCCTCTCGCTGCTGCTGATCCTTTATAGGCCTCACCAACGCCAGGAACTCCCGCCTCTCGGACTGCCGCCGCCTCTCGCTGCCGCTGAGCCTTTATAGGCCTCACCAACGCCACGAACTCCCGCCTCTCGGATAAGGGGTAGGACATTTAGGACTGAGATGAGGAGAAACTTCTTCACTCAGAGAGTTGTTAACCTGTGGAATTCCCTGCCGCAGAGAGTTGTTGATGCCAGTTCATTGGATATACTCAAGAGGGAGTTAGATATGGCCCTTATGGCTAAGGGGATCAAGGCATATGGAGAGAAAGTAGTAAAGGGGTACTGAGGGAATGATCAGCCATGATCTTATTGAATGGTGGTGCAAGCTCGAAGGGCTGAATGTCCTACTCCTGCACCTATTTTCTATGTTTCTATGTTTCATCATAATGCCTCAATTCTTTGATGTCAGCCGTGGCTCAGTGGTAGCACACTAACCTCTCAGTCAGAAGGTTGTCGGTTCAGTCGGGTGTTCGTTTTCTACTCTACTTTGATTCATAGACCTCAGGAATTACTGGAAGGACTCCACGTAACACAAAGTTTGGGCTTAAACTGAACTGTTAGTTTATTACACAAAAACCAACTAAAAATTACAGAACAAGACGTCTTAGAGATTGATCCAGCCAGTTGCTGCTGTTGTCAATTGTAGGCTCGTGGAGCTGGGGAAGATGTTGGGTCCCAGCTGCGTGCTTCTCTGCTTGCTTCTCCTTCGTGGTTGTTGTTCCTTTGACCTGTTGTTCTGAGATGTTGTTCAACCTGTTGTTCTGAGATGTTGTTCTGAGGTGTTTCTTCGACCTGTTGTTCTGACCTGTTGTACTTCTGTGAGCTCCTTCATATATATCCATTCGATTATACAGGTCTCTTGATGGGTTGCTTTCAGTTAATGCGTCTGGTTGAGTCTCGATGGCTGTGTTGATGGCTTTGGATCTGTTTGGATGGCCACAATTCGTACCTCGTTTACTGTTGCTTCCACCATTCTGTGCATGGAACCGGCAGGGCCAAAGATAACTCCTTATCTTTTGTGCCTCGCTATCCAAAAATGCACATCTTGTGGAATCCTTTATGGTCCAGGATTTTCGCAGACTTGTTGTCTCCATAAGGAACTGTTTTTTACCCTCCAGCCAATTAATCCATGGGCTTCTCAGCTTGATTGTATCAAAACCCTTTGTCTCGATGTTAGTTGGGTCTCGCTCCTGACCGCAGAAATTGCATTAATCAGTTAAGAGTCACCACCTGCTCCAGGCTGGCACTCTTTCTCCTGCCCAACAGTCCCACAGGTTTACTTTTGAACCATTTTAGTCCATGGCCTCTTGCTGTGCCTTGCTCACGAAATGAGTAACCCTTACAGTTCCAGCCCCACTCCAGAGACTTGAGCACTAAAATCTCGGCTGACACTCTAGTGCAGGGCTGAGAAAGTGTTGCACTGTTGGAGGTGTCGTCTTTCAGATGAGACGTTAAACCGAGGCCCCGCCTGCTCTCTGGGGTGGATGTAAAATATCCCATGGCTCTACTTCAAAGAAGAACAGGTGGTGTGGCCAATATTTATCCCTCAACTAACATCAGTGAAACAGATTGTCTGGGTCGTTTTCACGTTGCTGTTTGTGGGAACTTGCTGTGCGCAAATTGGGTGGCCTCAGTTCATCTTGGGTTAGGGGAAAGAAGAAACTTTAGCCCTGATACAAATTGCATGCATGTAGGTTTTGGATGAGGAAAAGACTGCGTTTGGGTGTATTGCCTCAACTTCCCCCACCTCTCCCACCCCCACCCCGCCATGATTGAATATACTGTGGATATCATCTGAGCATAGAATCATAGAATGGTTACAGCACGGTTGAAAGCCATTCAGCCCGTCGAACCCGTGCCAGCTATCTGCAAGAGCACTTCAGCTAAACCCACTCTCCCGCCCTTCCCCGTAGCCCTGAAATTTTTTTCTTTCAAATACTTATCCAATTCCCTTTTGAAAGCCGTGATTGAGTCTGCCTCCACCATCCTCTCGTGCATTCCAGATCCTAACCACTCGCTGCGTAAAAAAGATTTTCCTTATGTCGCCTTTGGTTCTTTTGCCAATCACCTTAAATCTGTGTCCTCTGGTTCTCGTCCCTTCTGCCAATGGGAACAGTTTCTCTCCATCTACTCTGTCCAGACCCCTTGTGATTTTGAACACCTCTATCAAATCTCCTCTCAACCTTCTCTGCTCTAAGGAGAACAACCTCCGCTTCACCAGTCTATCCACGTAACTGAAGTCCCTCATCCCTGGAATCATCCTTGTAAATCTTTTCTGCACCCTCCCTATAAGGCCTTCACATCCTTCCTAACATGCGGTGCCCAGAATTGGACACAATACTGCAGCTGTGGCAGATCCAGTCTTTTATACACATTTATCATAATTCCCAATGTTTTGCATGAGTAGTAGCCACTTGGGAGAGATACTGAAAAGCAACCGGTTGGTGCCTGTGGAACTGTATCCCAACAAGGATTCACTGCCTTTGGAGAGGGTCGGGGATGCTAAATTTCATCCTGAGTATAGTTTATTCAAACTCGTAAAAATATTTATGCTGCTTTAAGTCTTGTTTACAATGCAGCTTTGGTGTTTGTAAGCAATGCATTCCAAAGTAATTCAAAATGCAATAGATAAACAACTAAATATAGCTGCAGTGAAATATTAAGAATTTTAGTCTAAACAAGTCTGGCCTTTATTCTGAATAATCCCGATCGACAGCCTTCTCACTGTCGCTCAATTCTTTGGAGTCAGCCATCGCTCAGTTGTTAGCACTTTCTCCCTCTGAGTCAGAAGGTTGTGGATTCAATCCCTACTCCAGGGACTTAACCACAAAAATCTAGGCTGACACTCCAGTGCAGTACTGAGTGATCGCTGCACTGTCAGAGGTACCATCTTTCAGATGAGACATTAAACTGAAGCCCCGTCAGCTTTTTCGTGAACGTAATAGATCCCTCGGCTCTATTTCGAAGAAGAGCAGAGGAGTTCTACCATGGTATCTGGCCAATATTTATCCCTCCACCAACAGCACTGAAACAGATTATCTGGCCAGTATCACATTGCTGTTTGTGGGAGCTTGCTATGTGCAAATTGGTGGCAGGGTTTCCTACATTACAACAGTGACTACACTTCAAAAATACATAATTGGCTGTAAAGTGCTTTGGAACATCCTAAAGTTGCAAAAGGCACTCTATAAATGCAAGTCTATTTTTTCCTTTTTCTCTCCAGAAACCTATTCAATTGTCATTTAAGAACATAAGAACATAAGAAATAGGAGCAGGAGTAGGCCATTTGGCCCCTCGAGCCTGCTCCGCCATTCAATAAGATCATGGCTGATCTGATCATGGACTCAGCTCCAATTCCCTGCCCGCTCCCCATAACCCCTTACTCCCTTATCGCTCAAAATTCTGTCCATCTCCACCTTTTGGCCCCACTCGTGTTCTTGAATGGCCTTCCCTGGCAACAAATCCCTCAACTCCCTCTGGGTGAAAGAGAGTTCACCTGCCTTCCCTCCTTATACCCAATTTTCCTCATCCTTCAACTTGAGTCCCCCTGGACTTCGAACCCTTCCCCACAGTGACCAATTTCCCTGACCAGTTTTGTTAGATCTCTTCTTAATGTGAATGACATCAATAATAAAAGCCCAGCTTGAGTTAGGACCATAGACTAGTACAGCACAGAAGGAGGCCATTCAGCCCATTGAGTCTGTGCCAGTTCTTTCGAAGAGCAATCCAGCTGCAATCCACAGACCCGCTCTTTCCCCATAAATCTTGCAATATTTTCTCCTTCAAGTTTTTAATCTCTCACTTCAGTCACCTGCCTGCATGTAATTTATTATCTATGCAAGCATAATTATATTAAGTGGTCCAATATTTTAACTAAATTATATAAACATCTTCATATTCATCCTGAAATGTTTAAGTTTCCCAACTTAGTTTTGTTTTAATGACTAGAATAATTATCAACATATTAATTTCTCAAATTTATGAACAATTGTTCATTTTTCTACCCCCTTTAATACAATTTACATCACTGACACCTGCCAGTTTCTCTCATTTGCAGGGATAATTAAAATTACTAATGTATTCTGTAATTAAGAAAATAAAATTGCTTTGATCAACAATAACCCATGAGATTTTATTTTATTTGACAGTGTATGAAAAAAAGCTAAGACAAAGTTATATTTTTAATTTAAAATAAAAATCAGAAAACGCTGGAAGCACTCAGCAAGTCAGACAGCATCTGTGGCGAGAGAGAAAACGAGAGTTGACTTTTCAGGTTGACGATTTTTTATCGGAACCTCTTCATCCAAGGCTCAGTTTCCATAATTCGTGGCGAAGGAGTTGTGTCGGTGTGCCAGTGAACATTGCCCAGTTGATGACGGTGGGCATTCACCAAGACCAAGGACAACGGTGATTTGACATTCCTGTGTGTGAGGAGTAAATAGCTGATGGTTTTCAGAACAAAAAGAAGCTCTAATGTACAAAGTATCAGATGCATTTTGGCTGTGGAAGAAACAGCTTTTTTATTTGTTCGTTCCTGGGATGTGAGCATCACTGACAAGGCCACCATTTTTTGGTCCATCCCTCATTGCCCTTGAGAAGTGACAACTGAGTGGCTTGGTAGGCCATTTCGACCACATTACTACTGTGGGTCTAGAGTCACATATAGGCCAGACCAGGTAAGGATAGCAGGCTTCCTTCCCTCAGGGACATTAGTGAATGAAATGGGTTTTTACAACAATCCAGTAGTTTCATGGTCATCATTACTGATGCTCAAATGTTATTCCCGATTTATTTAATTAACTGAATGCAAATTCCCAAGCTGTCATGGTGGGATTGAACTCAGGGCCCCAAATCATTACTTAAGGCCTACTAGATTGCTAGTCCAGTCACATAACCACTATGCCACCATTCCCGTTAAGTCGTTTCGAGCATCTTTGACCATGTAATTCATGTTACGGTCTGGAGTGCATTGTGAAAGGGCAGTGGACACAGATCCAAGAGTGAATTACAAAGGGGAATTGGATAAATACTTAAAGGAGAAAAATTAGCAGGGCTTTGGGGAAAGAGTGGGGCGGTGGGTGTGGGGGAATCACTAATTGGATAGCTCTTTCAAAGATCCAGCACAACTGAGTGGCTTGCTGGGCCATTTCAACCACGATGGGCCGAATGGCTGCCTTGTGTGCTGTGCGATTCGATGAATTCATATTGCGAGCAATGGTCCTGTGAGTGAGCCTTTTGATGTTTCAGCCTCCACAATAGACTATTTCAAACGAGCTCAGAAGTTGCAGAGAAGCTGATTCTCCGAAGCCCAAGGCTGAATATGAATTTTGCACCCTGAAATTGGAAGATTCTCGTAGGATGAAAGTGTCCAAGGAGATTGAGTGAAGATGTGTATCAATTATACTTTTGGACAGTTCACACATGAAGGAACTTCAGTTGTATGTTTCACTTGAGATGGGGAGGGGGAGTGGGGGGGGGAGAAACAAAGGCAACCTGATGAATTCGACTATAGGCATCATTTCACTGGGATGTTGCAGTATTCTACAATCATTGTAATAATTCCTTGTCAAAGGATAGCACATTGTGCACCTGCTCTTTGATGTTACTGCTTCTCATGTACCAGTGATGTTAACTCTGTAAGGTAATGAACAGTCATTTGGCATTGGCTCTGTTACATATCCAACTAAAGAAATGAAGAGCATTTATATCACACCTTTCATGTCCCAAAGCACTTTACAGTCAATTTTGAAGTGTAGTCATTGTTGTAATGCAGGAAACGAACCAACCATTTTGCACACAGCAATTTCCCACAACCAGCAATGCGATAGTGACCAGGGGCTAGAGCTTCGGCGCATATTTGACCATTTAGCGCCCATATAAGCACCAAGATGCTGTTTATCGCCCATATTTGATGATAAATAGAAACTAGCGCCCGATTATCGCCCATTATCGCCAGCGCAACTTTCGGCATACAGGAATGAGCTGAATCGCCAGGCTTATTTTTTTTTAATTAAAATCTGATGTCATCACTCGTGCAAGGCCCAGAATACTGTTTATAATGGAAACTAGCACCGAAATATCGCCCAGATTATCACCGAGCGCGACTTTCGATATCTCGCCCATATTGCGCCCAAATGATCGCTCGCCCAAAAAGATGCTCAAGAAAATCTGCACTCACCTAACCTTAACCTGGCAATATGGACGCCATTTTGTAAATTGAAGAAAGTTTAATGAAAGGATGCTTGAAGTGGATGGGAAGCATTGAAATCATTCTTGAGTGATTTTAAGGGTGTTTTAGGATCTTGCCAATCATCTAATCACATTGTGGTCAATTTCAAATTTATATTGTATTTGTTGAGGAACAGTTAAGAATATTTGAAAACAGATTAGGGCATTTATCGTGATGGGGTCTGTAATTTCTCACCAGTATTGATGACTACTCACATGCTGCAGAATAGAGATGGGAGCACATTCATTGAAGAGCATGATGTGCCCAATCAAAGAGGTGGCAGACTGCTGAGGAGGAGGAGACCTTACATCCAACGCATTTACAGGCATAAGTGATCATACCTGGATTTGTCCAATAACACGTGCATTAGGAGGCTGCGCTTCTGAAATGAGGTCATCAATGAGATATGCCAGCTAATTAAAGGAGATCTGCAGCCTACCAGCACCATCAGGACCGCACTGCCCATTGAGGTTAAGGTTACTGCAGCACTTTCCTTCTATGCATCGGGCTCTTTTCAGGCTTCAGCTGGTGACATTTGCTGCATCTCTCAGCACGCCACACATTGCTGCATTCAACAGGTGACTGAAGCCCTTTACAGATGCAGGATGGACTTTATAAACTTCCCTATGACCAGGGAGGCACAGACCGAGAGGGCTTTGGAGATCTCAAGAATAGCAATCTTCCCCAAGGAGCAGGGAGCAATAGACTGTACGCACATCACCCTGCAAATACCTTTACAGAATGCAGAAGTGTTTTGGAACCAAAAGGGATTCCATTCCCTGAATGTGCAGCTCGTTGTCGACCACAACCAAATAATCATGAAAGTAAATGCAAATTTTCTAGGAAGCATCCATGAAGCACACATCGGTCGTGAGAGCACTGTCTCTGACCTGTTTAACAGTCAGCCACAATGTCACGGTTGGATGTTGGGGGATAAAGGATATGGCCTTGTCACCTGGCTCATGACCCCACCGCATAAGCCCCAGCCGAGAAGCAATGCAATGAAAGCCATACAGTCATAAGCAATATCGTCGAAAAGACAATTGGCGTTCTGAAGCAGCACTTCAGATGCCTGGACCATTCGATATAACCTACAATACCACCCTGAGGTAGGTCACTGAGTTCATTGTGGTTTCCTGCATGTTGCATAACCTAGCTATCAGGAGAGGACAACAATTCCCAGATGGGACCGCCGGTCCACCTCAGGAGAGAGGGGAGGTGGAAGAGGAGGAAGATGAGGACCTCTGGGAGGATAATCAGCCTGGTAATTAATCCATGCCCCCCCGCCCCACACCATTGGAAAAGCCCCGCGGTAGTTATACAGCTGCAAGACTGTTGCGTGTGCAGCTCATAAATGAACGCTTTGCGTGAAGTTACGTTTGTGACAGTTACAGTTGCATTACGTTTCATCCTTGCCTGGCCTGGCCATTGTTTGCAACCCTTGAATTGATGTTTAACTTTACGTTATTAGAAGACACTGCACAACAATTGTAAAGTTCAAAATTTTTTTAATAATTTAACAATTGATGTAAAAAGATTTATAAACAAACTATAACACCCATCTCCCCCCCGCCACCCCTCACCCCAACAGTCAACACAATTTTTCACCAAACAATAAATTTGAAATAACGATATCACAAAAAAAAAATCCCACCACCCCCAACATTCAACAATTTTTTAATAGCAATAAGAATAGGCAACAATTTTAATTAAAATAGATTAGCCCCCCCCCACACCCCCCCACTCCCCCACTACCTGCAGCCACGCTTTTCTCCTCTACCTTTACCCCTCCTCATCATAACCTCCCCCTTTCCCACTTATGCCCCTAGTAACAGGGCCAAGTCGTCTTGCAGTAGAGCACCTCGAGGGCTGCTGCTGTGGTGGCGGCCGGAGAGGGTGGGGTGGTGATATTGGCAGATTCATTTCCGGGGGGCCGAAGAGAAGATGTTTCTGAAGAAGCAACTGCTTCCTCCAGTCTCGCATCTGTCGACGTTGTTGGTGGTACGGCACCTTGGGGTGCAGTGCCGTATGCCGAAACTATCGCCTCCTGCATGGCATCGATGGAGTCGGCCGTTCGCCACTTTGCCGCAATCATCTGCCCTATGTGCTCCGAGATTCGCGCAGATAGTATGGCAATGTTGCTGGCCAACCCACCAAGCGCTTGCAGGAGCTTTCAACCATTGTCGATACTCGCCCTCGACAGAGCCACCATGTTCTCGTTCACATCTGCCCGTTGCTGCGCGTGCCTACCTCACCGACCCGACCTCCGCGGGGTCAGCGTGGGCACTGGATGACTGCGAGTGCCCTTTTGTAAGCCACTTGGCCCCGCTACTTCATCCATTGAGGATGACGTGGCCGCAGGTACTGCAGATTCCTCAACTGGCTTATCATCTTCCTCGGTTGTATCTTCTTCCCCCATGGTCAGCACAACCTGCAGCAATTAGGTTAATGCTCCAGTGGCCTCGCATTGCGTCTGGGGAGCCTGGGGAGCTGGGAAACATAATTGAGGTTAGTAGAAGAGAAGGGGAGATGTGAGAATGCTTGAGCTGTGCAAGTATATGTACGAGGAGCAACACTACTGCAATAAATGTGAACGAGAGATCTTACATCTAATTAACAAGAGAGTAAAGAAGAGTACAGAAGCTGCATGCATAACATTAGATCATTCATATATTATAATCAAATGGCATTAAATTACTTTATATTGCCACTGGTTTACACATTACTCACGTGGTGAAACAACGAGATCTGCACCACCACGGCAGAACGATTATGTGCCCCTATAAGGGCTGAGGCATGCTCCTCCAGGTAGGTTAACTGAAAAAAATCCACAGGCCCTCCTATGATCCGCCTTTGCTCTGTCCGATACTTGGATATCTTCTTCTGCAAACGTGACAAGAGCATGGCATAAGCTAATTGCCTAGGTACTATTAGAGAAACATAGATATTGTAATCCACAATTAGTCATCACAAATGCTATTCATCATTAGCGTTATATGCTAATAAAGTTTGTATGCAATTGATGTATGGTTATAACATCCAAGTTCAGAGAAGAAATTTAATAAGATTGTGGTTCGGAACTAACGCGTGACACCAACTCCCTCGAGTACAATCGCCAGGAAAGGTCCCATCCATGGGCCGTGCCATTCGCCGCCTGAGGGGAGGGAACCGGGTTATTGCAATCGATGGAGGTCCCTGAGGGGGAGGAATCAGGACAGCTGGTGAGCTCGGCAATGACCGGACCATGAGGGGAGGGGCCACCGTGTCCCTGGCCTGTGCTCGGAGACCTCTATGTGGCTGGAGCTAACGTCCCAAAGTGTCCCAGGGCAGACAGTGAGCCAGGGCAGCTTTCCCCCAGTCCAGGTTGTGTCACTGTGTGAGTAACAGCAGCCGGAGAGACTCACAGTCTGGGCAAAGCTGAGCGGCCCCCTCAGTGCTCAGTCCTGCCCCCATCCACCAACCAAACCAAAAAGGAGACGGTGCCCAAGTTAAAGAGTTGCTCACAGCACACAAGCAGTGATATAATTTAATAATTCTCCTTCTAAACTAAAGTGGTAGAAATGCTGAGTGTTTGCGGTCTGTCTGTTTCCAGTCATTACTTTGGCCCCAATTTTCGATCAAAGCGTTTAAATAATAATACTGTTGATTCGGTTTAAGGCATCTCAGCAAGATTATGAATGCACATTTGCACGAATTGGTTCCTGGGACACCTGCCCTCCCAGGGTTAGAGTCCTGGGGGCGCAGGTTCCGACCCCAATCCATATCTTAACAGGGATGCTAACCAAGATTACCCAGTTTAATTACAATCTGGCAGATTTACATTCTAATTAATGAATCAGTGCAGCATTACAATTATAAACTTAATAATTTATTACTTACTTTTGCAATTATAAATTTAATAATTTAACACTTACTCTTGCAGATGCCACCAGACTATTCCAGCGCGTGCGGCACTGGTTTGGCTCTCTAACATCATGGGCTGCCGAAGTTACCACTTCGGCGATGTCCGTCCATATTCGCTGGTATATCCGTCGGGGTTTCCCACACCAACCCCGGGTTAATTCGCCCCACCGAGTCTTTACCTCATGGACCAGAGCTTCGTTGGCTTCATCAGGAAAGGCTTTCGCCCACTTTCTCCTTGCAACCTCCGCAGCAGTCTCTCCCGACGACTCATGTTCCATTTCCATTGCCTTGACGCAACCTTCCTTCTCTCTCTCCCTCCCTGATGACCCCTGACCTCCCGAACCACGGAAAAAATTAACTGACTGATAAAAAAAACGCGCTTGCGCAGAGCGGCCATTGCTATGGACGCCAGCCTTGCATGACTGAATACATCGCTATCGCCCATTTCACATCGCTAAGTCTAATGCCCAAATTGAAATTATGAAACTAGCAGTTTTTAAAATGGCCGATTTTCCGGCGATCCTGAAAAATAAAACTACCACTAACGCAGGAAATATCGCCCATTTTTGGGCAATAGCGAAAGTAGTGGAAAGTCTAGCCGGGTAATCTATTTTACTGATGTTGGTTGGGGGATAAATATTGACCACACCAGGGAGAACTCCGCTGCTCTTCTTCGAAATAGTGCTGTTGGACCTTTTGTGTCCACCCGTGAAGGCAGACGGGGCCTCGGCTTAACATCTCATATGAAAGGCAGCATCTCCCACAATCCAGCACTGCCTCAGTACTGCCAGTTTAGAGGTTTGTGCTCAAGTTCTTGGAGTAGGACTTGAACCCACAACCTTCAGACTCTGAGGCGAGAGAGCTGCCCACTGAGCTACCGCCGTCAAAGTGCATGACAAAGCCGGACCAACCGATTGATTTTTTTCATCCCCTGACATGCATTGTGCAAATTCCGTGAAGCCCACAACCATGCAATTAATTCGGCAGTCACAAGCGTCAGCAAATGGCTGGCTGCTTTCCGGCACGCACGCACAGAAATGTCTTCTTTCAGAAATACGCAGTTGTCGTTTAAATTAATAGCTTGGATCAGGTGAGAAGAGGCTTAAAAAAGAAGTTTGGAATCATTAAACACTGGGGACGAGGGCGATAAAATTGCCCCTTTCTATAAGGGCCCTGACCGCCTCAAAGAGATGGCCCGGGATCTGTTAGGAACCACCGCTCGGTCAGCGTGGAGGGGCCGGCATTTTTTATATTGCCCTCCTTTAGTTTGGGAGTGGTGTATGGGACCGCTCCACCCGTTTTCCTGCCGCGCCTTGCATGCACCGAGCCCTAAACGACCGGTGGCGACCACCTTTCAGCAATTGCCCCATGTAGAATTGCCCCAGGGGAGCAGCGCTGCCAGCGGGTGCCCCCGACAGCTTTTTCTCTCTGTACCCTTTTTATGGCTGAGTGGCACGGCCGCTCTTAAAGTCACGCAGCCGGTGACTCCATGTTAGTTTTTATTGTCGGCCGACTGCCAGGTCGGACCGAAAATCCCGCCTGTGGGTTCGGCCAGGCTGCCAATAGACAGTGTGGCACCCCCTCTTGGGTGCCAGGCCGCTGGCCTGGCCCGAACCCTCCCTGGTGTCCCAGTGTTTGCCACTAAAGTGGCTGCAGAGTTTAACTGAAGGGAAGGGATGCTGTGACGCGGCGCTGATGTCCTGCAGCATCGGCCGCTCCAGCCAGCTCCCACTTCCGCCCCGCTAGTGTTGGCCACTCTGACCCGACTGCACTTCCGCCCCTCTCCCGACACCGCTCCAACTGGAAACAGAAACCAAAGAGCTGAAAATCGGCAGAATGTCCATCCCATGCATTGCGGCAGATGGAGCACCTAAAAAACGGTAGCTGCACCCCATTTCAGGTGGAGGGCAATTTCGGCCCCGAGAAGTCGTGGGGTCTTAAGAGAGTATTGGACAGATTTTACAACAAGAAGGCAGGATGAAAAGATAAACATAAGAACATAAGAACAGAAGAATTAGGAACAGGAGTAGGCCATCTAGCCCCTCGAGCCTGCTCGACAAGATCATGGCTGATCTGGCCGTGGACTCAGCTCCACTTACCCGCCCGCTCCCTATAACCCTTCATTCCCTTATTGGTTAAAAATCTATCTATCTGTGACTTGAATACATTCAATGAGCTAGCCTCAACTGCTTCCTTGGGCAGAGAATTCCACAGATTCACAACCCTCTGGGAGAAGAAATTCCTTCTCAACTCGGTTTTAAATTGGCTCCCCTGTATTTTGAGGCTGTGCCCCCTAGTTCTAGTCTCCCCGACCACTGGAAACAACCTCTCTGCCTCTATCTTGTCTATCTCTTTCATTATTTTAAATTTTAAGATCACCCCTCATCCTTCTGAACTCCAACGAGTAAAGACCCAGTCTACTCAATCTATCATCATAAGGTAACCCCCTCATCTCCGGAATCAACCTAGTGAATCGTCTCTGTACCACCTCCAAAGCTAGTATATCCTTCCTTAAATAAGGTGACCAAAACTGCATGCAGTACTCTAGGTGCGGCCTCACCAATACCCTGTACAGTTGCAGCAGGACCTCCCTGCTTTTGTACTCCATCCCTCTTGCAATGAAAGCCAACATTCCATTCGCCTTCCTGATTACCTGCTGCACCTGCAAACTAACTTTTTGGGATTCATGCACAAGGACCCCCAGGTCACTGCAGCATGTTGTAATTTCTCCCCATTCAAATAATATTCCCTTTTACTGTTTTTTTTTCCAAGATGGATGACCTCACATTTTCCGACATTGTATTCCATCTGCCAAACCTTAGCCCATTCGCTTAACCTATCTAAATCCCTTTGCAGCCTCTCTGTGTCCTCTACACAACCTGCATTCCCACTAATCTTTGTATCATCTGCAAATTTTGTTACACTACACTCTGTCCCCTCTTCCAGGTCATCTATGTATATTGTAAACAGTTGTGGTCCCAGCACCGATCCCTGTGGCACACCACTAACCACTGATTGCCAACCTGAAAAGGACCCATTTATCCCGACTCCCGATGGTTCAGGTTGGACTATTTTACATTGAAGGTACTGAATGTATGGAATGGATTGACAAGGTAAGCCATGTGGGGCTGATTGTATCAATAAATTCAAGTGACAATTGGAGTGGCATGAGAGGCATCATGGGATATGATAGTTCCTTGACACTGAGTGCCATCAAATGGACTGCAAGGGTCTTTTCCAGGTCTCTGTATTCCTATGTAAATAATAACTGGGGATCAAGTAATTATTCTCATCCTTCTGTTCAGATCCCTCCATGGCCGTGCCCCTTCCTATCTCTGTAACCTCCTCCAGCCCTACAATCCTCCCAGAACTCTGTATTCCTCAGGTTCCGGCTTCTTCATTGCTCCCTTGGTGGCTGCGCTTTCATCTGCCCAAGCCCGAAGCTCTGCAATTCCTTCCCAAAACCTCTCTGCCCCTCTACCTCTGTCTCCCTTGAAGATTCTCCTTAAAACCTACCTCTTTAACCAAGCTTTTGATCGCCCGTCCTAATTGTTTGATAATCGCTGCTGTAAAGTGCCTTGGGATATTTTAACATGTTAAAGTCGCTATACAAATGCATGATGTTGTGCTCAAAATGGGTACTGTGTTTGCCTATTGAATGTCACTGCATTTCACGCAGTACTTGAGTATAATTGAAGGGTGATCTGATCGAGGTGTTTAAAATGTTGAAATGATTTGGACAGGGTCGATACAGAGAAACGATTTCCTCTGGTGGGGTAATCTTAAAATTAGAGCTAGGCCAATAAGGAACGATATTAGGAAACACTTTTTCACATAAAGTGTAGTAGAAATCTGAAAAGCTCTTTCCCCCAAAGTGCTCTGGAGCTTTTGCGACTGAGATCAATAGATTTTTCTTGGCTAAGGATATTAAGGGATATAGTGCAAAGGTGGGAAAATCGAGATGATGTGCAGTACACTGACTGAAAGGGTGGTGACTGCAGATTCAATAATAATTTTCAAAGGGAATTGGATATCTATTTGAAGAAGAAATATTTGAAGGGCTATGTGGAAAGAGCAGGGAAGTGAGACTAATGAGATGGCTCTTTCAAAAGAGCCAGCACAGGCATGATGGGCCGAATGGCCTCCTTCTGTGCCGTATGATTCTAAGATCACCAATGATCTAATTGAATGATGGAGCAGGCCCGAGGGGCTGAATGGCAGCCCGTTACTCTATTACTATGCATGTTGGCGGACCCCTGTTACTATATTATTATTCATGTTGGCTGACTCCGTTACTATATTACTATGCATGTTGACTGGCCCCCGTTACTATCTTATTATAGATGTTGGCTGACCCAGTTACTATATTACTATAGTATTAGTATTAGGCAGTCCCTTGTATCGAGGATGACCTGCTTCCACACCAAAAAGGGATGAGTTTCAATGAGGGACATGATATTCCAGGTTCTGAACTATATATTGAAGGGAGGAAGATGCTTGTGCATGGATTCTTTTAACGTGAGGTGGCCATAACACACCATCCACCACATGGGCTTGACAGAGCAAGGTCTTGGTCCAGTGGTAAGGGTTAACCAAGATGACTGGAAACCCAGCTCTGCTGCACGGACCTAGTGCGCACACGTACTTCTACTGTCCATAAATCTCAGTGTGGGCTGGCCCTTGCTGCCCCTGGGCCATCACCTCTTCTGGGGCCCCGAACTCACGCCTCTCCTGGGCCCCGATCACTTCACTCCTGAGCCCCGATCTTTCCGCCATGATCTCTCGTCGCTCCACTGCCCAGACCTCGCCACTCCTCTACTGTACCTGGGCCCCATCCGATGATCCTGGCCATGCTCCAATCAGCAACCTGGATTTTGGTGACGTCAATCCAGTTGCCCTCCTTGAAGCCATCGCCCTCCTGGATTGGCTCGCACTGCTCCCTGCGGAGGCTAGCTCCTCCCTTTATCCCCAACCTGTCACTGGTGTTTCCTCGCAGATCAGGGACCGCTGTGCCTATTACTATGCACGTTGGCTGACTCCGTTACTGTATTACTATGCATGTGAAACGATGCGAGACATCTCTGACAGATACAATAAGGTACTACTTAAACGCAAGCTCGTTCTTTTCTGAGTTTAGCTGCGGCTTTGGGTAAGAGGCAAAGCCTACTGCGGAAAGGAAACGGAGCTTCTCCCAGTCCTGATTTCAGTGAGCGATTTCCAGGTTTTATTTTGGGCTGAGCAAATCCGGACCCAGCAAACTTAATTCCACCTACTTTGTTTACGGGCCAGACAAATTCCTCCTTGAGGGGTTTGAAGGCTTGCATGGCCGCTCAATAAATACGGCACGGTCTGTGATGTGCGTCAACCGTCAGAAGCCAAAGAAGCTCAGTTGATTGACAGCCCCATGGCTGTGGGTTCAGAGAGCGATAATACGTGACATGTCAAGATGTCAAAAAGAAGCGTGTGAGCAATAGCTTAGAATGGGAGGAAAAGGCCTGTCTCTTTGCCTTTCTCCGATGCCGTGCTATTCCCAGGTCTATCTCATGATGCTTACAACCAGAGAAAAGAGTCAGAATCATCCGCTCGCCACTGGAAAAAAAAACAGAAGTTGACATTCATTTTGTTATAACGTATGTCAACTTAAAAAAAAATTTTAAACGCCTGTCATTTCATACTTTCAAAAATTGTTCCCTTAAGAAATCTTGGCGAATATCTTCTCTGAGATTCAAGGAAAACAGACAGTGATGATAGCTGACCTAGCATATTGCTGCTTTGGTCTTAAAATTGGCAATAAAAAGCTGTTAAGACTGCACCGTGACACAAATATTAAGTTGGGGTGAAGTCATCCCATGCAGTATTAACTTGTGAACATCCAACCCGTTTTGTAAGAGATTCCTTATTTTGTCAAGAGGATTGAAGCCCGTTGACAATAAACTGCTTTGTATATTTTTAATTTGTACATTTGCGGGGATAGATATTCCTGGTCATGTGCCTGGATGTATAGGATTGGATGGCCCCCTCACAGGCAAAGGCTAGCTCCTTATTTAACCCAACTCTACCCAGGCACAAAATTAGCAGTTCCTATGTGTGTTTTTAAAAAAGGCATAAAATTCGGGCCGCAGATCAAGGAACATAGGATCAGGCTTGGGACATTCAGTCCCTTGAGCCTGCTCCACCATTCATACAGATCATGCCCGATTTGCATTTCAACTCCAATTACCTATCTTGGCTCCATACCCCTTGATACCCTTACCCGACAGAAATCTTGCGATCTTGGTCTCAAAAGCTCCAATTGTCCCAGCGTCCACAGTCATTTGGGGAAGAGAGTTGCAGCTTTCCATTATCGTTTGTATGAAAAAGTGTTTCCTGATTTCCCTCCTGAATGGCCGAGCTCTAATTTAAGGTTACGCCCCCTTTTCTAGACTCCCCCCAATAACGGAAATAGTTTCTCTGTATCTATCAAATCTTTTTAACATTTTAAACAGCCAGATCAGATCACCCCTCAATCTTCTACACTCAGTATTTATTTTGGGTGTCTCTTCACCCCAACAAACAGGAATATTGGATTGTACCTGGGGAGGAGATGCAAGCTTCATCTCGAGGAGAAAAGAAAGCTCGAGGGGAACACTTTTAACTTTGAATTTAATGAGGCCCTGAATTAAATTCAGCTATTTGGGGGAAAAAAAGAAATGAATAAAAAATGTTGCACCCGACATCATTAATCTGGGGGGAAAAAACCCCAAATGCCATAAGAAAATAGAAAGATGTTCAAAGTGGGGTCCATTCTCATTGTCTCCCCTCTTGACTGCAGTCAGTTCCTTATTGTTGTGTCCTTACACACTACAGCAAATCAACACGAGGCACATACAGGAGACAAGGTCACTCTGTGACCTGTACCTTTATTCCCAGGACCAAGAAGTGATGACCCTGCGTGGGACCTCCCTTTATATACCTGGATGACCAGGTGAGGAGTGTCTCCCACAAGTTCACCCCCTGTGGTCAAGGTGTACATTTCTTATGTGTATACAGTGTACAGTGTTGTTACATGAAGGTTACAAACATAACACTTGTCACCAGTCTCACTGTCCCAGGGGTGATAAAAGTGCCAAAACGAACTGAAACCTGTCTTTTTCTTTCAAATGTTGACTGACCTGCAGCATCTATGATTCTTATTTACATTTTCCACCATTAGTGGATTTTCTCTTTGATCTCTTTATCGTGGATTATTTGGGAGTGGGTTGTTGGTGGTAAAGTTAGTGCCTGGGAGTGCCCTGATAATGCAATATCCCAGCATTCCCTACCTTACATCACCAGGGGAGCACCATCATCATGACGACTGCAGCAATTCAAGAAGACCCACTGCCATCTTCCCAGGGTCATCATCATAGGCAGTCCTTCGAAATCGAGGAAGACTTGCTTCCACTCCAAAAGTGAGTTCTCAGGTGACTGTACAGTCCAATATGGGAATTACAGTGGGACAGATAGTCATTGAAGGAAAGGGTGGGTGGGGAGTTTGGTTTGCCGCATGCTCCTTCCACTGCCTGCGCTTGATTTCTGCATGCACTCGGCGACGAGACTCGAGGTGCTCAGCGCCCTCCCGGATGCTCTTCCTCCACTTAGAGCGGTCTTTGTCCAGGGACTCCCAGGTGTCGGTGGGGATGTTGCACTTTATCAAGGAGGCTTTGAGGGTGTCCTTGAAACGTTTCCTCTGCCCACCTGGGTCTCGCTTGCCGTGTAGGAGTTCCAAGTAGAGCGCTTGCTTTGGGAGTCTTGTGTCGGGCTTGCGAACAATGTGACCCGCCCAACGGAGCTGGTCGAGCATGGTCAGTGCTTCGATGCTGGGGATGTTGGCCTGATCGAGAACACTGACGTTGGTGCGCCTGTCCTCCCAGGGGATTTGCAGCATCTTACGGAGACATCGCTGGTGGTATTTCTCCAGCGATTTGAGTTGTCTCCCAGGGTAACTAAGGATGGGCAATCAATGCCGGCCTTGCCAGGATCATTCATGACTCTCGAAGCAATAATTAAACATCACCTCCTTAACTCTGTGTGAAAGAAGTGTTCCTCATGATTTGGGGTGAGGGGTAGAATAATATGTCCTTTTTTTTTAATTCTCATTTTCGCTCCACTATTCTCCCTTCCCTTCCTGTCCCAAAAACAGTGACTGACTCCGCCCCATCCCTCCAATTTCCCATGTTCCCATTATTGATAGTTGAGCCTTGCTCATGACTGTGGAAAGTCAACTCAGTATGAGCAGCACACTAGCCAATCTTGTCCCTACCCAAAAATTTGCACTATCTGGTACAGAGTAACCTTCTAACATTCGAAAGTGGAAACTTTTTTTCTTTTTTGTTTCTTTCCAGGAAGGTCCCACCAATTGCAACATTCCTCTGGTCAGCTCGGTTAAGATCAACTGACCAATCCAGTCGTTTTTACTGTGAGGAAAATGCGTTACGGTTTTGCTCCAATTCATGTCTCAGCCTTGGCTCAGAGTGGGAGCGCTCTTGCCTGAGTCAGAGGTTTGTGGGTTCAAGCCCCAGTCCAGAGTCTTGAGCATAAAATCTGGTGTGGCACTCCAGTGCAGTACTGTGGGAGTGCTGCACTGTTGAAGGTGCTGTCTTTCGGATGAGATCTTGAACCGAGACCACATCTGCGTTCTCGGGTAGACTCAAAAGAACTCACGGCACTATGTTGAAAAAAAACAGGAGCGTGCTCTCCGGTGAATTATCGCATTGCTGTTTGTGGGAGCTTGTTGTGTGAAAATTGGCTGCCACCTTTCCTACATTACAACACAGTGACTATACTTTAAAACAAGCACTTTATTGACAAAACCACCTTGGGACATCCTGAGGTCATAAAAAGCGTGACATAAACATAGGCTCTGGAATTCCCTCCCTAAACCCTTCCGTCTCTCTACGTCTCTTTCCTCCTTTAAGATGCTCCTTAAAACCTACCTCTTTAAATAAGCTTTTGATCATCTACCTAATTTCTTCTGTGGCTTGGTGTCAAATGTATCTGTTTGTCTGTAACACAGTTGTGAAGCGCCTTAGGACGTTTTACTATGTTAAAGGCGCTATATAAATAAAAGTTATTATTATCATTATTATTAAGTCTTTCTTTAGAGGTGAGAAAATGGGCCTCATTTAATTGGAGCATAGAAGGTAAAGACAAGAACCAATTTGAGGCGTTCAAGATTACGAGAAAGTTAGATAAAATAAATTAGGGAAAAACTACTTCCACTGCTTATGAAGTGGCAACTAGAGGGATCCTCATCAAAGGAATGAAGGAAGGGGTTATGAGAATTATTATTTTACACAGAGTATTGTTGTGGTATGGAATGCCCTACCAGAAACTGCGGATGGAGCAGAATCCACCATCGCTTTTATAAGGGAATTGGATGAAAAATAAATATTTGAAAGAGAATTTGAAGAGTGTAGGAGAATGGGACTAAGCTGAAGGCTCTCTCAGAAAGTGGTACAGGTGAAATGGAGCAAATAGCCTCCTTCTGTGCTGTAAAATGTTATGATTTTTAGCTGAACAAATTTGAGGCCCATGATTCTCACACAGCTTAGAAACAATACACAGACCATATCATCCAGAAGCAGCAGTGGTTATTTCTGGTCAATTTCAGTCATTAAGTCAGAATGTGCCAACGGCAGTGAGCGACAATACAACTCACACATGGAATGCCACAGATAAGTGCGAGAGGTAGGATTCCGATGATTAGATTAACCTCGAAGCAAGCATTTACTGATCCGCTTTCTCATAATTGACAGAGAGACCAGATTTTCTAGGTTGCGCTGGTGCCTGTTTGTGCGCATTCGAGTTAAGTGTGCCCAACCTTGGCAATATCCAGGCAGCCGCATCATGGAAGCCGAATGTTAGAAAGTTAATGCACCATGTAGAATGGTATACCTCAGTGAAGTGAAAGCCAGTGATGTTGTGATGGGGAAAAAGGGAGTGCCCTGAATCAAATGTGAATTTCATAGTTAATAACAATATTGAGGGACTGCGGGGATGAAATTGTACAATGTAGCCTACAATGTATTCCTTCATCGTTAATTAAAGGTGCTAATCCATGTGAAATAAACTGGTCAGTGCCTCCAGATAGGAATTCCCTATCAATGTGATTTCACTCCATGCTTTCCGTGTTGGAGCATAACATTTGTGGGACGAATTTCTAATTGCTAACTGGCAACAAGCTCGCTTTCATAAAAAGAACATAAGAAATAGGAGCAGGAGTAGGCCATTTGGCCCTTTGAGCCTGCTCCGCCATTCAATAAGACCATGGCTGATCTTCTACCCCAACACTTTCCTGCAATATCCCCATATAATTTGATTCCTTAATATCCAAAATTCTATTGCTCTCTGCCTTGAATATACTCAACAACTGAGCATCCACAACCATCTGGGGGTAGAAAATTCCAAAGATTCAAAACCCTAGGAGTGAAGAGAATTCTCCTCATCTCAATCCTAAACAGCCGACCCCTTATTCTGAGACTGTGACCTCTCGTCTAAATAGCCGACCCTTATTCTGAGACTGAAACAGATTTCAGAAATTCGTTCTTCGGAGTTACCTGGTGGCCAGAGCCTGCAACTACTTTGTGACCGTTGACATTGCAAAATTGAATAGATTTCAGTTGACATAATGATTTCCAATGATGAATGTTGACAGAATAGCATAACAAAACATCATGATAAAGCTGGTATCGGAAAAAGAGACCATGTTGCTGTTGGATTGTCGTAAAAACCCAACTGGTTCACTAATGTCCATTTTAGGGAAGGAAACCTGCTGCCCTTACCCAGTCTGGCCCAAATGTAACTCCATTCCTAAACCAACATGGTTGACTCTTAACATCCCTCTGAAGTGGCCTAGCAAGCCATTCAGTTGTATAAAGCTTTTTCGGTGCAGCCAGGAATGGCCAATAAATGCTGGCCTTGCCAGCGACACCTACATCTGAAAAAATATTAACAGGAAATAATCTTTGTGAACAGGAAGTGCATGCGCATGCAAGATTTTCAATAATATGTGGATGTTATTGGCATTGTTTCATTGAGTAACCACAGTCAACAAAGTGAAAAAGATAGTCCACAACTGTTCTACAATCTTCTGCTGTACCAACATTTTAAGTGTTTCCTTAAAAGCTACCTCTTTGACCAAGCTTTTGGTCACCTGTCCTAATATCTCCTTACGTGGCTCGGTGTCAAATTTTGTTTCATAATGCTCCTGTGAAGCGCCTTGGAATGTTTGACTACATTTAAGGCACTATATAAATGCAAGTTGTTGTTTTCAGTTGGTGCTTGGAGTTAGGGTAATATTTCGGCCTCCTGAGCCTCACTCTGAACAAAGTAGACTTGGTAATCAGTTTTTAATCTATCGCGTTATTAAAAAAAAATCAACATAGTGCCTCATTTTCAAATGGGTCTGTGATCTGTCTCTGCCCTGCCATTTTCTCAAGGCTGACGGACTTCGATCGTGTTGGGCTTGTTCCTGACATTCCCTCATCCTCTGACATCATTTCAGAACACAACAATGCTCTGGAAACTTTTGTATTTGTACACTGCATGCTCATGTTCATCCAGATTCATCAGACTGACTGGTGTAACTAGAAATCAACAGCCATTCAGTGAATGTTGCCTCTTTGGAGTTGCCAGCTAAGAAGATCAGCAAAGGGCTTTGATAATTATGTGTCAGCCGTGGCTCAATGGGTAGCACTCGCTCCTTTGAGTTATCAAGATTGTGGATTAAAATCGCACTCCAGAGACGGAATCAAGGTTGATGCTCCAGTGGAGTGCGGAGGGTGTGCTGCACTGTCAGAGGTGCCATCTTCCGGGTGAGACATTAAACTGAGGCCCCATCTGCCCCCTCAGATGGACTTCAAAGATTCCATGGCACTATTTCGAAGATGAGAAGTGTTCTGGCCAATATTTATCCCTCAACAAACATTACTGAAACATGTTATCTGGTGACTTTTCTCATTCCCCTTTCTGTAGGAGCTTGCTCTGCTGCCTCATTTCCTTTCATTACAACAGTGATTACACTTCAAAAGTTGGCTGTAATGTCCTGAGGTCATGAAAGGAGCTTTAAAAATGCAAGTTATTCTTTTTATGAGGTATTTGCTCAATTGAGGAAAGAGTGGAAGGTGATTGACAGTTTGTCATATTGAAGACACATGCGCGCGCACACTGGCCGGGATTTTGCTCACCTTGGTGGGTCAGGGACGGGCGATGTCGGTGGCGGGTCACAGTCACGCTGCTGGCTCCAGCCCGCTGTCCAAATGAACTTACATTGATAGGACTTGTTAAGCCTGCCCAGTTCTTTTCCCGGCCCAATTAGTGGAAGCGGGTTTGGTGATATCATTCATGATGCGTCAGTAGCCACCTTACTTTTGACGTTCATGCGGTCAGTGTTCTTCAGCATTGAAGTGCTGCAAACACTGACAATTACTGCACAGAGGTACAGGCCTGCATGCAGGTTCTCCCATGGTGGAAGAGACCTCCCCAGGAGACCAACACAACCGGTTGCACATTGCAGAAGAGGTCACAAGCAGTGATATCATCAGGATGACGGGTGCAGTGGCCCAAACCTTTCAATGATCTCATTCGATCCCTGGCCTCCCGGGCAGCAACGTGCTCGGGTCCTGATGTCCTCTGTCCTGTGCAGCGTCAGGTGATTGCGGAGAAGGTTGCTGCTGCTGGTGTGCCTGGTGCTGCTGGTGTTGGGCCTGATTGTGGTCAGATTCTGAGGACCACGGTGAGACAGTATAAAGGGCACCCATGTTGATGGAATAGATGGCAGGTGAAGTAGAAACGACAGAAGCACTCTGTCAATGTTGCGAGTGTTCTTCCAATGAGGTGAGAGTGGATGGAGGGTGGAAAGTGGAAAGCCTGCAGAATCTGTGCTGGAAATGGACTGAGAAACAGCTTGCGGCTGAGGAAAGTGATGATCTGTCAGGTGGGAGATTTTACTGTACATTCAAAGCTGTCAGGTAATCAGCTGGAGCAATGACCATTCAACTCTCGCCCCAGGGTGACAGAGTTAGTCCCTGAACAGTGTGGTTCCCATGGTCATGAAGTTAAAAGTTTAAAAAATAAATTGAAAAGGCCTGTTTCGGGTGTATTAAGTACATTATAGTGAGATTAATTGGCTCCCCCGTCCACTGCTTGTCGGGTGTACTCAGCGCTGATAGACCCGACATTGGGAAAGCCACGTGGTAGTTTTTCCAGCTGACCCGCTGACACCCTGGACAATTCTGGTCTGTGAGTCTGGTAAATTGAAGGAGTCACTGATTCACAATGGAATTGTTCTTGGAGTCCGAAACATTCATGTGGTGAGAGAGCAGCAAACTGCTGAGAAAGTTAAATAAAAAGGCTGTAGATGTGTTGCTACAGTATTTGATGAAACAGCTCAGTATTGATGAAAATGTCTATACAGTTTGCGAGAGGCAAGAGCTGACAATAAAGCCGTTGAACAGAAGCCCAAGCTAATTAAAGGGGAAATTGATTGACTGCTTTTGTGCACCAAACAATCCTGTACAAGTGTCCTGTATTCAAGACACTATAACGAGTGTGTTGAAATAAAGAGGCAAAGAAACAACTGGTACTCCAGACAGGCAGATGAACAAGATAATGAGTACACCTTCACACCAGGCAAATGGAGGACAGGGGAAATGTATTCCGCCAAAGTTGTTGGTGGCATAAATATTATCACACAATCTACTCCCTCTCAAAGATTACAAATGCACTATGAGAAATCAGGTGATTATCTCTCTCTAAAGGTAGGAAACAAATGTAGAGTTGAATAGAATCATCGAATGGTTATAGCACAGGAGGAGGCCATTCAGCCCATTGAGCCCGTGCCGGCTATCTGCAACAGCACTTCAGCTGTTCCCGCTCCCCCGCACTTTCCCCGTAGCCCTGCGATTTCTTCCGGTACTTATCCAATTCCCTTTTGAAAGCCACAATTCAGTCTGCCTCCACCGCTCTTTCCAGCAACACATTCCAGCTCCTAACCACTCGCTGCGCAAAAAAAAGGTTTTTACTTGTTTGGTTCTTCTGCCAATCACCTTAATTCTGTGTCCTCTTGTTCTCGACCCTTCTGCCAATGGGAACAGTTTCTCTCTATCTACTCTGTCCAGACCCCTCATGATTTTGAGTACTATAATCTATAATGGGCCTGTGATATATTATCCACAACTCCAGACTGAACTGTCCCTGGAGAAGGAGGTGCGTACGATCGACTTCCAAGTTTCAGATAAAGATATTGCAGTATTGCTAGGAGCAACATCATGTTCGAAACTTAGCTCGCTGATGTTTCTCTCAGCTGATAAGCTGTCTTGATGAAAACACTGTTAACAAGACAAGTAATAACCCACTGACATAAAATTATGAATGTGTATGATGATGCATATTAAGCTTTTGATATCCTACAAGGAAGATGTCACACTGAAATAGACCCAAGTATGAAAGCAGCAATTCTTCTTTTGTACAAAATTTGCTTGTCTGAAAAAGGCTCTGAAGAAAGCAGCAGAGGCCCATGGTACTGGGAGTAACCCCACAAGCTGAGTATCAAGTAGGGTGATAGTTGTAAAGCTAAGCAAGCTAGCAATCTGCACCAATCTCACAGTGTAGATGCAGCCCCTGTCCGAATGCAGCAAGACCAGCCCGCATGATCGGCACCCCATCCACCACCTTCAACATTCACTCTCTCCACCACCAGCTCACCATGGCTGCAGTGTGTACCATCCACAAGATGCACTGCAGCAACTCGACAAAGCTTCTAGGCCGCACCTCCCAAACCCGTGATCTCTTAACACCTAGAAGGACAAGGTCAGCAGGCATATGGCAGCACCACAACCTGCAAGTTCCCCTCCAGGTTACACACCATCTTGACTTGGAAATATATCACCGTTCCTTCATCATCGCTGGGACAAAATCCTGGAACGCGCTGTGGGAGAACCTTCACCACACGGAATGCAGCAATTGAAGAAGGCGGCCCACCACCACCTTCTCAAGGGCAATTAGGGATGGGCAATAAATGCTGGCCTTGCCATCGACACTAACATCCCAGGAAAAAAATATATTAAAAAAAGTAAGCCAGGCAATTAAGAGGACTCATTGTCCACCAACAATTGAAAGGGTTGCTGAAGTGCTTAGCCAAGCTAAGATGTCAACGATGGGGTCTGGGAAGCTAACTTGGATTTAGCGAGCTAAGTATCTGTGGCTGCAGATGCGTTTGGCTTTATATCAGCTCCAGACTGGTACCAAAACCAACTGGATGAAACGCTAGTGCCTTCTCACCGATGACGCTTAATCTTCAGGTGTTGTCGGACACCATGACAAGAATCTGTTTCAAGGAGCACATAAAAGAAGCTTTTCTCCTCTGAGAGCTGAGATAACCCGAAGGGAACAAACTGACCAACAAATTCGATGTCGAGCGCACGGCTGACTAAATCCAGCAACCCACTTTTGCTTCTCATTGGCCTGTGCGATCAGAAGAGACATGAATTGACAATGCTAGGAGCTGCAAAGGCATTGAAAAGATGGAAAGAACCTGCATTTCTACTGAGCCTTTCACAACCTCAGGATGCCCCAAAGCACTTGACAGACAATTAAGTGCTTTTGGAGTGTAGTCACTGTTGTAATGTTGGAATCACAGAAGCCAATTTGCGCACAGCAAGCTCCCACAAACAGCAATGTGATAATCACTAGATAATCTGTTTTGGGATAAATATTGGTCAGGATTGAGGGATAAATATTGGTCAGGATACCGGGGATAACTCCCCTGCTCTTCTTCGAAATAGTGTCATGGGACCTTTTGCATCAGACTGAGAGGGAACATGGAGCTTCGGTTTAATATCTCATCTGAAAGACGGCACCTCCGACAGTGCAGCACTCCCTCAGTACTGCACTGGGAGTGTCAGCCAAGATTTTGTGCTCAATTGTTGTGAGTGTTGATTCAGCTTTCAAAAGGGAATTGGATAAATCCTGAGAAAAGGAAACATTTTGCAGGGCTATGGGGAAAGAGCAGGCGAAGCGGGGACTAATTGAACAGCTTTTTCAAAGAGCAAGTACAGGCACGGTGAGCCGAATTGCCTCCTTCTGTGCGGTGTCATTCTATGACTCTAAGTCTCCTCCACAAAACATCTCTTTATTAAAAATGATCCTCAGAAGTTGAAAAATCAGTATCGGGATTGAAGACCTGTGCACAGCTAGCAATGTTGCACAGTATCGGTGCTGAAATCAAAGACTGTTTATTTTTTACATGGTATTGATGATGCCAATCTCAAATCACAGACCAGGGAGCCATAAAGGGAGAAGCAACACACCTAAATTCAAGCAAGCACAGGCAGGAAGCATGTCCCATCTCAAACTGAAGAAAAGAAGTCACTGAGCACCAGCAGGCCCATCAAATCCCCAGCCAAGTTCAAATTGAAATACTATCTGCTTGGATGTAAATTTACCACTTGAATTAATATCAACAAAAATTAAAAGACTGCTTTGCACAATATTTGCAGCAAATAAATATTGACTAGGTTGTGCTTAAAGGACTGTTTGAAAAATTCTGTAAACTGAAATGTGGAATAGTTTATCTTATTTCGCCGCGGGGCCCTTGGTGATCCACGGAGCTTTAATTCAGTTGAAATCACTACAGTCCTAACATCTCTTTCTTTTCTCAGTGCCAGTTTTTATCTGATTGCGCTTCTGTGAAACATCTGGGGATGTTTTTGCCACGTTAAAAGTGCTGTATGAAGGCCGGTGGTTGTTATAGGAAGCAGCAATCAGCTGTTGGCCATCTTCTGTCTCGAGGTACTGTCAGCTGTGGCCCAGTGGGCAGCACTCTCGCCTCTGAGTTGGAAGGTTGTGAGTTAAAAGTCCCACTCCAGGGACTTGAGCACAAAAATCTAAGTTGACACTCCAGTGCAGTGCTGAGGAAGTGCTGCACTGTCAGAGGTGCTGTCTTTCAGATGAGATGTTAAACTGAGGCACTGTCTGCTCTCTCAAGCGGACGTAAGAAATCCCATGGCATTATTTCGATGAAGAGCAGGGGAGTTATCCCCGGTGGCCTGGCCAATATTTATCCCTCATCAACATAACAAAAAACAGATTATCTGGTCATTATCACACTGCGGTTTGTGGGAACTTGCTTGTGCACAAGTTGGCTGTCGTGTTTCCTACATTACAACAGTGACTGCACTTCAAAAGGAAAAGTACTTCATTGGCTGTAAAGCGCTCTGAGACGTACGGTGGTCGTGAAAGGCACTATATAAATCCATGTCATTCTTTTACAGATGGCCGGGCAGAGTGAGTGAGTGGGGTGGGAGGGGTGGGTGGGTGCGGGCGATATTAATGTCTGCTGTAAATCACACACTCAAACTGACATGAAACATTAGAACTGTAAAGAAAGGGGATTGCCCCCAACTCGCGCCGATACTGCTGGAAGCTGCCAATCGGTCCAAAAGTCACGTTGCCGACTTCAGCTAGATGTATTCCTGGAGGTTTTATCAGGTGACTGCCTGGTCAAATGGCCTCATTTTTCCCCAGCTCCAATATTTTTCTCACTAATAAAAGAAAGTGGAGGGCAGAGGAGAGGGGGTAGAGTGGGAGGGAGGTGAGAGGAGAGACGGGGATGGGAGAGGAGGTGGAGGAAATAGTGAGGAGAAGAGCAAAGTTTCCTGTAATCTTTTGTGCTGTACAAGCCCTTTAACTGGCTGCGCGGCCCATTCAAGCTTTTGCGCATGCGCGGTTTTTGCCATTTGTAAAGCCAGTGAGCGATGTGCGGGGACTTCCAGACCGCTGCATGGTTGCGTAACTTAGCAGGAAGTTTGGAAAGCAGGGGGGGAAGGGTATATATGGAGGGGGACTGGGGTGGTGGAAACACAATTTATTTGAATGCCCCTATCATTTTTCTCTCAGGTTTATTGCTCACAGCAGTGTATCAGGAGATTCCTCTTTAATTCCTGGTGACGCCAGGTGAATCCTGGAGGGTTGGTAACCCGAACTGGAAGAGACCGCGCATCATAAATCGCACCAGTGGCACCTCCATTGTCCCAAAACCTTGCATGCCAGAACCAGGCCTTGTTAGAAGTGGGGCCTGCAATCATATCGAACATCGGATGCCTAGTGACAACTGGTAGCAGAGAAAAAGACATCTTTGAATACTTTAACTTTCACCCCCACCACCACCCCAGGTCTTTGGCCATCTTTACTTAACTGTAATGAATCACTCCCAAGGTTCTCCAGTAACCCCACCGACCCACCCCCAGGCTATGTATTTATCTTATCTGCCTGTATGTCTCTGTGCGTCTCGTGTGTATGTTTCTGTCTGCGTCTCTCTTCATACATTACAACATTTCCTACATTACAACAGTCACTGCACTTCAAAAGTACTTAATTGGCTGTAAGGCGCTTGAGGACGTCCCGAGGTTGTGAAAGGAGCTGTATAAATCAAAGTCTTTCTTTCTCCTGTTCTCTTTTGTTCTCTTTTTGTCGCTTTTCCTTTTCTTTCATCTGTGTGTATGTGTGTTTTTCTTTGGCTATGTATTGTGTGTCTGTACGCGCATGCCTTTGTGTCCCTGCCTGTTTCTGTCCTGCTGTAAGTCTCTCTCTGTTTGTCCTGGACAATATTTATCCTTTAATCAACATAACAAAAAGCACTTTATCTGGCCATTATCACGTTGCTGTTTGTGGGAGCTTGCTGTGTGCAAATTGGCTGCTGCATTTCCCACATTGCAACAGTGACTACACTCCAAAAATACTTCATTGGCTGTAAAGCGCTTGGAGACGTCCGGTGGTCGTGAAAGGCGCTATATAAATCCAAGTCTTTCTTTCTTTTTTCTGTATGTGTGTGTCTCAGTTTACCTGTATATGTGCCATCTGTGTCTCTCTCACTTTATTTCCCAATATTTCAGTGCTTTAATCTGCTGTACCATATTACTCGCTGCATATTCCATGCAACGTCTCACTGCTTGGTGTCCCTTTCTCAATAAGCAGCAAGTGCTGGAAATACACACCAGATCTGGCAGCAGTTGAAAACCTCATTGTATTTTCTCTTTCTCTCTCTCTCTCCTCATCCGCCACCAGATTATAACAGCTAAGACGCAATCTTCCATGTTAACCCTCATACGAAAAGCACGGCATCAAGTAATAATTAGCTGCTTTCAGCTCTCCATGCCTGATCCCGTAAACGGGATGGATATTCTGTGCAGATTAGTGCTTGGAAGCTGTGCGTGCGGATCAGGCACTGCTCTTGTAATATCCGCTGCCACTTTGCTTTGGGAGCAATATTAAACAAAATAAGGTTAATCCCAAACAGTCCCACTATCCACAAAAGCACAGTGGGTGCCTGCTAAGCCAATCACACCCCGCGTCTATGTTCCATCTCCCAAGAACAGGCACTGAGTCAAATGCTCACTCGTGCAGTCGATTTTGGATATTTACTTTACATTCAGATTTTTTTTATCCCTTTCAACTATTCCTGCATGATGCCGGCAGTCAGAGGAGCTCAAAGAGGACAACCTTGTGAGGATTGGTGAGATTAGCCTGCATGTGGTTCCACCACCCACCGCCAATTCCTCTGAAGCCGAATGTTCCTGAAGCTAATTCATTGTAGCAATAATTCACTGTATGAAGCGGTCTGCCATGTTTCAGCATGATAAGATGTAGTATAAACGCAAGTATTTCTTTCAACAAGTCCAAAGCTTACAGTTTGATAGCACAGCAAGCAATGTATATAAAGGGACATTTTCCTCTATGGTCTGGGCAGGCTCCATGCACAGGCTTGCCCCGTCGTGACTAGGCCTCAAAGATTGCGGCCTATTGGTTGCTATTTTCACATCATCATCATCATAGGCAGTCCCTCGAATTGAGGATGACTTGCTTCCACGTCAAATAGTTCACAGGTGTTTCAATGAATGACCTAAAATCCAGGTCCGAACTAAATCTTGAAGGGTGGAAGATGACTATGCTTGGATTTTTTTTTTAACGTATGGTGGCCATTGCACACCAGCCACCATATGGGCTTGACAGAGCTAGGTCTTGGTCCAGTAACAAAAGTTAACCAAGACGACTGGAGACCAGCTCGGACCTAGTGTGCACAAATAGTGCAGTGTGGGCTGGCCTGTGCTGCCCCTGGGCCCTCACCTCTTCTGGGCCCTGAACTCACGCCTCTCCTGGGCCCCCGATCATGTCCCGATACAATCTCTCGCCGCTTCTTCGGCCCGACCTCGCCGCTCCTTCACCCCGATCTCGCCGCTCCTGCAGTACCTGCCCACACTCCAATCACCGACCTGGACCTTGATGACATCCCTTTTCACTGCCGTTGCTCTCCAGCTCCACCACGTGCTGCTCCCTGGAGTGCTATGCCGCCACACTGCTCCTTGGGGAAAGGCTAAAGACATGCCTTTGTTTCTTCATGATCACCGCTGATCTTCTGTGGTTGGCGGGGGTTGGGGGGGTGGTGGCTGTGGGGGGGGGGGGGGGGCTTGCGGAGGGCAGGATTTAATGCTAGGCGTACTTACACTGGGGTGCCAACTGAAGATGAGGTGAGCGGTCGGAAATGCACCGTCCTCATTAAATTAGCTATGGTGGGCTTGCACCTGCTACAAGCCCAGGAACAGTTTCGGTTGGCGGGAAAGCCCCAAGAAATCCTGAAGCAGCGCAGGCCAGCAGGAGCCTGGGGGAATGCTGACTACCCCCTGTCCTAGAGGGGCTCACATTTGCTGGCATAAAGTTCCACGAGCTCCAGGAGCCATCCATTACTTTGCATTGGCCAGTTTCCATGTGCGTGCCAAGACGCAGTGTTAGCTGTATCTCGGTGGGTAGCACTAAGTCCTTCCTTAGGAAAAATGTAATGACTGTGATTAGCCAGATCTTACCCTCATCCCACATCACCACATGAGCCTTTCCAGCTGGATAGTGTTCAGGACCGGGAATGTTCTTGCACGTTGATGGGTTCACAAAGCTGAATACTTTGCCAGAGAAATGTCTGTGTTAGCTTAGCTGCTCTTGGCTGGGGCAGCGATTGGGATGTTACAACGGGTCTCAGTATCTCTGAGCTAGAGAGGGGTAAAAGCAGTGACAGACCACTAGGAAATAATCTTGATTTTTTTTTTTACATTTATTCATTCACGGGATGTGGGCGACGCTGGCAATGCCAGCATTTATTGCCCATCACTAATTGTCCTTGAGAAGGTGGTGGTTCCTTCTTGAACCACTGTAGATTGTGGTGAAGGTGCTCCCAAAGTGCTGTTAGGAAGGGAGTTCCAGGATTTTGACCCAGCGATGATGAAGGAATGGCAATATATTTCCAAGACAGGATGGTTTGTGACTTGGAGGGGAATCTGGAGGTGGTGGTGTTCCCATGCGCCTGATGCCAATGTCCTCCTCCATGGTAAAGGTCGCGGGTTTGGGAGCTGCATTGGCAAATTGCTGCAGTACATCTTGTAGATGGTACAAACTGCAGCCATGGTACGCCGGTGGTGGAGGGAGTGAATGTTTAAGGTGGTGAATGTTTAAAGTGGTGGATGGGGTGCCAATCAAGTGGTCTGCTTTGTCCTGGATGGTGTCGAGCTTCTTGAGTGTTGTTGGGAGCTGCACTCCAGACACGTGGAGAGTATTCCATCACACTCTGCCTTTTAGATGGTGGAAAGATTTTGAGGAGTCAGGAGGTGAGACACTCACTGCAGAATAACCACCCTCTGACCTGCTCAATGTCCTACACAAGGGGTACGGTAGCAAAGTTGTTATGTTACTGGACTTTGCTGTAGGGGTTTGGTACAACTGAGTGGCTTGCTATGCCATTTCAAAGAGCAGTTAAGAGTCAACTACATATACTGTGGGTCTGGAGTCACGTAAAGGCCAGACTGGATAAGAGCAGCAGATTTCCTTTCCTAAAGGACATTAGTGAACCAGTTGGGTTTTTCTGACAATCCGATAGTTTCGAGGTCACAATTATTGCATATTTTTTAAATTTACTGAATTTAAATTCCCCCAGCTGCCATGGTGGGATTTGAACTCATAAGAACATAAGAACATAAGAGTGTTGGCTAGGGCACCGGGGATTACTCCCCAGCTATTCTTCGAAATAGTGCCATGGGAACTAATATGCCCACCTCAGAGTTGTTTAACAGCTCATCCAAATGACGGCACCTCTGACAGTGCAGCACTCCCTCAGTACTGCATGGAAACATAGGAGCAGGAGTAGGCCATACGGCCCCTCGAGCCTGCTTCCATTTAATACGATAATTTCTGATCTGATCATGGACTCAGCTCCACTTCCCTGCCCACTCCCTATAGCCCCTTAGTACCTTAACAGTTAAGAAACTTTCTATTTCTGTCATAAATTTATTCAAAGACCCAGCCTCCACAGCTCTCTAAGGCAGTGAATTCCACAGATTTACAACCCTCTGAGAGAAGAAATTCCTCCTCATCTCAGTTTTAAGCTCCCTCATAATCTATATGTTTCGATAAAATCACCACTCATTCTTCTGAATTCCAATAGTAGAGGCCCAACCTACTCAACCTTTCCTCATAAGTCAACCCTTCATCTCCGGAATCAACCTAGTGAACCTTCTCTGAAATATCTCCAAAGCTAGTATATCCTTCCTTAAATACGGAAATCAAAACTGTACGCAGTATTCCAGGTGTGGCCTCACCAATACCCTGTATAGCTGTAGCAAGACTTCCCTGCTTTTATACTCCATCCCCTTTGCAATAAAGGCCAAGATTCCATTGGCCTTCCTGATCACTTGCTGTACCTACATACTATCCTTTTGTGCTTCGTGCACAAGTACCCCAGGTCCCTCTGTACTGCGGCACTTTGCAATCTTTCTCCATTCTCACAGCTCCGGATTATTAGTCCACAGGCTGGATTTTTGGTTTTGCTCAATTTGGGGCGGTAATGGCAGCGGGGCAGTAAAGTTTGCGCCCGGTGACAGTTTGCGCTTCAGTAGCTGCACCCTGAGTGTGGGGCAGAGCGCTGAGGGAAGTGTTACACATCTCACTTAGGGCGCTAGGCCGGCTGAACAAGCAAAAATCCCAAGCTAAACAGCCGGCTCTGGAGCGCTGTAAGAGAGGCCTTGGGGGGGGGGGAACCTGAAAAAAACCCAACAAAAACATTCCCAATAAATAACTCACACCGCCACAACATAAATCGCAAAAAAATGTTAAACAATAACCACACTTACCTGAGGTCAGCATTCCTTCCCTCACTGCAGCCGCTACAGCTCGGACCGCCAGCTTTCACAGGCAGTCCCAGCAGGCCGCTCTACAGAAGGGCCTCTTCTGGGCGGTAATGCTCCGCACCCCGTCAAAACTGGCAACGAAAATTCCAGCAGGGTGCTGGAAGCTGTCCCCCCCCGCCCGGAAATGCTTCCCACTGCCATTGCCGCCCCTATGAGGCGCTAAGAGGGATGGCAGAAGACCTAAAATCCAGCCCCAGGACTCTGGATTACTCGTCCAGTAACATAACAACTATGCTACCGTACTCCTTGTGTGGGACATTGTGTGGGGCATTGGGCAGGTCAGAGGCTGGTTATTCAGCGGTGCGTGTCTCACCTCCTGACTCCCCAAAGCCTTTCCACCATCTAAAAGACAGGTCAGGAGTGTGATGGAATACTCTCCACTTGCCTGGCTGACTGCAGCTCCCAACAACACTCAAGAAGCTCGACACCATCGAGGACAAAACAGCCCACTTGATCGGCACCCCATCCACCACCTTAAACATTCACTCCCTCCACCACTGGCGTACCATGGCTGCAGTTTGTACCACCTACAAGATGCATGGCAGCAATTCGCCAATGCACCTCCCAAACCCCTCGGCCTTTACCATCGAGGAGGACATTGGCATCAGGCACATGGGAGCACCACCACCTCCAGATTCCCCTCCAAGTCACACACCATCCTGACTTGGTAATATATCGGCCGTTCCTTCATCATCGCTGGGTCAAAATCCTGGAACTCCCTCCCTAACAGCACTGTGGGCATACCTTCACCACACGGTCTGCAGCGGTTCAAGAAGGAGGCTCACCACCACCTTCTCAAGGGCAATTAGAGATGGGCAATAAATGCTGGCCTTGCCAGCGATGCCCACATCCCATGAAGGAATAAAAAAAGGGCTGTGGTGCTTCAGTAGTTGAATAGCCTGCTGACTTTCACTTGGCTCGCGCATGATGAGTGTCCTCTTGGGTAAGGGATTGTGGGGGTGGGGGAGGGGGCTATTAAACCTGTATCCCACCAAGCATGAGTGTTTTCAGAAGAGCAGGGACAAATATCGGGTTAAATATTTTGTAACACAACAGATGATGATGTTTGAGTAAAAAAGTAAAGCATTTTAGTGAGGTTTAAACTACATTTATATACAGCCATCATTGAGCAATTCAGCCTCTATTTGCTGAATACAACCCCACCAGATCGTTCCCTGACTGAAGCAGTTTACCTCAAACTGGTTCCATAATTGACACACTGATTGTTAAGAGAATGTCTCTGTTGCGAGTGTCTGATCTCCTTTAGATATTCTCTCAGGTACAGCAACACTGGTCACTTCTGTCCGTGGTTCCAGCGCTTTACATTCAAAGGTCTTCCCCTACTGCCTGATGCAAGAAAAGTATAACAATAGGAGCCCCGGGATCGGAACTGGATATTGTATCTTTTGCGCGTGCCCTCATTTACACTTCTCCAACCTTTTGAAGGTAGATTGAAACACTTTGAATGAGACAAGGTTAATGGGAACATTGGCAGGAGGCCCATCCTGCCTGTGCCGGCTCTTTGGTAGAGCTATCCAATTAATCCCACTGCCCTGCTCTTTCTGTATAGACCAGCAAATTATTTTCCTTTAAGTATTTATCCAATTCTCTTTGAATGTTACCATTGAATCTTTCCACCACCCTTTCAGGCGGCACATTCCTGATCACAACTCGCTGTGCAAAAAAAAAATGTTTCCTCATGTCACCTCTGTTTCTTTTGCCCATCACCTTAAATCTGTGTTCTCTGTTTACCGATTCTTCTGCCACTGTAAAGAGTTTGTCCTCAGCTACTCTAACAAAAACACCTCTGTCAAATCTCCTCTTAAACCTCTTTGCTTTAAGGAGAACAGGAGAACCTGACAACAAGAAAAATAAATAAAAAATACATTGCTCTACCCCTTTTTCTGGTCAGCCTTCTGATCCTAATTGGGCCTGGGCTTGAGATGGTTGAGTTTACCCTTAGGCCAACGTGCCTCTCATCAGAACATAAGAACATAAAAATAGAAGCAGGAGTAGGCCATTTGGCCCCTCGAGCCTGCTCCGCCATTTAATAAGATCATGGCTGATCTGATTTTCGCATGAACCCCACTCCCCATAACCCTTAACTCCCTTATCTTTCAGAAATCTGTCTATCTCCACCTTAAATATATTGAATGACCCAGTCACCACAGCTCTCTGGGGCAGAGAATTCCACAGATTTACGACTCTCTGTGAGAAGAAATTCCTCCTCTTCTCAGTTCTAAGTGGGTGACCCCTAATTCATCCACCTTGGAAACAAAAACAGTAAAAGGGAATATTATTTGAATGGGGAGAAATTACAACATGCTGCAGTGCAGAGGGACCTGGGGGTCCTTGTGCATGAATCCCAAAAAGTTAGTTTGCAGGTGCAGCAGGTAATCAGGAAGGCGAATGGAATGTTGGCCTTCATTGCGAGAGGGATGGAGTACAAAAGCAGGGAGGTCCTGCTGCAACTGTACAAGGTATTGGTGAGGCTGCACCTGGAGTACTGCGTGCAGTTTTGGTCACCTTATTTAAGGAAGGATATACTAGCTTTGGAGGGGGTACAGAGACGATTCACTAGGCTGATTCCGGAGATGAGGGGGTTACCTTATGATGATAGATTGAGTAAACTGGGTCTTTAATCGTTGGAGTTCATAAGGATGAGGGGTGATCTTATAGAAACATTTAAAATAATGAAAGGGATAGACAAGATAGAGGCAGAGAGGTTGTTTCCACTGATCGGGGAGACTAGAAGTAGGGGGCACAGCCTCAAAATACGGGGGAGCCAATTTAAAACCGAGTTGAGAAGGAATTTCTTCTCCCAGAGAGTTGTGAATCTGTGGAATTCTCTGCCCAAGGAAGCAGTTGAGGCTAGCTCATTGAATGTATTCAAGTCACAGATAGATAGATTTTTAACCAATAAGGGAATTAAGGGTTATGGGGAGCGGGCGGGTAAGTGGAGCTGAGTCCACGGCCAGATCAGCCATGATCTTGTTGAGTGGCGGAGCAGGCTCGAGGGGCTAGATGGCCTACTCCTGTTCCTAATTCTTATGTTCTATGTAATTCTGAAATTATGCCTCCTAGTGCTAGATTCCCCCACTGATTGTCCATCAGTGTCTTTGTCCATTTTTTACCCTGAGGTATCCAGCAAGTGGGAGCGCTGTCCCTCTGAATCCTTCCCCAATAAATGATTATGGAGTAGGCCTGTCAATAAAGCTGTAATGCTACACCTTCCTCGAGGAGTGGGTTTAAAAAGAACATTGCCTATTATTCTCAAAAAATTTATGTGACCTTGATGAGACAATTAACCAGTCTAATATGAGCTTGAAGTAAACTGTGCACGCAACATTCCACAAACTGGCTCATCTGGTTGTAATGCATATTTTCAATACCTGTAGCCTGTTTCTTCCTATCTGTGCAAATATACTTTGTTTAAAAATAACTAACTTGAACATTGCTCATTCTCAAATCATTTTTGTGAGGAAAACAGTGATCAGAAATACCAAAATGTGATTATTCCAATAAGGTACAGAGATCAACATTTGATGCTAATACAAAAGCAAAATACGCAGATGCTGAAAACCTGAAATAAAAACACAAAATGCTGGAAGTACTCAACACTGTTTCTCCACAGATGCTAACAGTTCTGGTCAGAGACATTTTAAGCAAGTACGGAGGCAGGGGAAGGGCAGGGGAGGGAGGAGATAGAACAAAAGAGAGGGCCTGTGATTGGGTGGAAGGCAGGAGAGATTAAGAGACAAAAGAGATGATGGAGCAAGACAAAGGGAGTGGTAATGAGACAAGCAAAGAAACAAAAGATGAGCCTAGGTCAGTGGTGGGCAAAATACGGCCCGCGGACCATATCCGGCCTGCCCAGTCATTCTATCCGGCCCGCTGGATGGGACAGAAACAGAACGCTAGCCGGAGCTTGAGCTGCACATTCGTCTATCCACTTTCACTTCTCGTGGGTCAGAGACAGACCCGAACTACAGCCAAGGAAAAAACATAGTAATAATTCATTCAAATTAATAATTCGCAAAAGCGATTCTCCCTGGCCCGACCTTAAAAGGATCCGTTCCGTAATTCTGGGCCTCAATAGCGGGTGTTCATACCCACAATGCACTGCACACTAGAATATGCCCTATCCATTTTAGAATGCAGTCATGGTTGCTCATCTCCACAAATCTTTTACCGAAGAAACCGGTGCTGCATCTTTGCTCTCCAGGTATCCAGACAACAATGGCAGGGGAGTTCTCATATTGCACCAATTGGGACGGCATTAGTAATCTTTGCAGAGGGACATAAGGATGACTGAGGTGGGAAATTGATGCTGACCCAGGCTCTGAAGAGGGTACAGTTCTATGTCACAGCACTGATTTACAGAGATCGAAGATATCACTACATTTTCAACTTTTATCTACGATTCATTTCTAAGCAGTACCGAATACATATTGTGTATGTATGATAGCATCTGATGGCTATCTGAATTTATGTTTGTGCAATGATCCCTCTGATTCTTTTCATTCACGGTCCCTTTAAATTTGCTGCATGGCCGACCACTCTGCAGCCTCGCGTGCGCAGTATCTCTTCCAGCGGCAGGGGAGCGGGCTGCACAGACCCGCGCGATTGGTGGAACGTTGGTGGGCGGTACCTCAACAGCTCACCAAAACTTGTTAAGTGGCCCTCTAGCCCAAATAATTGCCCACCCCTGGTCGAGAGGAGGTGTAAATGGCAACAACAGAACCATTGCCAATAGCTGCTGCCTGTGAAAATGGGAGCAGTGGTTTATGATCAGAAATTGTTGAGTCCGGCAGGGTGTAAAGTGAAGATGTGACTCTTTGTGAAGTAAGAAAACTAATGCTGATATTGTATTGTTAATCTACAAATTTCCAGCATTGACGCAACTGTACTGAATCTTGACGACCCATCACAGCCATAGCAATGCCTAACAGAAATCAATTGATATGGAGCAGCTATTGAAGACATACTTTGGTTGCTGCATTGCATTATTATAGACCCATACATCAACATATGATGATGGGATCTGTCCCTGCAAACTGTGCACTCATTACATTGGAAATCTTTGATCGTTTTTGGCTGTGAATAGAGATAATATAATAAATATATTTTATTATATAATATAATATAAAAGAGAGACTGTAAAATAGCCTGGGAGGCAGGCTTTTCAAACCAGATTATGCGCAGGGACTTGAGTTTTTTAAAGAGAATGTTGGGAGCTTTAACTGCGCTTCAAAGGTCAGGAAATGGCAGGTGAAATGACCCACTGATGTGAGCATACTCTTTGTTTTGTATCATTGGGGGAAGGTAAGCTCTATGGATTGAATTAAGTGAGTCTGATCCTGATCACAATGGCTATCCTGTGGGTTCATCTTATCGTAAATAAGCAGTTACGGATTCATGTCAACTCCCATTTCACTGAAGTGTTTGCTCGGCCATTCTTTGGGGAGCTTGAAGTGTTAAAGACACAAATATCCAGTCCAGATCGCAAAGGGATTGACTTGTTACGCTCTCCTGTGAGGAGATATTGGGCAATGGGAGTTAGCCTCCTGCCAGTTGGTGGGTATAGGGCCTCCTCTCCACCGCGAACACCAATGCCTGAAAAGCTTCATCGGAAAACCTATTCTCCTTACGTCTCTGGTCTGCCAATAGTTGCTGCGCATATCTTCTGACTGTTGTTTCCTTTGCTGTTGGAGCAGCTGCAGACCCAACAAGCCTGACAATGAGGTGCTGTAGCATCAAAAAAGCTCCCATTTAAGTAGTGGAAAAAGCCTGGGGCAATCATGATTTGCAATGAGACTGACCCCAATATTGCCCCAGCTTTTCAGTGTAATGCCAATGAGCTTGAGTTTTTAGACTAGAATCATGACTACTGAGCTCGAGAAGTAGTCAGTGCCAGCCCTGAATTTGTAAAAGCCATCAATGGGCTCTTATCATTAGTTATGAAACATGAATATTTCTGCACTTATTCTATTCTGGAGGTGTCAGCCATGGCTCAGTTGGTAACACTCTCGCCTCTGAATCTGAAGGTCATGGGATCAAGCCACTTCGGAGACTTGAACACAAAATCCAGGCTGACGTTACACTGATGGAGTGCTGCATTGTTGGAGGTGCTGTCTTTTGGATGAAATGTTAAACTGAAGCCCCATCTGTCCTCTCGGGTGAATGAACATTTTCCGTGGCACTATTTCGAATTAGTGCCGGGCAGTTTTATCCAGTGTCTTAGCCAATATTTATCCCTCAACCAACATTATTCAAATCAGATCATCTGGTCTTTATTACATCATGGTTTGTAGCAACTTGCTGAACCCAAGTTGGCTGCCGCATTTCCCACATTACAACAGTGACTACATTTCAAAAAGTTGGTTGTAAAGTGCTTTGGAATGTTTTGATGTCATGAAAGGTGCTATATAAATGCAAGTCTTTCTTTTTCTTTATTTCCCTTTCTATATTCATCTCTTCTGTACAGTCCACCGACTTTTTAAACACTAGATCTGGGTCCTGAGCTTACAATGTAGGCTGACACTTCCGCGGTGGAGTGAGGGAGTGCTACATTGTTGAGAGCACTTTCAATGAGATATTATATCAAGATTGTGTCTCCTGGATCTGGCAGCTGATAAATATCCCATATGGCTATTTGAAGAAGTGTAGGAAGTTCTCTTTGTGTCTTTCGTCAACATTTTTCTTTCTCTCCTTCCCCACCCACCAAATTAGCAACATTAAAAACAGATTTATATTCTTGGTCATTCACATCATTGTTGTTTTCTGGGATCTTGCTGTGCACAAAATGGCTGCCGCAGTTGTGTACGTGGCAAAAAAAAAAAATCAAAGAGCAAGTTATTATTTAAATGGAGAAAGATTACAAAGTGCCGCAGTACAGCGGGACCTGGGAGTACTTGTGCATGACACAAAAGGATAGTATGCAGGTACAGCAAGTGATCAAGAAGGCCAATGGTATCTTGGCCTTTATTGCAAAGGTGATGGAGTATAAAAGCAGGGAAGTCTTGCTACACCTGGAATACTGCGTGCAGTTTTGGCTTCCATATTCAGGAAATGATATACTTACTTTGGAGGCAGTTCAGAGAAAGTTCACTAGGTTGATTCTGGGAATGAGAGGTTGACATGAGGAAAGGTTGAGTAGGTTGGGCCTCTACTCATTGGAATTCAGAAGAATGAGAGGTGATCTTATCGAAATGTATAAGATTATGAGGGGGCTTGACAAGGTGGATGCAGAGAGGATGTTTCCACTGATGGGGGAGACTAGAACTAGAGGCCATGATCTTAGAATAAGTGGCCGCCCATTTAAAACAGAGATGAGGAGAAATTTCTTCTCTCAGAGGTTTGTAAATCTGTGGAATTCGTTGCCTCAGAGAGCTGTGGAAGCTGGGACATTGAATAAATTTAAGACAGAAATAGACAGTTTCTTAAACAATAAGGGGATAAGGGGTTATGGGAGCGAGTCCATGATCAGATCAGCCATTATCTTATTGAATGGCGGAGCAGGCTCGGGGGCCATATGGCCTACTCCTGTTCCTATTTCTTATGTTCTTATGTTCTTAAGTAAGCCACTGCATTTCTAAGTAACTGATTGCATGTGAAGGGCTTTGAGTCACGTCCGAGACACGAGAAAAGGTGCTAATGTAAACACAAGTCTTTATTTTCAACTCTTGTCCAATTGTTGTGAAATGAACTGCTTCAGAATTACAGCAACGGTTTGGAATTTTTTTCAACTCAACTGCCAAGCATGATTTATTAATGTAGGAGGCACTGCTATTTGTTTTCGTGATGCTTAAGTACTGACTTGGAGAGGAAAAAAAACAATAAATTTGTCTGGGTCTGGAATGTGCCAATTAAAGCTGATTCTTCCGAGTCACACAAACATTTCTTGAGGTAATGCATTATTGGCTTTGGTCTAGGCACACCTACGTTGACTTTGAACCAGTGACTGCTGTCAAGATATGAGAACTTTTGCAAAAACAAATAGAAAGACTCTTGTACCAGACACTATTGTCCTTAAATAAAGAAGGACAGCGTTGCATTCAGATAGAATCTTTTTTCCAGGGCATTCAAAGTAGTTCACTTGCAATGAAATGCAGTCACTGCTCCTGTGCAGGCAAACACAGCAGGCAATTTGTACAGAGCAAGATTCCACAATCAGCAACTGAGATGATTGGCCAGTTAAGCTGTTTGTGGCGGAGGGAGAATACCTACTTACCTTTAAAAGATGGAAATAAAAGATCCCATTGTACTTTTCCAATAGTGCCATGGGCCTTTGATTTAATGTCTCATCTGAAAGGCAGCATTTTTGACAGTGCAGCACCCCTTCAATACCACATTGGAGTGTCAACCCAAATGATGTGCTCAAGTCCGAGAGTTCGATTTGAACTTGCAGCCTTCCATCTTTGAGATGAGAATATTACCAATTGAATCAAGCTGAATCTTGGAACCACAAATATATACAGGGATATATATATGTATGTTTATATGTGAGTGTATAAGAATGAGTTGGGAGGGGGCGGGGGTGAGGGGTGAGGGGGGAATGGGGTGGGGGGGGTGAAAATAATGTGGAGAACATGAGCACATGCAAGGAAAAGAATTGCACAGGAGGTGCAGCTGTGCCTCAGTTGGCATCACGCTCATGGTCGACAGAGCAGCAGCGATACCCGCCATCCTATAAGCTTCAGAGACATGGGGGTCGAATTTGGCCAAGGCCTCCGCCCACCCAAGTGCCGCCCAAAGTGCCGCCGATGGCCGCCGAGGTACCAGATGGTACTTTCAGTGGGGTTTTCATCGCCGAGGTCCCTCAAAGGTCGGCGGGCAGCAAAGCAGCAACGTAAGCCGCCGATCTGGATGGCAGCAGGTGGGAGGTCTCTCTCTCTCAACGGCAGAGACGCTTGCCGCCCAAGTGCCACCGAGGATGGAGCCGGGCCCAGGGAGGGCCAAAGACCTAAAAATAAAAATCGACAACAACACAAAAAGAAACAGCTGACGGCCTTCAGGTGACCCCCATCCAGGTAAGTAAAGCAATAATTGAAAAACATTCCACTTACCTTTTTTACAGGATCTTGACACTCACCATTCAGGACAGACCAGCCTCCACACAGCGGTCCACCGCTGTCCTGCCGCCGACTCGTCCAGAACCAGGGGTCACAGTCTAAGGATAAGGGGTAAGCCATTTAGGACCGAGATGAGGAGAAACTTCTTCACCCAGAGAGTGGTGAACCTGTGGAATTCTCTACCACAGAAAGTTGTTGAGGCCAGTTCACTAAATATATTCAAAAGGGAGTTAGATGTGGCCCTTATAGCTAAAGGGATCAAGGGGTTATGGAGAGAAAGCAGGAATGGGATACTGAAGTTGCATGATCAGCCATGATCATATTGAATGGTGGTGCAGGCTCGACGGGCCGAATGGCCTACTCCTGCACCTATTTTCTATGTTTCTATGTTTCTATGTAACTCCCAACCACACTAATCTGGCATCTCAGCGGGCGGGAGTCTACTTACGCGCTTCAGCCGTCCGCTGACGTCAGCGGGTGCTTCCCGGCGGCTCATCCCTCCCGCCCGCTCCAGGCCACGTTGAGAGTGGCACTGGAGGGTTCGAGCAGAGGAATGTCGGCAGCAGTGGGCGGCAGTTAGCGGCAGTCGGCGGCAGTGGGCAGTCAGCTGATCAATTTTGGCTCCATGGACTATATACGGCCGGCACATCAAAGCACTGCAGAAGTACCACCGACGCTGCCTCCGCAAGATCCTGCAAATCCATTGGCAGGATAGATGCACCAATGTCAGTGTTCTTGCTCAGGCCAACAGCCCCAGCAACGAAGCATTGACCACGCTCGATCAGCTCCAATGGACGGGTCACATCACATGCCCAATACAGAACTCCCAAAACAAACAATCTACTCAGAGCTCCGACACAGCAAGCGAGCCCCAGGAGGGCAGAGGAAATGCTTCAAGGACACCATCAAAGCCTCCTTGAAAAAGTGCAACATCCCCACCGACAGCTGGGAATCCTTGGGCCAAGACCGCTCAAAATGAAGGAGATGCATCCGGGAAGCTGCCCAACACCTCGAGTCTCTTCACCGGGAGCACATGGAGGCCGAGCGCAAACAGCGGAAGAAACGCTTGACAACCCAAGCACCCCACCCACCCGTCCCTCCAATCACCGTCTGCCCCAGCTGTGACAGCAACTGTAGGTCCCGCATTGGACTTATCAGTCACCTTAGAACTCATATTAGTGTGGATGCAAGTCATCCTCGACTCCGAGGGACTGCCTAAGAAGAGAAGAGAAGAAGAGGTAACACTCTCGCCTCTAAGTCAGAAGGTTGTGGGTTCAAGTCTTACTCCAGAGACTTGAGCACAAAATCTAACCTAATGCTCCAGTGCAGCACTGAGGTGCCATCTTTCAGATGAGATATTAAACTGAGGCCCTGTCTGCTCTCTCCGGTGGACACGGCACTATTTGAAGAAGAGCAAGGGAGTTTCTCCCGGGTGTCCTGGCCAATATTTATTCATCAGCCAACACCTAAAAACAGATTGTCTGGTTATTATCATATTTCTATTTGTAGAACCTTGCTGTGCACAAATAGGCTGTCGCACTTCTTTCATAACATCAAAACTACTTGAAAAGTACTTCATTGGCTGTAAAGCACTTAGGGACATCCTGAGGTTGTGAAAGGCGCTATATAAATGCAGGTTCTTTCTTTTCTTTATATCACAAGAGCTTGGGCCAGTTTCCCACAATTCATAGAATGCTGGAACCAAACGGCACAGGAGGAGGCCATTCGGCCCATCGTGCCTGTGAAAGTGCTCTCCAATTAATCACACTCCCCTGCCCTGCAGACAGTTCCATCCTGTAAGATTACTTTTCTCTCTTGTTCAGGATAGAAAATGCTAAGTAATCAAGCGAGATGCTGTAGTTATCTTCTAACTTTAAAGAATTTAATTTGACATATTACGTGACAGTTTATACCAGAAGGAAAGTAATACCTTCATGCAACCTTTTTCTTTCTAGCGAGTACAATTCAAGACAAAGAATTGATCAGACTCTTTGGATTGGGGAGAAAACGAAGGTTCCTTTCCTATGCATCTTGATCTGATGTGGTCCATGGTTCTCTTCTGTAGCACAAGCTTTTTTATATGGTTTACTTTCCCAAAATCCGTTGCTTAATTATCAAAGACTCTCTTATCAGTTTGCAGGTCTTGCTTCCGTTTCTCTGCAACTATTCGCATGCATGGATTATTCTTATCAGTTAACACATACATTTCTCTCTCTCTCTCTGCATCCCGGACACTATTCATCCCGACTTCACTCAATCTGACAGCTGTGTTCTTTACCATGAAAGCGAGGGTTTCATTCCATGTCCACTACTTTAGTCTCCCTTAAAACAAGTATTACAAGTCCAAAATCCTTCAGTCCTTTAACATGACTGGGCAGGAAATCGCACTTCCAATGGATGGGGCGCTCTACCAGGAGTTGGATTTTTGTGAGATCAGTTTGGCTCAATCGGCAACACTTTCATCTCTAAGCCAGAAAATTGAGTTACAAGCCCCATTGCAGAGTTTGAGCAGAGAAGGTGACGTACAAGTGCAGCAGGGTCGGGCTTTCCGTAGTCAGTTGGGTGTGTGACACGTGGAAACCAAACAGTGTTTGAGTTTCCAATTCAAGCTACTGAGAAACATGCAACGGCTCCGTTTGTCCAATTGTGGCCTCGAAATTGTGGTCGGAGGAGCACCTCGGGAGAACTCCCCAAATAATTACACAATTTACAGAATTCTAATGATTATAAATGTACTGATTTGCAATTTTATTCATATGTCCCTTTATTGCACCAACCTCAATAAAAATTTAATGTTTTGATTAATAGTCTTAAACATCTGAACCTGGGCCAATACTTGTATAAGCTCAATTAAAGCATATGTGCGTCATTTTGGATTTTTAAATGTTTAATTTAAGGCTTGCATATACCCTTGCACTAAAGTAAGCTGGCCCTACACTTGCTTTTACCAGCCCAGCCCTGCACCAGTAATATGGAGTTTCCATGCGGTTTGGATGATCTGTCAAGGCGTACCTTGACAGATCGCAAGTTCGAGATTTTGCGCAAGTGCATGCAGAAATCCGGAAGTTACGGGGCCTTTGAAATGGATTACGACGATATACTCTGAGAATACCCCATCACGGAGATTGCAGTTTCTGCCCTATTGAGAGCACACTCTCAGTCCTGTAAGGACACAGAGAGGTTTAGGCAGGCAATTCCAGAGTTTGGGGCCTAGGTGGCTGAATGGTGATGCCACAATTGCTAAGTTTCAGTAACAGCTGCTTGATTCTCAGCAAACCAATCTTAATGGGCACAAAACCTGGATACATGAGTACATATTCTCACACCCAGCCTCTAGGTTACTCCTCCCAGCAGCTTTTGCCCCAATTCTTATCAGCTATACAACTGGTACCTACCTTCAGTGTGCTGGAAGGACCTACATAGTTCAACTTGTGACATGCCAGCCACCTTGATGTTCTGGAGATCCAAGTCCAGTGCCATGTTTCAGGCTTGCTCATCACCAACTGCTTAATTCAGTTGTCCAGTTGTCTATGAGATGTGTCCACCATAAGGCTGAAAACCCCTCTTGGTCCCTTGATAACAGGTCAGAGATGCTGTTCATGCGAGTGAGATGTTAAAAGAAGGCCCTTTCTGCCAGTTCAGGTTGCTATTAAGTATACCAGTTTTCAAAGAATCCTCCTGATGTCCTGAACAGCCTTCCTTCAGTCACCATCAATGAAAACAGATCATTCATTAATTTGCTGTTTGTGGGATCTTGCTGTGTGCAAAATGACTGCTGCATTTGCCTACATAAAAGTCGGCGCATTTCAAAGTGTTTGAAGGACTGAGAGATGTGATAAGATGCTAAAGAAACAATAAGAGAGCAGAAAAGACCCTCTGATCCATCCAGCCTATCCCACACGACTGTAATGCACTGTACAAAAACAACAACAACAACATGGGGTATGGTAGCATAGTGGATACATTACTGGACCAGTAATCCAGAGGCTTGGACTAATGACCTAGAGATGTGAGTTCAAATCCCACCACGGCAGCTGGGGGCATTTAAATTCAGTAAATAAATCTGAAATTTAAAAAGTTAGTATCAGTAATTGTTGTAAAAACCCAATTGGTTCACTTATGTCCTTTAGGGAAGGAAACTATCCAGTCTGGCTTTTACGTGACTTCAGACCCACAGTAATGTGATTAACTCTTAACTGCCCTCTGAAATAGCCTACCAAGCCACTCACTGCTATGACAAAAGTCACGTACATTCATCACACGGACTCAGCAGTTCAAGAAGGTGGAGCAACACCACATTCTCAAGGGAAATTAAGGATGGGCAATAAATGCCGGCCTTGTCAGCAATGCCCACATCCCATGAATGAATACATTTTTTAAAAACTTGCATTGATACAGAGCCATTAACGTAGTAAAACATCCCAAGGCGTTATCAAAGAAAATTTGACACCGAGTCACAAAAGGAGATATTAGGACAGGTGACCAAAAGCTTGGTTAAACAGGTAGGTTTTACGGAGCGTCTTATAGGAAGAAAAGGGCAGTAGAGAGGCAGGGAGGTTTAGGGAGGGAATTACAGAGCTTAGGGCCTAGGCAGCTGAAGGCACGGCCGCCAATGGTGGAACGATTAAAATCAGGGATAAGCAAGAGGCCAGAATTGGAGGAGCATAAAGATCACAGTGGGTTCTAGGGCTGGAGGAGATTGCTGGACCAGGAGCCAATGTCGGTCAGCGAGCACAGGGGTGATGGGTGAATGGGACTTGGTGCGAGTTAGGATGAGGCAGCAGATTTCTATACACAATATATACACTCCCCACCCCATCTGAAAGGCATGTACCCTCCTGAGAGAGGCAAACAAGTACTGAAGTCTTTCTTTCTTCCCTGAAAACAGTCTCTCAGAGAATCTTCCCTCTGTATTAGACACAATGGCTTCTCAGGTTACCGTGACCAGTATGTACCACTATGTTTCATTTCAGGGCTTAAAGCACATGAGGAAAATTCAACATCAATTTTGGTTGAGTGCTGATCCTTTCATGCTTGCAACCTATTTGCGGCTTTTGGACCTTGTAAATGATGGTTTAAATGTTCGAAGTGGAGGAATCCATTCAAAGTTTAAGAGCTTGAGGAACCTTAAGAAATCATTGAAGGTCATACTGCCCTTTCAAAGAGCCCTTTTATGGGGAGCGGGCAGGGAAATGGAGTTGAGGCCAGGATCAGATCAGCCATGATCTTATTGAATGGCGGGGAAGGCTCGAAGGGCCAAATGGCCGACTCCTGCTCCTATTTCTTATCTTCTTTTGTTCTTGTGCCCTTCTGCTACCTGTGAGTCGATAGATTCATTTTTTTTTGTCATACCAGCACCTCTATAGTATGACCTAACAGAACACTTTAACTGTTGCTGGAATGCGCTTGCGGTTAAAGTGACAGAGCCCAAATTTCATCGCCATTCCACCCACAACTGCCCGCATACCGGCCAAAAATGCAATTTTACTGGAAAAACACCTATCTCCCGCCGACATACCACTCGGTGGAATATTCATCATCGACATACCGCCGAGCGGTATGCACAACGTCCGCCGTGCAGGATCGCCCACATACCGCCCAAAACGTCCGATTTTCATCGCATACTACCAACATACCACTGGAACTGCATACCATTCTAGAAAAGATGGTTTTACGTGATGTTAAGTGGGGAGGGATGGGCGGAGTGCTTGGAGCCGCCATTTTGAAATTGGGAACTGTCAGCTAAAGCAGCACCTCTGTATTTCTGAGGTGAACAGTGACTTTACAGTATGATTTAGAGTGGAAAAGGTTTTTTTATTGTTACTGAATAACTTATTAAGATAGAAGCATTGTTATATTTTTTTCATTTAAAAATATTGTGGCGATTTAAAAAGAATGGGGCCTGTACTATCCCCGCCTGTATTGCTGACTACCTGTCTCACGGAGGAACCAGATGTGAGAAGGTTTATAAGTGAACGCTTTGCTTGAATGTGGAGAGCTGTGTTTTGGGACCTGATAACTGTTACCCCAAAAGTTTAACACTGCACAAGAGGGTGCTTAAGTTCCATTCAAACGTTTATGGAAAAATTTCAAAAATATAACAATTTTAAAACTTTGTAAAACTTAAAACGACAAAACAACTGTAACAACTTAAACAACTTTAATAACAACTTCAACATAACTTTAACAACTTTAATCAACTTTTAAAATCAAACACCAATTATTAAATGAACAAGTACAACAAAAGACCTTTTACTGTCCTCGGCCACAACCTCGACCGCGTGCTACACCACCCTTGGGACTATTCCCCCCTTTCTTACTCCCGCCCTTCCCTTTCCCACTGACTTTGAGCCCGGACCTCCCCGTGGTGGTACCGAGCCGCTGCTGTTGTTGGGGGTCGGACATTGCAGGCGCAATAAATGGGGCCTCAGGAGAAGCTCGTGATGTGGAAGGCACGGCTTCAAGGCTGGAAGGTGATGTCAGCTCCCCACCCTCGGGTGCTGCCGACCAGACTACTATGGCACCGGGAGATTCCGTGTCATCTCCCGATCCCGTCGATTGCCGCAAGGCTTCGGCGGCATCGACAGTCCGCTCCATTGCGGTGATCAGACGTGACATATCCTCCGACTGCTGCTCTGATAGAGCCGTGATGTTTGAGGCTATCGTAGACATGGCCTTGAGCAACTCTCGACCTATGTCGACGCTGGCCTGTGACAGACGCACCATGTCCTGGTACACACCGACAGCAACCGGCTTTTCCTGCACCAACCTCTGTCGCTGTGGCAAAGGTGCTGCAACACTGGGGGTGCCTTATATGCATTGAACACCACTTGGTCCCACAGAATCAGAGAACACATGGGGAATCCTCTGAATACAGATTCCGTGGTGGAGGATGTTCCAGCTGGCCCACATGGAGCTGGTTTATCCTCCTCCATCTCCACCCCCTCCTCCACCTCCACTGGCTCCAAGATCATAAGAACATAAGAACATAAGAATTAGGAACAGGAGTAGGCCATCCAGCCCCTCGAGCCTGCTCCGCCATTCAATAAGATCATGGCTGATCTGGTCGTGGACTCAGCTCTACTTACCCGCCCTCTCCCCGTAACCCTTAATTCCCTTATTGCTTAAAAATCTATCTATCTGTGATTTGAATACATTCAATGAGCCAGCCTCAACTGCTTCCTTGGGCAGAGAATTCCACAGATTCACAACCCTCTTGGAGAAGAAATTCTTTCTCAACTCGGTTTTAAATTGGCTCCTCCGTATTTTGAGGCTGTGCCCCCTAGTTCTAGTCTCCCCCACCAATGGAAACAACCTCTCTGCCTCTATCTTGTCGATCCCTTTCATTATTTAAAATGTTTCTATAAGATCACCCCTCATTCTTCTGAACTCCAAGGAGTAAAGACCCAGTCTACTCAATCTACCATCATAAGGTAACCCCCTCATTTCTCGAATCAGCCTAGTGAATCGTCTCTGTACCCCCTCCAAAGCTAGTATATCCTTCCTTAAGTAAGGTGACCAAAACTGCACGCAGTACTCCAGGTGCGGCCTTACCAATACCTTATACAGTTGCAGCAACACCTCCCTGCTTTTGTACTCCATCCCTTTCGCAATGAAGGTCAACATTCCATTCGCCTTCCTGATTACCTGCTGCACCTGCAAACTAACTTTTGGGATTCATGCACAAGGACCCCCAGGTCCCTCTGCACCACAGCATGTTGTAATTTCTCCCCATTCAAATAATATTCCCTTTTACTGCTTTTTTTCCCAAGGTGGATGCCCTCACACTTTCCGACATTGTAGTCCATCTGCCAAACCTTAGCCCATTCGCTTAACCTATCCAAATCTCCTTGCAGCCTCTCTGAGTTCTCTACACAACCCGCTTTCCCACTAATCTTAGTGTCATCTGCAAATTTTGTTGCACTACACTCTGTCCCCTCTTCCAGGTCATCTATGTATATTGTAAACAGTTGTGGTCCCAGTACTGATCCCTATGGCACACCACTAACCACTGATTTTCAACCGGAAAAGGACCCATTTATCCCGACTCTCTGCTTTCTGTTCGCCAGCCAATTCTCTATCCATGCTAATACATTTCCTCTGACTCCGCGTACCTTTATCTTCTGCAGTAACCTTTTGTGTGACACCTTATCGAATGCATTTTGGAAATCTAAATACACCACATCCATCGGTACACCTCTATCCACCATGCTCGTTATATCCTGAAAGAATTCCAGTAAATTAGTTAAACATGATTTCCCCTTCATGAATCCATGCTGCGTCTGCTTGATTGCACTATTCCTATTTAGATGTCCCGCTATTTCTTCCTTAATGATAGTTTCAAGCATTTTCCCCACTACAGATGCTAAACTAACCGGCCTATAGTTACCTGCCTTTTGTCTGCCCCCTTTTTTAAACAGAGGGGTTACATTAGCTGCTCTTCAATCCGCTGGTACCTCCCCAGAGTCCAGAGAATTTTGGTAGATTATAACAAATGCATCTGCTATAACTTCCGCCATCTCTTTTAATATCAGCGGCGCTTCCTCTTCCTCTTCCTCTCCCTCTTCGTCTTCATCTTCGTCTTTGTCTTCATCTTCATCATCTCTGCTAGTGGTGAAGATGAGAGAGGGCTGGGTAACCGCCAGAGGTGGAGGTAGTGGGTCTCTCTGTGTCGGTGTGGTCTGAATCATCTGAGTCTAGAAGTACAAAACAACATTTAAAAATGTTTGGCCCCAGCGGAAGGGTCAGGGTTACATGAGAACATAGTACAGTGACTTATCGCAGTCTGACTTAAATGTCCACCACTGCTGCAGTACTTCATTGCATATCGCAGACAGACAACACATATATGCATTGCGTTACACGCCTTCAACATTGCAGTACATCACATGAGGCCAACATTACAGTGCAATAAACTTACATTACACTACATCAGGCCAACATTACAGTTACAGTTACATTACATGACATAACAGGGCCGCAACACAGACTGGGGATTGTATTCAACTGACCATCCTGTGTGAGTGGGTCAGCTCCAATGCCGGTGGTGACATGGTTGCTATCCCTGACCAGCACGGATCTCTATTTCTGTCAATGGCTCTTGGCTTATGGGTCCTCTCCCTGTAAGCTGCTGATCGGCTGCTATTGCAGATGTCTTTTTCTTTAGAAGGTAAAGTAAATGAAAGTAGAAATCTTCAATCCATGTAACATCGCCAGGGTCTCACACACACACACATTAAAAAACACGGCGTTGACCCTTTTGCATTACCTGAAAGCACGAATACATCGCTGTAACCTTAAGATAAATAACATCATCCATGTGACACGGAGCTCCATTTAAATGGTGCATGGGGGGTGCATAAATAAAATCATTACTTACTCTTGCTATCCTCACCAGGTCGTTTCAGCTTTTACGGCACTTTGCCCTGGTGCGTACCATGGTATTTGTGGAGGACACAGCCTCCCCGATCGCGATACATATCCTGTTGTACTCATTTGAACATAACATAACAACATAAGAAATAGGAGCAGGATTAGGCCATTTGGCCCATCGAGCTTGCTCCGCCATTTAATAAGATCATGGCTGATCTGATCATGGACTTAGTTCCACTTCCCTGCCCGCCCGGCATAAATTTTAACTCATTTATCGCTTAAAAATCTGTCTACCTCTGCCTTAAATATATTCAAAAACCCAGCCTCCACAGGTCTCAGGGACAGAGTATTCCACAGAATTACAACCCTCTGAGAAGAAATTCATCCTCATCTCAGTATTAAATGGGCGGCCCCTTATTCTGAGACTATGTCCCCTAGTTTTAGTTTCCCCTATGAGTGGAAATATCATTGCTGCATCCTTCTTTTCGAGCCCCCTCATTATCTTATATGTTTCGATAAGATCACCTCTCATTCTTCTCAATTCCAGTGTGTATAGGCCCAACCTACTCAACCTATCTTCACAAGTCAACCCCCTCATCTCCGGAATCAACCTAGTGAACCTTCTCTGAACAGCCTTCAATGCAAATATATCCTTCCTTAAATACGGAGACCAAAACTGTACGCAGTACTCTAGGTGTGGCCTTACCAATACTCTGCACAGTTGCAGCAGGACTTCTCTGCTTTTATACTCTATTTCCCTTGCAATAAAGGCCAACATTACATAGAAACATAGAAAATAGGTGCAGGAGTAGGCCATTCGGCCCCTCGAGCCTACACCACCATTCAGTAAGATCATGGCTGATCATTCCCTCAGTACTCCTTTCCTGCTTTCTCTCCATACCCGTTGATCCCTTTAGCCATAAGTGCCAGATCTAACTCCCTCTTGAATATATGCAATGAACTGGCATCAACAATTCTCTGTGACAGGGAATTCCACAGGTTAACAACTCTCTGAGTGAAGAAGTTTCTCCTCATCTCAGTCCTAAATGGCCTACCCCTTATCCTAAGACTGTATCCCCTGGTTCTGGACTTCCCCATCATCGGGAACATTCTTCCCACATCTAACCTGTCCAGTCCTGTCAGAATCTTGTAAGTTTCTGTGAGATCCCCTCTCATCCTTCTAATCTCCAGTGTATAAAGGCCCAGTTGATCCAGTCTTTCCTCATATGTCAGTCCCGCCATCCCGGGAATCAGTCTGGTGAACCTTCGCTGCACTCCCTCAATAGCAAGAATGTCATTCCTCAGATTAGGAGACCAAAACTGAACACAATATCCCAGGTGAGGCCTCACCAAGGCCCTGTACAACTGCAGTAAGACCTCCCTGCTCCTATACTCAAATCCCCTAGCTATGAAAGCCAACATACCATTTGCCTACTTCACTGTCTGCTGCACCTGCATGCCAACTTTCAATGACTGATGAATCATGACACCAAGATCTCGTTGCACCTCCCCCTTCCCTAATCTGCCGCCATTCAGATAATATTCTGCCATCGTGTTTTTGCCCCCACAGTGGATAACCTCACATTTATCCACATTATACTGCATCTGCCATGCTTTGCCCACTCACCTAACCTGTCCAAGTCACCCTGCAGCCTTTTAGCGTCCTCCTCACAGCTCACACCGCCACCCAGTTTAGTGTCATCTGCAAACGTGGAGATATTACACACAATTCCTTCATCTAAATCATTAATGTATATTGTAAAGAGCTGGGGTCCCAGCACTGAGACTTGCGGCACCCCACTAGTCACTGCCTGCCATTCTGAAAAGGACCCATTTATCCTGACTCTCTGCTTCCTGTCTGCCAATCAGTTCTCTATCCATGTCAGTATATTAACCCCAGTACCATGTGCTTTGATTTTGCACATCAATCTCTTGTGTGGGACCTTGTCAAAAGCCTTTTGAAAGTCCAAAAACACCACATCCAGTGGTTCTCCCTTGTCCACTCTGCTAGTTACATCCTCAAAAAATTCCAGAAGATTTGTCAAGCATGATTTCCCTTTCATAAATCCATGCTGACTTGGACCGATCCTGTCACTGCTTTCCAAATGCGCTGCTATTTCATCTTTAATAAATGTTTCCAACATTTTCCCCACTACTGATGTCAGGCTAACCGGTCTATAATTACCCGTTTTCTCTCCCCCTCTTTTTTTAAACAGTGGTGTTACATTAGCTACCCTCCAGTCCATAGGAACTGATCCCGAGTCGATAGACTGTTGGAAAATGATCACTAATGCATCCACTATTTCTATGGCCACATCCTTAAGTACTCTGGGATACAGACTATCAGGCCCCGGCGATTTATCAGGCATCAATCCCATCAATTTCCCGAACACAATTTCCCGCTTTCCACCTTCTCACTAGACCCTCGGTCCCCTAGTACTCCCGGAAGGTTATTTGTGTCTTCCTTCGTGAAAACAGAATCAAAATATTTGTTTAACTCATCCACCATTTGTTTGTTCCCCATTATATATTCACCTGAATCTGACTGCAAGGGACCTATGTTTGTTTTCAATAGCTTTTTCCCTTCACATATCTATAGAAGCTTTTGCAGTCAGTTTTTATGTTTCCAGCAAGCTTCCTCTCATAGTCTATTTTCCCCCTCCTAATTAAACCCTTTGTCCTCCTCTGCTGTATTGCAAAATTCTACCAGTCCTCAAGTTTGCTGCTTTTTCTGGCTAATTTATACGCCTCTTCCTTGGATTTAACATTATCCTTAATTTCCCTTGTTAGCCACAGTAAAGCCACCTTCCCCATTTTATTTTTTCTCCAGACAGGGATGTACAATTGTTGAAGTTCACCCATGTGATCTTTAAATGTTTGCCATTGCCTTTCCATGTCCACCCTTTAAGTATCACTCGCCAGTCTATTCAAGCCAATTCATGTCTCATACCATTGAAGTTACCTTTCCCCAAGTTCAGGACCCTCATCTCTGAATTAACTGTGTCACTCTCCACCTTAATAAAGAATTCCACCATATTATGGTCACTCTTCCCCAAGGGGCCTCGCACAACAAAATTGTTAATTAGTCCTTTCTCATTACACATCACCCAGTCTAGGATGGCCAGCCCTCTCGTTGGTTCCTCGACATATTGGTCTAGAAAACCATCTCTAATACACTCCAGGTAATCCTCCTCCACCGCATTGCTATCAGTTTGGTTAGCCCAGTCATATGTAGTTTGAAGTTACCCATGGTAACTGCTGTAGCTTTATTGCACGCATCCCTAATTTCTTGTTTGATGCTGTCCCCAACCTTATTACTACTGTTTGGTGGTCTGTACACAACTCCCACTAGCGTATTCTGCCCTTTGGTATTCCGTAGCTCCACCCATACAGATTCCACATCATTCAAGCTAATGTCCTTCCTTACTTTTGCATTAATTTCCTCTTTAACCAACAACGCCACCCCACCTCCTTTTCCTTTCTGTCTATCCTTTCTAAATGTTGAATACCCTTGGATGTTGAGTTCCCAGCTTTGGTCACCCTGGAGCCATGTCTCCGTGATGCCAATTACATCATACCCCTTAACTGCTATCTACGCAGTTAATTCGTCCACCTTATTCCGAATACTCCTAGCATTGAGGCACAGAGCCTTCAGGCTTGTCTTTTTAACGCCCTATGCTCCTTTAGGATTTTGCTGTAATGTGCCCCATTTTGCTTTTTGCCTTAGGTTTCTCTGCCCTCCACTTTTACTTTTCTTCTTTCTATCTTTTGCTTCTGCCCCCATTCTACTTCCCTCTGTCTCCCTGCATATGTTCCCATCCCCCTGCCATATTAGTTGAACCCCTCCCCAACAGCACTAGCAAACACTCCCCCGAGGACATTGGTTCCAGTCCTGCCCAGGTGCAGGCCGTCCAGTTTGTACTGGTCCCACTTCCCCCAGAACCAGTTCCAATGTCCCAGGAATTTGAATACCTCCCTTCTGCACCACTCCTCAAGCCACTTATTCATCTGAACTATCCTACGATTCCTACTCTGACTAGCACATGGCACTGGTAGCAATCCTGAGATTACTACTTTTGAGGTCCTACTTTTTAATTTAGCTCCTAGCTCCCTAAATTCGTCCTGTAGGACCTCATCCCATTTTTTACCTATATCGTTGGTACCTATATGCACCACGGCAACTGGCTGTTTACCCTCCCACTTCAGAATGTCCTGCACCCGCTCCAAGACATCCTTGACCCTTGCACCAGGGAGGCAACATACCATCCTGGAGTTGGTTGCGGCTGCAGAAACATCTATCTATTCCCCTTACAATTGAATCCTCTATCACTATAGCTCTCCCACTCTTTTTCCTGCCCTCCTGTGCAGCAGAGCCACTCATGGTGCCATGGACTTGGCTGCTGCTGTCCTCGCCTGATGAGTCATCCCCCTCAACACTACCCAAAGCAGTGTATCTGTTTTGCAGGGGGATGACCGCAGGGGACCCCTGCACTACCTTCCTTCCACTGCTCTTCCTGTTGGTCTCCCATCCCCTATCTGGCTATGTAACCTTTACCTGAACAACTCACTAAACATGCTATTCATGACATCCTCAGCATCACGCATGCTCCAGAGTGAATCCACCCGCAGCTCCAATGCCGCAATGCAGTCTGTCAGGAGCTGCAGCCGGATACACTTCCTGCATATGTAGTCGTCAGGGACACTGGAAGCATCCCTGACATCTCAATTATAGTACAGGAGGAGCATAATACGTGTCCGAGCTCTCCTGCCATAACTTAACCCCGAGATTAATTTAATTTGGCAACAATAATGCTAAAGATTACTTACTGATAAAGAAAAGAAAAAGAAAAATCTACTCACCAATCACTAGCCAATCACTTACCCCCTGTGATGTCACCTTTTGATTTCCTTCTACGTCTTTTTTGCCTTCTCTCCCTGCTGCGACTGCACCAGCTGGGGCTTTATAGGCCGCTCCGACATCCCCGAACCTCTTGCTGTGATATCACACTTCGTTTTCTTTTCCTCCCAGGTTGGGGAGTCAGCACTGGTGGGGAAAACAAGACAAAGCAACACCTCACGCTCCCACTTGCCCGAACTCTCCCATTTACCAAACTCTTACCTTTGCACTCGAACTTGCTGCTGCATTCCATTTGCCTTCCTGATTACTTGCTGTACGTGCATACTAACTTTTTGTGTTTCATGCACAAGGACCCCCAGGTCTCTCTGTATTGCAACACTTTGCAATTTTTCTCCATTTAAATTGCAATTTGCTTTTTTATTTTTTCTGCCAAAATGGATAACCTCACATTTTCTCACATTATACTCCATCAGCCGGATTTTTGCCCACTCACTTCGCCTGTCTATATCCCTCTGCAGATTTTTTATGTCTTCCTCACAATTTGCTTTCCCACCCATCTTTGTATCATCAGCAATCTTGGCTACATTACACTCGGTTCCTTCATCCAAGTCATTAATATAGATTGCAAATAGTTGAGGACCCAACACCGATCCCTGCGGCATCCCACTAGTCACTTTTTGCCAACCGGAAAATTACCCTTTTATCCCGACTCTCTGTTTTCTGTTAGTTAGCCAATCCTTTGTCCATGGTAATATATTACCCATAACCCCGTGAACTTTCATCTTGTGCAGTAACCTTTTATCTGACACCTTATTAAATGCTTTCTGGAAATCCAAAGACACCACATCCACTGGTTCCCCCTTATCCACCCTGCTTATTACATCTCAGAGAACTCCAGCAAATTTGTCAAACGTGATTTCCCTTTCATAAAACAATGATGGCTCAGCTTGATTGAATTCTGCTTTTCCAAATGTCCTGCTACTGCTTCCTTAATAATGGACTCGAGCATTTTCCCAACGACAGATGTTAGGCTAACTGGTCTATAGTTTCCTGCTTTTTATTTGCCTTCTCTTTTAAATAGGGGCGTTACATTTGCAGTTTTACAATTCACTGCGACCGCCCCAGAATCTAGGGAATTTTGATAGATTACAACAATGCATCCACTATCTCTGCAGCCACATCTTTTAAGACCCTAGGATGTAAGCCATCAGGTCCTTGGGACTTATCCGCCTTTAGTCCCATTATTTTACCGAGTACTACTTCATTAGTGATAGTGATTGTATTAATTTCATCCCTCCCTATAGCCCCTTGATTATCCACTATTGGGATGTTTTTAGTGTCTTCTATCATGAAGATCGACACAAAATATTTGTTCAATGTCTCTGCCATTTCCCTGTTCTTCATTATTAATTCCCCAGTCTCATCCTCTAGGGGATTAACATTTACTTTAGCCACTCTTTTACTTTTTATGTACCTGTAGAAACTCTTACTGTCTGTTTTTATATTTTGTGCTAGTTTCCTCTCATAATCTATCTTCCCTCTCTTTATCATTTTATTAGTCGTTCTTTGCTGGCTTTTAAAAGTTTCCCAATCGTCTGGCCTCCCACTCGCCCTTGTTTCCAATTTGATACCATCCCTTGTTTTCTTAATTCGCCATGGATGGTTATCCTTTCTCTTACATTCTTTCCTTCTCATTGGGATATATTTATGTTGCGAGTTATGGAATATCTCCTTAAATGTCTGCCACTGCTCATCAACCATCCCATATTTTAATCTATTTTCCCAGTCCATTTTAGGGAACTCTGCCCTCATACATTTGTAGTCTCCTTTATTTAAGCTAAGGAACCTGGTTTGAGAACCAACTTTCTCACCCTCCAACTGAATTTGAAATTGAACCATGTTATGGTCACTCATTCCTAGAGGATCTTTTACTCGGAGATCATTTATTAATCCTGTCTCATTACACAGTATCAGATCTAAGATAGTCTGCTCCCTGGTTGGTTCCACAATGTACTGTTTAAGGAAACTATCTCGGATACATTTTATGAACTCTCCCTCAAGGCTGCCCTGGCCAATTTGCTTTGTCCAGTTATTGCTTTATGGGGGGGTGCGTGGGCGGGGGTGGGGGTGTGGCTTTCCATGATCACCCTTCGTTAGCTCAGAGTATCTCTCTATAATGTTCTCAAGAAAGGCAGGTAACTCCGTCTCGTCGAAGGCGGGTGCCCTCAACCTCCCATCTCTGTTCCTGTGCTTTGATTTTTAAAAATCTTTTCCATAATATTTATGTTGTTATGATTTTTGCTTTGCAAAATATTTTTTTTCTTCAAACTGTCGAATTATTAGTTGTTATGAATACTTTTTAACTCTGTAATATGTTTTTAAAGTAACTGCCCATCGACTAGCTTGCTGATCCTTTTTACTCTCTCTCCCTCTTCATCAACTCACTGCGCATGCACTGGTGACCCCTGACCCCCGAAATTGCGGGTAAAATGCTTCTGCGGAAAAAACTGGGAAAAGAAATCGCACATGCGCAGTTAATTGCCGCACCATCCATCGAAGAGAATGTCAATTTGGATCGACTATTACGTAACATACCACCCACTGCAGACCGTTGGCATACTGGCGACATAACGGCGAAAAAAAAATTGACCATTTTTGTCCAATTTGGTCTCGGCGGTATGCAGGTGGTTTGAAACGACACACCGCAGGCATACCGCCAAGAAATGGGCGGACCTTATGTAATGACCAATTTCGGGCCCACAGTGTTATGTGTTTCCTGCCTCATTATCTGTGATTGGTTGCAAGCTGGGGGATTGTTCTTCATTTATCAGCAGTATCACTGCCAGGTTTTTTTTTGCCTCTCTCTCTCTCTGCATGTCAACGCGAAAGATTCTTATTTTAAACTGGCAAAGCTTTCAGCTCCCACGGTGATGATAACGATGGGATCAATTTATTCTGTTGCTGTGAACAATTCACAGATGTCTTAGTTTTAACCAGGGGGTGTATTGTGAAAGATCTCGGGCTTCCTTTTAGCGTTCCTGGCCAGTATTTACCTCTTGACTCACACCAATAAATCAGCCTATCTGGCCATTAGCAGATTGCTGTTTGTAGGACCTTGCTGTGCGCAAATTGGCTGCTGCATTTCCTACATTACAGCAGTGACTGCACGACAAAAATAATTCATTCAATGTAAAGCGCTTTTGAACGTCTTGAGGCCATGAAAGGCGCTATATAAATGCAAGTATTTAATTCTTTATGTTTTCCCTTGCTGGCTAGCAGATTTTCCATGGCAAATGCTCACGGTAAGTAGGAGGGTAGTGTGCTGCTGTACGTCGAGAGGAGCATAGCTCAGTTGGTGTTATGCCCACCTACCTCACCTGACTAAGAAACTTGTGAGTTCAAATCCTGCTTCAGGGGCTTGAGCACAAAATCTTGGTTGATGCTTCAGTGCAGCACTGGGAGAGTGCTACATTTTCTGTGGAGCCGTCTTGGATCAGAGGCCCTGTCTGTTTTCTCATGGACATAAAAGATCCCACGGCATTATGTCAAAGAAGAGCAGGGGAGTTCTCCCTGGTGTTCTGGCCAATATTTATCCCTTAACCAACACCCCTAAAACAGATTCTCTGGTCATTATCACATTGCTGTTTGGCTGCCACATTTCCCACATTAGGATGAGAACACATGTATGAGACTTTGAAATTCAAGGGGCTGCTGAACAAAGGGCCAATATTGGTCAGTGAGCTCAGGGGTGATGGGGGAACAAGACCTGACACGGGTTAGGATATTTTGGATGTGCTCAAATAAATGGAGGTGGGAGACTGGCCAGGAGGGCATTGGAATAGTCGAGTCTGGAGGTAACAAAAGCATGGATGAGGATTTCAACAGCTGATGGGGTGGAGTAGTGGCAGAGACGGGTGATATTATGGAGGGGGAAGTCGGTGCTCTCCGTGATATCGAGGATATGGGGTCAGAAGCTCAGCTTAGGGTCAAACAGGACGCCAAGATTGCAAACAGTCTGCTTCAGCCTGAGGCAGTGGCCAGGAAGAAGGATGGAATTGATGGTGAGGGAACAGTGTTTTTGGCAGGAGATGAAGACAATGGCTTTGTTCTTTCCAATGCTTAATTGGAGGAAATTGTAGCTCATCCAGGACTGGATGTCGGACAACACAGAGGCAGTGGAGGATTTTAGAGAGATGGCTGTGAGGTAGAGCTGTGTATTGTCAGCGTACAGCATTGTGTTTTTGGATGATGTCGCCAAGAAGCAGCATGTAGATGAGAAATAGGAAGGGGGGTCAAGGGTATATCTTTGGTGGACTCCAGAGTTAATGGGGCAGGAGTGGGAAGAGAAGCCACCGCAGGATAGCTAAGAATGGAAATAGGCAAAGGCTGTCCCATCCAGAGGAAAGGTGTTGGAGGAATTCGGTGTGGAGGGATAATTCACTATGGTTACAGTCACATCGGATGTCATTTGTGACTTAAATAAGGGCTGTTTCAGTGCTGTGGCTGAGGTGGGAATCTGATTGCAAAGGTTCAAACATGGGGTTGGGGGAAAGGCGGTCATGAATTTAAGAGGTGAAAACATGTTCAAGAACTTTGGACTTGAAAAATAGAACATAGGGCCCGAAATCGGTGAAACACAAGGCCCGCCCAAGTACCGCCCAAAGACCACTGATGGTCACCGAGGAATCGGGCGGTACTTTGCCAGGAAGATTCCACTAAAAGAGGCAGCAGTATTTCCCGGCGGCAAAATAACGGCTTACGGTGTCAATCTGGGCGGCAGCAGGAGGGAACTCTCAATCTCGGCGGCAAAGTCTCATGCCGCCCAAGTACCGCCAAGGATGGAGTCGGGCCCAGGAGGGTGGAAGACCTGAAAATAAAAATTATTACAAAGAGAAAAAAACACCAGAACACCTTCAGGGGACCACATGCAGGTAAGTTGCTGTAAAAAAATGTTTTTTAAAAATGTTCACAAACCTTTTCTTGCAGGTCTTCGTACTTATCATCGAGGTTAGACCTACCTCCATGCAGCGGTCCTTCCCCCTGCTGGCACCAACTCCCGCCCGCACCAAACTGGCAGCTTGGTGGGCGGGAGGTCACTTACGCTACTTGACCACCAGCAGCCGTCAATGGGCGGTTCCCGGCAGTACTCCCCTCCCGCCCGCTCCAGCCCAAGTGGAAACTAACCCAGAGAGGAGAACGAAGAAAAAACTCAGTGGCAGTCAGCGGCAGTAGGCGGTAAGGCCATCAATATCGGGGCCATGTTTTAAAGGTGGAAGATGTGCTGCTTTATTACATTAGAGGACTCCATAAGCAAACTGTTATAGGAAGTACATACTGTGATATATTCTCTACAACATCATAAACACAAAGACTATAAGATGGCTCTTACCACAGGAACTTCTCAGGTGACCTGTCACCTGATACCTTTATTGTATTTACAGCAATGGCTGCATTACAGCAGTAGTCCACTAGATAGAGCTATATAAAACACTTCTTCCTCCTTAATGAGGAAGTAATTATAACAATTATCATACATAACTTACATGGTTACACATAACAAAAGATATGGACTTATTTTGCCATATTTACAAATCAAACTTAACCACTGGTTTTCTGTTTCGAAAAGGATACAATTGCTCTCGAACAGAACTTCCTAAACATGATGTTGAACTTAGATTCATTCTAGGCTGATCCTGAGGAAATTTTTTCCCCAAGGAATGCCCTTGATCTACATTTGAACTCTCAACAACTTCAGACTGTTTGTCTGCCTGACTCGGATTCAGACTTAAATTCTGATTTTCTCTTGAACTTGTTTCTAGTACATTTGATGTAGTTAAGGCTATTGGTACTGTACTTGTAATGAGACTATTTGATGAGTCAGAAAGAATTGAATCATTCCAACCTTCAACTACATCTGGAGGCAAAATATGATCAATGTGAACAAACCTAACCTGTCCATGATCAAATATCCTGACCAAATATGTACGAGGGCCACATATCTTCACTATTCTTCCTGGTAACCACTTTAACCATTTATGTTGATGGTTCTTCACTCTCACCTTCTGATTTAATTTCACACTTCCCTCTCTTACTCTAATTCTATCATGATTCTCTTTCTGTCTTGATTGTTTCTGTTCTACGGACTGTGCCATGTTTGGCTTTAACAACGAGAACCTGGTTTGTGGCTGTCGTTTGAGAAACAACTCTGCTGGTGTTCTACTAGTAGTTGTATGAGGAGTATTACAATAAGTAATTAAAAAATTAGCCAATTTGTGGTCCAATGACAACTGTTGTTTCTTTGGATTTGGATCCAACATTTGTTTGATGAGGGCATGTTTTACAATTTGTACAGTGCGCTCTACTGCACCATTCGAAGCAGGATGGTATGGTGGGACCTTGGTATGTTTCACACCATTTTTGCTCGTGAACTGTGCAAATTCTTCTGAACAAAATTGTGGCCTGTTATTAGACACAATCTCTCCTGGGACGCCATATGAAGAAAATAATCTTTGCAAATTGTCTAGTGTTTTACTTGTTATTTTCCACAATGGAAACACTTCTATTCACTTTGAATGACTATTAATCACAATGAACAATTTCTGTCCTACTAGCTCAGCAAAATCCAGATGTAACCTTTGCCACACCCTGGGAGGCCATTTCCATGGCTGTAATGGTACTAATAGTGGTTTCTTGCTTACCAATTGACATGTCATACACTGGCTAACGATGTACTCTATATCTTTATCTAGATCTGGCCACCATAACTAACTGTGTGCAAAACTCTTGGTCAAGTACATTCCCAAGTGCTGGTCATGAAGGTCTCCTAATAATTTGGACCTGAATTTATTTGGTATAAACACTCTTGCACCCCACATGATCAAATATTTATCCATGGACAATTCATTCCTATGAATGAAGAATGGATGGATATCTTCCTCGGATACCTGGTTTGGCCAGCTATTTGCTATTTAATCATACACCTTTGACATAACTGGGTCACATTTGGTTGCTTTACCAATCTCCTCAGCTGTGACTGGCAGTTCATCATTGTATGAAAAATAGAACACTTTTTCCCTATCAGGTGTAACCTGTGATGGGGAAGGCAACCGAGACATAGCATCAGCATTACTGTGATCAGCTGATTGTCTGTATTCAATGTCATAAGTATAGGCTAAAAAATCAAAGCCCACCTCTGCATTCGAGCTGCAGCTAAGGTTGGAACTGGGGTCTTTGGATGGAGGATTGCAGTCAGGGGCTTATGGTCCATAATGATAGTAAACTTATGACCATACAAATATTTGTGGAACTTCTTGACCTGAAAAATTAATGCCAAAGCTTCCCTTTCAATTGGCGCATAATTACGCTTACTGCCACTGAGAGTGCATGAAGAAAAAGCAATTGGTCTCTCCACCCTATTACATAGTACATGAGAGATGACTGTCCCAACTGCATATGGAGAGGTGTCACATGCTAGCTTGATCTCCTTAGATACGTCATAGTGAACTAACATGGTGCTCTCTACCAACTGGCTTTTACACTCCTTGAATGCTGCATCGCATTCTTCTGACCACTTCTAATGGACCTGATTTTTCAACAGCTCATTCAGTGGATGTAACACTGTCACCAAATTTGATAGGAACTTCCCATAATAGATCAAAAGACCCAAAAATGATTGAAGTTGAGTGACATTCCTGGGAGTGGGTGCATTTCTGGTTGCACCAGCTTTCCCTTGGTTGGATGTAAACCATCTTTGTCTACTCTGTGCCCTAAGTTCGCCACTGAGTTTTGAAATAACTCACACTTGCGAGCTATCACTCGTACCCTGAAGTCCTCAAACCCACATTCACTATGTTATTATGGATTTGCCTCTTTGGTGCTGAAATGAGTATGTCATCTAAATAACATACTACCCCTTCAATACCTTATAAAATCTGATTCATCACCCCTTGGAATATGGTGGGGGTGGAAGACACTCCAAATGGTAGCCTATTGATATAGGCCTAGATGAGTATTTATAGTCAAGCATGACTTAGACTCCTCATCTTGCTCAAGTTGTAAATAGGCATTCGTAAGATCCAACTTTGAGAAGATCTGACCACCTGTCAGCGTTGTGAACAAATCTTTTACATTTGGCAATGTATTTGGGAGATTATCCTCTGGAACCTGGTTTACAATTACATTATAATCACCACACAACCTTACTTTACCATCTGACTTAGGCACAACAATGGGAGGAGCATAAATACATTGATCTATCTTACAGCTGATGTTCTCAGTCTCTAATCTTTTGTTCTTACACAACTTTCTCCTTGAGTGCATATGGTACAGGAAGTGGCTTGCAGTAAACTGGTCTAGCGTCCTTCTGTACTCTGACACTCGCCTTGAAGCCTTAGATCGGACTGCCAGTTTCGCAGAACACGTTTGGATACTTCTTGGTGGCATCATTCTTCAAGGCAAATCTTGTTTCAACAGGATAAATTTCATTCCAATCCAGCTTCAGTGATCCCAACCAATTTTTATTTAGTAAGGCAGGCTTGTCTCCTGCCACTACTAAGAAAGGCAAGCTCTGAAATTGACTCTTGTATTTCACCAGTACAATGATACATCCTACCACAGGAATGTTCTTTCCTGATTAGCTTTGCAGCTCTATCTTTGATTTCTCGAATGGGAAATTACGCAATTTGTTGAGATGTAGTGATTCCGGTACTATGCTCACGGATGCACCAGTGTCAATTTGCATGGGTATCTTAGTTCCTGCAACATCTACTTTGATAATGATACTTTTTGAATCGCTGTTTGATACCCTCGTGCTCCTGATGACATGTATCTCTTCATCTTGTTGGTTTTCTTCCATGCTATATACGCTCTGGGGATTTCTACTTATAGCCTTGAAAGTTGGTTTACTCTTCAGTCATGCCTTCGCATGATGCCCGGTTTTCCTGCAGAAGAAACGCTCTGCCTTCACATCTGGACAACTTTGAGCAAAGTGTTGTCCTAGGCACCGACAGCATGACTTCAATGTATTGTTATCTTGGCCAGTTGCTGAGGCCTTGGGGCCCAACTGCCTTTTTCTTTTAACCTGCAGGCGATTCACCTCGGTTGTCTGACGACTGGAAATGGTAAGAAATTCTCGGCAATATTGGTTGGCCATATCCATTAACACAGCTGTCTGACAAGCTAAATCAAAAGTCAAGTTAGGAGTTGTCAACAACTTTCTTCTGATTGCTTCAGTCCTGAAGATTTCCGAAATGACAGTGAATAGACAGCTTCTTTAATGCTACGATGTACTCACTGATACATTTGTCAATTAACTGACCTCGTGTTCCAAAATGATAACTTTCAGAAATTTCCAGGGGCTCAGGACTCTAGTGCTGTTCTAACTTCCTTAGAATCTCCATAAGTGATGTATTCTTTGGCTTGAGGGGAACAATCAATTTTTTCAGGGTTTCATACAGCTCGGGGTCTACTTCAGTTAAGAAAATAGTTTGTTTTCTTTCCAACACCACCTGGTTACGGTTTTCATCATCGGGGACTTCGATGATATTATTCATGGTGAAAAACATTTCTAGCTGCTCCACATATGGTCCAAAAGTCTCTTGTTCGCGTTGAATCTCCCCCAAGCACCAATTATTACCATAGGCGCAGCCATCTTGACTGCCAGTTCAGCCAAGTGTGCTGTAATTTACTTTGAATTTTTAGCTGTTCTGCAACACACATGACCTCTGTAGTTTCTCTGTCGTTTGGCTGGAATCATCCACCAGCAAAAATGTCAGCTTGTGCATCCAGGAATCCGATCTTACATCACCAAATGTGATATATTCTCTCCGACATCATAAACACACAGACTACAAGATGGCTCTTAACACGGGAACTTGCCATGTGACCTGTCACCTGATGCCTTTATTGTATTTACAGCAATGGCTGCATTACCACAGTAGTCCACTAGCTGGAGCAGTAGTCCACTAGATGGAGCTATATATTACACATACTGTATGCAAGACTTTTAATATATTACTAGTTGATTCCCAGTGGTACTGTTTTTCAGAGGTTAGCCCAGGGGGTCACCAGGTGTGTGGCTGACCTTACTGGTGACCTGGGTGGGTACACCACAAAATATTTTTGTATTCTGTGCTCCTGCACCCGCTCGCACTGCTCTCTGAAGTAGTAGGCCTCCACGCTGCTCCCGGGCCGCCGCACCTCTGCTCCTTTTATGGCCCCGACCTGCCGCTGGTGTTCTCGCGCAGGTCAGGGCCTCCATGCTGCTCCCGGGCTGCTGCACCAGGAGGGCGACGACAGCGAAGAGTGATGTCATCAAGATCCAGGTCGGTGATTGGAGCGTGGGCAGATACAGCAGGAGCGGCGAGAGACTGTGGAGGGATGTGATCGGGGCCCAGGAGAGGCGGGAGTTCGGGGCCAGAGGCAGCACGGGCCAGCCCACACTGCGATATGTGTGCACACTCGGTCCGTGCAGCAGAGCAGGTCTCCAGTCGTCTTGGATAACCCTTGCCACTGGACCAAGACCGAGCTCTGTCAAGCCCGTGTGGTGGCTGGTTTGCAACGGCCACCACATGTTAAAAAAATCCACCCACAGGCATCTTCAGGATATAGTTCAGGACCTGGAATATTAGGTCCTTCATTGAAACACCTGTGAAGTCATCCTTTTTTGGCATGGAAGCAAGTCATCCTCATTTCGAGGGACTGCCTATGATGATGATGAGTAGTGGGAGGAGGTCTCCAAGACTATCTTAGTATTTGCAGTGAGTCTCTGGGAAAGTGTGAATATTTGAGGGGCTCCCTGCTAGTGAGTCAGTATTTTTAAGGGCTTGACTGAGTGGGAAAGAACATGGCAAATGAAATACAATGTGGGAAAGTGTGAAGTCATCCACTTTGGTCGGTAAAACAAAAGAGCAGAAGATTTTTTGAATATGGTTAACATCCAGGTACAGCAAGCAATTAGGAAAGCAAATGGTATGTTAGCATTTGTTACAAAAGGATTAGGGAAAAGGTGATAGAAATTGCTCCCCACTCAAAACAGGGCCCTCCCGCCCCATTTTGTTGATTTTTACCGCAGCTGAGGTTCAGGTCACCTCTTGAGCGACATTCGGCTCTTTGTTGTTTTTTTTTCCCCTTGGATCCGGAAGTCGCTCTTAATGGGGGCGGTGACTACACGAGAGGGGCGGATATGGGACCGTGGCAACACCTGAGGGGCGGAGGTTGGGGGCAGTGCAGAGTGACTGCCGCGATGACATCATCACGACGCCGCGTTACCAGGCTGTTCCCGTCACTTAAAGGCGAGAGTCTCTCTTTGATTTTAAAGCTTTGGCCCAATGCGGGGAGGGTTTCTACCATGCCAGGCTTCCTGTTGGTGGGCCCGGCCGAACCCAGGGGCATAATCGTCGGCCCGACATGGCAGTCGGCCGACCAAAAAAAAACATGGCGACTACGGCAGTGCGTCCTCCCCTTTAAGGGAAACCGCACCGCCATTGCAGAAAGCCGCAGCCTCACTGGACCGCCGGGAAAAAACAGGCTTTGGCACTGCCCGGCAGGCTGAAGATTTTCGGAGGTGAATGTCGCCGTCGGAGGGGTGGAGGGTTAGATCGGCGGTGCGCACGGTCACGACGCGCTTACCACGGATTGGCAGCAGTGGAGCGGTGGTGGGGGAGTTGGAGCAGGGCACCGCCAGGAAAGCCCAGGAGGGCAATTGGGCTATCAGCGGCCATTCCACGAAAAGATGCCGGCCACTCCACTCCGCAGCGTGGTCGCCGATTTGCAGTGCTAACAGGCCTTAAGGCGAGGAGCAATTTCTGCCCCAAGAAGTCTCCTTACCTAAGGAAAGACATACTTGCCTGAGGGGGGAGTGCAACAAAGGTTCATTAGACTGGTTCTTGTGATGAGGGGATTGCCCTGTGAAGAGAGATTAAGCAGACTAAGCCTATATTCACTGGAGTTTAGAAGAATGAAAGGTGACCTAATTGAAATATCTAAAATTCTTAAGGTGCTTGACAGGGTTAATGCTGGGAAAATGTTTTCCCTGGCTGGGGAATCTAGAACACGGGGTCACAGTCACAGAATAAGGAGTCGGCCATTTAGAACTGAGATGAGGAGAAATTTCTTCACTCAGACGGTTGTGAATCTTTGGAATTCTCTATCCCAGAGAGCTGTGGATACTCAGTCGTTGAGTATATTTAAGACAGTGGTCGCTAGATTTTTGAGAACTAAGGGAATTACGGGATATGGGGACAGTGCGGGAGGGTGGAGTTGAAAGAGAGATCAGCCATGATCTTTTTGAAAGGCAGTGCAAATGGTCTACTCCAGCTCCTATTTCTTATGTTCTTATGATCTTGTCAGTATTTGCAGGGGTTCCCCAGGAGTGTGCAAATATTTGCAGGGTATCCCAACAGTGTGCCTCAATATCTGCACGTAATCCCGGGTATATGTCAATATTTGTAAGGGTTCCCCAAGCGTGTCCCAGTATTTACAGGGGTTCCCAGGAGTGTGCTAATATTTGCAGAGGGTCCCGGGGAGTGTGCCAATATTTACAGGGGTTTCCCAGGAGTGTGCCAATATTTACAAGGTGTTCCCCGGGAATGTGCCAATATTTACAAAGGTTCACTGGGAGTGTGCCAATATTGACAAGGGTTCCCCAGGAGTGTGCCAATATTTGCAGGGGTTCCCCGGGAGCATGCTAATATTTGCAGGGGTTCCCCGGGAGCGTGCTAATATTTGCAGGGGTTGCCCAGGAGTGTGCCAATATTTACAGGGGTTTCCCAGGAGTGTGCCAATATTTATAGGGGTGCTCTGGGAGTTTGGCAATATTTACAGGGGTTCCCCGGAAGTGTGCCAATATTTACAGGGGTTCCCCGGAAGTGTGCCAATATTTACAGGGGTTCCCTGGGAGTGTGCCAATATTTATAGGGGAGCTCTGGGAGTTTTCCAATATTTACAGGGGTTCCCCGGGAGTTTGCCAATATTTACAGGGGTTCCCCGGGAGTGTGCCAATATTTACAAGGGTTTTCCCGGGAACGTGCCAATATTTACAAGGGGTGCACTGGGAACGTGCCAGTATTTACGGGTTTCCCTGGGAGTGTGGCAATATTTACAGCAGCATCCCTCCACAAAAAGCTTGCTAACCACTGCAGCAGCTGGAGGGCACTGGGACCAGATCTAGCTCCCCATCTCTGAGATTGGGCCTGTGAGTGAAACGTTAATGAGACCATCAAAACTTAATAAAGGCTCGGTGAACCTCTCCGGATCATTGCAAACAGAATTCTGTTTGTTGTGCAAAAATTTGTCTGTTCAGTTTTAAGTTGTTGCTGATTGTTTTTCGTGACAGAATTTATGAGGCGGCCCAGCGTTGCAGAATAATTTGCTTCACCTCTGCCCGTGAACACGCGATGTTCTTGCTCCTCAACACAAGGTCAGCTCATTTACATAATTACCCATTGCCTCGGTGCATCTTTCAAGAAGCTATGTTAACAGATGGCAATAGGCAGAGTAGGCTGCCCAAGGTATTTTATTCCCAACATAGGGGAGAGGTAGTGGGGGGAGCGGGGGAGGGGGTGGTTGTGGTGACTGTGGACAGGCATGGAGGGGCATGTATGGCAAGTGGCTTGCCAACCCTCCAGGACTGCCCCGGAGTCTTCAGGAATTAACGATTCATCTAAGCACAGACTAGTGGGGCCAAATTGTCTGTTTCTGCGCTGTATGTTATATATTTGATGGAATAATCTCCTGGAGCAATTGGAGGGGGAAAAAAAAAATCACATGTACATTTTCTTTGCACACTTTTTTGTTTATTAGCGATAAAAATGGTGGCGATGGTGAGGTGGGAGGGAAGGAAAGTTGTTTTGCTGGATGTAGCTGTTGGTGGCGGGAGGTCATGTGATGAAACCGCCAGGTCAACATCCAATGAGAGTTGGCAACCCTCCATGGCATCAATGGCAGGGGTACTGAGGGAATGGGGATGCGGGGGGTGGGGGGGCAGATGGGCAAGCGCAGGAGTTCCTTGAATTGTGTTTTGAATTTAATTCCCTTTAGTGCCCGCTCAAATCGAGCGGTGTGTGGGTGGGCCGATGCTGGGAATAATTGAAAGGAATGTCAGGGGCCTAAAAAGCCGAGCACACGGCTGACCACCTGCTGTGGGATGAACCGACTGCCTCTGGTGTGTTGTAGAATCATAGAATGGTTACAGCACAGAAGGAGTCCATTCGGCCCATCGAGCCCGTGCCGGCTCTCAGCAGGAGCACCTCAGCCAGTCCCACTCCCCCACCCTTTCCACGTAGCCCTGCACATTTTTTTCCCTCAGGTATTTATCCAACTTCCTTTTGAAAGCCATGATTGAGTCTGCCTCCATCACCCTTTCAGGCAGAGCATTCCAGATCCTAACCACTCGCTGCGTAACAACGTTTTTCTTCATGTCGTCTTTGGTTCTTTTGCCAATCATCTTAAATCTGTGTCCTCTGGTTCTCGACCCTTCCGCCAATGGGAACAGTTTCTCTCTATCTAAACCCCTCATGATTTTTGAACACCTCTATCCAATCTCCTCTCAACCTTCTCTACTCTAAGGAGAACAGCCCCAGCTTCTCTTGGTGCAGGCTGCCCAGCCTGAATATGCGCAACGTGATCCAGTGCACTGACCTTCACCATAATTGTCAGCCCCAATATTGTACCTGCAGGCTCATCAATGATTTGATATAAGTTTAACATAATCTCATTGCTTTTGTACTCTATATGTCTGGTTATAAAACCTAGGATTCAAAAGTTTTTTTTAACAAATTTGTCCTTTCACTTTTCAAGGTTCTCTCTGTTTTTCCACTCCTTTTTAAAGTTGTACCATGTTTGCTCTCCTTGTTCTTCCTCCCACAATCACCTTGTATATTTCCGTATTAAATTTAATTCAACATTTGTCTGCTAACCTGTCTATATCCTCACGACATTACTATCCAGTCCGATTCACTGATTATGACGCAGTATTGTTTTGTATACTCTATAAATTTTGCCCCATACCTGTGTCCAGTCCTGTTACATACATTGAGAAAACTAATCATCCCCACATGGGAATTATTTTTATTATTCCCCACTCTAACTGAATTTCCAACAGGCGCTATGATAAAGTTCCACATAGGAGGGAGACGTGTTAATAAAATTGAAGCGTGCGATATTAAAGAGAGTATGGCAGCATGAATGTGCAGTTGGAAGAGACAAATAACCTTCTGGAAATACGAGGGGACCGAGGGTCTAGTGAGAAGGAGGAACTGAAGGAAATCCTTATTAGGCGGGAAATGGTGTTAGGGAAATTGATGGGATGGAAGGCCGGTAAATCTCCTGGGCCTGGTAGTCTGCATCTCAGAGTACTTAAGGAAGTAGCCCGAGAAATAGTGGATGCATTGGTGATCATTTTCCAACAGTCTATCGACTCGGGATCAGTTCCTATGGACTGGAGGGTAGCTAATGTGATACCACTTTTTAAGAAAGGAGGGAGAGAGAAAACGGGTAATTATAGACCGGTTAGCTTTGACATCAGTAGTGGGGAAAATGTTGGAATCAATTATTAAAGATGAAATAGCAACACATTTGGAAAGCAGTGATGGGATCGGCCCAAGTCAGCATGGATTTATGAAAGGGAAATCCTGCTTGACAAATCTTCTAGAATTTTTTGAGGATGTAACTGGTGGAGTGGACAAGGGAGAACCAGTGGATGTGGTGTATTTGGACTTTCAAAAGGCTTTTGACAAGGTCCCACACAAGAGATTGGTGTGCAAAATTAAAGCACATGGTATTGGGGGTAATGTACTGACGTGGATAGAGAATGGGTTGGCAGACAGGAAGCAGAGAGTCGGGATAAACGGGTCCTTTTCAGAATGGCAGGCAGCAACTAGTGGGGTACCACAGGGCTCAGTGCTGGGACCCCAGCTATTTACAATATACATTAATGATTTGGATGAGAGAATTGAGTGTAATATCTCCAAGTTTGCAGATGACACTAAGGTGGGTGGCAGTGTGAGCTGTGAGGAGGATGCTAAAAGGCTGCAGGGTGACTTGAACAGGTTAGGTAAGTGGGCAAACACATGGCAGATGCAGTATAATGTGGATAAATGTGAGGTTATCCACTTTGGTGGCAAAAACACGAAGGCAGAATATTATCTGAATGGCAGCAGATTAGGAAAAGGGGAGGTGCAGCAAGAGCTGGATGTCATGGTACATCAGTCATTGAAAGTTGGCATGCAGGAACAGCAGGCGGTGAAGAAGGCAAATGGTATGTTGGCTTTCATAGCTAGGGGATTTGAGTATAGGAACAGGCAGGTCTTACTGCAGTTGTACAGGGCTTTAGTGAGGCCTCAACTGGAATATTGTGTTCAGTTTTGGTCTCCTAATCTGAGGAAGGACATTCTTGCTATTGAAGGAGTGCAGCGAAGGTTCACCAGACTGATTCCCGGGATGGCAGGACTGACATATGAGGGAGACTGGATCGACTGGGCCTGTATTCACTGGAGTTTAGAAGGATGAGAGGGGATCTCATAGAAACATAAAATTCTGACGGGACTGGACAGGTTAGATGCAGGAAGAATGTTCCCGATGTTGGGGAAGTCCAGAACCAGGGGACATAGTCTAAGGATAAGGGCTAAGCCATTTAAGACTGAGGTCTTCACTCAGAGAGTTGTTAACCTGTGGAATTCCCCACTGCAGAGAGTTGTTGGTGCCAGTTCATTGGATATATTCAAGAGGGAGTTAGATAAGGCCCTTATGGCTAAAGGGATCAAGGAGTATGGAGAGAAAACAGGAAAGGGGTACTGAGGTGAATGATCAGCCATGATCTTATTGAATGGTGGTGCAGGCTCGAAGGGCCGAATGGCCTACTCCTGCACCTAGTTTCTATGTTTCTATGTTTATCGGAACATAGCAACAGGAGTTGGCCATGAAGCCCCTTCAGCCTTTTCTGCCATTCAATGAGATCACGGCTGGTCTGTATCTCAACCCCATTTACCCTTTCCTCCATTTCTCTTGATACCCTTAGCTAACAAATGATCTGTCAATCTCAGTTTAGAAAACTCCACTTTATCTCAGCATCTACCGCCTGTTGGGGGAGCGAATTCCAGATTTTGACTACCCTTTGTGTGAAGAAGTGCTTCCTGATTTCAGATGGATTAAGAAGATAAAACAGAGTTAATGGATGTTTTCAGGACTTCAGAAATATAATTAATGGTGTACCCCAGCAGTCAGTGTTTGTACTTCTGTTCTCAATATATATAAATGATCTAGACTTAGATATGGGGGGGGCATAATATCAAGATGCAGACAAATAAAAATGGGGAGCCATGTAATGTTATTTCCTATGCAAATCATTGAGTGGACCACAATTAGAATATTGTGTTTAGTTATGTTTTTCTTATTTATTCTGAGCATATGGGTGTTGCTGGTGGGGCCATCATTTTTGCCCATCTATAGTTTCCCTGAAGAAGGTGGTGGTGAACCTTCCTCATGAACCAATGCAGTCCATATAATGAACGGTGCTCCCACAGTGCTGCTCGGTAGGGAGTTTTGACCCAGCGACAATGAAGGAAGGGCGATACGTACCCGTCAGGATGGTGCGTACTTGGAGGAGAATTGGAGGTTATGGTATTCCGATGCCTGTGGTGGAGGTCGTGGGTTTGAGGGGTGAGGAGAATGCCTTGGTGAGTTGCTGCATTGCATCCTGTGGCTAGTACACACTATGGCCACGGTGCAGTTAGAGAGTGGATGGGCTCCATACTTTAGCAAGGATGTCAAGTCCATGGAGAGGGCAGAATTTTCTTTTCAGGAGGATGATGCCAGAGGTGAAGAGACTTTAGTTATAAGGAAAATTAGAGAAACTGTGGTTAGGTCCTAATGATTAAAAAAAATACCCCCTTCTATTTCATTAATTCATGGGATGTGGGCATCGCTGGCAAGGCCAGCATTCATTGCCCATCCCTAATTGCCGTTGAGAAGGTGGTGATGAGCTGCCTTCTTGAACCGCTGCTGTCCATGAGGTGAAGGCACATGATTCTATTTGGATTGTGGAAATGGTGAAAGGAGAGAGAAATTGATGGGATTTGAACCCTGGTTACATCGCAAGTGCTTTTGTCTCCTGAGCTTGTGAGTATGGGATTCGAATCAATTCCGACCTTTATTGAGAGAAAATCCCAGAGAACCACAGTAATGGTTCCTGCAGTCTGATATTCAGGTCCCCGATTCAAATTCCCAGTCCACATTTTTTTCTTTATACCACCTGGGCAGTAAGCAAATGAAGCAACTCGCCTGCCCATTGGACAGCCTGCCTGATATCCATTCCATTGACATCAATGGGACGAAAATCAGGTGGGCTCGAAAACGAGCAGATCTTTCGCTCCACCAGATTACCACCCAGGCTCTGAAGGTGAAGCTGGCCCCCCTCAGACTGCTGCAGTGCAGAAGGAGAACCATTTGGCCCAACGCATCTGTGCTGGCTCTCTGAAAGAGCTATCCACTTTGCCACATTCCCCTGACCTGTCCCATACTCTTTAAAGTCATTTATTTTTCAATTATTTATCCTCTTTCCTAATTTAAAAGTTATAACAGATTCTGCTTCGGGCATTCCACGTCCTAACAACCTTCTCTGTACAAATATATATATCGATATATTTCTCCTCACCTCTCCCTTCATTCTTTTGGTGATGATCCTCGAGTTACTGACTCTGTCTCGCCAACCAGTAGAAATATGTTTTTTTTTTATTTTCCTTTTCGATACCCTCATCATTTTGGGGCCGTTGTTTGGTTGTTGTCCAATGTAAAGACACCTGCTGCTAGCACTCTTTTTTCTATTTATTTGTTCATGGGATGTGGGCCCATCCCTAATTGCCCTTGAGAAGGCAGCCTTATACAACTGAATGACATGCTAGGCCATTTCAGAGTCAACCACTTTGCTGTGGGTCGAGAGTCACATTTGGCCAAAACAGGTATGGGCAGCAGATTTCCTTCCCGAAAGGACATTAGTGAACCAGATGGGTTTTTACAACAATACACGAGATTCATGGTCACCATTATTAATATTATCTTTCTATTCCAAATTAAAATCACTGAATTCAAATTTTCCCAGCTGCCTTGGTGGGATTTGAACTCATGCCTTCAGATCATTAGCTCAGATCACTGGATGACTATTCCAGTAACATAACCACTATGCTACTGTACCCAAATTACCTTAAATTTAGAGCTAGACCATTTAGGCCATGATGTCAGGAATCACTTCTTCACAGAAAAAGCTGTTGAGGCTGGGGGTCAATTGAAAACTTCAAAACTGAGATTGATAGATTTTTGTTCGTAAGGATATTGGGGGCTACGGAGCCAAGGTGGGTAAATAAGTTAAAATGCAGATATTGGCAATGGTTCTGCAACAGTTAAGAACATAAGAACATAAGAATTAGTAACAGGAGTAGGCCATCTAACCCCTCGAGCCTGCTCCGCCACTCAACAAGATCATGGCTGATCTGGCCGTGGACTCAGCTCCACTTACCCGCCCGCTCCCCATAACCCTTAATTCACTTATTGGTTAAAAATCTATCTATCTGTGATTTTAATACATTCAATGAGTTAGCCTCAACTGCTTCTTTGGGCAGAGAATTCCACAGATTCACAACCCTCTGGGAGAAGAAATTCCCTCTCAACTCGGTTTTAAATTGGCTCCCCCGTATTTTGAGGCTGTGCCCCCTTGTTCTAGTCTCCCCGACCAGTGGAAACAAAATCTCTGCCTCTATCTTGTCTATCATTATTTTAAATGTTTCTATAAGATCACCCCTCATCCTTCTGAACTCCAACGAGTAAAGACCCAGTCTACTCAATCCATCATCATAAGGTAACCCCCTCATCTCCGGAATCAGCTTAGTGAATCGTCTCTGTACCCCCTCCAAAGCTAGTATATCCTTCCTTAAATAAGGTGACCAAAACTGCACGCAGTACTCCAGGTGCGGCCTCACCAATACCCTGTACAGTTGCAGCAGGACCTCCCTGCTTTTGTACTCCATCCCTCTCGCAATGAAGGCCAACATTCCATTCGCCTTCCTGATTACCTGCTGCACCTGCAAACTAACTTTTTGGGATTTATGCACAAGGACCCCCAGTCCCTCTGCACCTCAGCATGTTGTAATTTCTCCCCATTCAAATAATATTCCCTTTTACTGTGTTTTTTTCCAAGGTGGATGACCTCACATCTGCCAAACGATTTGCTTAACCTATCTTAATCTCTTTGCAGCCTCTCTGTGTCCTCTACACAACCCGCTTTCCCACTAATCTTTGTGTCATCTGCAAATTTAGTTACACTACACTCTTCCCCCTCTTCCAGGTCATCTATGTATATTGAAAACAGTTGTGGTCCCAGCACCGATCCCTGTGGCACACCACTAACCACCGATTTCCAACCCGAAAAGGACCCATTTATCCCAACTCTCTGCTTTCTGTTAGCCAGCCAATTCTCAATCCATGCTAATACATTTCCACTGACTCTGTGTACCTTTATTTTCTGCAGTAGTCTTTTATGTGGCACCTTATCAAATGCCTTTTGGAAATCTAAATACACCACATCCATCGGTACACCTCTATCCACCATGCTCGTTATATCCTCAAAGAATTCCAGTAAATTAGTTAAACATGATTTCCCCTTCATGAATCCATGCTGCGTCTGCTTGATTGCACTATTCCTATCTAGATGTCCCGCTATTTCTTCCTTAATGCTAGCTTCAAACATTTTCCCCACTACAGATGTTAAACTAACTGGCCAATAGTTACCTGCCTTTTGTCTGCCCCCTTTTTTAAACAGAAACGTTACATTAGCTGCTTTCCAATCCGTTGGTACCTCCCCAGAGTCCAGAGAATTTTGGTAGATTATAACGAATGCATCTGCTATAACTTCCGCCATCTCTTTTAATACCCTGGGATGCATTTCATCAGCACCAGGGGACTTGTCTATCTTGAGATCCATTAGCCTGTCCAGCACTGCCCCCCTAGTGATAGTGATTGTCTCAAGTTCCTCCCTTCCCACATTCCTGTGACCAGCAATTTTTGGCATGGTTTTTGTGTCTTCCACTGTGAAGACCGAAGCAAAATGATTGTTTAATGTTTCAGCCATTTCCACATTTCCCATTATTAAATCCCCCTTCTCATCTTCCAAGGGACCAATATTTACTTTAGTCACTCTTTTCCGTTTTATATGTCGGTAAAAGCTTTTACTATCAGTTTTTATGTTTTGCGCAAGTTTACTTTCATAATCTATCTTTCCTTTCTTTATTGCTTTCTTAGTCATTCTTTGCTGTCATTTAAAATTTTCCAATCTTCTAGTTTCCCACTAACCTTGGCCACCTTATACGCATTGGTTTTTAATTTGATACTCTCCTTTATTTTCTTGATTATCCACAGCTGGTTATCTCTTCTCTGACCGCCCTTCTTTTTCACTGGAATATATTTTTGTTGAGCACTATGAAAGAGCTCCTTAAAAGTCCTCCACTGTTCCTCAATTGTGCCACCGTTTAGTCTGTGTTCCCAGTCTACTTTAGCCAACTCTGCCCTCATCCCATTGTCGTCCCCTTTGTTTAAGCATAATACGCTCATTTGAGACACTACTTCCTCACCCTCAATCTGTATTACATATTTAACCATACTGTGATCACTCATTCCAAGAGGATCTTTTACTAGGAGATCGTTTATTATTCCTGTCTTATTACACAGGATCAGATCTAAGTTATGTTGTTGGACTAGTTATCTACAGGCCTGGAGACATGAGTTCAAATTTCACTGTGGCAAATTTGAATTCAGTTCACTAAATCTAGAATAAAATGCTAGTATCAGTAATGGTGACCATGAAACTACTGGACTGATGTAAACACCTGTCAGGCTCACCAATGTCCTTTGCGAAAGAAATCTGTTGCCCTTACCCGGGACCACTCAGCTTCTGATCTCATTACAGCTTTGGTCTAAACATGGACAATAGAGCTGGATTCCCGAGGTGGGCAATGTTCCCTGTGAATGTTCTGCACGGCCTGTTTATTTTAGTGCGTGGTCCCTTTAAATTTCTGCGCATGCGCAGTATTCACAATAGAGAAGCCAGTCAGCGGCCTGTGCGGGACATTTCTCTTATTGCCCGGCTGTGCAGCTTAGAGAGAACATTGAAGGTGAGATGAGGGTGACTGCCCTTGTCATCAAGATAGCATTTGACTGAGTGTGGCATCAAGGAGTCTTAGTAAATTTGATGACAATGGAGATCAGGGGGCAAACTCTCTACTGGCTGGAGTCATACCTAGCACAAAGGAAGAAGGTTGTGGTTGTTGGATGCCAATCATTTCAGCTCCAGGACATCGCTACAGGAGTTCCTCAGGGCAGTATCCTAGGCCCAACCATCTTCAGCTGCTTCATCAATGACCTTCCCTCCATCATAAGGTCAGAAGTGAGGATGTTCACTGATGATTGCACAGTGATGAAGCAGTCTGTGCCCACATGCCTGGCTGACATTCAGGCTTGGGCTGATATGTGGCAAGTAACATTCGCACCAAACACTAATACAAAAGAAAAATACTGCGGATGCTAGAATCTGACGAAGGGTCATCGACCCAAAACGTTAACTCTGCTTCCTCTCTCCACAGATGTTGCCTGACCTGCTGAGATTTCCATCATGTTCTGTTTTTATTCGCACCACACAAGTTGCCAGGCAATGACCTGCCAAGAAAGATTCTAGCCACTTCCCCTTGACTTTCAACAGCATTACCATCGCCAAATCCCCCATCATTAACATCCTGGGGATCATTATTGACCAGAAACTTAACTGGACCAGATATATAAATAATGTGGCAACAAGAGCAGGTCCGATGCTGGGTATTCTGCAGTGAATATCTCATCCCCTGACTCCCCAAAGCCTTTCTACCATCGACAAGGCACAAGTCAGGAGTGTGATGGAATACTCTCCACTTGCCTGGATGATTTATCAGCTCCAAAAACACTCAAGAAGCTCAACACCATCCAGGACAAAGCAGCCCGCTTGTTTGACACCCCATTCACCAGCTTAAACATTCACTCCCTCCACCACCGGTGAACTGTGGCTGCAGTGTATACCATTGACAAGATGCACTGCAGCAACTCGCCAAGTCTTCTTCAACAGCACCTCCCAAGCCCGCGACCTCTACCATCTAGAAGGACAAGGGCAGCAGGCACAGGGGTACACCACCACCTCCAAGTTCCCCTCCAAGTCATACACCAACCTGACTTGGAAATATATCGCCGTTCCTTTATTGTCACCGGATCAAAATCCTGGAACTCCCTCCCGAACAGCACCTTGGGAGTACCTTCACCTCACAGACTGCAGCGGTTCAAGAAGGCGGCCACCTTTTCAAGGGCAGTTAGGAATGGGCAATAAATGCTGGCCTTGCCAGCGACGCCCACATCTCGAGAATGAATAATAGCAAAGCCACAATGTAATTGAATGACGGAACAGGCTCGAGGGGCTGAATAGCTGACAGACAGTCTATAGGAACTTGACAGTGAAATGTAAATGTTATATATTATTACAGCTGCAGAATATCCCACAAGAGATGCACACATCAGTAAGGGAAGATTTCCTAAAAAGAATAGGTCAACGCTTTGAAGTGGTGAAAACTGACTAATAATTCGCAGATATATGAAATAAAAAATTCTCACGTCAAAGGGTGGGGAATATTTTCTGAGCTGAGAGTGATTTAGTATTTTTATATGCAGTATTAGACTCATGGCTCATTCTGTATTGGAAAGAATGTGCGATTGATTTTTGACTGATGTCCTTGAACTACTGGCACCAAAGTTTATAATATGAGTAAGTATACAAGGACACGATTTCCACCTCCCCAGTCTGCTGTGTTGTTTTAAGCTATATAAATATTCCAGTTCACAAGATCAAAAGATATATATAAAGGAGAAAGGCTATTCAGGTCATCTAACTCATCCATCATGCAAACCTTCAGTTTCATTCGTTCTCGGGATGTGAGCCTCACTGACAAGGCGCCCATCCCTATTTGCCCTGAGAAGGTGGTGGTGGGCCTATTTCTGTTTGATTCAGCTGAGCGGCTTGCGAGGCCGCTTCAAGGGGAAGTTAAGAGCCAACAACAACAGCAACTTGCATTAAGAGAGCGCTTTTAACGTAGTAAAACTGTCCCAAAGTGCTTCACAGCAACGTAATCAAACAAAATTTGACACCAAGCCACAAAAGGTGATATTAGGACAGGTGACCAAAAGCTTGGTCAAAGAGGCAGGTTTTAAGGAGCGATTTAAAGAAGGAGATAGAGACGGAGAGGTTTAGAGAGGGAATTCCAGAGCTTAGGGCCTAGGCAACTGAAGGCACGGCCACCAATGGTGGAGCAATTAAAATTTGGGATTCCCAAGAGGCCAGAATTGGAGAAGCGCAGAGATCTCCCAGGGAGGTGGGTGTTGCAGGGCTGAAGAAGATTAAAGATATAAGGATGGGGCAAGACCTTGGAGGAATTTAAACACAAGGATGAGAATTTAAAAAAATCAAAGTGCTGCTGCTTGAATGTGGAACTGGAATCAAATGTAGGCCAGGCTGTGTAAGGACAGCAGGCTTTCATCCTTAAAGGATATTAGTGAACCAGTTGGGCTTTCATGACAATCTGACAGCTTCATGCTGCCTTCAGCTGTCGACCCGAAGCTCTGGAATTCCCTCACTTTCACTGACACCAGCTTTTTATTTCCAGATTTAAAAAAAACTGAATTCAAATTCTCAAACTGCCACAATGGGATTTGAACTCATGTTCTACTGATTTATTAGTCCAGGCTTCTGGATTACTAGTCCTGTAACACAACACTATGTGGCATTTGCCAGTCAATGTTCTCATGAAACTCTTCCTGGCACCAGATTTAAATTTGCCTTTTGCCACTTAGGACTTATGCCCCCGTGTCCTGCGTTGATGACTTAATATGAATTAAGTGTTCCAGCTTCACCTCGTCCATACCACTTAACATCTGTGAGGTCCTCTCTCACTTACCTCCTTTCAAAGCAAAACGCTTTGAAGGAATCTAAGATGCTGCTCAATCTGCCCACGAAGGTAACACTGTAGAAAATTGTGTCAAATCCGGCATATTGGGTGCCAATTGTGGCCTTTTGCTGTTTAGTTACGGACTGGAGAAAAGAGTATTATACCGCGGTTACCGGATTATCGAGCAATGCAGGGCTGGCAGATCTGAGTTATACCATTGGCGCTGCACCGTGCTGTCTCCAATAAAAGCTGAGCTACAGGCATTACTATCCGAATGCTGGTTACATTTTATATTAATAGAGAGTCAATGGACATAAGAACATAAGAACATAAGAAATAGGAGCAGGAGTAGGCCATATGGCCCCTCGAGCCTGCTCCGCCATTCGTTGCTGATCCGATCATGGACTCAGCTCCACTCCCCGTAAGCCCTTATTCCCTTATCGGTTAAGAAAACTGTCTATCTCTGTCTTAAATTTATTCAATGACCCAGCTTCCACAGGCAGCGAATTCCACAGATTTACAACCATCTGAGAGAAGAAATTCCTCCTCATCTCAGTTTTAAATGGGTGGCCCCTTATTCTAAGATTATGCCCCCTAGTTCTAGTCTCCCCCATCAGTGCAAACATCCTCTCTGCATCCACCTTGTCAAGCTCCCACATAATCTTATACGTTTCGATAAGATCACCTCTCATTCTTCTGAATTCCAATGAGTGGAGGCCCAACCTACTCAACCTTTTCTCATAAGTCAATCAGAGTCGGCGGCAGTCGGGAGCAGCATCGAGGAGGTGCGTGGAGAGGCCTATAAAAGGCGTGGCTTGTGCAGCTACAGGGAGAAGGCAAAAAAAAAGTAGAAAGAAATCAAAAGGTGACGTCACAGCCAAGAGGGTAAGTGATTGGCTGGTGATTGGTGAGTAGTTTTTCTTTTTTCTCTTCGATATCAGTGAGTAACTTTTAACATTGTTGTTGCCAATTTAAGTGTATATAAGGGTTAAGTCATGGCAGGAGAGCTCGGTCGGGTGTTATGCTCCTCCTGTACCATGTGGGAACTCAGGGACACTTCCGGTGTCCCTGACGATTACGTGTGCGGGAAGTGTATCCGCCTCTAGCTCCTGACAGACCGCGTTGCGGAGTTGGAGCTGAGGGTGGATTCACTCTGGAGCATCCACGATGCTGAGAATGACGTGAGTATCACGTGCAGCGAGTTGGTCGTACCGCAGGGAAAGGGTCCACAGCCAGATAGGGAATGGAAGACCAACAGGAAGAGCAGTGCAAGGAAGGTAGTGCAGGAGTCCCCTGTGGTCAACCCCCTGCAAAACAGATACACTGCTTTGGGTACTGTTGAGGGGGATGACTCATCAGGGGAGGGCAGCAGCAGCCAAGTTCATGGCACCGTGGCTGGCTCTGCTGCACAGGAGGGCAGGAAAAAGAGTGGGAGAGCAATAGTGATTGGGGATTCAATGGTGAGGGGAATAGATAGGCGTTTCAGCGGCCGCAACCGAGACTCCAGGATGGTATGTTGCCTCCCTGGTGCAAGGGTCAAGGATGTCTCGGAGCGGGTGCAGGACATTCTAAAAAGGGAGGGAGAACAGCCAGTTGTCATGGTGCACATTGGTACCAACGACATAGGTAAAAAAAGGGATGAGGTCCTACGAAACGAATTTAAGGAGCTAGGAGCTAAATTAAAAAGTAGGACCTCAAAAGTAGTAATCTCTGGATTGCTACCAGTGCCACGTGATAGTCAGAGTAGGAATCGCAGGATAGTGCAGATGAATACGTGGCTTCAGCAGTGGTGCAACAGGGAGGGATTCAAATTCCTGGGGCATTGGAACCGGTTCTGGGGGAGGTGGGACCAGTACAAACCGGACGGTCTGCACCTGGGCAGGACCGGAACCAATGTCCTAGGGGGAGTGTTTGCTAGTGCTGTTGGGGAGGATTTAAACTGATATGGCAGGGGGATGGGAACCAATGCAGGGAGACAGAGGGAAACAAAAAGGAGGCAAAAGCAAAAGACAGAAAGGAGATGAGGAAAAGTGGAGGGCAGAGAAACCCAAGGCAAAGAACAAAAAGGGCCACTGTACAGCAAAATTCTAAAAGGACAAAGGGTGTTAAAAGAACAAGCCTGAAGGTTTTGTGTCTTAATGCAAGGAGTATCCGCAATAAAGTGGATGAATTAACTGTGCAAATAGATGTTAACAAATATGATGTGATAGGGATTACGGAGACGTGGCTCCAGGATGATCAGGGCTGGGAACTCAACATCCAGGGGTATTCAACATTCAGGAAAGATAGAATAAAAGGAAAAGGAGGTGGGGTAGCATTTCTGGTTAAGGAGCAAATTAAGGCAATAGTTCGGAAGGACATTAGCTTGGATGATGTGGAATCTATATGGGTAGAGCTGCAGAATACCAAAGGACAAAAAACGTTAGTGGGAGTTGTGTACAGACCTCCAAACAGTAGTAGTGATGTTGGGGAGGGCATCAAACATGAAATTAGGGGTGCGTGCAATAAAGGTGCAGCAGTTATAATGGGTGACTTTAATATGCACATAGATTGGGTTAACCAAACTGGAAGCAATACGGTAGAGGAGGATTTCCTGGAGTGCATAAGGGATGGTTTTTTAGACCAATATGTCGAGGAACCAACTAGGGGGGAGGCCATCTTAGACTGGGTGTTGTGTAATGAGAGAGGATTAATTAGCAATCTCGTTGTGCGAGACCCCTTGGGGAAGAGTGACCATAATATGGTGGAATTCTGCATTAGGATGGAGAATGAAACAGTTAATTCAGAGACCATGGTCCAGAACTTAAAGAAGGGTAACTTTGAAGGTATGAGGCATGAATTGGCTAGGATAGATTGGCGAATGATACTGAAGGGGTTGACTGTGGATGGGCAATGGCAGACATTTAGAGACCGCATGGATGAACTACAACAATTATACATTCCTGTCTGTCGTAAAAATAAAAAAGGGAAGGTGGCTCAACCGTGGCTATCAAGGGAAATCAAGGATAGCATTAAAGCCAAGGAAGTGGCATACAAATTGGCCAGAAATAGCAGAGAACCCGGGGACTGGGAGAAATTTAGAACTCAGCAGAGGAGGACAAAGGGTTTGATTAGGGCAGGGAAAATGGAGTACGAGAAGAAGCTTGCAGGGAACATTAAGACGGATTGCAAAAGTTTCTATAGATATGTAAAGAGAAAAAGGTTAGTAAAGACAAACGTAGGTCCCCTGCAGTCAGAATCAGGGGAAGTCATAACGGGGAACAAAGAAATGGCGGACCAATTGAACAAGTACTTTGGTTCGGTATTCACTGAGGAGGACACAAACAACCTTCTGGATATAAAAGGGGTCGGAGGGTCGAGTAAGGAGGAGGAACTGAGGGAAATCCTTATTAGTCGGGAAATTGTGTTGGGGAAATTGATGGGATTGAAGGCCGATAAATCCCCAGGGCCTAATGGACTGCATCCCAGAGTACTTAAGGAGGTGGCCTTGGAAATAGTGGATGCATTGACAGTCATTTTCCAACATTCCATTGACTCTGGATCAGTTCCTATGGAGTGGAGGGTAGCCAATGTAACCCCACTTTTTAAAAAAGGAGGGAGAGAGAAAACAGGGAATTACAGACCAGTCAGCCTGACATCGGTAGTGGGTAAAATGATGGAATCAATTATTAAGGATGTCATAGCAGTGCATTTGGAAAGAGGTAATATGAAAGGTCCAAGTCAGCATGGATTTGTAAAAGGGAAATCATGCTTGACAAATCTTCTGGAATTTTTTGAGGATGTTTCCAGTAGAGTGGACAAGGGAGAACCAGTTGATGTGGTATATTTGGACTTTCAGAAGGCTTTCGACAAGGTCCCACACAAGAGATTAATGTGCAAAGTTAAAGCACATGGGATTGGGGGTAGTGTGCTGACATGGATTGAGAACTGGTTGTCAGACAGGAAGCAAAGAGTAGGAGTAAATGGGGACTTTTCAGAATGGCAGGCAGTGACTAGTGGGGTACCGCAAGGTTCTGTGCTGGGGCCCCAGCTGTTTACACTGTACATTAATGATTTAGACAAGGGGATTAAATGTAGTATCTCCAAATTTGCGGATGACACTAAGTTGGGTGGCAGTGTGAGCTGCAAAGAAGATTCTATGAGGCTGCAGAGCGACTTGGATAGGTTAGGTGAGTGGGCAAATGCATGGCAGATGAAGTATAATGTGGATAAATGTGAGGTTATCCACTTTGGTGGTAAAAACAGAGAGACAGACTATTATCTGAATGGTGACAGATTAGGAAAAGGGCAGGTGAAAAGAGACCTGGGTGTCATGGTACATCAGTCATTGAAGGTTGGCATGCAGGTACAGCAGGCGGTTAAGAAAGCAAATGGCATGTTGGCCTTCATAGCGAGGGGATTTGAGTACAAGGGCAGGGAGGTGTTGCTACAATTGTACAGGGCCTTGGTGAGGCCACACCTGGAGTATTGTGTACAGTTTTGGTCTCCTAACCTGAGGAAGGACATTCTTGCTATTGAGGGAGTGCAGCGAAGGTTCACCAGACTGATTCCCGGGATGGCGGGACTGACCTATCAAGAAAGACTGGATCAACTGGGCTTGTATTCACTGGAGTTCAGAAGAATGAGAGGGGACCTCATAGAAACGTTTAAAATTCTGACGGGGTTAGACAGGTTAGATGCAGGAAGAATGTTCCCAATGTTGGGGAAGTCCAGAACCAGGGGACACAGTCTAAGGATAAGGGGGAAGCCATTTAGGACCGAGATGAGGAGGAATTTCTTCACCCAGAGAGTGGTGAACCTGTGGAATTCTCTACCACAGAAAGTTGTTGAGGCCAATTCACTAAATATATTCAAAAAGGAGTTAGATGAAGTCCTTACTACTAGGGGAATCAAGGGGTTTGGTGAGAAAGCAGGAATGGGGTACTGAAGTTGCATGTTCAGCCATGAACTCATTGAATGGCGGTGCAGGCTAGAAGGGCCGAATGGCCTACTCCTGCACCTATTTTCTATGTTTCTATGTTTCTTAACCCCCTCATCTCCGGAGTCAACCTCGTGAACATTCTCTGAACTGCCTCCAAAGCAAGTATATCCTTTCTTAAAATTGGAAACTAAAACTGCACACAATATTCTAGGTGTGGCCTCACTAATTCCCTGTATAACTGTAGCAAGACTTCCCTGCTTTTATACTCCATCCCCTTTGCAGTATTGCAATAAGACAGTAAGAACCTTTTAAATGCCTGAGGGGGCTGGAGAGGAATTTTCCAGGGTATTTTTTCCCTTACTGGCCCTGGAGTTTTCTCCTGATTTTTGTCAATCCCAGGAGATAACATGGTTGCAGAGGGCAGGGGGTGGGGGTGAGGGGAGTGGGTGGGTGATAGAAAGTGCTTAGTCATGTGCCATCACGAGTGTGGGGCATGCTTGATGGACCAGCTGCTGTTTTCCAGCCCTGTCATTTTCATATCTTCATATTTTTCAAAAGCCAGAATCGACTGATATCATTCCGATCCTGACACGATTTTAACCTCAGGCCGCCCACGTCACATATTTTGCTGCACCCACCAGTGAAGCCTGGCTTAAGGCTGGATCAGAGCCAGTAGGTTGGAGTTTTTAATTGTTTTTGGTTTCCTTGTGGGCCAGAAGGAGCAGAAGTGTGATAATGAACAGATCGTCTTCTTTAGTAATGTTGTTCGAGGGATAAATATTGACCTGGAATAACTCCTCTTCTCTTCTTCTTAATAATGTCATGGGATCTTTTACATCCACCTGAGAGGGCAAATGATTTAATGTCTCATCCGAAAGACGGCACCTCTGACTGTGCAGCACTCCCTCTGTGGCTCAATGGGTAGCACTCATGCCTCTGAGTCAGAAGGTTGTGGATTCAAATTGCACTCCAGGGACTTGAGCATGAAACAAAATCTAAGTAGGCACTCCAGTGCAGTGCTGAGGGAGAACTGCATTGTCTTTTGGATGAGACGTTAACATAGGTCTTGTCTGCTCTCTCAAGTGGACGTAAATGATTCCATGGTACTATTTCGAAGAAGAGTAGGGGAGTTATCCCCAGTGTCCTGACCAATATTTATCCCTCAATCAACAAACAAAAAAATAGATTATCTGGGCATTATCACATTGCTGTTTGTGGGGCCTTGCTTGTGTGCAAATTGGCTGCCTCATTTCCTACATTGCAACAGTGACTGCATTCCAAAAGTAGTTCATTGGCTGTAAAGCGCTTTTCAGACTAGAACTAAGGGGTATAATCTTAGAATAAGGGGTCGCCCATTTAAAACTGAGATGAAGAGCAATTTCTTCTCTCAGAGGGTTGTAAATCTGTGGAATTCGCTGCCTCAGAGAGCTGTGGAAGCTGGGACATTGAATAAATTTAAGACAGAGATAGACAGTTTCTTCACCAATAAGGAAATAAGGGGTTATAGGGAGTGGGTAGGGAAATGCCACTGAGTCCATGATTGTTTTCATGGCGGAGCAGGCTCGAGGGGCTGTTATGGCCTATTCCTGCTTCTTAGGAGATGCCCAATGGTCATGAAAGGCGCTACATAAATCCCAGTCTTTCTTTACTGCATTGAAGTGCTGGCCTGGATTTTATGTTTAAGTCTCTGGAGAGGGACTTGAACCCACAACCTTCTCTTTCAGAGGCAACAGTGCTACCCACTGAGCCATGGCCGATATTAAATGTAAATGACAATAATGGGCCACTTCTGCTGTAGCAATTTCCATGTCCATTGCACATTTTATAACGCCTGCTATTACAAATTGCTGTAACCTTATTTCATACACACAAGCTATTTCCTGTAAGTACATTTTTCATTCATTTCATAGCATTCTAGAATTCAATCTGCGAGTCCTACAGTTCGATATCTCTCTCTCTCTCTCTCCTTCCCTTCCAAATTGTAAGGAATTGCATATAATGTTCATAACTACAAGAAAAAAAAATCATCAGAACAGCAATGTTATTACCACTGAAGGGCTGCAAAATGTAAGGGGAGAATAATGGCTTCCTATCAACCTGACATCTTTTAAGATTGGCTTCAAGTGAACATTGTTAAAGAAACATCATGACGGGCCTTTTTATTGTCTGTGTTCTCATTATTGAATCAAACTAGTTGCAATAAAACCCTGAGTCAGCCATTTTAAATGGGAGTCATTAAACACCAGCAAATACGGGATTAGTTAAACAAAGGAAGAATTTGATTTTATATGACGCTTTCACGCATCTCTCCCAAAGTATTGAACATAATGAATTATTTTTGGATTGCAGTCACTCTTGTCACGTAATGGGTCTTTAATTTAATTACCTTTAAATTACACTGTGGCTTATTAATGTGCTAACCTCTTTATGTAGTATTCCTTTGTCCGCCGTTTAAACATTGGTGTCGACCCATTTATTTAAAATGGATTGTCCCATTAAAATAAGATAAAGAAAGAACTTGCATTTATTACAGCGTCTTTTATGACCTCAGAATGTCCCAATGCTCTTTACAACCAATGAAATAATTTTGCGGTGTAGTCACTGTTGTAATGTAGGAAACACGGCAGCCAATTTGTACACAGCAAAGTTCCACAAACAACGATATGATAATGACCAGATAATCTAGATTTATTGGTGATATTGATTGAAGGTGATATTATTGGCAAGGGGATTATTCTCCTGCTCCTTGAAATAGTGTCATGGGGTCTTTTATGTTCTGAGCAGATAGACGGGGCCTCGGTTTTAACGTTTCATTCGAAAGATGGCACCTCCGACAGCACGGCACTCCCTCAGTGCAGCACTGGAGTGTCAGCCTAGATTTTTGTGCTCAAGTGTCAGGGGTGGGACTTTAACTCACAAACTACTGATACCATCAGTAACTCAACTGGATGGATATTTCTAATGAGTAGGTCTGGGAAGTGAAACGTTGTAAAACATCTCAAGGGACTTCACCAGAGCTGTTATCAAACAAAGTTTGACACCGAGTCACATAAAGAGATATTAAGGTAGTTGAGCAAAAGTTTAACAAAGAGGAAGGTTATAAGGACTGAGGGAGTGCTGCAATGGTGAAGGTGCTGCCCTTTGAATGAGATGCCAAATAGAGGCCCATATCTACCTGTTGAGATGGGCATTAAAGATCCCATATGGGGTCAGTTGAAAGAAAGACTTGCATTTATATAGTGCCTTTCATGATCTCGGGACATCCTAAAGTGCTTTACAGCCAATGAAGTACTTTTGAAGTTAATCACTGTTGTGATGTAGGAAACACCACACAGCCAATTTGCGACAGCAAGCTCTCACAAACAGGAATGCGATCATCTGTTTTAAGTGATGTTTATTTAAAGATAAGTGTTGACCAGGACCCTGGGGAGAATTCCCATGCTCTACTTCGAATGGGATCATTTACATCCACCTGAGAGGGAAGATGAGGCCTCAGTTTAACGGCTCATCCGAAAGACGGCACCTCTGACAGAGCAGTACTGGGAGTGTCAACCTGGATTTTGTGCTCAAGTCTCTTGAGAGGAACTTGCACTTGAAAGCAGAAATTTAGTGAGAAACTAGATTCACATGTAGGCCAGACCAGAGAGGGGTGATCGATTCCCTTCCCATTCGTGAACCAATTGGATTTTTACAACAATCTTGTTGGTCATTTTGTAGTGCTAGCCCACAAATTACTAGAATAACAGAATTCAATTTCACAACTTACCACAGTAAGTTTTGAACTCACTATCTTTGGGATGTTAGTTCAGTACCATCACCGTAGGTGCAGGAGTAAACCATTCAGCCCCTCAAGCCTGTTCCATCACTCAATTCGATCACCCTTACCACCCTTGCCGAACGAAATCTATCAATCTCAGTTTTAAAATTTTGAATTGACCCCCAGCCTCAACATCTTTTTGGGGAGAGAGTCCCAGATTTCCACTAACCTTTGTGTGAGCAAGTGCCTCCTGACATCACCCCTGAATGGCCTAGCTCTAATTTTAAGGTTATGCCTCCTTGTTCTGCACTCCCCCCACCAGAGGAAATCATTTCTCACCATCCAGCCAATAAATCCTTTAGTCATCCTAAATGCATCAATTAGATCACCCCTTAATCTTATATATTTGATGATACCATAAAGTACTACTAAGATAACATACCTTAATGTTTGCAAAGGACTGTTTCAACAATGCTAACTATGTGGGTAAGTCCTAAATCACAATGCCAATTTAAAATAACAATATCAACTTGCATTTATATAGCGCCTTTAACATAGTAAAGCGTACCAAGTCGCTTCACAGGAGCATTATCAAACCAAATTTGACACCAAGCCACATAATGATATTAGGACAGTTGACAAAATCTTGGTCAAAGAGGTAGGTCATAAGGAGCATCTTAAAGGAGGAGAGAAAGGTAGAGAGGCAGAGAGGTTTAAGGAGGGAATTCCGGAGCTTTGGGCCTTAGCAGCTGAATACACGACCACCAATGGTAAAGCGATGAAAATAGGGGATGTGTGAAAGCCCAGAATTGGAGGAGCGCAGAGATCTCAGAGGGTTGTAGAAGATTACAGAGATAGGGAGGGGTGAGGCCATGAAGGGATTTGAAAACCAGGATCTGAATTTTAAATTTGAGTCCTATGCAAATTAGTGGGAACGTGAAATCATAATTTCACGTGAGGCCAATGAGTCGCCATACAATGCACCAAAAGGGCCCACGAAGACAAAAAGCTTGGACTATTATGCTCAAAAATGAATTTGAGCCCAGTTCTGCTTGGTATCGATTAACTAAATACTATAATGATTTGTATACAGGAACACAATTAGACAAACTGAAGGGAGCAGCTGTACGAAGATTAAATATACATTTCACATGTGCATTCTACCTGGAAAGTTTTAGAAAACCATTCCATTGGTATGTGTGCAATTTTGATGCATCTTTAAAACAAACATGCTGTTGAGTGACATATAAATATTTATAAGCAGATGGCACTGAAGTGCTATCGAAAGCTGTGATTGATAGTTCCAGGTGCCTCACTTAAAGGCTTTGAAGATATCAGACGCTGTCGTATCTGTGCACAGGATGCTATAAATAAGATAAGAAAACAGATATTTGAGAAACACTGGGACTAGAAGTTGAACTATCCCTGTGTGAGGGAAGGGGAAAGGTTCTGCCAAGGTTCCTGCCTCCGACTGCTATACAGTGTCTCACCGCTGGAAAGTGCACTGGTGCCAGGTCAGTGCTGGAGATGCTCAGCAGTGGGGCCCACTACAAGGGAACACTGACCAGTGCTCACTGTCCAAACTCACGTGTGGGCAATGGCCACTGAAGTGAGGTAACAAAGGCCCTGCTGGTGCCCATGGAACTCTCCCTCGGCAAGAAGTGAGCACCTTTAGAGGAAGGGCTGAATTGAGGGCAAATACGCAGCATAACTGCACATTTAGTAAATGATTACAGAAAAATATTTGAAAGACTTGTATTTATAGAGCACCTTTTACAACCTCAGAATGTCCCATAGCGCTTTATAGCCAATTACGTTGTCACCCTTGTATATGTAAGAAATGTGGCAGCCAATTTGCCCACAGCACGCTCCACAAACAACAATATAATAATGACCAGATAATCTGTTTCAGTGATATTGGTTGAGGGATAAATGTTGTCCAGGAAACCGGGGAGAACTCCCCTGCTCCTCTTCAACATAGTGCACTGGCATTATTCTTTGACATCCACCTGAGAGGGCAGATGGGGCCTCGATTTAACTTCCACATTCAAATAACTTGACATCAATTAGGAAACCCTCAAAGCCATTAGAGTTAGTTTAATTTCAAAGTAATTACAGTTAAACCATCTATAATAATAATTATTAATTCCATGCATTAAAATTGTACTCTATAACCATCATGGAAGCATTGCAATGAGCTCTGGATTTATGTGATAACTATAAAACAAAAATTTAAATCACATCACAAAGCACTTCACAAACAATGAATTACTTTAATGTGCAGTATATAGGCTGTTGTGTACGTGTAAATAACTGACAAACTGAGCCAGGAGAAAAGTAACGTAAACCGTGTGCTTTATATAACAACCCAAAATGATGTCCCAAACCAGCATGAACCAGCATGAGTACAGCAACTGTGAATAGCTCCCACAGGGTCCTAATGCCCGTCCTGTGAGCTGTAACAAATAAATCATCATCAGAGGCAGTCCCTCGAAATCGAGGAAGACTTGCTTCCACTCTGAAAGTGAGCTCTAATATGACTGAACAGTCCAATATGGGAATTACAGTGGCTCTCACAGGTGGGACAGACAGTCGTTGAAGGAATGTGTGAAGAGAAAAAGGTTAGTGAAGACAAACGTAGGACCCTTGCAGTCAGATTCAGGTGAAGTTATAATGGGGAACAAAGAAATGGCAGACCAATTGAACAAATACTTCAGTTCTGTCTTCACGAAGGAAGGCACAAATAACCTTCCGATTGTACTAGGGGACCGTAGGTCTAGTGAGAAGGAGGAACTGGAGGATATCCTTATTAGGCGGGAAATTGTGTTAGGGAAATTGATGGGATTGAAGGCCGATAAATCCCCGGGGTCTGATAGTCTGCATCCCAGAGTATTAAGGAAGTGGCCCTAGAAATAGTGGATGCATTGGAGATCATTTTTCAACAGTCTATTGACTCTGGATCAGTTCCTATGGACTGGAGGGTAGCTAATGTAACACCACTTTTTAAAAAAGGAGGGAGAGAGAAAACGGGTAATTATAGACTGGTTAGCCTGACATCAGTAGTGGGGAAAATGTTGGAATCAATTATTAAAGATGAAATAGCAGCACATTTGGAAAGCAGTGACAGGATCGGACCAAGTCAGCATGGATTTATGAAAGGGAAATCATGCTTGACGAATCTTCTGGAATTTTTTGAGGATGTAATTAGCAGAGTGGACAAGGGGGAACCAGTGGATGTGGTGTATTTGGACTTTCAAAAGGTTTTTGACAAGGTCCGGCACTAGAGATTGGTGTGCAAAATTAAAGCGCATGGTATTGGGGGTAATGTACTGACGTGGATAGAGAATGGTTGGCAGACAGGAAGCAGAGAGTCGGGATAAATGGGTCCTTTTCAGAATGGCAGGCAGTGACTAGTGGAGTGCCGCAGGGCTCAGTGCTGGGACCCCAGCTCTTTACAATATACATTAATGATTTAGATGAAGTAATTGAGTGTAATATCTCCAAGTTTGTGGATGACACTAAACTGGCTGGCGGTGTGAGTTGTGAGGAGAACGCTAGGAGGCTGCAGGGTGAATTGGACAGGTTAGGTGAGTGGGCAAATGCATGCAGATGCAATATAATGTGGATAAATGTGAGGTTATCCATTTTGGGGGCAAAAACACGAAGGCAGAATATTATCTGGATGGCGGCAGATTAGGAAAAGAGGAGGTGCAACGAGACCTGGGTGTCATGGTTCATCGGTCATTGAAAGTTGGCATGCAGGTACAGCAGGCGGTGAAGAAGGCAAATGGTTGGTTGGCCTTCATAGATAGGGGATTTGAGTATAGGAGCAGGGAGGTCTTATTGCAGTTGTACAGGGCCTTAGTGAGGCCTCACCTGAATTATTGTGTTGAGTTTTGGTCTCCTAATCGGAGGAAGGATGTTCTTGCTATTGACGGAGTGCAGCGAAGGTTCACCAGACTGATTCCAGGGATGGCTGGACTGTCATATGAGGAGAGACTGGATCAATTGGGCCTTTATTCACTGGAGTTTAGAAGGATGAGAGGGGATCTCATAGAAACGTATAAGATTCTGACGGGACTGGACAGGTTCGATGCGGGAAGAATGTTCCCGATGTTGGGGAAGTCCAGGACCAGGGGACACAGTCTTAGGATAAGGGGTAGGCCATTTAGGACTGAGATGAGGAGAAACTTCTTCGCTCAAGAGAGTTGTTAACCTGTGGAATTCCCTACCGCAGAGAGTTGTTGATACCAGATCTTTGGATATATTCAAGAGGGAGTTAGATATGGCCCTTACGGCTAAGGGGATCAAGGGGTATGGAGAGAAAGCAGGAAAGGGGTACTGAGGTGAATGATCAGCCATGATCTTATTGAATGGTGGTGCAGGCTCGAAGGGCCGAATGGCCTACTCCTGCACCTATTTTCTATGTTTCTGTGTTTCTATGAAAGGGTGGGTGGGGAGTCCGGATTGCCGCATGCTTCTTCCGCTGCCTGAGCTTTCTTTCTGCATGCACTTGGCGATGAGACTCGAGATGCTCAGCGCCCTCCCGGATGCTCTTCCTCTACTTAGGGCAGTCTTTGGCCAGGTACTCCCAGGTGTTGATGGGGATGTTGCATTTTATCATGGAAGCTTTGACGGTGTCCTTGAAACGTTTCCTCTGCCCACCTGGGGATCACTTTCTGTATAGGAGTTCCGAGTAGAGCACTTGCTCTGGGAGTCTTGTGTCTTGCAAGCGGATAATGTGGCCCGCCCAATGGAGCTGGTCGAGTGTGGTCAGTGCTTCGATGCTGGGGATGTTGGCCTGATCGAGAACACTGACGTTGGTGCATCTATCCTCCCAGGGGATTTGCGGATCTTGCGGAGACAGCGTTGGTGGTATTTCTCCAGCGATTTGAGGTGTCCACTGTACATGGTCCATGTGTCTGAGCCATACAGGATGGCAGGTATCATTACAGACCTGGAGACCATAAGCTTAGTGACAGATTTGAGGGCCTGGTCTTTGAACACTCTCTTCCTCAGGCGACCGAAGGCTCCGCTGACGCACTGGAGGCGGTGTTGGAACTTGTCGTCGATGTCTGCCCTTGCTGATAATAGGCTCCCGAGGTATGGAAAGTGGTCCACGTTGTCCAAGGCCACACCGTGGACTTTGATGACTGGGGGGGTTGCAGTATTGTGTGACGGGGTCAGGCTGGTGGGGGACCATTGTCTTACAGATATTTAGTGTAAGGCCCAGCTTTCGTGCCCCTCGGTGAGGATGTTGACAATGGCTTGGAGTTCAGCTTCTGAATGTGCGCAGACGCAAGCGTCATCCACATACTGTAGTTCGATGATAGAGGAAGGGACTGTCTTGGACCTAGCTAGGAGGTGAAGAAGGTTGAATTGACAATAACAAAAAAGTGAAGAGAAAAAGGTTAGTGAAGACAAATGTAGGTCCCTTGCAGTCAGAATCAGGTGAAATTATAATAGGGAACAAAGAAATAGCAGACCAATTGAACAAATTATTTGGTTCTGTCTTCACTAAGGAAGACATAAATAAACTTCCGGAAATACTAGCGGACCAAGGGTCTAGCGAGAAGGAGGAACTGAAGGAAATCTTTATTAGTCAGGAAATTGTGTTAGGGAAATTGATGGGATTGAAAGCTGATAAATCCCCAGGACCTGATAATCTGCATCCCAGAGTACTTAGGGAAGTGGTCCTAGACATAGTGGATGCATTGGTGGTCATTTTCCAACATTCTATAGACTCTGGATCAGTTCCTATGGAAAGGAGGGAGAGAGAAAACAGGGAATTATAGACCGGTTAGCCTGACATTGGTAGTGGGGAAAATTTTGGAATCAATTAATAAAGATGTAATAGCAGTGCATTTGGAAAGCAGTGACAGGATTGGTCAAAGTCAGCATGGATTTATGAAAGGGAAATCATGCTTGACAAATCTTTGAGAATTTTTTGAGGATATAACTAGTAGAGTGGAGAAGGAAGAACCAGTGGATGTGGTGTATTTGGACTTTCAAAAGGCTTTTGACAAGATCCCACACAAGAGATTAGTGTGCAAAATTAAAGCACATGGTATTGGGTGTAATGTATTGATGTGGATAGAGAACTGGTTGGCAGACAGGAAGCAAAGAGTGAGAATAAACGGGTCCTTTCCAGAATGGCAAGCAGTGACTAGTGAGTTACCGCAAGGTTCAGTGCTGGGACGCCAGCTATTTACAATATACATTAATGATTTAGACAAAGAAATTGAATGTAATATCTCCAAATTTGCATATGACACTAAGCTGGATGGCAGTGTGAGCTGTGAGGAGGATGCTAAGAGGCTGCAGGGTGATTTGGACAGGTTAGGTGAGTGGGCAAATGCATGGCAGATGCAGTATAATGTGGATAAGTGTGAGGTTATCCACTTTGGTGGCAAAAACAGGAAGGCAGAATATTATCTGAATGTGACAGATTAGGAAAAGGGGAGGTGCAACGAGACCTGGCTGTCATTACTTCAGTCATTGAACATTGGAATGCAGGTACAGCAGTCGTGAAGAAGGCAAATGGCATGTTGGCCTTCATAGCGAGAGGAATTGAGTATAGGAGCAGGGAGGTCTTATTGCAGTTTTACAGGGCCTTGGTGAGGCCACACCTTGAATATTGTTTACAGTTGTGGTCTTCTAATCTGAGGAAGGACATTCTTGTTATTGAGGGAGTGCAGCAAAGGTTAACCAGACTGGTTCCCGGGATGGCAGGACTGACATATGAAGAAAGACTGGATCGACTAGGCTTATATTCACTGGAATTTAGAAGAATGAAACATATAAAATTCTGACAGGATTGGACAGATTAGATGCAGGAAGAATGTTCCCGATGCTGGGGAAGTCAAAAAACCAGGGGTCACAGTCTAAGGATAAGGGGTAAGCCATTTAGGACCGAGATGAGGAGAAACTTCTTCACTCAGAGAGTGGTGAACCTGTGGAATTCTCTACCACAAAAAGTTGTTGAGGCCAGTTCATTCGATATATTCAAAACGGAGTTAGATGTGGCCCTTACGGCTAAAGGGATCAAGGGGTATGGAGAGAAAGCAGGAATGTGGTACTAATGTTGCATGATCAGCCATGATCATATTGAATGGTGGTGCAGGCTCGAGGGGTCGAATGGCCTACTCCTGCATCTATTTTCTATGTTTCAATGCCTTGCATTGCTTGCCTCTGTACTGCACTTCAAAGTAATTAATTGTATGTGAAGTGCTTTGTGATGCGATTTAAATTTCTTTCTGAATAATTAGATTTATCACATAAATACAGAGCTCAATACAATGCTTTCATGAAGATTATAAAGTACAATTTTAATGCATGGAATGAATAATTATTATTTTAGATGGTTTAACTGTAATTACTTGGGAATTAAACTAACTCTAGTGACATTAAAGGGGATGAGCGCAGGGTTATCAAGGTATTTGAATGTAGGCAGTAAAACTATCCATTATTCACGGTGTACCTAGAAGTAGAATAGTTGAGGGCATTCAGTCATGTGGAGAGACTAGAGAAGCTGGGATTTTTCTCCTCAGAGCAGTGAAAGTTCAGGTGAGATTTAGCAGGAATTCAACATGATGAGGGGTTTTGATAGAGTAAGTTATCAGATACTGTTTCCACTACCAGGAGGGTCAGTAGCCAGAGGACACAGACTAAAGATAATTAAGTAGGGGAGATGAGGAGAATTTTTTTTTCACAGTGAGTTGTTATGATCTGGTTTGTACTGCCTGTAAGGATAGTGGAAGCAGATTCAAAAGAGAATTGAATATGTACATGAAAAGGAAAGATTTGCAGGGCTATGAAGAAAAAGCAGGCTAGTGCGATAGCTCTTTCAACGTTGGCACAAGGTGTAAGATTCTGTGAGATTTTCAAAAACACCGGGGAGAAATTCAACATTATTTGGCCTAAAAAGAGGCAGTAGATGAATATATTGATGAGGGTCCAAAAATCTGTTTAAGGACCTCATTCCAATAAACGGGTACGTTTAACATACTTTCATGTGGAACCGATCGAACAGCAGTGCTCCTCCCAACTCCACAGTTCTACCCAAATGATGCTGAAGTTTGGTTTTGTCACAAGAAGCCGTGTGAACTGACTTTACTCAGAGTCCTTTGGGCTGTGCAATGTGGGACCGAAAGCCCATATTTCCCAAACACCTCGTTTTCAGCACAGTCTGAGATGTCACATGCTGGGCTAAAAGTTCAAGCAGCTTTTCTGATGAGCATGGATTGTAAATTGGGTATGAGATCAAAACAGAAGAGGTCTCCACAGGAAAACCATTCGAATGTGTCAATTTGGTCACCTGTATGTTATAGTGATAAAATGCAAGGCAAGATTCGATTGCGGCAATAAACCGATTTCAGGAGTTTGAGCGGCTGGTTGTTTAGTTTACACTGTCATTCTGTTAGTATTTTATGCACTTTCAATGTAACATGATTTATTAATAGTATCTATGGAATATAGAGTTCAAAGCCCTGATTTTGTATAAGAGATGTGAGTGAACACTATTTGAGCAGACACTGAAAATGTATCAAGAGCAGGGAGCATGCACTGGTCTTGTGAAGTGTATGTCTCAGTAACTTTCATGCTGATTTTTGTGCAGTATGAAGTTTAAGTTCAGACCCGATCCTGCCATTACTCCAACTGAGTGTGTGTGTAATCTGACGTTTAACGCAATGAAACAAAAAAGAACAAGAAAGCAGCCCAACACGCAGGAAACAAATTGTATTTGTTTCCAAAAGACAGGAAAGATAATTTTTTTTCAGGTTAAATAGAAAGCCCTTACTTTTTACAATAATCAGATTCAGGACACAAACAAGCAGGCCTTAAGTAAATCAGTCAGTTTAAGAACGTACAAATGTACAGTTTTTTTTAAATTTGAGGTTAGATTTGTATTTGGAAATTCAGATCTGTCCTTTATGCGCTGTGCAGACTGCATTACACTGGAGGTTTCCCAAGCCAAAGTCAGGCTGATTACTTTCCTGTTGTCTCCTGAATGCACTTCATACCCCTGAGAAGAACAGGGTGCCTGCACTATAGAGGTAGGATTCAATTTTTGTTGAAAGACAGTGTTGACCGAGAAATGCATATCTGACATTGGGCCGCTGATTGGAACCAGGTTCACCGTGATGAGAGTATGGAGAGTCAGGAGCAGATTCGTGATCCCACCATTTGGGTGAAAATAAATTGGGAATTCTTAAAAAAAAGGTGAAAAATTCCTGAGATTACACAGGAGATAAGGGGACTGCACAGGAAACATTAATCTTTCTTTTCTCTTCACAGTTGCTGAGAGAGCCACTGTATATTTCTAGCTTTTAATTACACACAAGTGGGTCTCCTATGGAGCTGCTTATAATAAGTCGGAGAGGTATTGTTTAGAACATGCGTCTGCTGAGCCCTGACAACAATCAACATCCAATGTCAGCAAAGCCAGAGATGTCAATTCACCAACCACATAGATCGTAGGATTCTTTCGCTCTCTTCTCCAAACATTCACCCCCACCCCGTCAACCTGGGCAGGAGGATGGGAACCTGAGAACAAATTCAATAGGGAAGGAAGTAAAGCTGAAATTGGATAGCAAGAATGTAGAAAGTGAATCTGTAATACATAGGAAATAAAGGTTAGTAAGTAGTAATCAAGAGGTCTTCCTGTGCTAAATGGCATATACTTTAATGCAAGGAGTATAGCAACTAAGGCAGATGAGCTAAGAGCACAGGTAGACACTTGGGAGTATGACATTATAGCCATTACAGAGACGTAGCTGAAAGAGGGGCAGGTTTGGCAGCTCAATATTCCTGGTTACAGGATTTTGAGACAAGACAGAGAGGGGGGCAAAAAGTGAGGTGGAGTCACGGTATTGATTAAAGAAACTATTACAGCTGTGAGGAGGGATGATATGTTAGAAGGATCATCAAATGAGGCCATAGAAAAAAAGGGTAATGTATGTCATATACTGACGGCTGAATACTATAGAATCTTTGGAGGAAGATAAAAAGTTCAGAGGTAAAATTAAAAATGATATTAGGAATGCTAAGAGAGAGCATGAAAAATTATTGGCAAGTAAAATTAAGGAAAACCCAAAGATATTCTATAAATATATTTAGAGCAAGAGGATAATTAAAAAAGGGTAGAGCCTATTAGAGACCATGAGGGTAATCTCTGTGTGGAGGTGGAAGATGTTGATATGATTCTTAATGAATACTTTGCATCTGTTTTCACAAAGGAAAGGAACAATGTAGATACTGCTATTGAGGAGGAGTATGAAATTCTGGATGAAATAAACTTAGTGAAAGAGGAGGTATTAAGAGGTTTAGCAGTTTTGAAAGTAGATAAGTCCCCAGGCCCGGATGAAATGCATCCCAGGCTGTTGAGCGAAGTAAAAGAGGAAACAGCAGAGGCCTTGACCATCATTTTCCAGTCCTCTTTGGATTTGGGCATAGTGTCGGAGGACTGCTAATGTGGTACCCTTGTTTAAGAAGGAAGAAAGGGATAGACTCAATAATTACAGGCCAGTCAGCCTAACCTCAGTGGTGGGAAAATTATTGGGAAAAATCCTGAAAGATAGGATAAATCTACATTTGGAAAGGCAAAGATTAATTAGGGACAGTCAGCACGGATTTGTTAAGGGAAGATCGTGTTTGACTAACCTGATTGAATTTTTCGAGGAGGTAACCAGGAGGGTCGATGAGGGTAATGTGTACGATGTAATGTATATGGACTTTAGAAAAGCTTTTGATTAGATCCCACATGGTAGACTGGTCATGAAGATTAAAACCCATGGGATCCAGGGCAAAGTGGCAAGTTGGATTCAAAATTGGCTTAGGGGTAGGAAGCAAAGGGTAATGGTTGATGAATGTTTTCGTGACTGGAAGGGTGTTTCTAGTGGGGTTCATCAGGGCTGACAGATCCACTGGATCCCTTGCTTTTTGTGGCATACATCATTGATCTAGATTTGAATATAGGGAGTATGATTAAGAAGTTTGCAGATGACACTAAAATGAAAAAGAAAGTCATGGAGGATATCAATTTACAGGTCAGGTGGGCAGAACAGTGGCAAATGGAATTTAATTCGGAGAAGTATGAGGTAATGTATTTGGGGAGGGCTAATAAGGAAAGGTGAGAGACATTAAATGGTAGGTCACTTAGAAGTGTAGATGACCAAAGGGACCTTGGTGTGCTTGTCTACAGATCCTTGAAAGTAGCAGGCCAGGTGGATAAGGTGGTTAAGGAGGCATATGGAATGCTTGCCTTTATTGGCCGAGGCATAGAATACAAGAGCAGGGAGGTCATGCTTAAATTGTATAATACTCTGGTTAGACCACAGCTGGAGTACTGCGTGCAGTTCTGTTTGCCGTGTTATAGGAAGGACGTGATTACACTAGAGAGGGTACAGAGGAGATTTACTAGAATGCTGCCTGGAATGAAGAATCTTAGCTATGAGGACAGATTGGATAGGCTGGGTTGGTTCTCATTGGAACAGAGGAGGCTGAGAGGAGACCTCATTGAGGTGTACAAAATATTGAGGGGCCTGGATATAGTGAATAGCAAGGGCCTATTTCCCTTGGTGGAGGGGTCAATTATGAGGGGGCATAGTTTTAAGGTGGTTGCTGGAAGGTTCAGAGGGGATTTGAGGGGAGGCTTCTTCACGCAGAGGGCTGTGGGGGTCTGGAACTTACTGCCTGGAAGGGTGGTGGATGCAGAAACCCTCACCACATTTAAAAGGTGCTTGGATGTGCACTTGAAGTGCCGTAACCTGCAGGGTTATGGACCTAGAGCTGGTAAGTGGCATTAGACTGGATAAGCTCTTGTTGGCTGGCCAGGTACGATGGTAAGTACTGCAGGGAATCAAATATGGCCAGGGTGATCTCCTGGACTAGTTTTGGTCGTCTGGATGGGTTGTAGAGGAATTTTCCCAGATTTTTTTCCCCTAATTAGCCTGGATTTTTTTCTGTTTTTTTGCTTCGCCCAGGAGATCACATGGCTCCGGTTGGGGTGGAGTGTAGAATGTTGCGGTGTAGGGGTGTCGCAGTTGTGTGAGGCGGACTGGTTGGGGCGGATGCTCTTTACTTGTCCGCCATTGTTCATTGTTCATAGGTTTATATGTAACCTTCAGGGCTGCTGACCGAGGGCCGTGTGGCTCTTTGTCGGCCGGCGCGGACACGATGGGCCAAAATGGCCTCCCTCTGACTGTAGATTTCTATGTTTCTATTTCTATGTTTCTAACCGTGGCTAAGTAGATAGCACTCTTGCCTCTGAGTTAGAAGGTTGTGGGTTCAAGTCCCACTCCAGAGACTTGATTACACAATCCTGGCTGACACACCCAGTGGAGCACTGTCATAAGTGCCGTCTTTCAGGTTTAACCATAGTCTCGTCAGCCCTCTCAGGTGAGACGTTTAACCATAGCCCCGTCAGCCCTCTCAGGTGAGACGTTTAACCATAGCCCCGTCAGCCCTCTCAGGTGAGACGTTTAACCATAGCCTCGTCAGCCCTCTCAGGTGAGACGTTTAACCATAGCCCCGTCAGCCCTCTCAGGTGAGACGTTTAACCATAGCCCCGTCAGCCCTCTCAGGTGGATGTAAAAGATCCCAAGACACTATTTTGAAGAAGAACAGGACAGTTCTCCCTGGTGCCCTGAAGCAACAGATAATCTGGTCATTATCACATTGCTATTTGTGGGAGCTTGCAGTGCGCAAATTGGCTGACGCGTTTCATACGTTTCAACAGTGACTACACTCCAAAAGTACTTAATTGGCTGGAAAGCACTTTGGAATGCCCAGAGGCCATGACAAGTGCTGTACAAATGCAAGTCTTCCCTTTTTTTAGTGATTTCCTTTTTTCCTCCGTCTCTCCACCAGCATTAGATCTCCATCATCAATAGGCTCTTCCTCTTAAAAAGAACATAAGAATTAGGAACAGGAGTAGGCCATCTAGTCCCTCGAGCCTGCTCCGCCATTCAACAAGATCATGGCTGATCTGGTCGTGGACTCAGCTCCACTTACCCGCCCGCTCCCCGTAACCCTTAATTCCCTTATTGGTTAAAAAGATATCTTTCTGTGATTTGAATACATTCAATGAGCTAGCCTCAACTGCTTCCTTGGGCAGAGAATTCCACAGATTCACAACCCTCTGGGAGAAGAAATTCCTTCTCAACTCGGTTTTAAATTGGCTCCCCCGTATTTTGAGGCTGTGCCCCCTAGTTCTAGTCTCCCCGACCAGTGGAAACAACCTCTCTGCCTCTATCTTGTCTATCCCTTTCATTATTTTAAATGTTTCGATAAGATCACCCCTCAGCCTTCTGAACTCCAACGAGTAAAGACCCAGTCTACTCAATCTATCATCATAAGGTAACCCCCTCATCTCCGGAATCAACCTAGTGAATCATCTCTGTACCCCCTCCAAAGCTAGTATATCCTTCCTTAAGTAAGGTGACCAAAACTGCACACAGTACTCCAGGTGCGGCCTCACCTATACCCTGTACAGTTGCAGCAGGACCTCCCTGCTTTTGTACTCCATCCCTCTCGCAATGAAGGCCAACATTCCATTCGCCTTCCTGATTACCTGCTGCACCTGCAAACTACCTTTTTGGGATTCATGCACAAGGACCCTCAGGTCCCTCTGCACCGCAGCATGTTGTAATTTCTCCCCATTCAAATAATATTCCTTTAAAGTGGATGACCTCACATTTTCCGACATTGTATTCCATCTGCCAAACCTTAGCCCATTCGCTTAACCTATCTAAATCTCTTTGCAGCCTCTCTGTGTCCTCTGCACAACCCGCTTTCCCACTAATCTTTGTGTCATCTGCAAATTTTGTTACATTACACTCCATCCCCTCTTCCAGGTCATCTATGTATATTGTAAACAGTTGTGGTCCCAGCACCGATCCCTGTGGCACACCACTAACCACCGATTTCCAACCCGAAAAGGACCCATTTATCCTGACTCTCTGCTTTCTGTTAGCCAGCCAATTCTCTATCCATGCTAATACATTTCCTCTGACTCCACATACCTTTATCTTCTGCAGTAACCTTTTTTGTGGCACCTTATCGAATGCCTTTTGGAAATCTAAATACACCACATCCATCGGTACACCTCTATCCACCATGCTCGTTATATCCTCAAAGAATTCCAGTAAATTAGTTAAACATGATTTCCCCTTCATGAATCCATGTTGCGTCTGCTTGATTACACTATTTCTATCCAGATGTCCTGCTATTTCTTCCTTAATGATAGCTTCAAGCATTTTCCCCACTACTGATGTTAAACCAACCAGCCTATAGTTACCTGCCTTTTGTCTGCCCCCTTTTTTAAACAGATGCGTTACATTAGCTGCTCTCCAATCCGCTTGTACCTCCCCAGAGTCCAGAGAATTTTGGTAGATTATAACGAATGCACCTGCTATAATTTCCCTTTAATACCCTGGGATGCATTTCATCAGGACCCATTGTCTACCTTCACTTCCTTCCCATTTTCCTGGCTGAAATCAGATTTCCCAGATTTTCAGAATGTTTGTCACCCAATGGCCAATAAAACCAGCCCAATCTTTATTGCTGAACGTAACCCAAGAAATATATAGGCGGTAATTTTCACTTTTTGGGGGCGTGAGCTTAAAGCTGGGTGCTGTGGATCAGTCGGTGGACAGGAAAATTAGACGGCTCTGCTACTGGCCATTGAAGGTTACCCCCAGTAAGTTTATTACAGAAATGGAGCTTGTACTATAGCTATACCATTCTATGCACTCCAATATGTTCTCCCAGCTTTCTGTAATTTCTCTGTATTTTACATAATATTTTCTTGCTGATCTCTGTGCTTTGATAGTTTATCTCCTTCTTTCTTTGTCTGTATCTATTGTCCTGGTAGAATTTCAACTTTGAGGAGAAGCAAGTTGACAGAATCCATGGACAGGGCATAGGCAACAGTGCCTATAGACACAACCAATTTCAATATGAAACATCATTTCAGGTCTCAACTCACAGAGAGTTTCATCAAATCTACACAATGCTCTCCTGTCAAGTTAGCACGATGTGCTTGCTAATTATCCACTGTTGTCTGAAAAAGCAAGTAGGGTACATTCCAGAATAAAAAGGGTGAAGGGGCATCTCGAGGAGGAATAGAAAGTTATTAAATAGTATAGATAAGGTGAACCCAGAAAATTACTTTATGGTGAATGAAGCCAGGAAGACAAAGAGACTTAGATGTAAATAAATGCAAAGGGATTAGAAACAGATTTTCAATAACGAATATGCCCATGTACAGCCGAGCCTGACCCTGACCTCCTCTAATAGCCACATGATTGCATTTCCAGCAGGAATTACCACGCAGAATTCAAGAATGGTGAATTGATTATTATCAACAAAAGATTAACTAGTCATTCGTCTCATTGCTGTATTTCCTACATTTACCTAGTTATCAATAGTCAGTGCACTTCAAAGTAATTCATTGCATGTGAAGCACTTGAAGATGTTTCTAAGACATGATAAAGTGCTGTATAGATACAAGTTCCTTCTTTTCCCTCATTCTCTCGTCTTTCTTTCTCTGTCTCCTTTCTTTCAATTTCTGCAATTTTTCCCGATCTCTTCTTTCTCTACAGGATATTTGATAAAGAATGCCAGTGACCCTCCAATACATGGCCATAAACGAGATCTGGCCCAGTATTATGCCACATAAAAAGTACAGCAGTGATACTCAGACATTTTTCAATAAGCCATTCGTGCAAGCAATAACCAAGTTCGTGGGATGTGACCTCTCATATTCTGATAATTTATGAAACTTTATTTTATGTTAAACAAGTTCATAAATTAAGAATAATAGGCACTCCAGAGAGATGTGATTTACTACAGCATGGGTGAGTGTTGGCATATTGTTTGAATGCATTACATCAATAAACACTAACCATCTGTAACTTAATTATTGCTATTATTAACCTCCAAAGCTGTAGTGGCCTTTTCTCTGGCCTTTTCTCTCGTATTCTTTTTTTTTCTTTTACCACCAATTTCCGCATGCTCTTTCTCTCCTCGCAGGTGTTGATTCCTAACTGGAGAATAATTCCACAGGTCCTTCCAGCAGGGAGCAGCCAAGGGCTACAGACCAAGAGGTCCCATGCTCGATCTTTGGTTTGCGCTGTGAGCTGATTTCGGCCACTTTGCCAGTAGAAGTTTTGGTGTTCCTTTGCGAAAGATTATGGCAAAATCAGCCAGGGTTCTTGGTCCTGACGACTGTGTCTTGGCCCAAGTGGACCATTCATTGCATTTTCTGCTTTTTGTGCGAGGAGTTCTTTACTTCTACCATCTTTTGAATGAGAAAATATTTTCTAACTTCTTCCTGAATGGCCTGGCTCTGATTTTAAGGTTATGTCCCTTTGTCCTCGATCTGCAGACAAAAGTTTCTCTCTATCTACCCTATAAATTCATTTCAAAATCCTAATCAAAAGCCTCAATCAAATAACCCCTTAATCTTCTATATTCCAGGGAATACAAACACCTTGGGAGGTTTGACTCCATTAAAGGTGCTATATAAATGCAAGTTGTTGTTGTTGCATATAGTCCGAGCCACCCGACATCATCTTTGCACCCGCTTTGAGTGGACGTCGAATTTCTCCCCCAGTGAGTAATGGCAGCGGGGACTGTATGATTCATCCTAATCGTTGGGAAGAAAAGCATGTAAATCGGGAGAACCAGCAAGGAATGTCCAGAAAAGCACCGGCCATGATGTTACCAATAAAACAGAAAAGGTGGCGAAAAGGGTTGTGACAAAGAGAGAGGTGAGAGGCCAGAGGTCAGAGAAAGGTCAGCAAGAATGCTAGTGGACGTCACTATTTTTGCTAGTCAGTTGGCTTAGCGTGGTAGGACGTTGGTAGTTTCTGTCCGGTGGGAACAGGTAGTTGTTCAGGCAGACCAATGTTCGTCTGGGGAACAGGCCGCAACACATTGTTAAAAATAAAAATGGCATTTCTGACCTCATCTGCCTCTGAAATCACCTGTAGCTAATCCACTGTTGGTTTTGCCTGATGGGATTAATCTACAAAGTCTGCGCCTACCAGGAAGAACCCAGAGATCAAACATTTTCACTGTTTAACTCCATAAGAATCTATTCACTTCCAGAACAGTAACCGATTTATTTTACTCTCTGCCCGATTGTTCATGCACATTACAAAATGTTATCATTAACCTTCCTGTCTGAACTATTTCATTCTTTCCCTAGCCCTCAGAAGGGAGAGCTTTGGGACATACTCAGGTTGTGCAAGGCGCTATATAAATGTAAGTCTTTCTTTTTACCTGTCTCAGCCTTTCTTCCCTCCTACAGTCACCAGGTTTTAAAACTACCCAAGCTTGATAGTCGTTAGCCCATTTTAAATAATGTGTGGCAAGAGACTGTTGGACATCACATCATAGGCGGTCCCTCGAAACGACCATGACTTGCTTCCACGCCAAAAAAGAGTAAGTTCACAGATGTTCCAATGAAGGACCTAAAATTTCAGGTCCTGAACTACATCGTGAAGGGTGAAAGATGCTGTGCTTGGATTTTTTTAATGTGTGGTGGCCGTGGCATGCCAGCCACCACACGGGCTTGACGGATTTAGGTCTTGGTGCAGTGGCAAGGATTACCCAAGACAACTGGAGACCTGCTCTGCTGCACGGACCTAGTGCGCACACATATCACAGTGAGGGCTGGCCCGTGCTGCCTCCCCTGGGCCCCGATCACATCCCTCCACAGTCTCTCGCCGCTCCTTCGCCCCGACCTCGCCGCTCTTGCAGTACCTGCCCGCGCTCCAATCACCGACCTGGACCTTGATGACATCACTCTTCGTTGCCGTCGCAGCACGTGCTGCTCCCTGGAGTAGCACGCCTCCACGTTGCTCCAAGGCCGCTGCTCGCCGCTGGTGTTCTCACACAGGTCGGGGCCTCCACGCTGCTTCCGGGCTGCCGCATTCAGGAGCGGAGGTGTTGGACACCGAACACGGGATTGTTGACACTGGATTAAGGTTGCCAATTCTCCAGGATTGCCCCGGAGTCTCCAGAAATGAAAGATTAATCTCCAGGACACTGCTGCGAGCAAACCCGGGAGTAAAATCATCGGGGCATTAAAAAATATTTTATTTTATTTTTATTTTCTTTGAACACTTTAATTTATTAGTTATAAAAATGTCAGACATGAGGAAAAAGATTGTTTTGACTGACAGTCAATAGTCATCCAATCGGGCAGTGAAAAGTCCGTCCACTATCTGATTGGTGTGGGAAGGCAGAGCGCTGCAAGCTCGGGCGTGACAGGTGACCAATGGCAGAGGTTTGGGGGCAGGGTGGTTAGATGTAGGAGGTCATGTGACGACCCCTCCAGGAATAGGTCCAACAAGAGTTGGCAACCCTATACTGGATACCTAACCGATGACATCAATATCATCTAATTCATAATCTTGAGAGTTTTCTCAATTACAAATGTTTTCCTCTGTATGATATAATTTCCAGGATATTGTCTCATCCAATTGAATATTGGGATAACTTCACTGTCCTCTAGTATAGTCCTTTGTTTATGAACTGCTAATTGTATTAACCAGATCCTTTTTCTCTTCTTTTCTCTCTAATCTCATTCGAGTGCTCTCCATCTGGTCGAGGAGCCTTGCAGACATTTTAATGTCCAAGTTAATCAAACCAAAAACAAATCATCTAGCCCTGTATCTCATTGCAAAAATCTCCAGTGTGGTGCTGAGGGAGTACTGCACTGTCGGAGGTGCCGTCTTTTGGATGAGACGCTAAACTGAGGCCCCATCTGCTCTCTCAGGTGGACGTAAAATATTCCATGGCACTATTTCAAAGAACAGCAGGGGAGTTATCCCTGATGTCCTGGCCAATATTTATCCCTCAATCAGCATAACAACATCAGATTATCTGGTCATTATCACATTGCTGTTTGTGGGAGCTTGCTGTGTGCAAATTAGCTGCCACGTTTCCCACATTACAACAGTGACTACATTCCAAAAATACTTAATTGGCTGTAAAGCGCTTTGAAACGTCCGGCGGTGGTGAAAGGCGCCATGTAAATGCAAGTCTTTCTAGCTTTCTTTCTTGCTGTTTGTGGGAGCTTCCTGGTTGCAAATTGGCTGTCCTGTTTCCTACATTGCAACAGTGACGACACTTCAAAAAGTACTTCATCGGCTCAAAAGCGCCTTGGGACATCCTCTGGTCATGAACAACGCTATATAAATGCAAGTCTTTCTTTTTATATGGTAAGCAAATTCCACAGCCTTCAGAATGTATCTGTAAAGATTCCTGCAAGCGCTTCCTTCAAGTGGTGAACAGATCATAAAGAATGATACTTATTCGAATTGTAGCAATATGCCCTGACATCATTATCGGGCTCACAATGGCCCGATTCTCCTCTGTTCTTCGAAAAATGCCATAGGATCTTTTACATCCACCTGAGAGCAGACGGGGCCTCGACTTAATAGCACCTCTGACATTGCAGCACTCCCTCAGCAGTGAAGTGTCAGCCTGGATTTTGTTGCTTAAGTGTCTAAGGTGGGACTTGAACCCACGACCTTCTGACTCAGAGGCCCGGTTGATACACAGAGTTGTTGAGCACACGTTGGCAGGATGTAAGGAGATGGCTGCTGTGTGCAAGCACCCATCTTTCCGCTGCGTCCCAGGTGAAGGGATTGTTTAATGTGCTAAAACTGTACTGAAACTATTTCCAATGTTTAATATAACCATAAAAAAAACAAGAATGAAAGATCCATTATAACTATATTCAGAATCAAGTAGAAAATCTAATTAGACTTTACCTCATTTCAGCCCAGGAATTATTGTTTGCAGAAAACCACTTTTTGATGAAATAATCCTTTTATCAGGAAATAACAGTTTCCTCTTTACTAATTAGAAAATGATAACCCGGGCTTCCTAATGCAGAAGAATATTAATTAGAATATTTTACAATTGAGCTCTCCAAACAGAATATACCGTATATACTCGCGTATCCTGCGATCTCGCGTATCATGCGACCCCTAAATTTTCATCCCCAAAACATGATTTTACCATATATCTCATGTATCATGCGAGTCACTTTTTTGAGATCGAATACAGACCTTAACATGAAACATCGAGTGGATTCTGCTGTGAAAGCTGTTCGCGAATCGAACACCGATACAGCAATCGTTCCAGCTGGCTTGACTAGCGTCGTTCAGCCACAGCCTCTACTGTGTTTGCGGGTAAAAGAAGCATGGGCTGAGATAGATGGAGCCTCTAATAATGCAGCAAACTTCAGAGGGAGTTGTGGGTGGCGATCTCTAGACCACAGCAAAGATACAGTACAAGCGACAATAGAGGCTGCAATCCAGCCCAGGAGATACCTGCCGAGATTCAGCGTGGATACGGTCTGCTTAACAGCCTAACAGCCTAATATTGGCCAGCACTTCACACCCGCAAATTTTGTATCTCGCGTATCATGCGACCCCCCAAATTTAGGTTACAATTTAGGGCTTCAAAAGTCGCATGATACGCGAGTATATACGGTACTTAATGTGGATCAGTTTTATTCCTCCTACTCCATTTTCTAACACTGTGATGTTCTGGTCACTTGAGGGCAGCCATCATATGTTGTCAGCTGGGGCTCTATAAGCTCATTCTGTTATGTATTGATGCTTGGGGTTACCAGACACCAGGGGTACTGAGGTGATGATCAGCCATGATCTTATTGAATGGTGGTGCAGGCTCGAAGGGCCGAATGGCCTACTCCTGCACCTAGTTTCTATGTTTCTATGAGACTGCTGCCAACTGAGCCTTGGCTGACACTGGGAGAGGGGCATTTAGTGAGGGGTGGGGGGAGGGCGGAGCTGGCGTGGTGAGATTTTGGCATTTTCATGGGGAACAAAGAGCTCATAACGACAGTGAAAAGGAGAGCCGTGTACCATGAACTAATCGGAGACTTTGTATTTGATTAAAAAAAGAACTGACAGCCCTTCAGCAGGTCCTTGGTGCCTGGTCATGGAAAATACTGCGCCCTGTAATGTCTCTAGGTGCTTCATATATCTGTGCTGGGCCTGTGAAATTGGGATTGAAGTTCGATCTTTCGTCTTTAATGTCTATAATTACCAATGTTTCTGGATCTGTGCACTAACTTTAATCTTGGTTCCATACTTCAGAACTCATTTGAATAAATAAAATCATCGCTGATTAAATAAAAGTTACATTATTTAAACCATGGCACAGTGAGCCTCCTGTACACAGAGATATCTGTATCCCTTTGAATTAGCATTGAAGCTGTGTTTATTTTCAAATTATAAGGTGACAGTTTTTATCTAATCTGTGTACTGTATCTAATCACAAGGATATTTAGATCTCTGCGGGTTGAAACTACATGGGCCGCCTTATTTAAGAGTTACTATGGTAATGCAGCTCACTCTGGGGAGCACACTCAGCAACTCCTGGCCGAGTCCAACTCGACCGTTTTATTTTGGATTCTTCAGCATTCCTCTTTCTCCGGCTTCTGGTTTCCTGCTCCTCTTTCTAGGCTCCCTGTCTCTCGCTTGCCTCTGTCTGGCTGCTAGTGTCCTGCTTGTTCCGACCTCCCATGACATCCCCTGGTATCTGGTCTACTGATCCCCTCTCTCCGGTCTCTGCTCTCCCACTCGCCTATTTCAGGCCTTTGGTCTCCTGATCCTCTGCCCCTGGTACCTGTAAAGACCTGTCCCCTCAGTACAGATTCACACGCGGCATGTAGTGAAGTCAAGGTCACTCTGGACCTGCACCTTTATTTCACAGCTCTGGAATGCTGCACTTGCCTGAGACCTGCCCTTATATACCTGTCTCCTGCAAGTGCACCCCTGGTGGTAAGGTATGCAGGTGGTTTCAGGTCATGTATAGCATGTTAGGATACAGTTATATATAATAATGTAAGATACATGACATCACCCTCCCCCAAGGTCTTATTGTCTTTATAGGTTCAGTCTCTCAGGTGGTCTACGCTCTCGCGTGGAGCGTCTGAGTTGTGGTTCAGTTGTTTGCCTTGGTGTCTGTTTTTCTTTGGGTGTGGTTGCTGGTATCTCGCCTGGGCTGTCTGTTTCGATTGGTGTGATTGTTGTTGACTCGCCTGGGCTGTCTGTTGGGATTGCCCTTTCCTCAGGTTGTTCCCTCTGTCTGTCCACCAGGTGTGGTGCGAGTTCCACATTGCAGTCTGCCTCTGGTTCCGCAGTGCTGTTAGTAAATCTGCTTTTGACTTGGTCTACATGCCTCTGGCAGGTTTTGCCATTGTCCATTTGTACTACCAGTAGCCTGTTTCCTGCCTTGCCCATTACTGTCCCTGCAAGCCATTTGGGACCCCTGCCATAGTTTAGTACAAACACTTTGTTCCCTATCTCATTCCATCGCCCCCTCGAATTTCTGTCATGGTACTCAGTCGGCTTACGGCGCTTTGCCCCAACAATTTCGTGCATGTCTGGGAGGATTAATGAGAGCCTTGATTTTAAAGTCCTTTTCATCAACAGTTGCGCGGGGGTGATCCTAGTCAGTGAGTGCGGACGAGATCTGTATGCCAGCAGCAGTCGCGACAGGCGACCCTGCAGCATGGGACCTTGGATTTTAAGCATGCCTTGTTTAATGATTTGCACTGCTCTCTCCACCTGGCCGTTGGAGGCTGGCTTGAACAGTGCCGTCTTGACGTGATTTATGCCGTGGTCGATTATAAAGTCTTGGAATTCTGCGCTGGTGAAGCACGGACCATTGTTACTGACCAATATGTCAGGGATTCCATGCATTGCAAACATGGTTGCGACGCTCTCCACAGTGGTGAGATTGTGCTCGAGTTTAAAATGGTGCATTCGATCCACTTTGAAAATGCATCTACAACTATGAGGAACATTTTGCCCATGAATGGGCCCGCATAGTCTACGTGCACCCGCGACCATGGTTTGGTAGGCCAGGGCCAGGGGCTCAGTGGAGCCTCCCTGGGGGCATTGCTGAGTTGGGCACAAATGGTGCACTTTCAAATGCAGAGCTCCAGGTCCGCGTCAATACCAGGCCACCAGACGTGGGATCTGGCTATGGCCTTCATGAGAACGATTCCCGGGTGCTCGCGGTGGAGCTCCCGGACAAATGCCTCTCTGCCTCGCAGAGGCATGACTACTCGGCTGCCCCGCATCAGGCAGTCTGCTTGTAGTGATAGCTCATGCATGCGCTTGTGAAAGGGTTTTAATTCCTCGGGGCAGGCATCGCAAACCTCTGCCAAGTCACCGGTTAGGACACATCTTTTTACTAAGGATAACGTGTGGTCGCTGGCCGTCCAGGCTCTGATTGGGCAAACCTGTGGACTCAAAGGCATTGCTTGCCATGACTATCTCACAGTCCTGTTTGTCAGACTCTTCCATGGTCGCCAGGGGTAGCCTGCTGAGCGTGTCGGCACAGTTGTCTGTGCCTGATCTGTGCCTTATGATATAGTCATAGGCCCACCGTTGAATTCGCGCCGAGGCGTTGGCGTTTATTGCCTTGCTCTCGGATAGGAGGGACGTGAGGGGCTTGTGGTCGGTTTCTAACGCGAACTTGGCACCGAAAAGGTATTGTGCATCTTTTTGACACCATACACGCACGCGAGCGCCTCCTTCTCTACCATTCTGTACCCGCGCTCCGCCCGTGAAAGTGACCAGGAGGCATAAGCTATGGGTTGTAATTTGCCCGCACTATTGACATGTTGCAAAACGTACCCGACCCCATACGCTGACACATCACATGTGAGAACTAGCTTTTTACCTGGGGCAAAGAAAGTCTAAACACTGTTGGAACACAGAAGGTTGCGTGCCTTATTGAAGGCGCGTTCCTGGGCGTCCCCCCAAAACCAATGGCACCCCTTCCTGAGTAGCACATGGAGAGGCTCCAGCAGCGTGCTTAAGTTCTGCATAAAGTTCCCAAAGTAATTGAGTAGCCCGAGAAAGGCGCGCAGTTCTGAGACATTCCGGGGCCTGGGTGCCAGGCGAATTGCTTCTGGTTTGGACTCTGTTGGGCAGATTCCATCAGCGGCAATCCTTCTGCCCAAAAATTCAACCTCGAGTGCGAAAAACAGGCACTTAGATTTCTTGACTCGTAGGCCTACCCGATCCAACCACTTTAGTACTTCCTCCAAATTACGGAGATGGGAGTCGGTGTCCCTGTCCGTGATAAGTATGTCGTCTTGAAATACAACCGTCCCCGGGATGGACTTGAGCAGACTCTCCATGTTGCGCTGGAATATGGCAGCTGCCGACCTGATGCCTAATGGGCATCGATTGTACATGAAAAGGCCTTGATGTGTGTTGATGGTGGTGAGTAGCTTGGATTCCTCGGTCAATTCTTGCGTCATATACGCAGATGTGAGGTCTAATTTTGAGAAAAGTTTACCTCCAGCCAATGTGGCAAATAAGTCCTCCGCTCTGGGCAGCGGGTACTGGTCCTGTAGGGAGACTCTGTTTATGGTAGATTTGTAGTCCCCACAGATTCGTACGGATCCATCAAGCTTCATGACTGGGATGATGGGACTTGCCCAGTCGTTAAATTCCACAGGTGATATAATGCCTACCCGCAGAAGCCTGTCTAGTTCGTGTTGAATCTTTTCCCTCATCACATAGAGTACAGCTCTGGCCTTGTGATGGACCGGTCTAGCATCCTGTGTGATGTAGATTTTGACTTTGGCCCCTTTGAAAGTGCCCACACCTGGCTGAAAGAGATGTTCAAAATGCTTTATAACTGTTGAGCAGGAGGTCCGTTCCTCTAATGACATTGCATGGACATCATCCCATTTCCAGTTTAGTTTTGCCAGCCAGCTTCTCCCCAGCATTGCTGGGGGGTCTCCGGGGATAATCCACAGGGGACGTCGGTTCACTGTCCCTTTGTGTGTGACAGAGAGCATGGCGCTGCCGAGGACTGGTACGATTTCTTTGGTATCGGTCCTTAGTGTGGTGTCGACCCTTGTGAGTTTTGGTCTATCTCTTTTATGCAGCCACAGTTGTTCAAATTGTTGAGCGCTCATGAGAGATTGACTCGCTCCCGTATCCAGCTCCATGTTGACAGATATCCCGTTGAGTGGACCCTCATCATTATAGGAGGCATCCTGTTGTAGGAGCAGCGGCCATTGATCGTGTTGACCCGCTGTACACCGGTGTTCCGGGTACTGTCCCCACCATCTTCTGTTACGCTTTCCGACCCATCCGATTCGTATACCAGCCGAGCTGCCGTTTTTTTGCACATGTGGGCCAAATGCCCTGTATATTCACAATTTCTGCAAACAGCCTGCTGAAATCGACATCCCCTTGCCGAGTGCCCACCCCCACACCTCCAGCACAGACCTGTTCCATTGTTCAAAGAGTTTCCAAAGAATAAGCTGTGTCTGGCTGATCTCACTTGAGCTTCTCTCAGTTTGTAGTTGATTGCTCGCATTGTGGGTTGATGAGGTCTGAACGGCCGTTCCTGTGGCCCTTGATGGCTTCTGCCTGCTGTCGAGAGCCTGTTCTCCCGGTTTTGTCTGTGAGTGGGGGTAGCAGCTTGTTTAGTGCTGTGAACTTCTTGGTCCAATATTTCGTTAGTTGTCGTACCTGCATTGTAAATCAACCTCGTTTCTTCTTCCCCTACCAAGAATGTCTGTGCAACCAGTGCTGCTGCCTCTAAGGTCAGGTTCTTGGTCCCTATGAGCTTTCGGAATATGCCTGTATGGCCTATTCCTTCAATGAAAAAGTCTCTCAGCATTTCTCTCCTCAGTTCATCGGAGAACTCACATAAACTAGCCAACCTCCGAAGTTCCGCCACGAAGTCGGGTATGCTCTGGCCCACACAGCGTCTGTAGTTGTAGAACCTGTGTCTGACCATGTGTAGGCTGCTCGCTGGCTTCAGGTGGTCTCTTACCAGTATGCTCAATTCTTCAAACGACTTGCTTGCTGGTTTCTCGGGTGCCAACAGATCCTTCATTAAAACGTATGTTTTCGAGCCACAGCTGGTCAAGAGATGGGCTCTTCTCTTGTCTGCCTTATCGTCGCCTAACCAGTCTTTGGTTACAAAGCTTTGCTGGAGCCTTTCTATAAAGTCCTCCCAATTATCTCCCGCATTGTACTTTTCATCTGATCCGTTGTTCGCCATTCTGTGGATTCTGTAATCCCATAACCCGTCGCCACTGTAAAGTCCTGTCCCCTCTGTACAGATTCAAATGAGGCATGTAGTGAAGTCAAGGTCACTCTGGACCTGCACCTTTATTTCACAGCTCTGGAATGCTGCACTTGCCTGAGACCTGCCCTTATATACCTGTCTCTTGCAAGTGCACCACTGGTGGTAAGGTATGCTGGTGGTTACAGGTCATATCTTATTACATTCATGTATAGCATGTTAGGATACAGTTATATATAATAATGTAAGATACATGACAGTACCCATTGCCTCTCTCCAGCTCACAATCACTTGCTCATCTCTCCCCAGCCTCTGTCCTAATCCCCTCTCTCCAGTCCCTGTTCCCCCACTCGCCTCTTTGTTATCTCTGGTCTCTTAATCCCCTTCTCACTGGCTCCTTATCTCACATTTGCCTCTTTCTAGCTTCCAATCTCCAACTCACCTCTTTCTGATCTCTGGTCTCCTAATTCCCTCTCTCCAGTGCTTCCCTCTTGCTCCCGGTCTCCCAGCCTCCTGCTCACCTATCTCTGTCTCCCTCTCTTGGTGTTGTGCTTGCCTCTTTTCCAGCTTCCATTCTCCCATTTGTCTCTTTTCTCCTCCACCGTGACCACATGCAGCAGTGGCAGCGTGTGGAAGTCGGAGCATGTTGCAATCAAATATCCTGGTCTCTGATTGCAGAATGTGGGGGATGGGGGCGCTGGGGGTGCGGATGGTGGCTTAGACAATTATTGTACATACTCTTGCATGAGGCGACCTCTGTGTAACTTAAATAGGAAGGCCCTGAAATTCCATAGGGAATCTTCGGGTCTCCCGTTAATAGTCCAACAGGAGATTGGGAAGGCCACTGCGGAATGTTGGGGCTGGTCTCTTTTCCATTAGTCTGAAATCTGTCCAAAATTGATCAGAGTGGAATATTTTGAGTACTTGTTCCTCACAATTAGAAAGTTATTCATTTTACAGCAGGTACACACACACTCAAACAGAACCTCCGCAGTAAAGTTGGTGTTCAACTGCTTAACGCACTCATAAGAACATAAGACATAGGAGCAGGAGTCGGCCATTCGGCCAAATGTTTTAGCGATGTTGAGGGATAAATATTCACCAGAACCCTGAGGAGGACTCCTCTGCTCTTCTTCGAAATAGTACCGTGGGATCTTTTTTGCATTGATCTGAGAGGACAGGCTCTCAGTTTAACACCTCATCAGAAAGACAGCGCCTCAGACAGTGCAGCCCTCCCTCAGAACTGCACTGGAGTGTCAGCCGAGATTCTGTGCTCAAGTCTCTGGAGTGGGACTATGAACCTCTGACCTTCTGACTCAGAGGCGAGAGCATTACCACTGAGCCTCAGCTAACACCTTCATTCATCATCTGCTATCTGAACTGTTCATGGATGGAAGCTCACTGTCTGTATGCTGACACTTTCCTCCCAGTAACTATGAAGGCTGCCATTATTCTAAAGAGCCACTACACTAGCTATTTATTTAGTTCACTCATCTGGAGTATGTAACTGATTTTCTATAGTTTAATATGCTCGAGAAAAATCTACATTAAAATCTGTTGATGAACTGCAGCAATCACGACTAAAAGTAGGTTGAATAGAATTTATTAAAAGTACTATTTATTGCAGTTTACGACCTCTCAATGAAATTATGCCATTTAACTTGATGGTAAAGTGTCTAGAGACGGCACAAACGTTTCATTATAATACACAAGAATGGATTTTCATTGAAATAAAGAAGGGAGTTCGGCATCTTGGCTCAGTCGCTCGCGCTCTCGCCTCCGAGTCACTCCAAAGACTTGAGCCCATAATCTAGCAGGTGGACGTGAAAAAAAGCCCACGGCACTATTTCAAAGAAGAGCAGGGGATTTTCCCTGGTGTCCTGGCCAATATTTATCCCTCAACTCACATCACTAAAAACAGATTATGTATTTCATCGCTGTTTGTGGGACCTTGCTGTGCACAAATTGGCTGCTGCTTTTCCTAGATTACAACAATGTCTACACTTCTAAACAACCTCATTGGCTGTGCTTTGGGACATTCTCAGGTCATGAAATGTGTAATATATGCACCTGTAAGGATGCTCACAGGTTTGTAGAGCTGTTGTGACTGTCATGCAGAGGCTGCCTGTCTTTTACCAGGAAGTCATCAGGGTCTGGAACAGAGTCGCCAACAAATGCAGTTCTCCCCCGTCTGGAACGGCGGCTGTGCTTCGGGAGCCGCTGCTCAGGAATCCGTACCTCCACGACCGCGATTTTAGGTGGCAGGCGGACGAGAGGGCTGTGGCTGGCAAGGTGACCAGGGTCAGGGAACTATTCAATGGCGGAGGAGCGGGCGGGATGGCGGCAGTCGAGCTGGTACAGCGCCTATACTGGGCCAACGTCCAACGCATGGCCAATGCCATCGAGTCACTAAAAACAGCACTGGGCCCATTAGTTGTGTCAAGGAGACTGACCCCCGTCCGGACGGAATTCCTCATTGGTGCCAAGCCCCAACACCTCACTCGAGAGCCGGCGCCTCACAACTTGTGCCTCCTCTGGAAAATCCCCTCTGTGCCTTTCAGTTCTGCGCGGAGGGGTTTCCCGCATGGGCTGCTCTTGCACACTGTCCACCTTGCCACCCTTGACTGCCGTCCGGACATGTCATGGCGCACCATCTTGGCGTCCGGAGGAGGAGGGGGTCCCCAATGGAGTGCACGCTACACGGGAGTTCTCCCCCTATTATTGGGGACTTGGCCTGGAGGGTGGTGCACGGAGCAGTCCCGTGCAATAAATTTTTAAGTCGGTTCATGGGCTCCCGGGCCACCTGCTATTTCTGCGGTCTGGAGGAGTCCGTGTTCCACGTTTTTATGGAATGTGCGAGGATGCAGCCCCTGTTCCATTATTTAAAGGGGCTGCTCCTCAAATTCTGTCTGCACTTCAGTCCCACTCTCCTAATCTTTGGGCACTCTGTGCGGAGGGGAGCGGGTAGGTCGGAAGGCCTCCTCGTAGGACTGCTCCTGGGCACGGCCAAGGGTGCCATCAGCCGGCCCAGGCAGCGGGCGGTCGAGGGGGTCGTTCAGCCTGACTGCCTGCCTCTCTTCCGCGGTTACATCTGAGCCACGGTGCCCCTGGAGATGGAGCACGCGGTGTCCACCGGTATGTTCATGGCCTTATGCGAGAGGTTGGCACCGGAGGGGCTGGAGTGCATCATCACCCCCGCCAACCAAATTTTAAGTTGATTTTATATGTTTTAAAGTTTAATTCTTTTTATTGTGCCAAGTTTTAGTGTCCCCTCCATTTTAGCCAGGGGGCACTTGTATAATTTGTGGTTTTAGTGCCCCAAAAAACCCCACAAAAAGACCCACAAAAAAAAACGAACTAAAAAGTGCACTTGAAAACTGTTTAGAGTGTTCCCCCGCTCCCCCCCCCACCCCCGCTGCCCCCACCTTTTAATCAGGGGGCACTTGATTTAATGTTTGTTTAGTTTGCAACAAAAGAGTTGTAGAGCTGTTGCGACTGTCATGCAGAGGCTGCCTGTCTGTTACCAGGAAGTCATCAGGGTCTGGAGCAGAGTCGCCAACAAATGCAGTTCTCCCCCGTCTGGAATGGGGGCTGTGCTTCGGGAGCCGCTGCTCAGGAATCCGTACCTCCACGACCGCGGTTTTAGGTGGCAGGCGGATGAGAGGGCTGTGGCTGGCAAGGTGACCAGGGTCAGGGAACTACTCAATGGCGGAGGAGCGGGCGGGATAGCGCCAGATGAGCTGGCAGGCCGCCGACACTGGGCCGACGTCCGACGCACGGCCAATGCCATCGAGTCGCTAAAAACATTATTGGGCCCTGACTCCATTAGCTGTGTCGAGGAGGCTCAAGCACGTGGGGAGATCCCGTCCTAACTGACCCCCGTCCGGACGGAATTCCTCATCGGCGCCAAGCCCCGAAACCTCACTCGGGAGCCGGCGCCTCACAACTTGAGCCTCCTCGGGGAAATCCCCTCCGTGCCTTTCAGTCCCGCGCGGAGGGGTTTCCTGTACGGGCTGCTCCTGCACGCTCTCAACCTTGCCATCCTCGCCTGCCGTCCGGACACGCCATGGCGTACCATCTTGCCGTCCGGAGAAGGCGGGGGTCCGCAATCGAGTGCACTCTACACGGGAGTCCTCCCCCTATTTATCGGGGACTTGGCCTGGAGAGTGGTGCACGGAGCAGTCCCGTGCAATAAATTCTTAAGTCGGTTCACGGGCTCCCGGGCCGCCTGCAATTTCTGCGGTCTGGAAGAGTCCGTGTTCCATGTTTTTATTGAATGTAGGAGGATGCAGCCCCTGTTCCATTACTTGAAGGGGCTGCTCCTCAAATTCTGGCTGCACTTCAGTCCCACACTCCTGATCTTTGGGCACCCTGTGCGGAGGGGAGCGGGTAGGTCCGAGGGCCTCCTTGTAGGACTGCTCCTGGGCACGGCCAAGGGTGCCATCAGCCGGTCCAGGCAGCGGGAGGTCGAGGGGGTCGTTCAGCCCGACCGCCTGCCTCTCTTCCATGGTTACATCTGTGCCAGGGTGTCCTTGGAGATGGAGCAGGCAGTGTTCACCGGTACGTTCGCGGCCTTCTACGAGAGGTGGGCACCGGAGGGACTGGAGTGCATCATCACCCCCGGCAACAAAATTTTGATTTGAATTGAGTTGATGTCCAAAATTTAATTTGTTTATTGTGTTGGTTTTAGCGCCCCCCCCCCCCCCACTTTTAGCCAGGGGGCACTTGTATAATTTGTGTGTTGGTGCCCTCAAAAAAAACTTGTTTGAAAGTTTCTGTTTTAGTGCCCCTTTAAGCAGGGGGCATTTGAGTTAACGATTTATGTTTTACAGATTACAACAAAATAGTTGTAGAGCTGTTGCACTGTGAGTGGCTTACCCAATCACGTGATGTCCACAAGACTCAATAAAACCAAAGTCAGTTGGGTCTAGGTCATCCACGATGAGGTATGAAGTTGTGAGCCTAGTGGATGAACTGGTAATGTGTATTGTGATTGTTAAACTTTTGACAAATCAAATAGTTATTAATAGCAATGTGTTGCTATGAATTCTTAAGCAATGAACCCATGAAGCAAATACATTAAATAAGGCACTATATAAATGCAGTGTTTCTTTTTTGAAAGATTTTGTTTTTGTTGAAAGAAGGCCTTCCTCTTTATGAATTGTTTTTTTTTATCTCATTTGCTCTGTGAAAATATGCTATCGCTAGGTGAACAAACAACCCTCAACATGTCCATATGCACCTTTGAGGGGTTAACCAATATAAAGTAAATGGACTAATAGCTGTATTAACAAAGCAGGGAAAAGGGATTGTACATAAACAGGTTAAGTGTTTGTCCATTAATCACCTCATTGCGATCATTTCTAGGCCTTCATTTCTCGTACCTCACATTACCCACAAAGGTGCACAGGCCACTATGGTCCACACTCTGCCCAGGGACAAAACTGCTTGCTGGCTGGCTGGCTAAGATTTAACACTTAGAAAATGGATGCCGCAGATGAAAATCTCGACTGTAGGAGGGTGAATGGGATCGCTATTAACATTAAAAACAATCGAAGTTTAATTACCTCCCACCAACCAACTACCTGTGACATTAGCAGTGGACTGCAGAGCCTCATCCAATGGGGGCTCATGCCTCTTCCCACTGGTAAGCTCAGCAACCAGCTCAACCACAAATCCCATTCTTGCTGTGGCTGATGGTCTCTGAAACCTCTTTCATAGAAACATAGAAACATAGAAAATAGGTGTAGGAGTAGGCCATTCTGCTCTTCAAGCCTGCACCACCATTCAATAAGATCATGGCTGATCATTCCCTCACACCCATTTCCTGCTTTCTCTCCATGGCCCTTGATCCCCTTAGCCGTAAGAACATAATAAGAACATAAGAATTAGGAACAGGAGTAGGCCATCCAGCCCCTCGAGCCTGCTCCGCCATTCAGAAAGATCATGGCTGATCTGGCCGTGGACTCAGCTCCACTTACCCGCCCGCTCCCCATAACCCTTAATTCCCTTATTGGTTAAAAATCTATCTGTCTGTGATTTGAATACATTCAATGAGCTAGCCTCAACTGCTTCCCTGGGCAGAGAATTCCACAGATTCACAACCCTCTGGGAGAAGAAATTCCTTCTCCTTTAAATTGGCTCCCCCGTATTTTGAGGCTGCGTCCCCTAGTTCTAGTCTCCCTGACCAGTGGAAACAACCTCTCTACCTCTATCTTGTCTATCCCTTTCATTATCTTAAATGTTTCTATAAGATCACCCCTCATCCTTCTGAACTCCAACGAGTAAAGACCCAGTCTACTCAACCTATCATCATAAGGTAACCTCTTCATCTCCGGAATCAGCCTAGTGAATCGTCTCTGTACCCCCTCCAAAGCTAGTATATCCTTCCTTAAGTAAGGTGACCAAAACTGCACGCAGTACTCCAGGTGTGACCTCACCAATACCCTGTACAGTTGCAGCAGGACCTCCCTGCTTTTGTGTTCCACCCCTCACACAATGAAGGCCAACATTCCATTTGCCTTCCTGATTACCTGCTGCACCTGCAAACTAACTTTTTGGGAAACCAAAAAGAGTTTCATGCACAAGGATCCCCAGGTCCCTCTGCACCGCAGCATGTTGTAATTTCTCCCCATTCAAATAATATTCCCTTTTAATATTTTTTTTTCCAAGGTGGATGACCTCACATTTTCCGACATTGCATTCCATCTGCCAAACCTTAGCCCATTCGGTTAACCTATCTAAATCTCTTTGCAGCCTCTCTGTGTCTTCTACACAACCCGCTTTCCCACTAATCTTTGTGTCATCTACAAATGTTGTTACACTACACTCTGTCCCCTCTTCCAGGTCATCTATGTATATTGTAAACAGTTGTGGTCCCAGCACCGATCCCTGTGGCACACCACTGACCACCGATTTCCAACCTGAAAAGGACCTATTTATCCCAACTCTCTGCTTTCTGTTAGCCAGCCAATGCTCTATCCATGCTAATACATTTTCTCTGACTCCACGTACCTTTATCTTCTGCAGTAACCTTTTGTGTGGCACCTTATTGAATGCCTTTTGGAAATCTAAATACACCACATCCATCGGTACACCTCTATCCACCATGCTCGTTATATCCTCAAAAAATTCCAGTAAATTAGTTACACATGATTTCCCCTTCATGAATCCATGTTGCGTCTGCTTGATTGCACTATTCCTATCTAGATGTCCCGCTATTTCTTCCTTAATGATAGCTTCAAGCATTTTCCCCACTACAGATGTTAAACTAACCAGCCAATAGTTACCTGCCTTTTGTCTGCCCCCTTTTTTAAATAGAGGCGTTACATTAGCTGCTTTCCAATCCGATGGTACCTCCCCAGAGTCCAGAGAATTTTGGTAGATTATAACGAATGCATCTGCTATAACTTCCGCCATCTCTTTTAATACCCTGGGATGCATTTCATCAGGACCGGGGGACTTGGCTACCTTAAGTCCCATTAGCCTTTCACTTTGTTGCACAGCAGTAACACAATAAGATGATCTCCCGACAGCTGAGATGTTGTCAGCGTGTAAGCCGTGAGTGTGACATTTTTTATGTCAATGCAGCCCATGCACTTGGTTTCATGATTCATTATTTTTAATGGGATATAAGGGAAGTAGCTTTGCGAACAACAGTTATCTTTTCCAGTTAGCATTACAACGATTTTGTCTAATCTCATGAGACAAGCAAAAGGACAATTACTCTAACAGGATGTTGACATCCTTACTCACAATTAGAACTGGACTTGCCTACTTCCAGCTCATTGATAGAGATAGCTACACAGATCACCAGGTCCCGGCTTTGATCCCCGCTCTGCGCTGAGTTAACTGATCCCAGCTTGGGCGAGAGTAGGGCTGATAAAGTTGATCTCTGGGTGAGGGAGCAGAAAAATTGTCAACCAGTTATCCTTGCCGGGAAGTGGACATGGGAATATCGGATGAGGACAGGATGGGGCTTGGTTCTGGTGTCTTCCATAAGTGCCAGGGCTCATATATGAGGAAAGGCTTTGCATTTAGTTCCTCTGGCCCTAGAACCCTCCAAGAAATCTGCATTCCTCCAATTCTGGCCTCTTGAGCATCCCCCAATTCCCTTGTTCCACCATTGGCAGCTGTGCCTTCAGCAATCCAGGCCCTAAGCTCTGGAATTTCTTCTCTAAACCTCTCATTAACTCCATCTCTCTCTCCTCCTTTAAGGCACTCCTTAAAACCTACCTCTATGACCAAGGTTTTGGTCACGTCCTATGTGGCTTGGTGTCAAACTTTGTTTGATTATGTTCCTGTTATTTATGCACTAAAGATACAAACTGAGTCTTGTTTAACTGAACAAGGTACACCCTTGGCTCTGCTTTATTACGGCCTAAAGTGCCTGACTCACAAAATGGCTGGCCTTTTATACCAGTCAGTGGCCTCCAACAATGACACCATCTGGTGGCTACAAACAGCATGTACATACATGACATAGAAACCTAGAAATTAGGTGCAGGAGCAGGCCATTCGGCCCTTCGAGCCTGCACCACCATTCAATAAGATCATGGCTGATCATTCAACCTCAGTACTCCTTTCCTGCTTTTTTTCCATACCCTTTGATCCCTTTGGCGGTAAGGGCCAAATCTAACTCCCTTTTGAATATATCTAATGAAGTGGCATCAACAACTCTCTGCGGCAGGGAATTCCACAGGTTAACCACTCTCTGAGTGAAGAAGTTTCTCCTCATCTCGGTCCTAAATGGCTTACCCCTTATTCTTAGGATGTGACCCCTGGTTCTGGAACTCCCCAGCAAGGGGAACATTCTTCCTGCCTCTAACCTGTCCAATCCCGTCAGAATTTTATATGTTTCTTTGAGATACCCTCTCATTCTTCTAAACTCCAGTGGATATAAGCCCAGTTGATCCAGTCTCTCCTCATATGTCAGTCCTGCCATCCCGGGAATCAGTCTGGTGAACCTTCGCTGTGCTCCCTCAATAGCAAGAATGCCCTTCCTCAGATTAGGAGACCAAAACTGAACACAATATTCTAGGTGTGGCCTCACCAAGGCTCTGTACAACTGCAGTAAGATCCCCCTGCTCCTATACTCAAATCCTCTCGCTATGAAGGCCAACATGCCATTTGTCTTCTTCACCGCCTGCTGTACCTGAATGACAATACCCTCCTCTGAGATCTTATCACAGTCTTTCACAGGTTGAGATGGTCCGCTGCTTTACGCTCCTGGGTTGACCGTCTCAGTTCAATTCCGGCCTTGGGTGAATGTTCGGAGTCTGTTGTGGCTGGTGGCTGGATGACTGACTTGTTGGGGGTGGCAGTGGCCATGTCAGGAATTGCAAGTCCATTTTTATTGATCACGTCCATGATGGAAATTCCGGGTTCACTGATGACCCTTGAGTCCACTGGAGGCTGCTGGTAGGTTGGTTGGTTGTCAACGGTTTCTTCGTCCGACTGCTCTGGCTCGTCTGTGTGCCTCAACTTTGTTTGATCCATGTGTTTCCTGCAAGTTTGCCCATTCTTGAGCTTAATACCAAACACTCTGTTGCCCTCCTTGGCCATGACCGGACCAGCGATCCATAATTCAACACATATACAGCATAATTCACAGAAATTTCGCATGACCCAGTTGCGCGATCATGGTACCCTTGTTGACTCTGTCTTCTGTATTCAACATGATTACTTAAATCCGGGTGTACAAAACATAACTTGGTTTTAAGACCTCTTTTCATTATGACTTCAGCGGGCGAGACCCCTCTGAGTTTGTGGGGTCTTGTCCTGTAACTCAGCAGTATGCAAGACAAGCGGGTCTGCAGTGACCCTTGGGTTACTCTCCTCATGCTTTGCTTGATAATTTGTACTGCACATTCTGCTTGCCCGTTGGACGCAGGCTTGAACGGTGCTGACCTTACATGTTTTATGTAGTTAAGTTTTACAAACTCCTGAAACTCCTGATTGGTGAAATACGACCCATTGTCACTCACCACTATGTCAGGTAGACCATGTGTCGTGAACATGACATTGAGATTCTCTATGGTTGCCATGGACGTACTGGATGACATGATTATGCATTCTATCCACTTCGAATAAGTATCCACCACCACTAAAAACATTTTGCCCAGAAAATCTACATGGATCCTTGACCAAGGTTTGGATGGCCATGACTACAGACTCAGCGGCGATTCTGCTGGAGCTTTGCTGAGCTGCATGCACTGATGCACGCATGCTTCCAGCTCAGAATCAATTCCTGGCCACCATACATGGGACCTGGCAATGGCCTTCATCATCACTACACCAGGATGTGTGCTGTGTAACTCACGCACAAACTTCTCTCTCCCTTTCTTAGGCATTACCACACGATTTCCCCACAATATGTAATCTGCTTGAATAGACAAATCGTCCTTGCGACGAATGTACAGTTTGGCCTCCTCGCACATTTGCTTACGTATGGCAGATCAATCCTCTTTGAGGATGCAACCCTTTACCACCGATAATACCAGGTCCTGGATGGTCCAGGTCTTAACTTGTTGAGCCGTGACAGGGGTATCTTCACTCTCAAACGCTTCCATGATTAACATTAAATCTGCCGGTTGTGACGTTTCCACCTCCGGTGTGGGCAACGGCAACTGGCTCAAAGCATCTGTGCCAGGTCTGTGGCGAATGACATAATCATAGGTAGATAATGTCAGCGCCGACCTTTGGATGCGGGATGAAGCTTTCGTATTGATACCTTAGCTCTTGGAAAACAATAAAATGAGCGGCTTGTGATCGGTCTCTAATTCGAACCTCAGACCGAACAGGTATTGATGTATCTTTTTAACACCGTACACACACGCTAAAGCTTCTTTTTCTACCATACTGTAGGCTCTTTCTGCTTTAGACAAACTTTTGGATGCATACGCGACAGGTTGAAGTTTCCCCGACTCATTGGCTTGTTGTAACACGCAACCAATTCCACATGACGATGCGTCACAGGTCAAAACAAAACATTTACATGGGTCATAATATATCGGCAGCTTGTTCGAGCAAAGCAGGTTGGTGGCTTTCTCGAAAGCTCTGTCTTGCAATGCACCCCACACCCAGTTGTTGCCTTTTCTCAATAGCATGTGCAGTGGTTCAAGTAAGGTGCTCAATTTCGGTAGGAAGTTACCAAAGTAGTTGAGTAGTCCCAGGAACAAAGCTCCGTCACATTCTGCGGCTTGGGTGCATTCTTGATGGCTTTGGTTTTCACGTCAGTAGGTCTGATTCCATCAGCAGCGATTTTCTTCCCGAGGAATTCGACCTCCGGTGTCATGAAGACGCACTTCGATCGTTTAAGTCTCAGTCCCACTCTATCCAATGCAGTAGAACCTCTTCCAGGTTGTTCAGATGTTCCTTGGAGTCACGATCAGTGATCAGGATGTCATCTTGGAACACGATGGTTCTGGGAACAGACTTCAGTAGACTTTCCATATTCCTCTGGAATATTGCTGCAGCCGAGCGAATTCCAAACGGGCACCTGTGGCAAATAAACAGTCCTTTGTGCGTGTTAACGCACGTAAGTCTCGTCGACGTCTCGACCAACTCCTGCATCATATAGGCCGACGTCATCCAGTTTTGTGAATGACTTCCCTCCGGCTAGCGTCGCAAACAAGTCATCAGCCTTCGGTAACGGGTACTGACCTTGTTTCGAAACCGAATAGGCCCTGCCATGTGCTGTTCTGCCGAACACCGAATCAATCGCAATTACAGCACTTGCCGAGGTTCGGTTCTTCACTCTTATTTGCTTTAAACTCCTGTCTGTCATAATGCATGATTGAGTGATCTGGATGGCCCTTTTTAAATTCAACTCCTCCGCTGCCAGAAGTTTGCGCAGGGTCACCTCGTGGTTGATACTGATAATGAAGAAGTCCCTCAGCATGTCCGCCAACACTGTCCCCAACTTGCACGGTCCCACTAGATGTCTCAGGTCATCAACAAATTCCGTCGCATTCTGGCCCTCTAATCGAACGTGTGTATAAAACCTGTATCTCGAGATGATTGATGCCGTCGTCTGACTTGTGGTGCTCCCGTACCAATGTACACAACTCCTCGTACATTTTCTCTGTTGGATCACTAGGCATGAGTAGATTCTTTATTAAACCGTGGATCTTTGAACTGCACACAGTGAGGAACACGACCTAGCGCCGATCTGCATTGCTGACTTCCTTCATTTTGTTGGCCACGAAGTACTGGTTCAAATGGCTCACAAAGTCTTCCCAATCTTCTCCCTCCAAAAATCGCTCTAAAAATCCAATCATGCTCATTTTGCAAATAAAGGTTCTTGTATTCTTGTCGCCAAATGTTATGTATGCATTAAAGATACAAACTGAGTACTGTTTAATTGAACAAGGTACACCCTTGGCTCTGCTTTATTATGGCCCATAGTGCCTGACTCACAAAATGGCTGACTTTTTATACCAGAGCAGCACCGTGTGCGTGCTGCTCAGTGGCCTCCAACAATGACACCATCTGGTGGCTACAAACAGCGTGTACACACATGACAGTTTCTGTGAGGCGCCTCGGGACGTTTTACTACATTAAATGCAGTGTATTAGTACAAAATCTCTGAGCCGGATTCCAAGTGAAGCCCAAGCAGCGAGCCTCTGCCCCACATGTGGACTCTAGTGACTCTCCTCATTGGTGAGCTCAACAGTCGATCTGAACCCCAATCACATTCATCATCATAGGCAGTCCCTCGAAATCGAGGAAGACTTGCTTCCACTCAAAGTGAGTTCTCAGGTGACTAATACAGTCCAATACGGGAATTACAGTCTCTGTCACAGGTGGGGCAGACAGTGGTTGATGGAAAGGATGGGTGGGGAGTCTGGTTCGCTCAATCACGTTATTGCACAGGAGTAATATAATGACATGGACTGCCGACAGCTCTTCTTTTAGCTTGTCTCATAAGGTTAGGCTGTGGTAACGGTAACAGGAAAAGATAGCTGTTGGGAAAGCTCCATCCCTCGTATCTCATTAAAAGTAATGAGCCATTGAACCAAGTGCATGGGTTACTCTGGCATAAAATGGTCACACCCACTTACACACTGACAACATCTCCGCTATCAGAAGTGCAATGTCATCTGCAAGTAGAAGGATAGAGTGCCGCTATATAACAGGCAGGGTCTTCAGGTGTCAGCCGTGCCTCAATCTGCAGCGCTCATGCCTCTGAGTCAGAAAGTTGTGGGGTCAAGTCCCACTCCAGAGTCTTGAGCACAAAATCCAGAATGACACTCCCGTGCACTATTTCGAAGAAGAGCTGGGGAGCTCTCCCCGGTGCCCTGGCCAATATTCATCCCTCAACCAACATCCCTAAAACAGATTATCTGGTCATTATCACATTGTTATTTGTGGGAGCTTTCTGTGCGCAAATTGGCTGCAGCATTTCCTACATTACTACAACAATTACACTTCAAAAAGTGCTTAAATTGGCTGCACTGCACTTTGGAACAAGACATGTGCAATCTAAATGCAAGTTCTTTCTTTATATCTCAGGAAGAGCAAACACCTTCCCAAGTTGGGCAAGAAAATTGAGAATAGAAACATTATTTAAATAGAGAAAGATTGCAAAGTGCCGCAGTACAGCGGGACCTGGGGGTACTTGTGCATGAAACACAAAAGGATAGTATGCAGGTACAGCAAGTGATCAGGAAGGCCAATGTATCTTGGCCTTTATTGCAAAGGGGATGGAGTGTAAAAGCAAGGAAGCTACAAGTATATAAGGTTTTGGTGAGGCCAAACCTGGAATACTGCGTGCAGTTTTGGTTTCCATATTTACGAAAGGATATACTTACTTTGGAGACAGTTCAGAGAAGGTTCACTCGGTTGAGTCCGGAGATGAGGGGGTTGACTTATGAGGAAGGTTGAGTAGGTCAGGCCTCTACTCGTTGGAATTCAGAAGAATGAGAGGTGATTTTATCGAAACGTATAAGATACTGAGGGGGTTTGACAAGGTGGATGAAGAGAGGATGTTTCCACTGATGGGGGAGACTTGAACTAGAGGGCATAATCTTAGAATAAGGGGCCGCCCATTTAAAACAGAGATGAGGAGGAATTTCTTCTCTCAGAGGGTTGTAAATCTGTGGAATTCGCTGCCTCAGAGAGCTGTGGAAGCTGGGACATTGAATAAATTTAAGACAGAAATAAGACAATTTCTTAAATGATAAGGGGATAAGGAATTATGGGGAGCGGGCGGGGAAGTGGAGCTGAGTCCATGATCAGATCAGCCATGATCTTATTGAATGGCGGAGCAGGCTCGAGGGGCCATATGGCCTACTCCTGTTCTTATTTCTTATGTTCTTATGTTCTTATAGGAACAGGAGCAGGCGATGCATTCCCGCAAGCCTGCTCCACCATTCATTTAGTGCATGGCTCATCTCATCTCACCTGCATTTACCCGCTTTGGTTCTGTAACCTTTAATTACTTTGCTCAACAAAAATCTATCAATCTCAGTTTTGACATTTCCAATTGACCCGCAGGGGCCAAAATTCAGAGTACCGATAAGACCCGTTATCGCTGGAATGCAGCGGCCAGGCAGCGGAATCCAATGGCCGCCGATTTCTGGTCAAATGGCCGCCGGCAGCCAAATTCACCGTGGTGGGGGGGGTGGCGGGGGGGTGGTTTCTGGCCGTCCCCACTACCGCTCCACCGCTGCTGAGCAGCCGTGAGTGCGTCACCAGTGCATGCCCTGCCGGGTGCCCCCACCTCCGTCGACATTCAAGGCAAAAAATCGAATGCCTGCTGAGCGGTGCCCCCGACAGCTTTTTCTGTCGGTGCACCTTTCATTCCCTCTGTGAGCCCTGGCTGCGCAGCGGCCATTAAAGGCAACAGCCCACTGCCACCGCCATTTTTATTTTTTTTGCGGCCGGACTATTGGGCTCCCTGGGTCGGCCGGGCCGCCAACAGGCAGCGTGGCACTCCCTCTTGGGTACCAGGCAGGTGGGTTGGCCGAAACCCTCCCTGGTGGCCCAGTGGCTGATCCTATAGATTCGCCGATTCACTCCCCTTTAATGGAGGGGAGATACGTGGTGACGCAGATGCGCAATGACTTCACCACCGCTCCGCCGCTGAGTGACAGCGGCGGAGAATCCCTCCCGCAACCCTGTCCGCCCCTCACCAGCAGTTACCGCCGCACTTACGCCCCCTTTATGACCGACTTCTGGTCCGCTCAAAAAAAGACAAAGACCTGAATACCGACCAAGAGTCGCCCTCTTCCGAGGCAGCGGTCAACCTACTTCGAAAACTGTGAGCGCGCCAGCTTTCTGGCGGGCCTGAATTTCTGCCCCCTCCCGCCCCCCGCCCCCCCAAGCCTCAACAGCTTTTTGGGGCGAGAGTTCCAGATTTCCATTGTGTGAAGAATTATTTCCTGACTTCACCCCTGAACGGCCTAGCCCTAATTTTAAGGTTATGCCCAATTGATTTGGGACTCTCCTACCAGAGGAAATGATGAAGAAATAAAGCAGGGGGAAAAAAAATAACTGTCCTTTTCGGTGCTTTGAGATGGCGGGGAGTCGGAGTAGGAAGGCTGCTCTTCCAAAAGCACACTGCTGCCTCCTCCCACCAGACTATCGTGGGGATCGTGACTCCCCCACATGTGCTCTCAGTTGTTGAGGCTATACACTCACAACGAGCTTTTGGGAAATTGACCCTTCAACAGGACTCCATCATTTTCTTTCCTTGACGATGCTTTAAAGAAACTTGTTGACTCAGAAAGTGGTTAGAATGTGAAACTTGCTACCACATGGAGTAGTTGAGGCAGCTAGCATAGATGCATTATAGTGGAATTTAGATCATTTTTCTATAAAGAAAGCCTTCAATTTATTTTATTTCGTGCCTTTCACAACATCAGGACGTTCCAAAAGTGCTTTACAGCCAATGAAGTACTTGCGAAGTGTAGTCACTGTTGTAATATATTTAGAAGAGATAGAGAGGGTTAAAGGGGAGGTGGAATAGCTGTACTTATTACGGATAACATAATGGCAGTAGAAAAATAGTCGCGCAGCTATCAGCAAGAGAAAAATAGAATCCATGTGGATAGAGATAAAAGATAACAAAGGATTAATCACATTAATAGGTGTAGTCTACAGACCACCTAATAGTGGAAGGGAGGAGGAAGAAATAAGAAAACAAATTAGGGAACTGAGTAAAACACATAGAATAATAATCATGGGGGATCTCAACTACCCCGATATAAATTGGACAGAAAGGATAGGTAAAGGGGATAAGGGAATGGAGTTCCTTTAATGTGTAAGGGATTTCTTTCCAACCCAATATGTAAAAAGCCCAACAAGGGAGGATTCACTATTGGATATAGTAATAGGGAATGAACTGGAGCAGATAAGAGAAATAAAAGTAAGGGAATATTCAGGCAATAGTGACCATAATATAATATGATGAAAAACAGGGTAATAGATTGGAGAAAAGCTGATTTTGAGGGGCTGAGAATAGCATTAGGAAAATAAAATGGACAACAATATTGGCAAACAATGATATAGAACAGCAATGAGAAACTTTTAAAACGGCAGGAAAAATACATTCCGCTAAATAACAAGAACCAACTAAACATTAATGAGATTCCATGGATGATTAAAGACACAAGGGAAAAATTGAGGGTAAGGAAGGAGGCATAAATTAAGTACATGGACAGCAGGGGAGTCCATGATAAGAGAGAATATGAAGGGATTAGGAGAGAAGTAAACAAAAAACAATTAAGAAGGCAAAGAGGAACTATGAAATTAAATTAACAAGGAACATAAAGCAAAATAATGAAATATTTTACAGGCACATGAATAAAAAAAGGAAGGTCGGGATGGGAATAGGGCCACAAAGGGATGGGGATGATAATACCACAGGCAGCAATAAAGAGATGGCAGAAATATTAAAGAATTACTTTGCTTCAGTATTTACCAGAGAGATAGAACAGGTGGAGATGACATCAGATTACTAATGAGTTAACTACATTTAAAATAAAACAGCGAAATATACTAAATAAACTAATGAAACTCAAAGAGGATAAAACCCCTGGTCCGGATGGATTACATCTGTGGATTTTAAAAGAATCTAGGGAAGAGATAGCAGAGGCATTATGACACATATTTAATAATTAATTAGAAAAAGGTATAGTGCCAGAGGACTGGCAGATAGCTAACATAATACCTATGTTTAAGAAGGGAGGTAGAACATGTGCAGGGAACTATAGTCCAGTCAGCTTAACATTGGTGGTAGGAAAAATAATGGAATCCCAACTAAAGGAGAACATGCAAACTGGCTATAGCCTTCATCATGACTATGCCTGGGTGGGTCGCGTATAAACGTTTCCCTGCCTTTTTTTGGCACAATCACGCAATTACCCCATAAGAGTAAATCCGACTGGATGGACATTTCATCTTTGCGTCGGTGAAACAGCTTAATTTCATCTTGCATTTCCCCGGGAGCAGCCAACCAGCTCCCATTGAGGATGCAACTTTTTACAAGTGGTAGCACAGGATCCTGGCTGGTCCAGGTGACCCCTCGCTCTCAAAAGCATCCATGAACAGAAGCAAGTCTGCGAGCTGCGCCATTTCCACCCTGGTAGTGGGCAATGGTAGCCGACTGAGGGCATCAGCACAGTTCTCCGTGCCTGGTTTGTGGCGATAACATAGTCATAAGCAGACAATGTTAGTGCCCATCGTTGGATGCGGGACGAAGCAGTGGTGTTAATATCTTTGCTTTCTGAAAATAGCAAAATGAGCTGTTTGTGGTCGGTTTCAAGCTTAAACTGAAGTCCAAATCGGTATTGGTGCATTTTTTTAAACCCATATACACATGCTAATGCCGCTTTCTCAACTATACTGTAGGCTCTTTCAGCCTTAGACAAACTTTTAGACGCGTATGTAACCGGTTGAAGTTTGCCCGATACATTGGTTTGCTGTAACATACAACCGACCCGTACGAAGCATCACAAGCTAGCACTAATCGTTTACACGGGTCATACAGTACAAGTAACTTATTAGAACAAAGTAGGTTTCTGGCTTTCTCAAAGGCTGTCTCTTGGGATTTACCCCAAACCCAGTCATCACCCTTACATAGCAACATGTGCAACGGTTCCAGCAAAATGCTTAACCTGGTAGAAAGTTACTAAAGTAGTTCAGGAGTTCCAGGAACGAACGCAGCTCCATCACTTTCTGTGGTCTGGGTGCATACTTGATGGCCTCTGTCTTTGAGTCTGTGGGTCTGATGCCGTCTGCCGCAATCTTTCTCCCCAAAAATTCGACCTCCGGCGCCAGGAAAACACACTTGCAGCCTGAGTCCCACTCTGTCTAGTCGACTTAGAACCTCTTCCAGGTTGTGCAGGTGTTCGGTGGTATCACGACCAGTGATCAGGATGTTGTCTTGAAATACAACGGTGCATGGAACCAATTTCAGCAGACCCTCCATGTTCCTCTGGAAGATGGTAGCAGCTGGCAAATCCCAAAAGGGCATCCGTGGTATGTAAACAGTTCTTTGTGCATGATGATGCAAGTCAATCTTTTCGAAATTTTCAGCCAGCTCCTGTATCATGTAGACAGAGGTTAGATCCAACTTGGTGAACGACTCCCCCCACCTCCCCCCCGCCCCGCTAACATTGCGAACAGGTCATCCCCCTTGGGTAGCGGGCACTGGTCTTGATCATTACCTTGTAGTCTCCACAGATTCTGACCGTGCCATCGCTTTTCAACAATCAAACTGGCCCACTCGTTGAACTCGACTGGTGATATGATTCCCTCTAGTTGAAGTCTGTCCAGTTCGATCTCGACTTTCTCCCTCATCATATATGGAACCGCTCTAGCCTTGTGATGAACGGGCCTTGTATCGGGGACTAGATGGGTCTGCACCTTGGCGCCTGCGAAGTTGCCGATGCCTGGTTCAAATAGTGACGGAAACTTGCTCAGCACTTGGGTGCACGAGGCATCATCCACTGTAGATAGTGCTTTGATGTCGTCCCAGTTCCATCGAATCTTTCCCAGCCAGCTTCTGCCGAATAGCATTGGGCCATCGCCTGGTACAATCCACAGTGATAAATCATGCACAGCTCCATCGTACGATACCTTAACTGCCGCACTGCCAATGACTGGTATGAGTTCTTTGGTGTAGGTGCACAGCTTTGTTTGAATCAGGCACAGTTTGGGCCTTTGTGCCTTGTTGCCCCACAATTTCTCAAAAGCCTCTGGTTTATAATTGACTGACTCACCCCCATGTCCAACTCCATTGTTACCGGAATACAGTTCAATTTGACTTTCAGCATCATGAGGTATACCCCATACACTTCTTCCTCGGGTTGAGTTGCCTCTCTAGTTTTTCTGTGTGATCCACGCCGGGTCGATCATCCTCTGCCGACTTTGCCACGTGGTGAGTTGCAGCACTCTTGCACATTCGCTGGAGGTGCCCCATTGTTTTGCAGCCTTTGCACATGCAGTGCTTGAATCGACATTGATGGGCTCGATGATTACCCCTGCAGCGCCAACATGGTGCTAATGGATTTACATTCACACCCAATGGCGGACTCTGAGTCATCCTAGGTCTTGCAGCTGCAGACGTGTAGGCCCTACATTATGCAGTTCTGCCTGCTCGTGACATTATTTTATGCACAGTACTTGGCGGTGAGCTTCGATGCTGGGAATATATCTGACTGGTATAATCGCTCGTGGATATGAATGCCTGGGCTACCGTGATGGCCTTGCTCAGATCTAGGGATTTGGCGGACAGCAGCTTGCGAAGAATGACCTCGTGGCCGATGCCAAGCACAAAAGTCCTGTAGCATTTCCCCCAAAAATCCAGCAAATTTGCAAGTTCACACAAGGCGTCTCAGGTTGGCGACATAACTCGCCACGTCCTGGCCCTTGGAGCAGTGGTGCATGCAGAAATGCTACCAGGCCATTAAGACGCTCTCCTTCGGCTTGAGGTGGTTCCGAACCAGCGTACACAAATCTGTATATGTCTTCTCCGCTGGTTTCTCCGGTGCTAGCAGATGCTTGATGAGGCCGTATATTGTGGACCCACACACGGTGAGGAGAATCGGCCCGCGCTTGATCACTTTATCGTCACATCCAGCTCGTTGGCCACGGAGTACTGGTCGAGATGCTCAGTGAAGACTTCCCAATGATCACCCTCTACAAATCTCTCTAAAATGCCAACGGCAGTCATGACCACGTGAAAGTTCGTAATCTGTTACTCGTCGCCAATTCTTAAGTATGGAAGAACTCCACAAGACTGAGTAGTGTGAGCTAAAACGGATGTGACCTTAGTCTCTTTAATACAACTCCAGAGTGCCTAAGCAGCATGGCAGACAACCTTTTATACTCCCTTGCATGAGGTGTGCAGGTGACCCTTGGGCCTCCAACAGTTGCAAGTCTTACACAGTTATAATGTTTACATACATAACAATATTAAACTTTTAAATTAACATCATTTAAATAACAATAATGTAAATAACCAACCACAACAACAACAAGGAATAACAAAACAACAACAACAACAACAAGGAATAACAAAACAACAACAACAACAACAAGGAATAACAAAACAACAACAACAACAACAGCAGCAAACAAGCTTCAGCTGCAGCCCACCTTTCCCCCACCCTCATATTTCAACAGCCCCGCGCCACCTGCCCGCCCTTCCTGCCCTTGACCATTCGCCTTGTCCATTACCGCAGGCCTAGCCCTATTCCTGATAAGCCCAAGGTTCTCATTAGTTTCTCGGGTACGGCGCTCCACTTGCTGGGGGACAGACCCAGCAGACGCCAATGGAAGGCCTTGCAAACCTCTGACTGCGGAAGGCCCGGCTTGGGACTCTTCAGCCTGTGGATCAACCTGCACACTGACTGTTGAGGTTGGTCTGGGGATTGGAGTGGCATCACTCGAGACCGTCAATTACCGCTGGGCAATGACAGCCTCGGTGCTTTCCCCAGTTGCAGCGACTATCTCAGACATGCCCTCCCTAATGTCGGCAGATAGTGCTGCTAAATCTCCGGACATGCCCTCCCTAATGTCGGCAGAAAGTGCAGTTATGCTTGCCGAGATCCCACCCATGTCCTCAAGGAGCGAATTGGTGAGCTGGACACTCTCCCCAGTCATTCCTGTCAGCTCTACCTCCTCTCATGGAGCCTGTATCTCGGGAGAGTGCTCTTCACGTCTCCGCCTCTGTAAAGACGGGCCTGCAGCAGCCCTGGGTGTGGATGCCTGCAACCCACTGGGACCTGGGACCTTTGATGGTGCATAACTGACATATGTCCCCCCCGGCGTAGGGCAGGCTAAAACCCTTTCTACCTCCGTGGCGTTGACCTCCTCCAAATTCAATACCACCGTCTGATCATCCTCTAGCTCCGCCCCAAAAACATCAATTGAAGCATCGCCCTTCTCCTCCTGTGGAGGTTCTGCAGGGTGGCTGAGCTCGGTGTCATCCACTTACACTTGTGGTGAGCTGACAGGGTCTTCTCCGTTATTGGATGTATCTGAAACATCTGCAAAATATAAAAGAACAGCCAACTGGTTAGCAGCAGGGGAAGGGGCAAGGTGACATGAGTAAGGTCACATTGCGCAGGCTCATTTGAAGGACCACGACGAATGATAGTACATCGCAAAAACCGAAGCCTAGCCAACGGAGAGTACATCGTATAAACCAAAGCCTCGCCCACACAGCACTTAACATTGAGCCAACCCAGACTGTGGATTTTGCAGGACTTATCCTCTCTCTGTAACCTGGGCTCAGCATCCACACAGGTGGTCGATCTGGGCGACCCGCCAATCAGACCTGCAATCCGACTTTCCAGGGCTGTGATTGGGAGCAGTCTTGCCTGACTCCCACCAGTTTTCCGCTGCTGTCGTCAGTTCTTGCACAACTTTCTCTGCAAAGATTGCAATAGACATTTTTCAGAGAGGGGCCTTCTGCTGTCGTGGCACATACAGATAGTCATCAAAGCACTTATACCATACTGCGTGCATTAAATTAAATGATCTGTATAGTGTCCCTTTACTTGCATGTTGTTCATCATGAAAATATCGAAGTGCAGTGCATAAAAATAGCAATCTTTATAATGTGTGGCGATCACAAGCCTAGTGATACCCAGATGGGTGACAGTTACAATTCAAGTAATTGGAGTGCATAAATAAAAATCTTACTTACTCTAACTGTCCTGCAAAGGTCATGCCACCTCTTCCTGCACTGCGGATAGGTCCTCCTGATGGAGTCCACCGTGGACATTTGCCCCGCAACGCGTCGCCAAGCTTCAGCCGTTGCAGATGGGTACAGTTTCCCTTTATCCTTCTTCCCAATCTGGTCCTCTCTCCACCACGCCTACCAGGGCTTCATTTGCGACCTGGCTAAACATTCTAGCCCTCTTCCTTCCCGAATCAAGCTCCATTTTTGATCCTGTAGCACCAGTGTATAAGTATTGAGAACTCTCATGCAACTTTCAAATCCCTGTAAAAATGGTTGCTCCAGACCAGGAAATGTACTGCGCATGCGCGTCACATTAAAAACGAGCAAAATGTTTGTTTTTTGTGCGCATGTGCAGAGTGGCTGTTTCATTATTGGGAAATGTTTTCTTTTGTCCTTAAAACCGATGCTTTTTTAACGCTTCGCCAAAAGTTAGAAACTGGGGAAATTTAAGCATTTATTTTTTCACATTATTTCGGTGACAAAAAATGGCGTTAGTCACGAATAACGCCAAAAAATGGTGATATCCTTCATTGTGGAAATTCTAGCCTTAAGAATCTAAATGAGGCAGAAGAACAAAGGGATCTTGGAGTACAAGTACACAAGTCATTAAAAATATCAACTTAGGCGAAAAAGGTCATAAAAATGCAAACCAAGCACTAGAGTTTATTTCTAGAAGTATTGAATTGAAAAGTAGTGAAGTTATGCTAAACCTGTATCGAACCTTGGTTACAATTATGTTCACCATATTATAAAAAGGATATAGAGGCACTGGAGAAGGTGCAAAAAAGATTTGCAAGGATAATTCCAAAAATGTGAAGGTTTACCTAGGAAATGATAGAGTAGGAAAGGTTGAACAGGCTGGGTCTCTTTTCTCTTGAGAAGAGAAGGCTGAGGGGTGACCTAAGAGATCTTTAAAGTTTTGAAAGGTTTTGATAGAGTGGATATATAGAGAGAATGTTTCCACTTGTGGGGAAGAGCAAAACTAGAAGCCATCAATCTAAGATAGTCACCAAGAAATCCAATAAGGATTTCAGAAGAAACTTCTTTACCCATAGAGTGGTGAGAATGTGAAACTTGTTAGCACAGGGAGTTGTTGAAGCAAATTGTATAGATGCAGTTAGGGGCTGGTTAGATAAGCATATGAGGGAGAAAGGAATAGAGGGTTATGCTGCTTGGTTTATATGAGGAAAAATGGGAGGAGACACGAGTGGAGCATAAACACTGGCATAGACTGATTGGGCAGAATGACCTGTTCCTGTGCTGCATATCCTATGTAAATGTATGTAATGTAGGAAACACTGCAGCCAATATGTGCACATTATGGTCCCACAAACATCACTGTCATAATGACTAGATAATCTGTTTTTAATTATGTTGAATGGGGGATAAATACTGGTCAGGATGCTGGGGATAACTCCTCTGCTCTTCTTCGAAATAGTGCCATGGGATCTCTTTACGTCCACCTGAGAGGGCACATGGGGCATCGATTTAAATCTTATCCAAAAGACAGCACCTCTGACAGTGCAGCATTCCCTCAGAACTGCACTGGAATGTCAGCCTGGACTTTGTGCTCAAGTCTCTGCAGTAGGACTTGAACCTACAATGTTCTGACTCAGGTGTCCACACTTCAAAAGTACTTCATTGAGTGTGAAGCGCTTTGGGATGTCCTGCGGTTATGAAAGGCATTATATAAATGCAAGTTCTTTCCTTTTTCTTAGATAAGTACAAGAGGGAGAAAGGAATAGAAGGGTGTGTTGATAGGCTGAGATGAAATAAGGTGAGAGGAGGCTCCAGTGGAGCTTAAACACTAGCATGGACCTGATGGGCCAAATAGCCTGTTTCTGTGCTGTATGTAAGATTTACCATCTATAAAATAGCATCAGTCCAGAACGGACTAAAGATTTACTCCAATTTGCAGCGGTGAGATCAGATATGGAACAGTGGCAGAGTGTTATTGAGCAAATGATTTGTGTGGTTGATATCTTTAGGATGAAGAAAGCCATCAGCAGTCTATCATCTCTTTTAACCATCATTTTCTTCTTATTTTATACAAATGCCCGCGGCAAAAACTTGTATTTCTTGAAAAAGACAAACCCCCGCCTGAGTGTTGGCTTCAAGGTAGAAAGATTTGCTGGAGAATTGCTGAGACTAAAGCACCTTGTCTTCACAGCAGAATACACTTCCATTAGCTTTGTGGATTCACAAAGTGAAAATTGATTCCAAACTTTTGCCAATCGGATAAATACATTTCTATCCTGACTGGGCATTGACTTGAAGTTGGATTTTTTCTACTGCTCTCTGGAGCTTCTTCCCTAACCCTCCTCCCACCCGATCTCACAACCTCTCCCTCCTCTTTAAAGCCCAACTGTTTGGCAAGCTTTTGGTCACCTCCGTTCTCTTCCCTGTGCTCCCACTCCATCTCACAACTTCTCTCTCCTCTCTAAAGCCCACCTCTTTGACCAAGCTTTTGTTCACCTCTCTTCCCTCAACCATCCGCCCCCGCCACTGAATGGTTTGTCGTGCATGTTGGTTGACATAGACAACAGAACGGTGGCCATGTGAGTCGGAATCTCACAAAAATGGTGTAACATCTCACCTGCCAAATCAACTAGCTCTGAACTAGCACTGGTGCATCGGACTCACACCGGGTCGTCGCCAGCAGTGGAGACCCACGGGGCTACTCAGAAACTCCAGAGACTTGAGCACAAAAAACCTAGGCCGGCACTGAGGGAGCGCAACACTGTCAGAGTGTCACCTTTCAGATGAGACATTAAACTAAGGCCACATCTGCTCTCTCAGGTGAACATAAAGAAATCCCATGGTATTATTTTGAATCAGAGCACGGGAATTCTCCCCGGTATCCTGGCCAATATTTATCTCTCAACCAACACCTAAAACAGCTGCTTGTGGGAGCTTTCTGTGCGTAACTTGGCTGCCACAGTTCCTACATTGCAATAGTGACTACACTTGATTAGCTAACTTGATTGAGTTTTTTAATGAGATATCAGAGAGGATTGATAAGGGCAATGCAGTTGATGTAGTGAACATGGACTTCCAAAAGGCATTTGATAAAGTGCCACATAATAGGCTTGCCAGCAAACTTGAAGCCTGTAGAATAAAAGGGACAGTGGCAGCCTGGATACGAAATTGGCTAAGTGACAGGAAACAGAGAGTAGTGGTGACCAGTTGTTTTTCGGAATGGAGGAAGGTATACAGTGGTGTTCCCCAGGGGTTGGTATTAAGACCACTGCTTATCAAAACTTGCAGATGACATAAAACTTGGAAGTGTAGTGAACAGTGAGGAGAATAGTGATAGACTTCAAGAAGACATAGACAGGCTGGTGGAATGGGCAGACACATAGCAGATGAAATTTGATGCAGTAAAGTGCAAAGTGATACATATTGGTAGTAAGAATAAGGAGAGGCAATATAAACTAAGGGGTAGAATTCTAAAGGCGGTGCATGAACAGAGAGACTTGGAGGTATATGTGCACAAATCTTTGAAGGTGGCAGGGCAGGGTGAGAAAGCTGTTAAAATTAAGCATACAGGATCCTGGGCTTCATAAATAGAGGTATAGTGTACAAAAGCAAGGAAATTATGATGAACCTTTATAAAACACTGGTTCGGCCTCAACTGGAGTATTGTGTCCAAATCTCAAACCACAGTTTAGGAAGGATGTGAAGGCCTTAGAGAGGGTGCAGAAAAGATTTACAAGAATGGTTCCAGAGATGAGGGACTTCAGTTAAGTGGATAGACTGGAGAAGCTGGGGTTGTTCTCCTTAGAGCAGAGAAGGTTGTGAGGAGATTTGATAGAGGTGTTCAAAATCATGAGGGGTCTGGACAGAGTAGATAAAGAGAAACTGTTCCCATTGGCGGAAGGGTTGAGAACCAGAGGACACAGATTTAAGGTGATTGGCATGAGGAAAAGCATTTTTACGCAGCGAGTGGTTAGGATCTGGAATGCACTGCCTGAAAGGGTGGTGGAGGCAGATTCAATTGTGACTTTCAAAATGGAATTGGATAAGTACCTGAAGAAAAAATATTTGCAGGGCTGTAGGGAAAGGGCAGGGGGAGTGGGACTAGCTGAAGTGCTCTTGCAGAGAGCTGGCACAGGGTCGATGGGCCGAATGGCCTCATTCTGTGCTGTAACCAATCCATGATTTTATGATTCTAAAAGTACTTGGGCCATCCTGAGGACTTGAAAGGCGCTATATAAATACAAGTTCTTTCTTTTTCTGCCTCTTTGAAGGACCTTGGGATGATTTTCTATGTTATAGGTACTTTTATAAATTCAATAAATACAAGAAACTAGGTATATGGTCACCTTCTTTGATCTATGTTTGGAAACTGAACTGGATGGCTCTGCTTTGAACAAAAACAGAAAATGCTGGAAATCTCAGCAGGTCAGGCAGCATCTGTGCAGAGGAAGCAGAGTTAACGTTTCAGGTCGATGACCCTTCGTTCTCACGTTCTGACAAAGGGTCATCGACCCGAAACATTAACTCTGCTTCCACTGCACAGATGCTGCCTGACCTGCTGAAATTTCCAGCATTTTCTGTTTTTATTCCAGATTCCAGCATCCACAGTATTTTGCTTTTGTATCAGTGACTCTGCTTTGAGGTGCTTTCATATTACAGAACAGTCGGGGAGAGCACAATCAGTCCTGCACTTGAGGATCGATGGGGCAAAGGCAGGTGCATGGAGTTAGAGCGCAGATCAGCCTTGATCTCGTTGAATGGGGGAACGGGTTCGAGGGGCTGAATGGCCTACTCGGGTTCCTATGTTCCTATAACCGATTGTGCTGTTGACCCAGAAGCCAGTTTCCATAGTTGCATTCTGTTAAGAAATTGGGTCTTCTCACTGTGCAGGGGAGTCGACTGAGAAATAAAATGGGAGAAAGACACATAGAGGTTTGCTCTCCCTTGACAGGAACAGCAGGAAATCGGCGTTCTTAGCTTGTTGCTCTTTAAAGGCAATTCTACAAGTAGTACAGGCAGTATTGTAGACAGCGTAGGTTAGTGTAAGGAATTTATACCAAGCTGAGGTATCGTACAATAGTGCTACTACCTGCTTCTCTCTCGCTCAACAACAACAACTTGCTATAGTATCTTGAACGTAGTACAACATCCCAAGTCACTTCATAGAACGTTATCAAAGCAAAATTAGATACCGAGCCACATAAAGAGATATTAGAGCAGGTGATCAAAAGCATGGTCAAAGGAGTAGGTTTTAAGAAGCGTCTTAAAGGATGAGAGAGAGGTAGAGAGACAGGGTGATTTAGGGAAGGAATTCCAGAGCTGAAGGCAAGGCCACCAATGGTGCAGCGATTAAAAATCGGGTTTGTGCAAGAGGCACGCACACTTACTCAAACACACACAGACACACACACTCAAATACATACTCACTCAAATGCCCACAGGCCCACACAAACTGTCTCACACACACACTTACTCACATACACATACACACGCACATTCACACACTTACTCAAACACTCAGAGACACACACACTCAAATACATACTCACTCAAATGCCCACTGGCCCACACAAACTGTCTCACACATGCACTTACTCACATGCACATTCACAAATTCTCACACACTTAGTCAAACACTCACAGACCTACACAAACAGTCTCACTCTCACACACACACACACAGACATACAAGCACTTACTCAGACACTCACACACATACACTTTCACAAACCACTCTGATCTAAAACATACCGATTTAAGTGTTTGATAATCTTTCAGGGTGCCAGTAAGTGGCCTGTTTGAGACCCCACAGCTCCCTGCCATGTTCATCCATTGCACTACGAGGCATAGCTTTTTTTTAAATCAGATTCCATCCTCTCTGCTGTTTGAAGCTCTAACTGATCTCGACAGAAGGGAAGCTGATCCAGAAACATGGTGCCTTGATGATTATAAAGCAATGTGGTAACTGGTTATGATGGGAAGAGCACGTTAGTTATGTCACACTGTGGTTCTGGAGAAGGGGAAGCTGCAGAATGAAGGTGAACCCTGAGCTTTGACCCATTTGGTGGTTGAATTGCGAAGTAAACCTTTCAGGAGCCAGAAAGACTGCAGAAAGAGACGGGTAGTCAATGCTAAATCCATTCATTTTAACCATTGGGATCTTCACCGGTATATATGTCAGTCACAAACAATTAGATATTAACATAGGCCTGCATCTAAACAGTGAGACACACCTAATTTATTCAGGGATCAATACCAAGTATTTGCTATCAAAAATAAAACCATCAGCTTGAAAGAACGGTACAGGCACATGCAACGTAAGTTCGTTCATGAGAAACCAGGCAGGCGAGATTCAATCTTTAGTGGATTTAAGTCACAGTGGATTTAGTTGTGCACAGAATGTGGGCATCACTAGTCAGTATTTATCATCCCTAATTGCTCTTGCATGGTTTGCTAGCCAATTTCAGAGGGCAGTTAGGAGTCAACCACATCATGGGCCGCCCGGACCTGTGTGAGAACACAACCACAGGTCGGGGCTATAAATAGAGTTGGAGCACCGGACCCTGGAACGTAGAAACATAGAAAACAGGTGCAGGAGTAGGCCATTCGGCCCTTCGAGCCTGCACCGCCATTCAATAAGATCATGGTTGATCATTCATCTCAGTACCCCTTTCCCACCTTCTCTCCATACCCGTTGATCCCTTTAGCCATAAGGGCCATATCTAACTCCCTTTTGAATATATCCAACGAACTGGCATTAACAACTCTCTGCGGTAGAAAATTCCACAGGTTCACAACTCTCTGAGTGAAGAAGTTTCTCCTCATCTCGGTCCTAAATGGCCTACCACTTATCCTTAGACTGTGACCCCTAGTTCTGGATTTCCCTAACATCAGGAACATTCTTCCTGCATCTAACCTGTCCAGTCCCGTCAGAATCTTATATGTTTCAATGAGAGCCCTTCTCATTCTTCTAAACTCCAGTGAATACAGGCCCAGTCGATCCAGTCTCTCCTCATATGACAGTCCTGCCACCCCGGGAATCAGTCTGGTGAACCTTCGCTGCACTCCCTCAATAGCAAGAATGTCCTTCCTCAGATTAGGAGACCAAAACTGAACACAATATTCCAGGTGTCAGGCCTCATCAAGGCCCTGTACAACTGCAGTAGGACCTCCCTGTTCCTATACTCAAATCCCCTAGCTATGAAGGCCAACATACCATTTGCCTTTTTCACCGCCTGCTGTACCTGCATGCCAACTTTCAATGACTGATGTACCATGACACCCAGGTTTTGTTGCACCTCCCCTTTTCCTAATCTGCTGCCATTCAGATAATATTCTGCCTTTGTGTTTTTGCCAACAAAATGGATAACCTCACATTTCTCCACATTATACTGCATCTGCCACGCATTTGCCCACTCACCTAACCTGTCCAAGTCACCCTGCAGTCTCTTAGCTTCCTCCTCACAGCTCACATCGCCACCCAGTTTAGTGTCATCTGTAAACTTGGAGATATTATACTCAATTCTTCATCTAAATCATTAATGTCTTTTGTAAATAGCTGGGATCCCATCACTGAGCCCTGTGCCACCTCACTAGTCACTGCCTGCCATTCTGAAAAGGACCCGTTTATCCCGATTCTCTGCTTCCTGTCTGCCAACCAGTTCTCTATCCACGTCAATACATTACCCCCAATACCATGTGCTTTAATTTTGCATAACAATCTCTTGTGTGGGGTCATGGACGAAAGTGCGCCGAATGAGGGTACGGGGCCCAGAAGAGCCAAGAGCCCAGAGGCAGCATGGGGCAGCCCACACTGCGATATGTGTGCGCACTAGGTCCGTGCAGCAGAGCAGGTCTCTAGTCGTCCTGGTTCAACCCTTGCCACTAGATAAAGACCTAGCTCTGTCAAGCCCATGTGGTGGCTGATGTGCAATGGTCACCACACATTAGAAATTCCACACACAAGCATCTTCCACCCCCTCAACTGGAGTTCAGGATTGGAACATCGGGTCCTTCACTGAAACATTTGTGAACTCTTGTGGAAGCAAGTCATCCTCTTTCGAGGGACCGCCTATGATGATGACATTGCTGTGGATCTGGAGTCTCATATAGGCCAGACCAGCAGATTTGGACAGCAGATTTCCGGTAGTTTCATGGTCATTATTACTGAAAAAAAACAAAAAATGCTGGAAATACTCAGCAGGTCAGGCAGCATCTGTGGAGAGAGAAACAGAGTTAACGTTTCAGGTCGTTGACCCTTTGTCAGAACTGGAAAAAGTTAGAGATGTAACAGGTTTTAAGCAAGTGTAGGGGCAGGGAAAGGGGGAATGGGAGGAAAGAACAAAAGGTAAGGTCTGTGATAGAGTGGAGGGCAGAAGAGATTAAGGGGATGAAATTGCCCCTTTTTATAGCCCTTTTAGCGCCTCCGGGGGGCGCTAACAGGGCGCAATGGCGTATTCGCCCGGGGGAGGGGTGTGTTACCGTCTCCTGGGAAATTGCCCCGGTGGTTTGGGAGCGTTATCCTGGCAGCATCGAACACCGCGATTAGCGCCCGGTGCTGGCGCGCAACTGGCAATGACGTCATCGTCATGCGCACCGACCCCTCACCGCCCTGGGAGCGCCCTTCAAAGGAAGAGGTGTGTCGGAGATAGCGCTCTGCTTCCTTTGAGGGGCGAACAGCCCAATTCCACATTGGGGTGGGACTTCCGGGCCAGACGCAGGAAGTCCCAGCCCCAGAAGCTTACCGCCCCCAATCGGGGCGAGAGGCAATTTCTAGCCCTAAGAGAGATGATGGTGCAAGGCAAAAGGAGATGGTCATGGGACGTTAAGAAACAAAAGATGAGTCTAGTGTGTTAGATAGGGTGTAAATGGAAAAACCATAAACAGCTGCCATGGGAAAATGAGAAAAAAACAGAAAAGAAGAAAAAAAATAGGGGCAGGTATTATGTCCTGAAATTGTTGAATTCGATATTGAGTCCTGAAGGCTGTAAAGTGCCTGATACTTGCCTTTTATTCCAGATTTATTTAATTGAATTTAAAAATCGACTTATATGTTAGTGACTAATTGTTTTTGAGCGACATATCTGCTGCCATGGAGGGATTTAAGCTCACGTCTCACTGATCATAAGTCCAGACCTTTGAATTACAAATCCAGAAACACTACCACAATGCAACCATTCCCTTATAGTGCAAAAATATGACATTCTGAAATGGGGGCATTAAAATATAGAGAAGGATGACCCATTTAAAATAGATGGCAGAAGAGTTTCACACAAAGAGATTTCACTCGAATGTATTCATCGCTTCTACACTAATATTGCCCCGTGTAATTTCAATACTGCCTTGCTGGCGGTACGTTTAACACTGGGTACGAAAGGCTTGTATATGCTGGTGTAAATTATAATAATCTTCGCACTGCATGGGTATTAATGGCGAGGAAGGTAATTAAAGGAGCTATAAAGCGATTTAATTATAAATTTTGATTATTAAGATACAAGGCTTCTTCAGACAATGAGATCCATATCACTCGAGTGTGACGTTGATCGTAGAGCAAGAGGTGAGGAGGATTTAAATATTTGAGCTGCGAAAAGAGATAAGTCATATTGCAAAAGAGGGACTTAATTACTTTATTCAGAGATCTTAATGCAAAGGTTGAGCAGCGAGATGAATGATGAGGAAATGTCACTGTGCATATTCTGGGTCTGATATGAATGGTGAAAGAACCCCTTCAGCTCATACAGATAAGGAGCGCACATTAACCCATAATTACTTCAACAGCTTACACTTTTAAAACACCCCGCACAGAGTGAAATGATGCTTAACATTGGGGAGAACAGGACAGCCAATGGTGTATAGGAGAGACTGGGGTGGAGGGGATGCAAATCATGCTGAAACATAGAAACATAGAAAATAGGTGCAGGAGTAGGCCATTCAGCCCTTCGAGCCTGCACCGCCATTCAATGAGTTCATGGCTGAACATGCAACTTCAGTACCCCACTCCTGCTTTCTCTCCATACCCCCTGATCCCTTTAGCTGCAAGGGCCACATCTAACTCTCTTTTGAATATATCCAACGAACTGGACTCAACAACTTTCTGTGGTAGAGAATTCCACAGGTTCACAACTCTCTGGGTAAAAACGTTTCTCCTCATCTCGGTCCTATATGGCTTACCACTTATCCTTAGACTGTGACCCCTGGTTCTGGACTTACCCAACATCGGGAACATTCTTCCTGTATCTAACCTGTCCAATCCCATCAGAATTTTATATGTTTCTATGTGATCCCCTCTCATTCTTCTAAATTCCAGTGAATATGAGCCTAGTCGATCCAATCTTTCTTCACATGTCAGTTCTGCCATCCCGGGAATCAGTCTGGTGAACCTTCGCTGCACTCCCTCAACAGCAAGAATGTCGTTCCTCAGATAAAACTGCACACAATACTCGAGGTGTGGTATAGCAGGTTTTTGCTCTGCCCAATTACGGGTGTCTTTGGTGGCTGTTGGTGTATTGGGCCTCTCTGTCCCTTCTAGGGGACGGTCCAGCAGCTTATGGCTCGCTGACCACTAAACTGGCGGTTTTGAAGCGCCCTAGCACCCCTATCTGGTTCTTACCTCAGAACTTTGGTGGAATATGAGCTTCCACAAGGGAAAACAAACATTCAGAGACAAGTGGTCCTTGGAACGAAAAAAAACGGGTAAGTCCAATTTATTAACCACGGTAAGTTTCCAACAAGGTCAAACTTCATCAAAACACAGATCTGACACACACTTATAAACTATGAAAATCTATGGGAAGAAACGGACACAACGAAAACCTTACACAATCTTATCTTTACAAGACAGTTCCAACATCACCCCTAACCCCCCTTTGTACCTGACTGACCTAGGCTGACAGTTGGGAAAAGAAACCCCAGGATAATACTTACGATCCCTTTGACAGTTATTTTTTTCGCCTTAGGATGGTTGGTTTACGGGGTAGCTAGAGTGAATGTTGCCTCTCCCAGTTACTCCGGTCTCCGGTTCTTCAGCTGGTTGTTCGCTGTGCGGTTCGGCTTCTTGAGATGATGTTGGGCCTCTCGGTAGATGGGTTGTATATTCTGCACACAAGTCGAGTCCAGAGCCCGTTCGATGGTAGGTTTCCCAGCCGGTAACAGTCCGTCTCCGTTCTCTCTCGGTTTCTGTCTGTCTGTGACTGCTACTGCTCCTCGACTCCTTCTCCGACTGCTCCAGCGGCTTCTTTTCTCTCAGTGCTTCCGTAGGTCCTATATTTGTATCCAATTTAGCTCTGGCCTTTTCGCGCCCAACTCAGTTAGTGGTCCATTGTGTAGGTTTGGGTGGGAAGATAGCTTTGAATATGTAATCAGAAGATGTCACAGGTACAGGTAGGTGTGAGGACAGGGGTATTGTTTCAGTGCACATTGGTGTCTCAAAGTCTGCTGGTCCATTGTAACAATCCTGGGAGTCAATCGGTTTGGGCCTCCCCTTTGATGGGCCATCACCGCAGTGATCTCAGGACTATTGTCCACTGTCCATATTAAATAGGTAGATGATGGTCCACATTCATAATTTAATTAGGGGTGAGTCATATTTTTGAACTGGGCCGGGTAGTCCCCATTGGTTGAGGATTTCCCCGCTTCAGGCCCGACTCGACTCCTGATTGGCCTGCCAGAATGCACTTTTCCCCCATTGGCCAGTGCCTCTGTCTCGCTTGTGAGCCAGACACCACAATGTCTGTATCCGCCCACAGGCTTCCCAGCTTGCCTTGTCTGAGGATTTTACTTGGCCAAAAATGTTCATTTAAAATGTATAGGACGATCCCATCTTAGTTTTCTTGTCCTTAGGGTGTTCCAATAAAATGCGGCCGTGGATTTTCGAACCTTACACTCCCCCATCTTGACTCACCCAGATATAGGCGGAATGTGTCAAAAGGTTTGCAAGAAAATCCTAGAGCTCCCCAAGTGCCAGCCATCCCCATAATTACTCTAAACTATAGACCCGCATAAACCAAAGTGCACAAACAATATTTCTATCCATAATTGGTGCACTACCCACGCTCCTTTACAGGTAAACTACAAACAAGGTACCAGTTTTGCTTTTAGTTACGTAGAGTTAAGTACGTAATTATAGCACATCATGTCACGTGTTCCTTGCGTTCCTTGAAAGATATTTCCGCCATCTCACTGTACAAATGTATATCTGTGATAAGTAAGTCCGTATTGTGTTCTGTCCTGGATAGTTTTAACAGCTTACGTAGTTGACCGTGCCAATCAGTTTCCAGCTTTGGGCTTTCGTGGTGCTACGGTAAACTAGAATGTTTCCTTTTGTTTAAAACCACCTGGAAACAAAATGGCATTCTTGTGTGTTAGACTGGGCTGTCCTTCTGTTGTTTCTGGAATACTTTAAGATAACTCCGTGCTATTCGGGCTCTCTTGGATCTGCAGGCATTGATGATGAGAGATAGGACAATGACCAATTGTACAATCACCAGTGTGTGGGAGGCCATGCGAAGCCAAACCGGGATATCTACTCTCATACCCATTCCCACCATGCTGGTGACTGTATGTCCGCGATTTCGAGGGCTATGTCTTTGGTCTTTTGCTGTAGGGTGTAATAATGTTTTTGGCTGAGATCCACTGCCTTCAACAGGGTGGTGAGTTTCTCAGGTAGTAAGGGTATGGGGTACCCAAAATGGGCAACATAGTTCTGCAAATCACTCGCGTTATACTGTACCATGAGGTGGACCGTGGAGGGTTCTGGGATTGGGATGATCCCTTCCTGGGCCACTTGAACTTCTGCCCTAGGTTTAAAGCAAAAACTGCTGTCCGGAATATCACACCACTTACTCGGGCCGTGTCTATACCGGTGGGCAGTTGTGGTGACACAATACGTCCCACCACCTACATATGCTATCTGTGGAGATACATGGCCAGGTGCCATCACCTCCATCGTGCAATTTATAGGTTCTGCCCCAGCAGTGCTAAACCCGCACTATGGCCTCCTGAAGACTTTCAAGTGCTGGGGACACAGGATGACCTGTGCTCCCCGGCTACGGCAGCCAGATAGGTCTGTACCCCTCATTGCGCGCTCCCACACAATGACATAGGGTGGGACCGTTGCGAAATGGACGTGTACCCCCCCGCGAATGACTCCAATGTTCTCCACACGGTACAGGGGGGCTGGCTTGGCAGATAGCCCCATCACTGGCATTCGCACAACTACACCCATAATAGTGTGGTTAGATTTCCCACAGTCAACAGGGACAGGATAGGCTTCCGACGCCACGCGGAGTTGGCAGGGACTGAGGGTGCTGCTGTATGGGTGTAGTGCCTCCAGGTGCTGGTTGCTGATCCAGGAGGGGACCCGACCTTGCCTAAGGTCTTCCAAATTGCTCCATCCCTCTCCCAGCAACCAGGCCCCCTAGAGTACACACACCTTGTTCTGTGCAGCCTGATCCGAGGCCAGCCGGTCCTCCTTGATCAAGGTGTTTGTTGTCCGGGCGTGAGCCTCTAGCTGGGCAATAATTTCTTTCAGATGCACAGTCATAGCCACCCCCTCGTGAAGCGCAGAACCCAACACATTATTCTCTTTCCCTAGGATGCTGCGCAGCTGTGACTTTAACCCATTGATCTGTCGGGCCAGCTGCACATCATCCAGGCTGTTCATACGGATGCCCCAGTGTTAAATCCGGTGAAAACGTCATTCATGACCCCCCCTGCGTTGTCGGCCCCACTCGATTGTATCTTCTTGTCTATACAGGTCCACCACATTGACATCCCCAAAGTCCAGCTCGTAGAAGCTCCTGAACATTTCCTTCAGTAGAGCTTGGTACAACAACCCGGTTTCTCTGGGGCAGAAAACAGGTCGGCGAACTTGTCAGGTTTAGAATTACTGAAGCAACAGCATAATGTACTCCCTGGTATATTAACTTATCTGTCGGTACAAACACTAACCCATTCCCAGGTCCCCTAGTGGTGGGCGGACATCCATGACTGGCAATGGGCTTGGGCGTGGGCAGGGGTATCTTCCTCTGAGCCAGCAGCTCGGTGGCGTTGACTGATACCCGGAAGCGAGGGAGCACACAGTCTTCTATGCTGCGATCCCATTCCATCCCCTTCCCCGAGTCCTTCCACCATTTGGCAAAGGCAATGGACAAACGCGCTGGGCACACCTGGGCCGACCCCCATAGGCATGTATAGATCCCCTGATCATAGGCCCACCATTTCGCCCAACACACAGTGACCACCCCCCCGGTGACCACATGATCATCCGGTTGGCGTCATTGCTCAGACGTTCCCAGTCTGAGCTGCTGTCCTCGACGTCCGCGCTCAGTTTCCTGAGCCACCACCAGCGTCCCAAAGGTATGTCCCCAACACACGTTAAACACACTCTCCTTCCCTCTGTCACCCTAACCAGAGACGTGGCCACCTCGATTTCGGGGCAAGGATGGGGGCCTCCCCATAGGTAAAACTCTCGTGGCTCGAATACCGGGTGGAATTCGAACCCAACCACCCAGGCCATCTCCCCTTGTGGAAGTAGGTGGCCTGGCCTTCTGCCTCTATGATCTCTTCTCCTGTGGTCACGATTGGTGCCCTGCCCCCGGAGCACCCGAATGTCATAGACATCTCGATGTCGAGTTTCTGTCCAGTGCAGGTCCCCAGGTAGGTAAATAACATCACGATGGTCCGGAGCATCTTCTGGAACACAAGATTGAACACAGTCTTGCCTGAGACTCCTTCAGATTCGACTGGAGTAACATCACAAAATAAAAACACCATCCCCTCACTTTAAAATCTCCCTAAACTATATACAGAACACCGGGCTATACACAATGTCACCCGTCTCCGGGTGGCCTGGTCAGTCTCTGATACTGACTTGGCTTTGTCGGCCACCTTGCTGCCTTGCCCCAGGAGCCAGACTGGCCCCTTTTGTAGGGCTTGCAGGAGGACTTCTTTTAAATATCCTGCTTCCATTTCTGTGAGCCCTTCGGTGTCTGGGATCTTACCCGGGTCTTTCGGTGGTGTCCCTTTTTACCACACAGAGTCTACCACTCTTGTGCTTCTTTTCTCGTTTGACTCTGGGACGGGCAGGAAGGTATACGGGGGACCAAGGCATCCTAGGCTGCCCCACTCTGGAACTACGCCTAACCAGGGGCGCGGAGTCCCATGTTACGGGCTGCACCCCTCGGTCCTCCCACTGGTCTATCCCTTCCTCTCTCTGCCCTGTCGTTATACTGCACAGGACTCCCTTCTCCTGTGCTAAGTCCCTTTCCTGCCTATCAGGCTGTGCCACTTCACTCTGCTGTGTGATGGTCTTACTGTGGCAGTGGACTATTCCGGGTTGTGGGGCTTCGGGGCCGGGGTTGACCTCTGTTACAGTCTCCACATCCACTGGAATGTCCTCTGCCTCCCGTGAGGTTTCTTTCATTGTGGGAGCCTTCCTTTTCCCTGCCCTAGTAGGGTCGAACCGCTTGCATTGGTTTATGTGGTACCCGGCGAGGTAATTGGACCGCATAAACCATAGGGCTTGCCTTGTCCACTATACTGTAGGGCCCCATGTACAGTGGCTCGAACACCCCCACCCTGGCAAAGCTGCGTACCATGACCTGGTCGCCCATTTCCCAGTCGTGGTGGCTACGGGGTTCCAGCAGCAGCTTGTTACTAAAGTGCTGTCTTCCCATGTTGGTGGCTGCCTGCCAGTGAATCTGGTCCAGCTGGTCCAGCAGATTCCCAGCAAAGCAGTCTCGGTTAGCTTCCTGAAGCTGTCCTTCGGTGAGACCCGGCACCAATGTGTGTACTGGGGTCCTCATGGGTCTCCCAGTCATCAGCTCGTGAGGTGAGTACCCTGTGCTTTTCGACTGACTGGCCCGGATCCCCATAAGGACCAGTGGCAAGACCTCTACCCATCTGTTGGGTGAATTCCCTGTCTCCTTGCGAAGCCTTTCCTTGATGGTGCGGTTGAGACGCTCTGCAGGGCCTGAGGACTGGGGGTTGTACGTCACATGCCACCGTGCTTTAATCCCCAGTACCTTTAAGGTGACCTGCATCACCTGGCCGGTGAAGTGGCTTTCCTGGTCGGACTCCACAAACTGCTGCAGACCCCACCTTGAGAACACGTCCCTGATCAGGATCTTTAAGGTGACCTGCAGTAGCTGTTCGGCAAGAGAAGGCTTCCACCCATTTGGAGAATACATCCACCAGCACTAGACAGTACTTGTACCGCCCCTGGGTGGTGGTAGGGGCCCTATGTAGTCGATTTGGATCGACTGCCATGGTCCCTCTACCCGCCTAATGTGTCCCATGGATGCTTTTCTTTTCTGGGGGTCTGGGTTGTTGGCTGCACACACCAGACAGGCTGCGCAGATATCACGAACGTCGTTCCGGAGATCTGGCCACCATGCTGCCTGTTCCACCTTCTGCCAGGTACACTCTGGCCCGGGGTGTCCCGCACCTGGACCCTCATGGGCCGGTTGTAGGAACTCCCACTGCTGTTGTGCTGGAACCACCCACTTATCCCCTTTAAACAGCATCCCTTCCTTGACAGCTATATCTGCGGCACTGTATGGGCTCTCTGCCTTTCCTCCACTTAGGATGGTTGCTATGGCAGCCTTGAGGACGGGGTCCTGCGCCTGAACCGTTCTCAGGTCCGGGGCCACTGTCAGAAGCGACCTGTCTTGGCTCCTTGGCTCCTTCTCTGGCCAGGAGGTCCTCCCGCTGGTTACCCTCTGCCCTGGGCTCTGTCTTAGAATGTGCCTTAACCTTGTGGATGTAGATGTCCCTATTGTTCCCTCGGGCTGTCACTATCCTTACTAGCAGGGGCTTGGTTACCAGGGGCTTCCCATCTGTGGATGTGTACCCCCTGCGTGACCGAATAGCCAGATACTCTGTACACAAATTGCAAGTAAACATACTGTCCGAACAAATCATGTACGGGGTGGGAAATTCCTCGGGGTGAGTCACCACGTACATTACCGCTGACAGTTCAGCCTGCTGGGCGCTCAGGGTGCTGGGGAGTTTAAGCGCCAAGGCTATGCCTGCCTCGGGGTCCCAAACTCCGCAACCCGTGACTCTTGTACCCGCGGACACCGAACTGGATCCATCGACGTAGATCTCGCGGCCTGTGGGATGTACCCCTGCCCGAAATCCAAAGTCGGTGTCCCAAACCCCTTCTACTGAGCATCTGTGTGGCTCCCCTGCATAAATGAGGTTAGCTGCAAGCCTGGGCTTGCAGAGGCCCCTGACCCTGATGGCCATTTGGGAGAGGAGGAGGGTCCAGCGAGTGATCCTGGCATTGCTGACTGTTCCATCCTTTATTCTCCCATCTAACAACATCTGGGTCGGGGTGTGATGGGTGAGGAGTGTGATAGGGGATACTCCTGTAAAAACCTGTGCTCTTTTCACAGCCCAGTGCGTGGCTAACAGATGCCTTTCACAGTTGGAGTACCCCTTCTCCACCTCTGCAATGACTCAAGAGGAGTACACCACCGGTCTCAGGTGTCCGTGCCTTTCCTGTAAAAGCACTGCACTCAGACTGTCCCCGCTGGCTGCTACTTCTAAATAGAAATCCTTTCCCCCATCAATAGCTCCCAGTGCAGGTGCCTTCTGCAGGTTCTGTTTCAACTGAAGAAATGTAGCTTGGCAGCCTCGATCCCACTCCCACTCGACCCCTTTGTGTAGGGGCCTGAGTAGAGGGGCAGCGGTTGCTGAATAATCTTCTGTGAAATCTCTACAGTAACCTGTGACCCCTAAAAAAGATCTGACTCCGGATACAGTGGTTGGTACCGGGAGTTCCTGCACAGCTTGCCTTCGGGCCTCATCTATACCTCGTTCCCCTGCTCTGAGTGTTAGACCCAGGAATTTTATTTCCTTTAACCCTATCCGGGCCTTCTTGAGGTTGACCTTAAAAACCCCCCTCCTTGAGCACAGCCAACAGCTCTGCCAGCAGGGGACCATGCTCTTTACTGTTGTCAGTGACAAGGAGCAGGTCGTCCACATACTGCACCAACTGTTGCGGCTGGCTCAAGCTCTTTAAACAGTTCGCCATGCACTGGTGGAAGATGCTGGGACTGTTGTGAAATCCCTGAGGGAGACAGCTCCAAGTATATTGCTGTTCCTTAAAGGTGAAAGCAAACTTGTACTGGTCCTCTCTCCTCACAGGGATAGACCAGAAGCCATTTGAAATGTCTAGGACTGTGAAGCTGGTTGCAGACACAGGGATTTCCCTGATCAGGTCTGCCACTGCTGCCACTGTAGGAGCACAAGCCGGGATGTTTCTGTTCAGCACCCGGTAGTCCACGGTGGCCCTCCACGAGTTGTCCGGTTTTCTGACCGGCCACAGGGGAGAGTTCACGTACGTGGCTATGGGTCTCAATACACCCTGCTCCACCAGTGAGCTCAGTGCTACTTCCAAGTCGGCTTCTGCCTCTCTCGGGAAGTTATATTGCCTCTGAGGTCGGGACATGGGATCTCCATCTATCCTGACCTCTACTCCGGTGACTCTCCCACAGTCGTGTTTGTGGGTGGCACATGCTGCGAGACTGACTCGCACATAGCCCTGTACTCTGCCGGGGTGTCCCTGACCAGAAGCTCTAAGTCATAACCCCCTTTGGCTTCACAGTACACAGAGCCCCTTTGTCTTGTATCCTTTCTATAAGCTTGACCTCGTTGTTGTACCTGGGTCCACTGTTCCCCATAAGCAGTGATTTCGCAGATCCACCAGGATCTGGTGGGCAATAATGAAGTCTGCCCCCAATATACCTTTGTTAGCCTGCTCCCACCTTATCAGGACGCACTTCCATTTGGTGGTCAGTGCTCCCAACTTAAGGGTCAGTGGGATCGAAAAATACCCTGTTCTTTCGTTCCCAGTGAAGCCGACTAGCTCGTAGGGCACACCGCTGGACAGGGGCGAGGAGGCCGGGTCCTCTGTGTGGACAAGGGTGCTTGAAGCCGCCGTGTCCAACAAATAAGTTCCCTGGTTCCCCTCCAACTCCATTTTCACCCACGGTCTTCCCCACGAGTCATAGTCCAGCGGACACAGGTAGGCAGGCTTGGTGGGTGCTAGTCATGGTTCCTGCCGTATGGGAGCTGTGGGGATCTCTCTACCCACCGCCACATTAATACGGCTGGGACCTGTCAGCAGCTGCCTGAGGGTTTCTACAGTGGTTTCAAACACTGTTGTGGCACCCGCTCTCTCATTGCAGGACACATAAGTTTCATGTTCAGCCATGAACTCATTGAATGGCGGTGCAGGCTAGAAGGGCTGAATGGCCTGCTCCTGCACCTATTTTCTATGTTTCTATGTTTCTATGTTTACCCGGTTTCACCTCCGTGGGTGTTTTTACTTCTTTCACGCGGTAGGGGTTGGCCCTGCAGTTGTTGCGGTAGTGGCCAGGCTTACCGCACCTGTAACACCCCCCACTTCTATCGAGAGGATGTCCACCCTCCTGATGCCACTCTCTCCTGGGGGTTTGGTTGGGTTGCACCGCATGCACCCGGCCTTCTACTGTTTTCTCCGGCTTCCCCTCTTCCTCCCCATCCCCCCGCCGTGTGGCAGCCAGTCTGCCTATCACGATGGCTTCGGTGAGATTGGGGTCTCCCGGGATGAACCAGAGATCTGGCCTTTCCCTGACACTGGGCAGGCTGTTCGCAATTATGGTTCGAAACCATGCTTCCCTTTGTTACGCTGTAAGGTTGTTCCTGACAAGCAGGCCCCCACATGCTGTGCTGTAGACCAGCCATAGCCTTTCCACATATATCTGTGGGGCCTCCCCTGCTAACTGACGTGTTTTTGCTATCCTTTCAAAGGGACTCACTTCGATCCACCCCATGGCCTCTAGGATAGCCCTTTATAGTGCTGTGAGGGTGCTTTGTCCCCCGGAACAATCTGTGGGAAGAGCCTGTTGAATCTTCCCATCAATGGAAAAAAGGAGCACTTTAACTGCTTCCGCGTTATCGCATGTGTTCATGTCCACTGCCTGCGCTACCTCCAGGAAGTGAGCATATGGATTTCCCAGTCTAGTGAGCTTTGGGATATGTGACACCATGGCCTTTAATGCAGCAACTGAATGCGGAATGATAAACTCGCTGCCCAGCGGTCCTTGGGGTTGTGCACCTTGTGGGGAACTGTACTTCCTCTGCACAGCCGGGCATATCGGTCCCGCGGCAGATACCACCACTGGCTCCCCCTTTCCTCAGCCTCAACTGCCTCTGAATCTGCAGACTTGACCCTTTCTGCGGGTGTCCCATACCCCTTTGGCAGGACCGGCTCTACCTGCCCTGCCCTGTGGTTTTCTTGGGCTGCACCCTCTGATCCTCCGTAAGGCCCGCCGGACACACTACCAGCGCCTCAGGAGGCGGTCGACTGTCCTCTGCCGCCGGATCCCCTTCCACTCCCCAATACCCTGACTCGTTGGTTGCCTCCCTGGGCCCCAACAGACAGACTGCCTCCTTTACCTGGGACAGAGCCTGGAGGAGGGATTGGATCCGCTTATGGCAGGGCACATGATCTGCCTTCTCATGGCTTATCTCGCTGTTAACTTTATAGGCTGTGTGCAAATCCCTTAATTGGACCTGAAGCTCTTGGACCTGCTGGGCATAAGCTGCACTCTGCTCCCTGTAATTCTGTTCCGTAGCCCGTGACACCGTAACCTGACTCTGCAGCTCCTCCTGATTGTTGTGGAACGTTTCCTCTAACCGTGCCCTTCTATTCCTTTCCTCTATTAACTCTTCTGTGACCTTAGTACCCGCGGCACCCCCTGGCCGCTGAGGTTATAACGGCATCCTTTAATTCCTCCTGTAATTTTCCTACCTGGAGGTCTAACTCCCGAACCTGCCTAGTTAAACATATCAGCCAAATTGCCTTTTCTACCCTTTTGTTATGTGTAGGCCCTTCTGACCACTGGGCTGCTGCGTCCGCTGGACATGGCGCCCTGGTCAGGTTCTGAACCCATGTTTTGGCAAAATTGACCTTGGAGAAAACATAGTCCGTGATTCTGTCCTCCATTTTAGATTTTTCCCGTACCACCCTCTCTGAGGTAGTAAGCTCATTATCCCACTGAGCTCCTGCCTGGCTCGCCATGAGTGTAGAGGGTTTGTGCTCTGCCCAATTACGGGGGTCTTTGGTGGATGGTGGTGTATTGGGCCTCTCTGTCCCTTCCAGGGGACGGTCCAGCAGCTTATGGCTCGCTGACCACTAAACTGGCGGTTTCGAAGCGCCCTAGCACTCCTATCTGGTTCTAACCTCAGAATTTTGGTGGATTATGAGCTTCCACAAGGGAAAACAAAACACTCAGAGACAAGTGGTACTTGGAACGGAAAAAAACGGGTAAGTCCAATTTATTAACCACGGTAAGTTTCCAACAAGGTCAAACTTCATCAAAACATATATCTGACACACACTTATAAACTATGAAAATCTATGGGAAGAAATGGACACAACGAAAACCTTACACAATCTTATCTTTACAAGACAGTTCCAACACCACCCCCACCCCCCTTTTTACCTGACTGACCTAGGCTGACAGTTGGGAAAAGAAACCCCAGGATAATACTTACGATCCCTTTGACAGTTATTTTTTTCGCCTTAGGATGGTTGGTTTACGGGGTAGCTGGAGTGAATGTTGCCTCTCCCAGTTACTCCGGTCTCCGGTTCTTCAGCTGGTTGTTCGCTGTGCGGTTCGGCTTCTTGAGATGATGTTGGGCCTCTCGGTGGATGGGTTGTATATTCTGCACACAAGTCGAGTCCAGGGCCTATTCAATGGTAGGTTTCCCAGCCGGTAACAGTCCGTCTCCGTTCTCTCTCGGTTTCTGTCTGTCTGTGACTGCTACTGCTCCTCGACTCCTTCTCCGACTGCTCCAGCGGCTTCTTTTCTCTCGGTGCTTCCGTAGGTCCTATATTTGTATCCAATTTCGTTCTGGCCTTTTCGTGTCCAAACTCAGTTGGTGGTCCATTGTGTAAGTTTGGGCAGGGAGATAGCTTTCAATATTTAATCAGAAGATGTCAAAGGTACAGGTAGGTGTGAGGATAGGGGTATTGTTTCAGTGCACATTGGTGCCTCAAAGTCTGCTGGTCCATTGTGTAAGTTTGGGCGGGGAGATAGCTTTCAATATTTAATCAGAAGATGTCACAGGTACAGGTAGGTGTGAGGACAGGGGTATTGTTTCAGTGCACATTGGTGCCTCAAAGTCTGCTGGTCCATTGTAACAGTCCTGGGAGTCAATCGGTTTGGGCCTCCCCTTTGATGGGCCATCACCGCAGTGATCTCAGGACTATTGTCCACTGGCCATATTAAATAGGTAGATGATGGTCCACATTCATAATTTAATTAGGGGAGAGTCATATTTTTGAACTGGGCCGGGTAGCCCCATTGGTTGAGGATTTCCCCGCTTCAGGCCCGACTCGACTCCTGATTGGCCTGCCAGAATGCACTTTTCCACCATTGGCCAGTGCCTCTGTCTCGCTTGTGAGCCAGACTCCACAATGTCTGTATCCGCCCACACGTTTCCCAGCCTGCCTGGTCTGAGGATTTTATTTGGCCAAAAATGTTCATTTAAAATGTATAGGACGATCCCATCTTAGTTTTCTTGTCCTTAGGGTGTTCCAATAAAATGCGGCCGTGGATTTTTGAACCTTACAGTGGTTTCACCAAGGCCCTGTACAACTGCAGCAAGACCTCCTGCTCCTATACTCAAATCCTCTCACCATGAAGGCCAACATGCCATTTTCTTTCTTTACTGCCTGCTGTACCTACATGCCTACTTTCAATGACTGATGTACCATGATACCCAGGTCTCGTTGCACCTCCCATTTTACTAATCTGTCACCACTCAGATAATAATCTGCCTTCCTGTTTTTACCAGCAAAGTGGATAACCTCACATTTATCCACATTATACTGCATCTGCCATGCATTTGCCCACTCACCTAACCTGTCCAAGTCACCCTGCAGCCTCTTAACATCCTCCTCATACTGCCACCTTGCTTAGTGTCATCTGCAAACTTGCCGATATTACATTCAATTCCTTTGTCTAAATCATTAATGTATATTGTAAATAGCTGGAGTTCCAGCACTGAACTTGGCGGTACCCCACTGGTCACTGCCTGCCATTCTGAAAAGGACCCGTTTATTCCTACTCTTTGCTTCCTGTCTGCCAACCAGTTCTCTATCCACGTCAATACATTACCCCCAATACCATGTGCCTTAATTTTGCACATTAATCTCTTGTGTGCAACCTTGTCAAAAGCCTTTTGAAAGTCCAAACACACCACTTCCACTGGTTCTCCCTTCTCCACTCGACTAGTTACATTCTCAAAAAATTTTAGAAGATTTGTCAAGCATGATTTCCTTTTCATAAATCCATGCTGACTTGGACCGACCTTGTCACTGCTTTCCAAATGCGCTGCTATTACATCTTTAATAATTGATTCAAGCAGTTTCCCCAAAGAGGGAAGAGGCTTCAAAACGCTCTTAAGGAAAATAGAAAGGTGGGACTGACTGAGAGAGAGAGTTGCAAAGAGCATGGTGCAGTGACTGAACAAGCAGCCACGATTGGTGGAGCAGTTGGGTGGGGAATACGAGGCAAGCTATAGTCTAGCATAATAGGTGTAGACACAGCCTGGTACCGCTAAGCAGGCAAGCTATACAGGAAATGTTTGGAAGGGTATTTTCCCAATGAGACAACTGGAAGTGGGACCAATTATATCATAACTGGATTGGCGATCAATTGTTGAGAACTCTAGGATCAGATGTTCCATCAAGGCAATAATGAAGTGCCGTAGACTACAGGGCTACGGATCAAGAGTTGGAAAGTAGGATTAGTTGGAAAGCTCTTTTTCGGCCGGCACGAACATGATGGGTCAAACTCCCCTGCGATCGGAATTCCCACCCGGCTCGGGTGCGGCCTTGAATGAAGAAGGCCTTTCAACCTGCTTGACCATAGGACACCAACAATACAATCCAGCCATGAGAACATTCGCGTGAATGGGCAAGACCACAGTTAACGTGTTTGGAGAAAAATTCTTCGTGGGGGAGTGGGGGGCAAGTGGTAGATTTTGAACTTTGGGCAGCCGCACACTGAATCGCGTTTATCTGCCCTGGATGCAGGTAACGAAGTGGCCATTTCAGTTTTTAGGTTCGGGCCTCAAGTCAATCCAACCAGCGAGCTGCGGGCACCAAATGGGCATTCCCGAGGCAGCTCATGATTTTGGGTCACAGGAATGTCAGCCGGGGACAAGGGGTTGGGTGGTGGGTATGAGGCACAAAGAAAGACTAGCATTTATATAGCGCCTTTCACAACCTCAGGACATCCAAAAGTGCTTCACATCCAATGTAGTCATTGTTGTAATGTTGGAAAAGCGTCTGCCAATTTGCGCATGGCAAGCTCCCACAAACAGCAATGCGATAATAAACAGATAATCTTTTTTTTAATGTTCTGTATTGAGGGCTAAATATTGGCCAGGCCACAGGGGATAGTGTTGTGTGATCTTTTACACCCACCTGAGAGAGCAGACTCAGTTTAACGGCTGATCTGAATGGCGGCACCTCTGACAGTGCAGCACTCCATCAGTACTGCACTGAGGGGGTATCAGCTGAGGTTTTTGTGCTCAAGTCTCTGGAGTGGGACTTGAAACCGCGACCTTTTGACTTAAAGGTGAGAGTGCTACCACTGAGCCACGACTGATGCTAAATACCAAATAGAGAGGGGATTGAGCCTGGGCTGGCTGTGCCCTGCGGCATTATTGTGGAACATGGAAGAGCACTGCCACTCCCCCGGGCAACTCATATATGTTTTGTTTAAGGCTTACCTTTCCAGTGTCTGTGGCTCTATCACCAGTTGAACTGGTCGGAGCGTGAACAATGCAGTGTACAATCAGTTCTATCCTAAAATAGCTATCAGGATCCGATGTACATCATTGGATCCACATTTATATATTAATCAGGGGCTACCACCTGAACCAGGTAGGGCCCTGTGAAAGTGGCAAGGTAAGGCCACCAATCTCACTTTGAGTTCATCACTGTTCTGTTAACGCCAATTTCTGGCAGGTCAAGTATGCCTGCTTAATTAGAATCATGGAATAATACAGCACAGAATGAGGCCATTTGGCCCATCATGCCTGTGCCGGCTCATTGAAAAAGCTATCCGATTAGTCCCACTCACCCGCTCTTTCCCCATAGCAAATTTTCCCCTTCAAGTATTTATCCAATTCCCTTTTGAAAGTTACGATTGAATCTGCTTCCACCGCCCTTTCAATTACCTTCAATCTACGTCCTCTGTTTACCGACCCTCCTCGTTGCCAGTGGAAACAGTTTCTCCCTATTTTTATCTGTCAAAACCCTTTATAAAATTGACCCGAAAGAGGTAGGGAGACAACCCAAGCATAGGATTATATATTTCTTGCAGAACATATTTTTAAAAAGACTTGCATTTATATAGCGCCTTTCACGACCATCAGACATCCCAAAGTGCTTTACAGCCAATGAAGTACTTTTGAAATGTCATCGCTGTTGTAATGTAGGAAACACGGCAGCCAATTTGCGCACAGCAAGCTCCCAAACAGCAATGTGATAATGACCAGGTAATCTGTTTTACTGATGTTGATTGAGGGATAAATATTGGCCATTCCCCGCTAGATAACTCCCCTGTTCTTCTTCAAAATAATGCTATGGGATCTTTCACATTCAGCTGAGAGTGCAGACGTTTAATGTCTGCCCTCGGTTCAACGTCTCAACCAGAAGACGGCACCTCTGACAGTGCGGCACTCCCTCAGTACTGCACTGAAATGTCAGCCTAGGTGTTTGTGCTCAAGTCTCTGGAGTGGGACTCAGAGGAGAGGATGCTACCAACTTAGATACTGGCTGGCACTTAAATTACAAAACACCACTGTGACTTTCTCAAGCTGATATCTTGAGCTATTCTTTAACACATGGGGACTGGCTGTTACACTTCTCTGACTGATTTTACGTTCTTAATAATATCATATTACATAGATGGAAGATCTATCTTTGTGGCGCACTGGGATACTTGATGAATGGAAGAGTATTGCTACGATGCACTTTAATTTAACTTTATCCAGTGAAAGCATTGAATCCAGTCTAAATCAAAGGAGTCTGACACACTGGGACCTTCACTGGTATCAATAAAAGATGGTTGATTGAGAAAGGAGCTTCATTCATTTACACAACATATGATGAAAGGGGACAGTGTACTCATAGATTTATTTGACTTCAACCGGAGCGTGAAGCTAGGATGTGTTGTGAGCCCTCTGTTGTTCTTTATATTTATTGAAGGCTGATAAACAAGACAAAGGAGAGGTTTTAAGTTTAGACCTCAGGCGCTTGCAAACTCATTAGCTTACTTTGTAGTGCTTATAAGTGATAGAAGGACTGGCAGCAGAAGTGGTTTGATGATTTAAAGAGATTGACTGTTAGGATTGAAGGAATAAAACTGTAGTTTGTAGAATGGGACAAACAAGCAGAGGTGGAATTAAAAAAAAATAGTACATCATAGAATGATACAGCACAGAAGGAGGCCACTCAGCCCATTGTGCCTGTGTCAGTTGCCTGAAAGAGCGATCCGATTAGTCCCACTCCCCCTGCTCTTTCCCCATAGCCCTGCTAATTTATCTTAGATCTGTTGCCAGTAGAAAACCCCTAGGCGATACTAAATCAGAGGGGGAAATTAGACCTGTTGAGCAGAGTTTGGGGTCAAGCCGATTCAAAGATCAACCCCCACAAAGCCAACCCTCCGTGGCCTTTCCCCGGTATGTGAGAGAGAAGGGAGTGGAAGGACATGTTGATAGGGTGAGATGGAGTAAATAGAGTGGGAGCAGTCTCGTGTGGAGCATAAACGTAGAATGGCCTGTTTGTGTGCTGTAAAATCTGTTATTCTATGTAAGTATATAAGCATAAGAAAGTTCAGAGAGGAAAATGGCCTTGATTTGGCCCATCTTGACCACTCCCTCCAGAGTCCATGTGTAATTATTCTATCAGGGGGTGTCCCCTCTCAACCACCTGATGATTCCCTCTTTAAAGAATACTGTGGGGTAAGAATTATTATGAAGAAAGCAAGGAATGACTTGCATTTATATAGCACCTTGCACGTCCTCGGGAGGTTCCAAAGCAGAGGAGTTGTCCCCGGTATCCTGGCCAATATTTATCCCTCAATCAAAGTAACAAAAACAGATTATCTGGTTATTATCACATTGCTGTTTGTGAGAGCTTGCTGTGCGCAAATTGGCTGCCGTGTTTCCCACATTCATCATCATCATCATAGGTGGTCCCTCGAACGAGGATGACTTGCTTCCACATCAAAAGGGATGAGTTCACAGATGTTTCAATGAAGGACCCGATGTTCCAGTCCTGAACTCCAATTGAAGGGGTGGAAGATGCCTGTGCGTGGTATTTTTTTTCCCACATTACAACAGTGATGACAATCCAAAAATACTTCATTGGCTGTAAAGTGCTCTGAGAGGTGCGGTGGTTGTGAAAGGCACTATGTAAATGCAAGTCTTTCTTTCTTTAAAGTGCTTTACACCAATTAAGTACTTTTGAAGTGTAGTCACTGTTGTAATGTCGGAAATGCAGCAGCCAAAATGCCGCTCCCACAAACAGCAATGAAATAAATGACCAGGTCTTCTGCTTTAGGTGATGACCGAGTGCTAAATGTTAGCTAGGACACAGGGGAGAACGCCACTGCTCTTCGTCAAATCTTTTAAATCAACTTGAGAGGGCGACGGGCCCTCGGTTTAACATCTCATTCAAAAGACGCCACCTTCTACAGCCCAGCACTCCCTTAGTCTCTCATTCATTGGCAGTCCCTCGGAATCGAGGAAGACTTGATTCCACTCTTAAAATGAGTCCTTAGGTGGCTGAACAGTCCATTACAAGAACCACAATCCCTGTCACAGGTGGGACAGACAGTCATTGAGGGAAAGGGTGGGTGGGGAGCCTGGTTTGTCGCACGCTCCTTCCGCTGCCTGCGCTTGATTCCTGCATGCTCTCGGCGACGAGACTCGAGGTGCTCAGCGCCTTCCCGGATGCACTTCCTCCACTCAGGGCCGTCTGTGGCCAGGGACTCCCAGTGGGGATGTTGCACTTTATCAGGGAGGCTTTGAGTGTGTCCTGGTAACGTTTCCTCTCCCCACCTTTGGCTCATTTGCCATGAAGGAGTTCCGAGTAGAGCGCTTGCTTTGGGAATCTCGTGTCTGGCATGTGAACAATGTGGTCTGCCCAGCAGAGCTGATCAAGTGTGGTCAGTGCTTCAATGCTGGGGATGTTGGCCTGGTCAAGGAAGCTACAGTCCAGCACTTAGTCTCTCACTCATAGGCACTCTCTTTGTACGACACTGGAGAGTCAGCCTAGATTATGTGCCCAAGTCTCTGGTTTGGCACTGCCTCAGAGGCGTGAGTGCTGCTAACTGAGAAATGGCTGACACCTTGTGCTGTGGCAAAAGGACATAGCAAGATGGGAAATTTCAGGCTGGGGCTGTGCAATTTTTGCCCCTTCCTCTGCCTACCTTGAAAACAACCAGAGGGGGCAGGTTCAAACTGGATGAACGGTTTAGTAGGGGGCAGGCATGGAGGGTAGGGGTGAGGACCGACATGTTGCAACCTCGGTGTCTTTTCTGTTTTTATAAAAAATATACACAGGCATCTTAGATCTGCTCTTTCATCAACGCAGCAATATACTTTAATCCATTCCCACTTCAAGCAATGTGACGTTCTCACTGCTCACACCAGCTATCAAAGAGCGAGATGAACAAATCACCAAATTACAGACAGTGAACGCTTATCCACTGACAAATTAGTCCCAGACTGCCCATATGCATTTCACTCAGCACCTTTGGATGTGACTGAGAGTGAGGAGAAGGGAAAGAATTTCAACAATCTGGGCTGGCTGTGAACCTTGCTTTCAGAGATGAAAGAAACAATTCAAACATCCACTGCCCAAGAAAGTTGAATTTTAATGTCATTCCTGGAGTGGGGATGAATTGCTTTCTTCAATAGGTGCAGCAATATTATAAATGCATTCGGGGACTGAAGCCAGTATTGATTACTTGAGAGCTTACGGTCGTTGGATGTACCCCAGCAACTGGAAATACACAAAAAAAGGTGTCCTCTTAGAACAATTCAACAAATCACAAGATTCTTTGTTAATGAAAACAGGTTGAAATTTTAATATAACCAGTGTGAAATGAAACAAACTTGCAGTTTCATCTGTAGCTTTTACAATTCACGGACTCTGGAGGGCGTTAAAATGTAGCCGACATGGCTGGCAAGATGTTTGATGCAAGTTGGTTTAACCAGGGCCATCTAATTTATAGGTCGCATTGAATGAAATATCACTAAGTGTTCTAAATATCTCCGTAAATCCCTTTACTAACTTGTACAACGGCATACATCTCTGTAATCCCTCAGAAAATTAGACCAAATTACTGCTCATTCTCAAAAGGCTTGCACCCAAACCAGCATTGATAGGAACAAGGGATGGGTTGACAGCTGCATGCCAACAGATAAATCAACTGCATCTTTATCATGTCGCTTGTAAACCGCAGGACAGATCTCGTAAACAGCGCCCAGGTAATGAACAACTAGGCAGAGAGCAGCTAATTGTAACACATCGCCCGAGGGAGAATCACAGCAGACGGGGACTGATGGGATAATATATGTTGCCTTTAAATGATGCTGGGAAAAAAATGGAGATACTTCCGCAAAGAAAAATAAATAGTATTGCCCAACAAAATGGCAAGCGCAGGGCAGGCATTATGTGGAGAGACAAGAGAAGATGGGATTGTTCTCCTCAGAGCAGAGGAGTTCAAGGGGAGATTTAATCGAGGTGCAGGAGATTATGAGGAGTTTTGGGAATAAATTAGGAGAAACAAGCCTAGAAATTGGAGAGGCCTAAAAAAATAGGCGGAGACAACGCAATGTGAGATATGCCCATACTCGTTCAAAAAGCGTAGACAGGACGTCAACTTCGTGCAGTCAGCTGGTAGAATGCACGGGCAAGCTTTGACCACATTCAACAGAAGCACCTATAACAATGGTGACAGTCTTAACAGTGCAGTAAGTCTGTGTTAACATCCGTGCAACAGTACTCCGATTTTCAAAGGAAACTTCAGAACCTTGTGTGGAAAGATGGAGGACTGCGATTTACTGCTGCTCCCTTATGGTAGCGAGCAGCAGAGTGAATAGTGTCAGCTGTGGCTCAGTGGGTCGCACTCTCTAGGTGGGAGGGGCTAGGAGTGAGCAGGTGCTGCTGATTACTGCAGGAGTTGGAGTGAGTTTGTAAAAGGTTGTTTTTTTTTTCAAATTGTCGGGCCTTTTTGGCCCACAAACAGCCTGGAGTGCTGGACCCCTCAGAGGACAATGCTCCCAGTGTGAATTTAATCAGGGGAGAGAATGTCTTGAGAAGGGAGAATAAAAGGCCCACAGATTTGGGCCGGGACCCCAGGAGGTTTGGAAAAGAAAACATGGTGGTGGTTCATTGCCTGGATAAGGAGATGCAAGCTTGGGATATCATCCCGGCGGTACACGAGGACTGCGGTGAGGGAAGTTGCTTTGCTTGCCGATCAAAGCCGAATGTTGGATTCGAAGTGACGGTCAGTGGCCGAGAGGAGAAGGAAAGACTTTTATTGAGCCTGAAGGTTGGTGAGAAGTATCTTCGGATGTATCTTTGGTGTATTCCGAAGAGGTGGGAGTTTCATTCTTAAATCTGCTGGTTTATGTTGAGGATGATGTGCTGATAAAAGAGTTAGAGTCGTGGGACATTAAACTTTGTTCAGTTATAAAGAGGAGATACTATCCTGGAACACGGGTAGCCGATGGAACCTGTTATGTAAAAGTGCGGCTCCCAGTGGGGGTGAAGTCATTACCCTACAGCATGAAATTCGAGACAATGGAAGGAGTGTAGTACTTGCGGTTTCTGCTAGGTGAAGGTTTGCTATTACTGTTTTGGACATGACCATTTAGTAAGAGGCTGTCCTGACCTGTACTGTTATAATTGGGGCAAGTCTGGACACATTGCTCAGAACCGCGAGGCAGAGAGCTGTGCGCTTTGTTGCAAAGATCCCACTCGCTGTGAGTTTGAGGCAGAAGGAAGCCCCTTGAGCGATGATGAGATGAGAGAAGAAGCAGGAGGTGTGAGTGTAGTGGCCAGAAGAGCGGAGCAGGCGGAGGACACAGCCGGCGAACGGAATGAGGAAAGAGTGCAAGAAGAGGCAGAAAATTGCGGAGCAGAAAACAGGATGGCGATGGTGGAAAACACAACAAGTATGGTGGAAAAGGACAAAGTTAGCGGAGGACATCGCAGGCCAGGGATAGAGTTGAGCCATTATATGGCCCGCCTTCAGGTGTCCGTGGGGGGAGAAGAGGCGGATGTGGGGTAAGTGTAAGTACTCCAAAGAGAGACCAGGAGTTGCACAGCTTGGGGATCGGGAGGGGGCAAGACCAGGAGAGAGTGCAAGAGGCAGGAACCTTAAAGGGGCAGCAGGACGGGAATGGGGAGACAATGACGCCAAAAGTGAGCAAGATGGGTGGAGACATGCCGTTGTCCCAGAGAGAGAAGAAATAGGGAGCAAGGGTCAGTGGTGAAGGTGAGGCCGAAGGGAGTGGCACTGTTGGAGAAACCATATTCGCAGGAGGACTCTCCAGGGGAGATTCTGTATCTGTGGGGAACAGGGACGAAAGATTACAGGAGAGCTTGAGAGGGGGGAGTCTGAGGAGGATGGAGACATGGAATTGGGGGGGTGGGGGGGGGGCATCATGTGGAAAGGGAAAGATTAGTGAGGGGCAGAAGGAGGGAGAAGGGGCAGCTCTGCGGCCTAAATTCAATGTAAGGAAGAGGCTGAAACTGCAGGGAAAGTTCAAATAGGAGGTGAAAAAGAGCCGGAGGCTGCAGGAGAAAGCAACAGCAGCCCAAAAGGTTGGGAATGAGCATGAGAGAAGGGAAGGGCCAGAGATTAACTGATGGGGGGATTATCAGGCACACTGCTTTTATTAGGAGCAGTGATTACATTGGTCTCGATCAATATGGACGGACTGAGGGGGGAGAAGAAATTGCAGCAGTTGTTGCAGTGTTTTAAAGGCTGAACTGAACTGTTGTGACCTGCAAGAAACCAAGGTTTGGAAATTGCGCAAATAATAACCGCAGCGGCATGGCTGTTTTAGTGAGTTTGTGCATAAAAGAGAATTGGTGGACAAGGACACTAAGAGGAGATTTTTATAGCTAAAGGTACAACTGGATGAATTGAATTGTGATCTCTTTAATATCTATGCACCGAATGCAAGCATTGTGAGTTTTTTCGGTGGTTATTCACAGAAGTGACAGAGGTGGAAAACCCTTGTGGAGTGGGGGATTTTAATGTATTTTTATCTCGGATGGACATTTCAGACCAGATGTCCTTTAAGGATGATAACTCCAGAGAGATGATTGTAAAAATGATGGCAAATATAAATTTGAGAGACGTAGGCCCCAAGTTTCCACATGATTTGCTCCTGATTTTTAGGAGCAACTGGTGTAGAACGGAGTATCTTAGAAATCGGAATTCTCGTCATTTAGTTTGCTCCAGTTCTAGTCTGTTAGAACAGTTTCACTTTGGAACAGAATTTTGTTTTCAAAAGGGGGCGTGTCCGGCCACTTACGCCTGATTTCAAAGTTTCGTGAGTGAAAACTTACTCCAAACTAACTTAGAATGGAGTAAGTGAAGATTTTCGTACGCTCGAAAAAACCTTGTCTACACTTTAGAATATCAGGTGTAGGTTACAAATCAGGCGTAGGGAATGGTGGGGGGGGGGGTGTTAAAAGGGAAGTTTACAAACATTAAACACTTCAGTTTTAAAATAAAGAGCCATCATCAATAATAAATGATAAATACATCAATAAATCAACCAATAAATCAATCAAAAAAAATTAATAAGAAATAATTTTTTTTTTAAATCAATAAATAATACATTTTCTGCTTACCGACTGCAGCACCGGGAGCCCTCCAACAGCGTGCTGGGATGCTCCCCTCAGTGTGTCTCTGTCAGTGTCTCTATCTCTCTGTCTGTCTGTGTGTCTCTCATTCTCTGTCTGTCAGTGTCTGTGTTTCTGACAGCGAGGGGAGGGGGAGGAGGTGGGTAGAGGGAGGGAAGGGGGAGGGATGGGGGAGAAGGGGGAGGGATGGGGGAGAAGGGGGAGGGATGGGGAGAAGGGGGAGGGGGGAGAAGGGGAGGGGGGAGGGGGGAGAAGGGGGAGGTGGAAGGGGGAGAAGGGGGGAGGGGGGAGAAGGGGAGAAAGGAGATGGGGGGAAAGGAGATGGGTGGGGGGAAAAGGAGATGGTGAGGAGAAGGAGATTGGGGGGAGAAGGGGATTGAGGGGGAAGGAGATGGGTGGGGGGAAGGAGATTGGGGGAGGAGAAGGAGATTGGGGGGAAGGCGATTGGTGGGGGTGGGGGTAGGGAAGGAGATTGGGGGGGGAAGGAGATTGGGGGTGTGGGGGGGAAGGAGAAGGGGGTGGGAGGCTGAACGGGCCGGGCCCGAGACTTCGGGCAGGGCCCGTCCCCAGCACCAGATTCACAGGTAGGTTGCGTTGGGTCAGGTCAGGGGGGTTGTGGGAGGGAGAGGGAGGTCAGGTCGGGGGGAGGGAGGTCATAGAAACATAGAAACATAGAAAATAGGTGCAGGAGTAGGCCATTCGGCCCTTCTAGCCTGCACCGCCATTCAATGAGTTCATGGCTGAACATGCAACTTCAGTACCCCATTCCTGCTTTCTCACCATACCCCTTGATTCCCCTAGTAGTAAGGACTTCATCTAACTCCTTTTTGAATATATTTAGTGAATTGGCCTCAACTACTTTCTGTGGTAGAGAATTCCACAGGTTCACCACTCTCTGGGTGAAGAAATTCCTCCTCATCTCGGTCCTAAATGGCTTCCCCCTTATCCTTAGATTGTGTCCCCTGGTTCTGGACTTCCCCAACATTGGGAACATTCTTCCTGCATCTAACCTTTCTAACACCGTCAGAATTTTAAACGTTTCTATGAGGTCCCCCCTCATTCTTCTGAACTCCAGTGAATACAAGCCCAATTGATCCAGTCTTTCTTGATAGGTCAGTCCCGCCATCCCAGGAATCAGTCTGGTGAACCTTCGCTGCACTCCCTCAATAGCAAGAATGTCCTTCCTCAGGTTAGGAGACCAAAACTGTGCACAATACTCCAGGTGTGGCCTCACCAAGGCCCTGTACAACTGTAGCAACACTTCCCTGCCCCTGTACTCAAATCCCCTCGCTATGAAGGCCAACATGCCATTTGCTTTCTTAACCGCCTCCTGCACCTGCAAACCAACCTTCAATGACTGATGTACCATGACACCCAGGTCTCGTTGCACCTCCCCTTTTCCTAATCTGTCACCATTCAGATAATAGTCTGTCTCTCTGTTTTTACCACCAAAGTGGATAACCTCACATTTATCCACATTATACTTCATCTGCCATGCATTTGCCCACTCACCTAACCTATCCAAGTCGCTCTGCAGCCTCATAGCATCCTCCTCGCAGCTCACACTGCCACCCAACTTAGTGTCATCCGCAAATTTGGAGATACTACATTTAATCCCCTCGTCTAAATCATTAATATACAGTGTAAACAGCTGGGGCCCCAGCACAGAACCTTGCGGTACCCCACTAGTCACTGCCTGCCATTCTGAAAAGTCCCCATTTACTCCTACTCTTTGCTTCCTGTCTGACAACCAGTTCTCAATCCATTTCAGCACATTACCCCCAATCCCATGTGCTTAAACTTTGTACATTAATCTCTTGTGTGGGACCTTGTCGAAAGCCTTCTGAACGTCCAAATATACCACATCAACTGGTTCTCCCTTGTCCACTCTACTGGAAACATCCTCAAAAAATTCCAGAAGATTTGTCAAGCATGATTTCCCTTTCACAAATCCATGCTGACTTGGACCTATCATATCACCTCTTTCCAAATGCACTGCTATGACATCCTTAATAATTGATTCCATCATTTTACCCACTACCGATGTCAGGCTGACCGGTCTATAATTCCCTGTTATCTCTCTCCCTCCTTTTTTAAAAAGTGGGGTTACATTGGCTACCCTCCACTCCATAGGAACTGATCCAGAGTCAATGGAATGTTGGAAAATGACTGTCAATGCATCCACTATGTCCAAGGCCACTTCCTTAAGTACTCTGGGATGCAGTCCATCAGGCCCTGGGGATTTATCGGCCTTCAATCCCATCAATTTCCCCAACACAATTTCCCGACGAATAAGGATTTCCCTCAGTTCCTCCTCCTTACTAGACCCTCCGACCCCTTTTATATCCGAAAGGTTGTTTGTGTCCTCCTCACTGAATACCGAACCAAAGTACTTGTTCAATTGGTCCGCCATTTCTTTGTTCCCCGTTATGACTTCCCCTGATTCTGACTGCAGGGGACCTACATTTGTCTTTACTAACCTTTTTCTCTTTACATACCGATAGAAACTTTTGCAATCCGCCTTAATGTTCCCTGCAAGCTTCTTCTCGTACTCCATTTTCCCTGCCCTAATCAAACCCTTTGTCCTCCTCTGCTGAGTTCTAAATTTCTCCCAGTCCCCAGGTTCGCTGCTATTTCTGGCCAATTTGTATGCTACTTCCTTGGCTTTAATACTATCCCTGATTTCCCTTGATAGCCACGGTTGAGCCACCTTCCCTTTTTTATTTTTACGCCAGACAGGAATGTACAATTGTTGTAGTTCATCCATGCGGTCTCTAAATGTCTGCCATTGCCCATCCACAGTCAACCCCTTCAGTATCATTCGCCAATCTATCCTAGCCAATTCATGCCTCATACCTTCAAAGTTACCCTTCTTGAAGTTCTGGACCATGGTCTCTGAATTAACTGTTTCATTCTCCATCCTAATGCAGAATTCCACCATATTATGGTCACTCTTCCCCAAGGGGTCTCGCACAACGAGATTGCTAATTAATCCTCTCTCATTACACAACACCCAGTTGAAGATGGCCTCCCCCCTAGTTGGTTCCTCGACATATTGGTCTAAAAAACCATCCCTTATGCACTCCAGGAAATCCTCCTCCACCGTATTGCTTCCAGTTTGGTTAGCCCAATCTATGTGCATATTAAAGTCACCCATTATAACTGCTGCACTTTTATTGCACGCACCCCTAATTTCATGTTTGATGCCCTCCCCAACATCACTACTACTGTTTGGAGGTCAGTACACAACTTCCACTAACGTTTTTTGCCCTTTGGTATTCTGCAGCTCTACCCATATAGATTCCACATCATCCAAGCTAATGTCCTTCTGAACCATTGCCTTAATTTCCTCCTTAACCAGCAATGCTACCCCACCTCCTTTTCCTTTTATTCTATCTTTCCTGAATGTTGAATACCCCTGGATGTTGAGTTCCCAGCCCTGATCATCCTGGAGCCATGTCTCCGTAATCCCAATCACATCATATTTGTTAACATCTATTTGCACAGTTAATTCATCCACCTTATTGCGGATACTCCTTGCATTAAGACACAAAGCCTTCAGGCTTGTTTATTTAACACCCTTTGTCCTTTTAGAATTTTGCTGTACAGTGGCCCTTTTTGTTCTTTGCCTTGAGTTTCTCTGCCCTCCACTTTTCCTCATCTACTTCTGTCTTTTGCTTTTGCCTCCTTTTTGTTTCCCTCTGTCTCCCTGCATTGGTTCCCATCCCCCTGCCATATTAGTTTAAATCCTCCCCAACAGCACTAGCAAACACTCCCGCTAGGACATTGGTTCCGGTCCTGCCCAGGTGCAGACCGTCCGGTTTGTACTGGTCCCACCTCCCCCAGAACCGGTTCCAATGCCCCAGGAATTTGAATCCCTCCCTGCTGCACCACTGCTCAAGCCACGTATTCATCTGCGCTATCCTGCGATTCCTACTCTGACTAGCACATGGCACTAGTAGCAATCCCGAGATTACTACTTTTGAGGTCCTACTTTTTAATTTAGCTCCTAGCTCCTTAAATTCGTTTCGTAGGACCTCATCCCTTTTTTTACCTATGTCGTTGGTACCAATGTGCACCACGATAACTGGCTGTTCTCCCTCCCATTTCAGAATGTCCTGCACCCGCTCTGAGACATCCTTGACCCTTGCACCAGGGAGGCGGGGCGGGGGGGGGAGCGGGTGTCGGGTCTGGTCCGGGGGCGGGGTGGGGGGGGGAGCGGGTATCAGGTCCGGTCCGGGGATGGGGGCAGGCAGGTGTCGGGTCCGGTCCGGAAGCGGGGGGGGTGGGAGAGGGGGAGCGGGTGTCGGGTCCGGTCCGGGGGTGGGGGTGGGGAGCAGGAGTGGAGTCGGGTCGGGAAGCAGGAGCTGGGCATGGGAGGAGCCTTGTTCATGCAGCCCCAGTGAGGCCATTCGCCCAGGGCAAGGGGCTGCGTGCTTCGGGCCCTTCCCACACAGTTGCGTGCCCACTGTAGCGCGCATGTGCAGAGGTCCTGGCACTGTTTTCGGTGCAGGGACCTGGCTCCGCCCCCTACAGCGCGTGCTGCGCTGCGCCGAGGGCCAGAGGACCTGCAGGGAGGTCGAGAATACGGAGGGTTTTTTTTAGGCGCACTTTGTGGCGCGAAAAATGGGCGTCCAGGTCGGGACTGCGCCGTTCTAGGCGCGGCTCGAAACTTGGGCCCGTAGGGAGGGATCGGAACCCCATAAAAAGGGAGTTCTCCAGAAGAGGTTGTGTGTGTGATTTTTAAAAACAGTTGAATAGATTTTATGTTAATGCGGGAAGGGTTAAGTTCTGAGGTGATGGAGATTCATTATAAAAGCTTATTTCTTAGTGACCACTCGGCTTTGGTTCTTAAAATTAGGAACAGCAGAGTTAAGATCGGTCCAGGGGTGTGGATTTTAAGCAATCAGTACCTGAAAGAAATTGCTTTTAAAGAAGGGATTTTAAATATAATAAAGAATGCTCAGAAGGAACCTTTATTCTTGGGAAAAAAAAGAGTTTGGTGGGACAATTTCAAATATGAGATAAAAGTTTTTTCGTTACATTACGGGAAAGAAAGAAAGAGCAACAGCTAACCGGCGTCAAGAAGAGAATATAAACAGATGGCTTACAGATTTCTGTAAAGCAGTTGACGGAGGGAATAAAGGAGCGGAGACTAAGTGGAATGTTTTAAAGGAAGAGTGGAAATTATTGCAAGCTGAAAAATGCAGGGGGGCCATTCTCCACGCAAAGGCTAAAAATGCATTGGAGGCAGAAAGATGACTACATATTTTCTAGAGCAAGAGAAGTTTCAACAAAGATTATCTTTAATTGGAGAGCTGAAGGTTGGGGAAAAGACCATCAATGAAAGTGGGGAGATCATGGAGGTGGCTAGTAGCTTTTATCAAGAGTTATATACAAAAGCAGACATTTCCAAATTGGCAATGGAGAAGGTCAGTGCTTTCATTGAAGAGGGTTTAAAGGAAGATGAAAGAAACATGTGTGACAAAGAAGTAGGATTAGTGGAAATAAAAGTAGCACTAAGTGGAATGATGGCGGGGGGGGGGGCGGGGTGGGGGGGGCCCAGGGTCCAATGGACTAAGTGCAGAATTTTATAAAGAATTGGTCTTGGAGGTTTTTAAAGATGGGGGCCTGGTCTCCATCTATGAGCACAGATATCATAAGCTTAGCTTATAAAAATAAAGGGGATAGAAGGGATCTGAAGAATTGGAGGCCCATCGCATTATTAAATGTGAATTATAAGATCTTGGCGAGGGTTATGGCAAATCGTACGAAGGAGGTGATGCTGCAGATAGTTTCACCCTCTCAATCCTATGGAGTCATAGGCCGGGACATCGCTGACTCTGTGGTCTCAATCGAGATGCGATAGAAATCATGGAGGAAAGTGGGAGGGAAGCTTATGTGCTAAAGATAGATCAAGAGAAAGCCTGTGATAGAGTCGCTCATGAGTTTTTACTGATGGTTTTAGAAGCATTTGGTTTTGGGAAAAGTTTCATTGAGTGACTAAGGATTTTTTATTCAAACACATTTAGCTGTGTTAAATGTAATGGTTTTTTAATCCAAGTATTTTCCAATACATAGATTCGTGAGACAGGGTTGTCCCCTGTCCCCATTGTTGTACACTTTGGTCGCAGAACCATTAGGTTACATGATGCGAAAGGAACAAGGCCTAGTCGGGATTGTGGTTCCCAGTTCTGGGCAGGTGTCGGTGATACACCAATAAGCAGATGACACGACCTTAACGTTGAGAGATGGGGAGTCAGTGAGGAAAGCTATGGGAGTAGTGAAGGAGTATTGTAGAGCTTCAGGAGCCAGAGTAAATTATAGTCAGTCCCAGTGCCTGGTTATGGGAAGGAGAAAGGGGAGGTGTTGGTCCAAGTTGACAACTGTAATAATGTACTTGAGATTTCTATCGGGTATTTAGAGAATGGAGATTTAAGACACCTGCTGGTCAGGAGTTTTGGCAGAATATATATCCACAGCTGGAGTTCAACAGGATTTGGAAGGGAGTGTGGGAGAATTTTAAATGTCCAGAGTGGATTGAACTAGATTTCAAATTGGTTCATAGCTGGATTTTTAACATGATAGTCTTATGTAAGATTGGGCGAGTAGAGGTGGCAACTTGCCCAGTGTGTGGACGTGGGATGAGACTCTGTCCCATTTGCTGGTGTTATGTCTGCAGTTAAAGGATTTTAAGTACTATGTTCGACAGTTGTGTGAGGTTTTCTTGCTGGGTGAGGACCGAAGAGTAAGAATGGGAATCCTGTGGGACTCAATTTTGAGATGGGGATTGCAGGACAGTCTGCCCGAGTCTAGCAAATTGGCTGCTGCGTTTCCCACATTACAACAGTGACTACACTCCAAAAGTGCTTCATTGGCTGTAAAGCGCTTTCAGACGTCCAGTGTTCGTGAAAGATGCGATATGAATGCAAGTCTTTCTTTCTTTCAAAATATGCCCGGCCGCTGAGCAATAAACTCTGTGTATGTGCATGCATCATGTGTGCACATGCAAGCTGTGTGTGTGCACGTGTGTTGAGTGTGTGTGCATGCACATGTGTGTGTGTGTGTGTGTGTGTGTGTGTGCGCTATTGTTATAAAGTATTCACAACACACAAGCAGGCCGTTCGTTCCATGCCAGTGTTTACACTCCATCCGAGCTTCCTCCCACCCTTTTCATCTAACCCCATGCCAAAAAGCTCTTTTATTTAGGAGTCATGCTCGATCACACCCTGTCGTATAGGCAACCTCTCCAGAATCTTGGGAAGAAACTCAAGAGTAGGGTCAACTTGATCCAGAAACTTGATGGATCCACATGGGGAGCAGACATTCCAACCCTCCGTACGGCAGCACTTGCGCTGGTGTACTCGACAGCGGAGTGTTGCTCTCTGACATGACCATCAAGACCGCATGTCAAATCTGTTGATGTTCAGCTGAATTCTACTATGAGAAATATCACTGGTGCGTTTTTAACAACACCAACACCTTACTGCACGTGCTTGCAAACATCGCACCACCATACCTATACCGCGAATATGCAGTCTCCAGAGAATACAACCGCTACACCAGCAAAGGCATGCCGATCCAGGCTGACTTGAACAACCTACCACCAATCCATCTCAAATCTAGAAGGCCATTTTGGACCATCACCAACGCCCTTCAGTGATCTCCCCTCAGCCTTGATGACCAATGGTGAAATGTTTGGAAGAACTGTGACATACGGAATGGATTCCTTTTCGAGGACCCCACAGTACAACCTGTAGGATCAAACGTTCCTCGAAAATAGTGGACAACCCTCAATCACCTAAGAACCGGTTATGGTAGATGCTGCCATAGGTGGAAGATTAAAGCAACCCCATTATGCGACTGGAGTCCTAATCAGACCCTGGGGCACATCATTGAGCATTGCCCTCAGAGAAAATACAAGATATCCACACTGTTACACTGGAAGCTTTGGCCTGGATATCTGACTTAAATTTTTGCTTTTTGCTAAACATGAAAGAAAAAGATCTATCCCCATCAATATATCCTTCTATTGCTTTCTCCTTCATCCAGCTTCCCTTTAAATGCAACTCTGCTATTTACCGCAATTACTCCCTGTGTTTGCAAGTTTGACAATCTTGCCACTCTCTGGGTATAAAAGTTTCTCCAGAATTCCCTATTGAATTTATTTGTGACTATCTTATATTTATGGCCCCTAGTTTAAGTGTCAGCTGTGGCTCAGTGGGTAGCCCACTGCCTCTGGCTCAGAATGTTGTGGGTTCAAGTCCCACTCCAGGAACTTAAGCACATAAAAAATTTAGGCTGACAGTCCAGTACCATGCTGAGGGAGTGCTTCACTGTCGGAAGTGTTGTCTTTCAGATGAGACATGAAACTGAGGCCCCGTCTGCCCTCTCAGGTGGATGTAAAAGATCCCATGGCACTATTTTGAAGAAGAGCAGGGGAGTTTTACCTGGTGTCCTGGCCAATATTTATCTCTCAATCAGCATAACAAAAACAGATTATCTGATCATTATCACATTGCTGTTTGTAGGAGTTTGCTGTGCGCAAGTTGGCTGCCGCATTTCCCACATTACAATATGGACTACATTCCAAATGAACTTCATTAGCTGTTAAGCACTTTGAGATATCCGGTGGTCATGAAAGGCACTACATAAATGCAAGTCTTTATTTTTTTATCTGGTCTTGCCTGCAGGTAGGTACATCTACCCTATGAAACCCTTTCGTAATCTTAAATGCCTCTCTCAGGTGACGTCACCCCTCAGTCTTCTCTTTTCTCGAGGAAAGAGCCCCAGCCTGTTCAATCTTTTCTGATAGATGTAACCTCTCAGTTCTGATATCAATCTTGTAAATCTTTCTTGGACCTTCGCCAGTGCCTCTATATCCTTTTTGTAATATGGAAACCAGAACTGGACACAGTTGGTCCAATCAATACAAGTATTTTTATGTCAAATTTTTTATCTCACAATACTTCTGTGCAGCGCCTTGGGAAGTTTCACTAGGTTAAAGGCGCTATATAAATGCAAGTTGTTATTGTTTAACTTAAGAACATAAGAACATAAGAAATAGGAGCAGGAGCAGGACATCTGGCCCCTCAAGCCTGTTACACCATTCAATAAGATCATGGCTGATCTTATAATCGGTTCCACTTCCCTGCCAACTTCCCATCACCCTTTATTCCCTTAGCGCTCAAAAATCTGTCTATCTCTGCCTTAAATATATTCAATGACCCAGCCTCTACATCTCTCTGGGGTAGAAACATAGAAACATAGAAAATAGGTGCAGGAGCAGGCCATTCAGCCCTTCTAGCCTGCACCGCCATTCAATGAGTTCATGGCTGAACATGAAACTTCAGTACCCCCTTCCTGCTTTCTCGCCATAACCCTTGATCCCCCGAGTAGTAAGGACTTCATCTAACTCCCTTTTGAATATATTTAGTGAATTGGCCTCAACTACTTTCTGTGGTAGAGAATTCCACAGGTTCACCACTCTCTGGGTGAAGAAGTTTCTCCTCATCTCGGTCCTAAATGGCTTACCCCTTATCCTCAGACTGTGACCCCTGGTTCTGGACTTCCCCAACATTGGGAACATTCTTTCTGCATCTAACCTGTCTAAACCCATCAGAATTTTAAACGTTTCTATGAGGTCCCCTCTCATTCTTCTGAACTCCAGTGAATACAAGCCCAGTTGATCCAATCTTTCTTGATAGGTCAGTCCCGCCATCCCGGGAATCAGTCTGGTGAACCTTCGCTGCACTCCCTCAATAGCAAGAATGTCCTTCCTCAAGTTAGGAGACCAAAACTGTACACAATACTCCAGGTGTGGCCTCACCAAGGCCCTGTACAACTGTAGCAACACCTCCCTGCCCCTGTATTCAAATCCCCTCGCTATGAAGGCCAACATGCCATTTGCTTTCTTAACCGCCTGCTGTACCTGCATGCTAACCTTCAATGACTGATGTACCATGACACCCAGGTCTCGTTGCACCTTCCCTTTTCCTAATCTGTCACCATTCAGATAATAGTCTGTCTCTCTGTTTTTACCACCAAAGTGGATAACCTCACATTTATCCACATTATACCATTAAATCCATAGATTTACAACCCTCTGAGTGAAAAAATTCCTCCTCATCTCAGTTTTGAAAGGGCAACCCCTTATTCTGAGACTATGCCCCCTAGTTCTAGATTCCCCTATGAGTGGAAATATCTTCTCTACATTTACCTTATCGAGCCCCCTCATTATCTTATATGTTTCAATAAGATCACCTCTCATTCTTCTGAACTCCAATGAGTATAGGCCTACTCAACCTATCTTCATAACTTAATCCCTCATCCCCGGAATCAACCTAGTGAACCTTCTCTGAACTGTCTCCAATGCAAGTATATCCTTTCTTAAATAAGGATACGAAAACTGTCGTAGTACTCGATGTGTGGCCTCACCAATACCCTGTACAGTTGTAGCAGGACTTCTCTGCTTTTATACTCTATCCCCCTTGCAATAAAGGCCAACATTCCACTTGCCTTCCTGATTACTTGCTATATTTACATACTAACTTTTTGTGTTTCATGCACAGGACCATCAGGTCCCTCTGTACTGCAGCATTTTGTAATTTTTCTCCATTTAAATAATAATTTGCTTTTTATTTTTTTCTGCCAAAGTGAATAACCTCACACTTTCCCACATTATGCTCCATCTGCCAAATTTTTGCTCACTCACTTAGCCTATCTATATCCCTTTGCAGATTTTTTGTGTCCTCCTCACAACTTGCTTTCCAACCCTTCCTTGTATCATCAGCAAACTAGGCTATATTACACTCGGTCCCTTCAACCAACTCATTAAAATAGATTGTAAATAGTTAAGGCCCCAGCACCGATTCATAGTTACTGTTTGCCAACAGGAAAATTACCCGTTTATCCCAACTCTGTTTTCTGTTAGTTAGCCAATCCTCTATCCATACTAATATATTATAACCAACCCCGTGAACTTTTATCTTGTGCAGTAATCTTTGATGTGACCCATTATCGAATGCCTTCTGGAAATCCAATACGCCATATTCATTAGTTCCCTCTTATTCACCCTGCTCGTTACATCCTCACAGAACTCCAGTAAATTTGTCAAACAGGATTTACCTTTCATAAAACTATGCTGACTCTATTTGACTGCATAATGCTTTTCCAAATGTCTGGCTACTGCTTCCTTAATAATGGACTCCAGCATTTTCCCAATGACAGATGTTAGGCTAACTGGTCCATAGTTTCCTGCTTTTTGTCTGCCTCCTTTTTTAAATAGGGGCGTTACATTTGCGGTTTTCCAATCTGCTGGGACTTCCCCAGAATCCAGGGAATTTTGGTAGATTACAGCCAAGGCATCCACTATCTTTGCAGCCACTTCTTTTAAGACCCTAGGATGCAAGCCATTAGGTCCAGGGGACGTGTCCACCATTATTTTACCAAGTACTACTGCTTTAGTGATAGTTTTAAGTTCCTCCCTCCCTATAGCCCCTTGACTATCCATTATTTGGATGTTTTTGTGTCTTCTCCCATGAAGAACGATCCAAAATATTTGTTCAAAGTTTCTGCTATTTCCCTGTTCCCCATTATTAATTCCCCAGTCTCATCCTCTAAGGGACCAACGTTTACTTTAGCCTCTCTTTTCCTTTTTATATACCTGTAGAAACTCTTACTATCTGTTTTTAGATTTCTTGCTAGTTTACTTTCATAATCTATCTTCCCTCTCTTCATTATTTTTTTAGTCGTTCTTTGTGGTTTTTAAAAGTTTCCCAATCCTCTGGCCTCCCACTAATTTTGGCCATATTTTATGCTGTTGTTTTCAATTTCATACCATCATTTATTTCCTTAGTTAGCCTCGGATGGTTCTCCCTTCTTTTCAAGTCTTTCCTTCTCATTGGAATATACTTTTATTGCGAGTAATGAAATATCTCCTTAAATGTCTGCCACTGCTCATCAACCGTATTTTATTTTAATCTATTTTCTCAGTCCATTTTAGCCAACTCTGCCTTAATACCTTTGTAATCTCCTTTTATTTAAGCTTAGGACACTGGTTTGAGATCCAACATTCTCGCCCTCCAACTGAATTTCAAACTCAAACATGCTATGATCACTCTTTCCTAGAGGATCGTTTACTATGAAATCATTTATTAATCCTGTCTCATCACAGAGTACCAGATCTAAGATAGCCTGCTCACTGGTTGGTTCCGCAATGTACTGTTCAAGCAAACTATCCTAGATACACTCGATGAACTCTTCCTCAAGGCTACCTTGGCCAATTTGATTTGTTCAATAAATATGAAGTTTTAAATTGCCCATGATTATTGCTGTTCCTTTTTTACAAGCATCCATTATTTCTTTCTTTATACTCCGTCCAACAGTGTGGCTACTGTTCGGGGACCTATAGACTACATCCAGCAGTGACTTTTCCCCCTTATTATTCCTGATCTCCACCCAAACTGATTCTACATCCTGATCTTCTGAGCCAATATCGTTTCTCACTAATGCACTGATCACATCCTTTATTAACAGAGCTACCCCACCTACTTTTCCTTTCTGTCTATCTTTCCAAATTGTCAAATATCCCTGAATATTTAGTTCCCAGTCTTGATCACCTTGCAACCATGTCTCTGTAATGGTTATCAGATCATACCCATTTATATCTATTTGTGCCATCAACTCATCTATTTTGTTGCGAATGTTAGTGAATTCAGAAAAAGAGCTTTTAAGTTTGTTTTCTTCCCATTATTCCCTGCTTTGACCCCACTTCCGATACACTCTTATGTTTATACATTCTGTCCCTTCCTGTCTTGCTCTGGTTATCATTTTCCCCAGTGCTACCCTGCTCTACTGCCTTCTCCTTGTTCTTTGATTTATTAAATTCCCGCTCACCTGAATCCTCCCCCCACCCCACTCCCACTAGTAAGTTCATAACTTCTCTGCTTTTCAATTTTATCCCTCTAGAAATGAACCCCAGTGCTTTGCTTGCTTTTTTATGTCATAGAAGCATAGAAACACAGAAAATATGTGCAGGAGTAGGCCATTCGGTCCTTTGAGCCTGCACCACCATTCAATATGATCATGGCTGATCATGCAACTTCAGTACCCCTTTCCTGCTTCCTCTCCATACCCTTTAATCCATTTAGCCGTAAGTATAGGAGCAGTGAGGTCTAATCGCTTTTCAATATATCTAATGAATTGGCTCAACAACTTTCTGTGCTAGAGAATTCCACAGGTTCACAATTCTCTGAGTGAAGAAGTTTCTCCTCATCTTGGTCCTCTTATCCTTAAACTGTGAACCCTGATTCTGGACTTCTCCAACATCGGGAATATTCTTCCTGCATATAACCAGTCCAATCCTGTCAGAATTTTATATGTTTGTATGAGATCCTTCTCATTCTTCTAAATTCCAGTGAATATAAGCCTAGTCGATCCAATCTTTCTTCATATGTCAGTTCTGTCATCCTGGGAATCAGTCTGGTGAACCTTCGCTGCATTCACTAAATAACAAGAATGTCCTTCCTCAGATTAGGAGACCAAAACTGCACACAATATTCAAGATGTGGCCTCACCAAGGCCCTGTACAACTGTAGTAAGACCTCCCTGCTCCTATACTCAAATCCTCTCGCTATGAAGGCCAACATGCCATTTGCCGCCTTCACCGCCTGCTGTACTTGCATGCCAACTTTCAATGACTGATGTACCATGACAGCCAGGTCTCATTGCACCTCCCCTTTTCCGAAAATGTCACCATTCAGACAATATTCTGCCTTCCTGTTTTTGCCACCAAGGTGGATAACCTCACATTTATCTACATTATACTGCATCTGTCATGCATTTGCCCACTCACCTAACCTGTTCAATTCACCCTGCAGCCTCTTAGCATTCTCCTCACAGCTCACACTGCCACCCAGCTTAGCGCCATCTGCAAACTTGGAGATATTACATTCAATTCCTTCATTCAAATCATTAATGTATATTGTAAATAACTGGGGTCCCAGTACTGAACCTTGCGGGACCCCACTAGTCACTACCTGCCATTCTGAAAAGGATCCATTTATCCCTACTCTTTGCTTCCTGTCTGCCAACCAGTTCTCTATCCACATCAATACATTATCCCCAATACCATGTGCTTTAATTTTGCGCACTAATCTCTTGTGTGCAACCTTGTCAAAAGCCTTTTGAAAGTCCAAATACACCACATCCACTGGTTCTCCCTTGTCCATTCTACTAGTTACATCCTCAATAAATTCTAGAAGATTTGTCAAGCGTGATTTCCCTTTCATAAATCCATGCTGACTTGGACTGATCCTGTCACTGCTTTCCAAATACACTGCAATTACATCTTTAATAATTGATTCCAACGTTTTCCCTACTCCTGATGTCAGGCTAACCGGTCTATAATTCCCTGTTTTCACTCGCCCTCCTTTTTTAAAAAGTGGGGTTACATTAGCTACCCTCTAATCCATAGGAACTGATCCAGAGTCTATAGAATGTTGGAAAATGACCACCAATGCATCCACTATGTCTAGGGCCACTTCCTTAAGTACTCTGGAATGCAGACTATCAGGCCCTGGGGATTTATTGGCTGTCAATCCCATCAATTTTCCTAACACAATTTCCTGACTAATAAGGATTTCCTTCAGTTCCTCCTTCTCGCTAGACCCTCGGTTCCCTAGTATTTCCGGAATGTTATTTGTGTCTTCCTTAGTGAGGACAGAACCAAAGTATTTGTTCAATTGGTCTGCCATTTCTTTGTTCCCTATTATAAATTCATCTGATTCTGACTGCAAGGGATCTACATTTGTCTTCACTAATCTTTTACTCTTCACATATCTATAGAAGCTTTTGCAGTCAGTTTTTAAGTTCCCTACGAGCTTCCTCTCATACTCTATTTTCTCCCTCCTAATTAAACCCTTCATCCTCCTCTGCTGAATTCTAAATTTCTCCCAGTCCTCAATTTTGCTGCTTTTTCTGGCCAATTTATTCAACTGCATAATTAATTATTAAACTGCATCACTGCTTTTATGTTTTGTGTGTGTGTGTGTGTGTGTGTGTTGGTGGAGGAGATGATAAAAGTCATACTTCAGAAAAGATTAAAAAGCAAACTACCACCAAGAAACGTCAACCCGTATTTTAGATAGATGTGCGTCAAAGCCAGAAGTTGATTTATTCTCATTCCACAGTTCCTTTTGAAAATATGGATGTAATAACTGGTGTCATGCAAACTTATGCAGGGCAGTTTTTTATGTAAGTCTTACGCATCTATTTCATTTTTAACTGAGTTATTTTATAGCATCATGTCACAAATGATGTCATGGCCTGATATAGACATTTGCCTGCGATTTGATAAAATGATGGCCATGAATGTTTCAGTGGGATGTATGCCTATGCAGATTGGGTGCTAAACTGGAAAGCTTCCACCTGTTTCATGCACAAATTCTCATCTCTGTCTCTCAATCTTCAACCAAGGGCACATCTGCTTCTCCTGATAGAATGAGCTGGATGACAAAGTCCTCGTGGGATTAGTTGAAAGAGAACAGGGAGCTCAAGCAAAACTGCCAAAAATAGATGAATTTGTCATTGCTGTTTGTGTGAGCCAGTTGAGCGATGAAAGTCCGTAGATATATCTTTTAACGTTGGTAATTAAGGCAAGAGGGGTTGTGAGCTACAATGGCACTGTATATAAGATTAATAAAGTGGTGGTGAATTTGTACATGCCATTAGTTAGTCTGCAGTTCTGGACACTCCATTATAGGAAGAACATTAAATCCATGGATGCAGGACGGTGCAGAGTGAATACAATACAGTGAATGAGAGGATATAGTTAACGAAGATTAGTTCGAAATTGGGCCTTTTTTCACCAAAGGGGAGGATAAAGAGGATCCTGTGGAGGTTTTCCTCCATTACAACAGTGTCTACATTCCAAAAGTACTCCGTTGGCTGTAAAGCACTTTGAGACGTCCAGTGGTCGTGAAAGGCGTTATATAAATGTAAGTCTTTCTTTCTTTTCTTTCTTTTCGAACTGATGAGAAATTTTGAAAAGATAAATAGTGGAAGATTGTTGTCAAATTAACAGCAAAGGGGATGGGCTCAGGGGCCGCAATTTCGCCACACGCAGTGGGATCGATGCAGCCGGGATTGGAGACGTGTGGTAAGCCCGCTCCCGATTCTCCCGCTCTCTCTCCAGAATCTTCCAATGATTGGGCTTGTTAAGCCCGCCCTGCAGGGTTCCCAGCCAATTAAGAGAAGGCACTCTGATGACGTCATTTGATGACTTATAATCAGTCGGTTTCCTTAAAGGCACCATGTGCACACTGATTTTGACAGTTCTTCTGTCATTGTTCTATAGCACTGAAGCACTGCAGAGATGCACAGCTGCACCCAGGCTCTCCCATAACACCCTCCAGATGCTTATGGAGGGAGTCACAGCACGCAGGGAGGACCTCTTCGCTTTGCATGGGCATAAGAGACTTCTCCAGGACACCCACGCAGCCTGGTTGCACATTGCACATGAGGGCATACGCAGAGATGTCGTCAGTGGCACAAACCTTTCAATGATCTCAGTGGATCACGAAACATTAATGCAAAGCCACACTCAACCTCATACTGCTGTGCAACTCATCACTCTGCCTCCCTTACCCTACCCCTGCACATCCTTTCTCACACCAACTTACCTAGCACCTCCACCCATCCCTCTTTTTCACCTCTATCTAGATTATCACTTCCCCATCTCACTAGCCACCCCTCACACTCACCCTCATCCTTGTCCAATCATACCAACTAACAACGCACAAGGGTAGGCATTTGGGTCCTTGAGCCAATGTTCATATATAGTTAATGTTGATGCATTGTCAAACATTGAAATCTTTATTTTCAGCACTTCACTTCTTGGACAGATTTGTGGGCATCTTTGGAAGTAGCATAGTGAGTTGTACTGAATGGTGAGACATAAGGGTACCCCCACCAATGGTGATGAGTGTGAAAGGAATGGTTTGGGCATTGCAGGAATGTTTTATGGACCTGGTGTGGGGTGGTGCCAACCTGGTGCATCATGTGGCAGCCAGGGTGCACAGTGCCAAGTGAAGTAAATGTGGTCACAGTGCTCTCACCGGCAGCAATGTGGTTGGGTGCCGATGCCCTGTGTCCTGTGCAGCATCAGGTGATTGCGGAGACAGTTGGTGTTGCTATTGGTGACGCTGGTGTGTTTAGTGATGTTGGTGTTGGGGCTGATCGTGGCAGGGTTCTGAGGAACAATGTGAGATTTTTTTCAAGGGCACCGATGCTGCTGGAAATAGATGGCAGGTGAGTTGAGATGACAGAAGCGATCTGTCAATGGTGAGAGAGGTTGCTCTAAGGAGGTGACAGTGAATAGAGAGCTCACTGCAAACACTTCCAACTTGCATACAGCTCAAAAGTGTCTCTTCCACATCCTGAAAGATTCAGCTTCTGACATTGGAAAGTGAACAGCTGTGAAATGGTAGCTTTTATACCACTTCTGCAGCTGTCAACTCGCCACAGCAATAAAGAGTCACTGAGAATCTGAGTCCAGTTACCTGGCGTGTTCTCTGAGGCATGGCAAACCCGTCAAAAGGTAAGTAAAACTGTAAGTGCCTGCTGTTAAGCCTCTTAACTGGCATTTAAGTACCTTATTAATGATAATTACCAGTCCCGTCGCTTGCTGTCGCCTCTGCGATCTGCATGCAGATCTGACAGGTCATAAACTCACACAGAGGTGGGTTCACAGCGGGCCCATCTCCAAACCCGCAATCGTCGGGCTGGGAAGATTCCGGCCAGGATTGTCACGAGAAAACTAAAAGGGGAAAAATAGAAGAAATGTTTTCACTCAGATTTTTTGCAGTTAACAAATGTGCAAGTTCTAAAAGACATTCAGTACTCAAAAGGGTTCATTTGTGCCGTTTCATTTCAGTGATGTGTGTCAGTGGAAAAACAATTCCTTTGGTATTATTTTTTTTAATGCAGTTCATTGCTATTACGACTAGTTTACTTTGATCATTGAACAAGTGGTTTCTGAAGCAGAGACCATGTCATTTCAAAGAGAATTGGATAATTCATTAAAAAGGAAGAATATAAAAGGAAACGGAGAGGGCAAGGAAATGAGGATAGCTCTAGTTTGAGGGCTCGTGCAGATGTGGTAGGCTAAATAGCCTCCTCCTGCACTGTAAATTCTATGATTCTCAGTGCGCTATAGATGGAAGTCTGTTTCCCCTGGCTGGAGAGTCTAGAACTCGGTGTCATATAGTCTCAAGATAAGGGGTTGGCCATTTAGGACTGAGATGAGGAGAAATTTCTTCACTCAGAGGGTGGTGAATCTTTAGAATTCTCTACCCCAGAGGGCTGTGGATGCTCAGTCGTTGAGTATATTCAGGACTGAGATCGATAGATTTTTGGACATGAAGGGAATCGAGGAATATGGGGATAGTGAGGGAAGTTGGAGTTGAGGTAGATGATCAGCCATGATCTTATTGAATGATGTAGCAGGCTCATGGAGCCATATAGCCTACTCCTGGTCCTAATTTTTATGTTCTTATGTGCATTCCGAGTTTATGAAACCAGGAAGCTGGGAGTTTGCTTCTCCCTAACATTAACCTGTAGCCTCATAAACTCGCAAATGGTTACTGTATTTTTATGAAACACTCTTTTCTAATATTTAATATAGTGTTCTCTGCATTTGGATAAGCAACATTTTCCTTCCCAGTTATTGGCTCGCAGGTTCTGCTCCATTGTTTTAAGTACAGTAAAATGACACAATGACGCTGCCAGATAAAAACGTTGCCTGATTTCCTGGGCAGTTTTGTTTGTTTCCCGAGAACAAAAGTTGACTTTTGGTGATTAAAGTAAACTTGGGTGAAAATGCCTCTGTTCAGGGAAAGCACTTAGTTTGCCCTGTGTTAGTTGATCTCCAGCAAAATGGTGAAAAACAGAAAAGGAGTGACTGCTGCCAATGACAGGAAGCTATGCAGAAGTGTACTGCACACTAATCTGGAACCGGAAGCTTCTGTTTTTCCTGCAAGGAGCTCGCTCCCTCCCGGCATTTTTTCAAGGAGCCCTCGCCCTCCCGACATTATAAAAAATAAATTTTTAACAAGCCCGCTCCCATGACGAAGCTGAAGTGTGATTGATCAGGACACCTCCGGTTCATTGGCAGCAGTCACGTCCAAAAAGAAATCAGCCCCAGGGTGCCTGCTCCTTTAAGACGATCCTTAACCTCTTTGACCAAGCTTTTTGTCATCTGCCCTAATTTCCCCTTATGGTGTCAAATTTTTTTCTTATAATACAACTGCGAAGCACCTTGGGAATCTTTACTATGTTAAAGGCGCGATATAAATACAAGTTGTTGTTGTTCCTGATTGCTATCTGGAAGCCGCTGTTGGAAAATGTGTGACCAGTGATGAGCTCTATGGTCAAATAGTTATTGTCATGTCGCGGAGAATCGGCCAATTTGGGCAAGGTGCTGGGAGGGCCTGAAATCTGTCAAAGCCTTCCTCCAGCAGGAGTTAAAATATTCAGGGGACGTAGGGAGAGAAAGAATGAAAACTCGTAACAACAAAAAAGTTTCCATACCTTATCTTTCACAGCTATAATGCAACAATCCTAGTAGTTACCCTTGGGCAACACAGGACAGAGATTCAAGGCTACAATCTCTGACCTGCGCTCCCTTCGAATGCAGCTTCCTTGCTGTGAGTACAGACTTCACCCTATTGCGAATTAAACAAGGGACTCTGAATCCTGAGTCACCTTAATCACAACGCTCACCAATGTGACTGCAGTCATTGATGATGCCCTCATTTGTTCTGTTGTAGTTTGCCTTTCGGATGAGACATTAAACCGAGGCCCCTTCTGCTCTCTCAGGTGGACCTAAATGCTTTCACGGCACTATTCGAAGGAGAGCAGGGAGTTCTCCCCTGTGTCATGGACAACATTTATCCCTCAAACAACATCCCTAAAAACAGATTATCTGATCAATGTCACATTGCTGTTTATAGGAGCTTGCTGTGTGCAAAATGGCTGTCGTGTTTCCTATATTACAACAGTATATTACACTTCAAAAAAAGCACTTAATTGGCTGAAAAGGACTTTGGGACGTCCTAAGATGTGAAAGGTGCAATACTAATGCAAGTCTTTTCTGTAAACATGATTCTGAAATGAATACTTTTTGTAATCTTTGTATCACACAGAACATTAAAAGCCATTCGGTAAATGAAAGCGTAAAAGCAGATGGTATCATGCTTATATTCTGGGAAGAATCGGCTTGATTTCAGTGGATGAAACGACTGGAATCAATTAGTGAACAGTGTTCGCTCGGCACATCAAACAATTCGGCACTCAGTCATTCTGAGAACAGTCTAAGTTCCTGACCGTGATGGTTATCTCTCTCACTACTGCAAGTAGGAACCGCCAATGATGGTGGCTGCGACGATTGTACTGTGTACAGACGTCATTGTCACAATTCGTTTAAGAACCATAATAAAAGGAATCTGTTGGTATCTTCAACACAATGCTCTGTAGACTATGTATCTTTTAAATTTCCACAACTGAGCTTGTTCCTACATCATTCTACTGACTACATCTGCCTTCATATCGGCCTTTGGCCCCCAATTCCTGTTATCGCGCACGCCACACTTCTCACCATTGTAGCGTGTGAGATGAAGCCATGAAAAAAAAGAAAGAACTTGCATTTTTGTAGCATCTTTCATGGTCTCAGGATATCACAAAGCACTGGGATTTTTGAAGTGTAGTCACTGTTGTAATGTCATCATCATCATCATAGGCAGTCCCTCGAATCGAGGATGACTTGCTTCCATGTCAAGAAGTTCACAGGTGTTTCAATGAAGGACCTAAAATTCTAGGACCCAAACTACATGTTGAAGGGTGGAAGATGCCTGTGCATGGATTTTTTTAACGTGTGGTGGCCATTGCACACCAGCCACCACACGGGCTTGACAGACCTAGGTCTTGGTCCAGTAGCAAGGATTAACCAAATACGACTGGAGACCAGCTCTGCTGCACGGACCTAGTGCGCACAAATATTGCAGTGTGGTCTGGCCCGTGTGCTGCCCCTGGGCCCTCGCCTTTCCTGGGCCCCAAACTCGCGCCTCTCCTGGGCCTCGATCACATCCCTCTACAATCTCTCGCCGCTCCTTCGCCCCGACCTCGCCGCTCCTGCTGTATCTGCCCACGCTCCAATCACCGACCTGGACCTTGGTGACGTCCCTTTTTCACTGCCGTTGCTCTCCTGCTCCAGCACGTGGTGCTCCATGTCGCTCGCCGATGGTGCTCGCAGGCCATGGGCCGCTCAGCCTGCTGGGCTAGGCCACCACGCTGCTCCTTTCATTTCCGTTGTAATGTAGGATAGCTGTTGCACCGTGCAGGTGCGTGGATTATACTGTCATAGCCAGCCCGCCTATATCTGCAACGACTGATGTCCTCGGTATAGCATGTTTACAGGAACGCTGGCTATACGTTAAATGCAAGGGCGCGGCCGCTGTTAGCTCATTCTCCCAAAACCCCGGCTGTAAGGGAGAAATAACTTCAGTTGACAACAGTGTAACGTTTCTCCTCTTTCTCCTCAGGCTATGAAAGGTCTTCGGATCGAGTGAGACACTGTAGCTACTTTTTAACTCAAAATAACTTCATTTGACACAATAGTCCTCAACAGAATATTAGCTTCTCGTCTAACCTTTCTATCGAGCACATCTCAAGATGAAAGGATTGATTGAGCCCTTTGTCTTGGGAGAATAAGAAGGTTCCTCTTCTACATCCTCTGGTTCCCGATCCTTCTGCCAATGGAAACAGTTTCTCCCTTTTTACTCTATTAAAATCCTTTATAATTTTGAACGCAAGCATTAAGTCTTCCCTTAACCTTTCTTGCTCCAAGGAGAGTAATCCCAACTTCTCCAGTCTCTCCAGATAACTGAAGTCCCTATTTCCTGATACAATTCTGTTAAATCTCCTCTGCACCCTCTTCAAGGCCTTGACAATCTTCCAAACGTGTGGTCACAGAATTGGACACAATACTTCAGCTGAAGCCTAACCAGTGATTTATAAAGGCTGAGCTTAACGTCCTTGTATCTTTTTACTTATGCTTCTATTTATAAAGCCAATGATCCCATATGCTTTTTTTTCAAACAGACATATCTGCTTGATCTGGTACCTTCATAGATGTGTTTACAGACACCCGCAGGTCTCTCTGTTCTTGCACCCCTTTTAAACTTGTACCAGTTAGTTTATATTGCCTCTCCTCATTGGTACTCCGTTGGGTATAAGGCGCTTTTGGACGTCCTGAGGTCGAGAAAAGCGCTATATAAATGCAAGTCTTTTTTTTTTTATTTTTCATTCTTCCGACCAAAATGCCCCATCAGACCTGATCATATCCAATTGTACATGCTGTCTGTCTCGGTGATCAATTTAACCTTTGGCTGTTGCCCACTGCAGATGTGGGTGAAATCACAGTCTGACATATCCAATGAACTGTCTTATTGAAGCTGCAACCTGCCAGTAACCAAGTCCATTACCCTCTTCGGGACATGTCAATGACCTAATTTCCCAGTTATCTGATTTTGCTTTTATTCCATTTTTCTTCGGTCCAATGCCTTCCGTATTTAATATCATATCAATCCTTCAATGGGAAGGGTCAGTGATTTGTTGCTGTAATTTATCCCTTGGAGCTGTTCAGAATCCAACATTTTCACCGCCCACGAGGTGGTTAACGTTAAACCTAGGGCATTAGGGCAAATCAGACACGCATGTGTATGCGTGACATGGGGATATTCGTGAGAGTTGTGGTGGGTTTTCACTTATCCTCATAATGGTGGACATTCACTCTGGCAAGGAATGCATGTCGCAGATATGGCTACAACAATGTAGATCTAATCTTCTGGCCTGTGACCCCCCCCCCCATTAGCACAGTTTCTTCCCCTGTAGTGTTTTGTAGATACAAGAGAAATGCAGGGAACAGCACCAATCCCTGTACATGGCCGCCTTCGACCTCACAAAAGCCTTTGATACTGTCAACCGGTAGGGATTATGGAACGGCCTCCTCAGATTCGCTGCCCTCAAAAGTTTATCACAATTCTCCACCTGCTCCACGATGATATGCAAGCCATGATCCTGACCAACGGATCCACCACAGACCATTCCACATTCGGACTGGGGTCAAGCAAGGCTGTGTCATCGCACCAACGCTCTTCTCGAACTTCCTTGCTGCAATGTTCCATCTCGCCCTCGGCAAGCTCCCTGCTCTAGTGGAGCTAAATTAGAGGACAAACGGGAATCTGTTCAAACTCCAGGCCAGATCCAAGGCCGTCCCATCCTCTGTCATCGAACTACAGTCGGCAGACAACACCTATGTCTGCGCACACTCGGAGGCCGAACTCCAAGCCATCATCAACACCTTCAACAATGCATACGAGAGCATGAGTCTTACACTAAACATCCGTAAGAAAAAGGTCCTCTATCAACCTGCCCCTCCCACACAGCATTGCCCCCCGGTTATCAAAATCCATGACGAGGCCTTGGACAATATGGACCATTTTCCATACCTCAGGAGCCTTCTGTCAACAAGGGCAGACATCGATGACGAGGTCCTACACCACCTTCAGTGTGCCAGTGCAGACTTTGGTCACCAGAGGAAGACAGTGTTTGAAGACCAGGACCTCAAACCAGGCACTAAGCTTATGGTCTACAGTGCAGTGGGGATACCCGCCCTCCTATATGGCTCAGAGACATGGACTATGTACAGCAGGCACCTCAAAACACTGGAGAAGTACCACTAACGCTGCCTCCGCAAGATCCTGCAAATTCATTGGCAGGATAGGTGCACCAATGTCGGTGTCCTCGCTCAGGCCAACAGCATCAAAGTACTGACCACGCTCGATCAGCTCCGTTGGGCGGACCACATCGTCCGTATGCCAAAACAAGCGCTCTACTCTGAGCTCCGACATGACAAGCGAGCCCCAGGTGGGCAAAGGACACCATCAAAGCTTCCTTGAAAAAATTTAACATCCCCACCGACACCTGGGAATCCCTGGCCCAAGACTGCCAAAGTGGAGGAGAAGCATCCGGGAAGGCGCTGAACACCTCGAGTCCTTTTGCCAAGAGTAAGCTGAAGCCAAGCGTCGACACTGGAAGGAATGCAGGGCAACCCAGGTAGCCCAACCACCCTTTCCTTCAACCACCATTTGCCCCACCATTTACAGAGACTGTCAGTCTCGCATTGGACTCTTCAGTCACCTGAGAACTCATTTCTAATGTGGAAGCAAGTCATCCTCGATTTCAAGGGACTGCCGATGATGATCTCTCCCTGTAGTGTTTTGTAGTGCTAAGATTTTCTGCACACAGCTACATTGCTGCTTCATTGTGATACTGACAGTGTAGAAATATGGCCTTCAATCCATTGTCCCATCTGTGACAAGACACAACATTTTTCTACAGGACTTTCAAAAGCTTCATCTTCCTTTCGCTGAGGGCTGGGAGAGAAAGGTTTTGGGGATGGTTTAACTCTGTGTTTCATTAATATTTAACAAAGCAGCATTCTTCAGTATGTTTTGGACTTGTGCTATGAAATTGTGGCAATGTTTGCTAATGGAGATTCAGTGTATTACTTGTCTCTGCAGCAGGAAAAGCACTGATACAATTGTTCTGTGCATTCCTTGGGATGTTGTGTGCTTTATTCCTAGGAAGTGGCAAGAGAATGCTAAATGTATTCATAGATGCAAAGTATAAAGCTTTTTCTCTTCAATTTTATTCTCAAAATTAATTCTCACTCAATGCCCCATCTTCCAACGATCTTTCTGTACCCCCACCCCAACCAACTCATCTCGTTCAAAATCACCATCCTCATGAAGAAATCCTTGCAATGCCTCACCCCACCTGACCTCTGCAAACCTCCTCCAGCCTCCCATCCCAGCCTGTGACAGTTCGGTGCTCTGAATCGGGACCCCCGGTGCGTACCACCCATCCCTTGCCTTCCCATTGGTGATGAGGCTTGCAGCCATTATGGTCCCACTCTCTGGACCTCCCTTCCTCCTTGCTTCCAGAAAATCCCCCAATATTGATCATTGGAATAGTCAAGCCTGGAGTAGTCAAAGGTGCAAATCCCTGGCTGAGATGGGCAATGGTGGCTGAAATATGGGTCGGCAACTCAGCTCGGGGTCAAACAGGACAGCGAGATTATACTCCATCCCAAAGCTCTTCACAAAGTGGGGGACAGACCTGAGGAGGAATAGGGAGAAGATAGGGAAAGAGGTTCATTTTAAGAACAGTTCTGCAGTGAGGTGGAAGGATTTGCTAAGAGATTGCCAGGGGCCAGCCGGCAAGATGGTTATAGGCTCTGTGGAAAGAGGGAGGATGACACAGTAAAGTTATGGAGGAGAGTGGAGGATGAAAGTTGTAATGCAAGGCTGAAGCGATGAGGAGCCAGGCAGTAGAAGGATTTGAATTGAGGACCAAGATTTTGAAAGCTGGGGGGCAGGAGCCTCTGGAGGCCAGAGAGGATGGGACGATGGTCCACTGAACAGACTTGTTTATGGTGTGGAACTATCTAAATAATTATGAAACTGTGGTGGGCTGCATTCATTATTTATTTTCCAGGAACTAGCTCAAAATCACACTTCCTTCACTATCTTGCTCGGCAGAACTCTTTAAAAAAACTTCTTTCTAAATTCTTTCACCCAAAGTTTACACCCGTCCGCACTCCAAACTCCAGCAACAATGTTCCCTCCTGTTCCCTGCCCCCCACTCCCTTCAAGCCATAGTCCTCAATACTCGCAACCTCCCCCCACTTTCTTTCTCAGTTTCATGTCTTCACTCATCTCGTAGACACTGTCTCCATGGCTGATCCTGGTATCTGCTTCCCACCTGGAACATCATGCCTATGACATTGCTGAGGACGTGGGTAGAGGAATATATCATTTAGTTTGTTGGTTTACAGTTTCCACAGAAAAATGGACTGAATTGAAGACTTTCATTCCCAAACAATGGTTTAAAAAAAAAAATCCCAGATTATTATACAATTAAAAACGCAATTTGGCTCAGTTACTGTCGATCAATGGGTCTGATGATACATTGTGCATTAAATGGCATCGCACCACTAAATAGTGTGTCCTGCAACTCATTATCTGCAATGGAAATGGTAGCATAGTGGTTATGTTACTGGACCAGTAATCCAGAAACTTGGACTGATGATCAAGAGACATGCGTTCAAATCCCACCACGACAGCGGGGATATTTAAATTAAATTAAAAATAAATCTGGAATAAAAAGCTAGGGTTAGTAATGGTGACCATGAAACGACCGGATTGTTGTAAAATCCCATCTGGTTCACTAATGTCCTCAAAGGAAGGAAATCTGCCGTCCTTGCCTGGTCTGGTCTGTGTGTGATTCCAGACGCAGAGTGATGTGATTGATTCTTAACTGCTCTCTGAAATGGCTGAGCAAGCCACTCAGTTCTGTTCAAGATGATGCTCACCACCACCTTCTCGGGGGCAATAAATGCTGACCTTGTCAGCGATAGCCACAATTCCATGAAGGAATTTAAAAAAATGCCTAATGGGACCCATGATATCAAAACGTTTTCAGACACATCTGTCCCACTTTGTCGCAAGTGCAAATATCCGTGTCACAGCTAAAAACAGAAGGGTGACAAAGAGAAAGAAAGTAATTTCCTGTTGGTTTCTTCTGACCTTGCTGAGGAGCTGGAGATTTACATCCACCTGCCAATCTGCAGAGAAACATCCCCCCAGCAAAAGAAAAGCATGCATTTATATAGCGCCCTTCATGACCACGGGATGTTTCAAAGCGCTTTACAGCCAATGACGTACTTTTAAAGTGTGGTCACTGTTGTAATGTGGGAAACGCAGCAGCTGATTTGCGCACAGCAAGCTCCCACAAACAGCAATGTGGTAATGACCAGATAAACTGGTTTCGTTATGTCAATTAATGGATAAATGTTGACCAGGATACTGGGGATAACACCCCTGCTTTTCTTCAAATATTTATGTCCACCTGAGAGAGCAGACAGGGCCTCGGTTTAACGTCTCACCTGAAAGACAGCACCTCCGACAGTGCAGCACTCCCTCAGTATTGCACTGGAGTGGCAGCCTAGATTTATGTGCTCACGTCCCTGGAGCAGGACTTGAACCCACCCCCTCTGACTCAGAGGCGAGTGTGCTACCCACTGAGCCACAGCTGACACTGTTGGAAAATAATCTACAATTCACCGCAGAATCTGCCTACAAGCAACTAAAAGGAGGAGCCTATACTGCCGCCAATAGAACTTGTAGGACAGGCCAGTGACTCATATCTGTACCTCAGGAGCAGAATAATACATTACCCAATTCAGGACTTTCCTATCATTATAACACAATGTATCCTTTGACCAGGAGCAATGCCTGGAGACCTCGGCTCATTTATAAATTTATTATGCCTGTTCTGATAAAGTAGCATTTTTTTCCTTCATAAAAGCTCTGCATTACTCGAACCACTACATGGTTGCTAGGAGCAATCTCGACAGTCTTAGTTGAAATTCATTGTTATGCAAGCAGCCATGCGTATCATTATTCAGTCCTCACCGCCCTACTCTAATTTTAGTCCCACTTTGTGCTGGTGACAGTTTTGCGAACACAGTCCAGCTATAAGCACAATTTGTTGCTTCAAACAAGTCAAACAAGTCCACATTTGTGTGTGTATTGCCAAGTATTTAGGTGCTGTACCGTTTTGATGCCTTAGCCCATGGATGTGGTTGCCGAACAGCTGTGCAAACTTGAGGTAAATAAATCTCAGGCGGCAGATAAGATGCATCCGAGAATCCTCAAGGCACTAAGGAAGGAAATTGCAGGAACTCTGGCACAAATCATCCAGAAATGACTGAATACTGGAGTGATGCCTGGGGACTGGAGAAAGGCAGATGTTTGTCCTATATTTTAAAAAGTGACCCAGCAAGGTTCAAACCAGTGAGCTTGATGTCCATTGTGGGTAACGTTATGGAAACCCACATTAAAGATAACATCAAGGAGCATCGGGATAGAAACAAAATCATAAAAGATAGCTAACATGAGCTCATGAAGGGGAAGTCATATCAATCTAATTTACTGGCTTTCTTTGAGGGTACGACAATGGAGCTTGATGGGGGCAGGCAGTGGATGTGGTGTACTTAGATTTCAGCAAGGGGTTTAATACAATTCCTCTAGAAAAGCTGGTACTAAAAATAAAGAAAGCAGGAACCTGTGGAAATATTTTACAATGGATACATAATTGGTTGGCGGTATAGAGATTTTCATCAACCTAGGAGAATGTTACCAATAGAGTCTCACAGAGGTCTGTTTTGAGACCTCGTTGGTTTAATATCTTCATAAGAATATAGTAACGGGAGGAGGCCATTCAGCTCCATGAGCCTGTTCCACCATTCAATGAGATCATGGCTGATCTGTGACCTAACTCCATCTACCCACCTTTGCCCCATATCCCTAAATACCTTTGGTTAACAAAAATCTATTAATGTCCGATTTAAAATAAACAATTGATCAAGCATCAACTGCCGTTTGTGGAAGAGAGTTCCAAACTTCTACTGCCCTTTGTGTGTAGAAGTGTTTCCTAATTTCACTCCTGAAAGATCTGGCTCTAATTTTTAGACTATGTCCTCCGAGAGTCCCTACCCAGCAGAAATAGTTTCTATCTACCCTATCTGTTCCCCTTAATATCTAAAACACTTTGATCAGATCACCCCTTAACCTTCTAAATTCTAGGGAATACAACCCTAATTTGCGTAATCTCTCGTAACTTAAACCTCGGAGTCCAGGTATCATTCTGGTAAACCTACGCTGCATTCCCTCCAAGGCCAATATATCCATCCTAAGGTGTGATGCCCAGAATTGCTCACAGTACTCCAGGTGTGGTCTAACTAGGGTTTTGTATAGCTGCAGAATAACTTCTACCCCCTTGTTTTCTAGTCCTCTAGCCATAAAGCCCAGCATTCCATCAGTCTTTTTGTTTATTTTCTGTACCTGTTCATGACATTTTAATGATTTATGTACCTGGTCTCCCAAGTCTCTTTGGACCTCCACTGTTTTTAGCTTTTCACTTATTAGAAAGTATCCTGTTCTATCCTTTTTAGGTCCAAAGTGGGTGACCTCACATTTGCTTACATTGAAATCCACAGTTTTGCCCATTAATTTCATCTATCAATATCCCTGTGTAATGTTATGCTTTCATCTACACTGCCTATAATGCCTTTGTGTCTTCAGCAAATTTGGATTCATACATGGCCTGGAGCCAGGAGCCACAAGCACAGTGGCTTAATTTGCAGATAATCCAAAACTAATGAAGGTGATAGACTCCAAAGCTGAACAGGATAGAGCTACGGGAGGATTAGTATATACCAGGGAATTGGGCAGGCATATGTGCAGATGGAGTTCAATGTAGAGAAATACAAAGTGCTTCACAAGGGGACACAAAAATCCAGGAACGAACTATTACTTAAATGGAAAGAAAATAGTCATAGAATCTGAGAAGGAGGCCATTCAACCCATCGTATCTGTGCCACCTCTTTGGTAGAGCTATCCAGCTAATCCCACTCCCCTGCTGTTTCCTCATAGCATTGTAATTTATTTCCCCCTTATGTACATACCTAATTCCTTTTTGAATGTTACTATTGAATCTGCTTCCTCCACCCTTTTAGGAAGTGCATTCCAGATCGCACCAACTTGCTGTGTAAAAAATTGTTTCTTATTGTCGCCTCTGGTTCTTTTGCCAATCACCTTAAACCGGTGCACGGATAGTGGAAGAAGTCTGCGGGGGCGGGGGGGTGCGGTCATGATTGACAATGTTGAAGCTGTTGCAACCATGAGTAAAGCAAATCAGATGCTGGATGTATTAAAAGGTCAATACTGAATTGAAATAGCGAGGTGATCCTGCTACTTTATAAATCATTGGTGTGAGCACACTTAGAATAATGAGTGCAGTTCTGGTCGCTGCAATACAAAAAGGATATTGTAGCTATTGAGAGGATTCAATAGAGGGGAAACAGAATGATTGAAGGAGTGATTGGATTATGTAAATTGGGCATGTTCTCACTGGAAAGGAAAAGGTTGAGAGGTGAAATGATTGCTGTTTCTCTTTCCCTGAAGGGCTTTGGTGAACCAGTTGGGTTTTTGCAACAATTAGCAGCTTTCGTGGTCATCTCTTTTCCTGCTAGTCCACAAGTTACCAGATTTATTGAATTCAGTTTTATAACTTGTCACTGTGAAATTTGAAATCATGACTACTGGGTTGCTGGTCAGCACCATAACCACTATACTACTGGCACCAGGCAACTTCTCGAACCTTCTTCAATCTTCATGTGTGAATCTAACTGATGAGTCTCTGGTTGTGCCACTCCAGGAAGGTGGGGTGGGGGGGACTTGGGTGGATAGAAGGACCGGGTGGGGGGAGGGGGAAAGGAGGGCAGGGATGAGGTGGAACTGGGGGAGGAGACCGAGATGCGGTGGGGTGGGGGGGGGTGCGGGTGGGGGGAGGCATCAACAGCTGAACCTGATTCTGTCCTCACCTGCGATCCACACAGATTCACTTTTATAGCAGTTATCGCCAGATGACGATCAGGGAGAGCAATCATGTCTGATTTTTTTTCTAATCTGGTCTAGGAGTGCTGTGGCCAACAGTAGCCCATCAGCTAACTCAGCACAGGCCAGGGATTGAACATGGGACTGACTGTTCGCAGCCTCGGAGACCAGTTCGACAAATAGCTGAGCCTCTGGCCTGATATCCCCTCCGTCGAAAAGACCACCTATTTCCACCACGGTATTATCGCCCGCCTCTGCCCTGACCACAGGCTATTTGGTACTGAAACCCTTACCCATGACTTTGCCATCTCCAGATTCGACATTCCATCTTGCACCCTCTGTAAACTTTAGCTCATCGGAAACTCCGGTATATATTGTATCCCGCTCAAAGTCCCATTCACCTATTACCTTTGTTATTCCTGACCTCAATTGGGTTTCAGTCCCCCAACACCTCCAATTTAAGATTTTAATTTTTTTTGTTTAAATCCCTTCATGGCCTTGCCCCTCCTGATCTCTGTAACTTCCCCCCAGCCCGACCAGTCCCCGAACTCTCTATCCCCCTGATTCTGGTCTTTGTGCCTCCCCTCTTCCTTCCCCCTGCCTTCAGTCTTCTAGGCCCTACACTCTGAAATTCCTTGTCCAAGTCCCTCTGCCTCCTCACCAACATTGCCTTCTTCAAGATGCTCCATGAAACACACACCTTTTTGACCAAGGTTTCGGTCCCCCTTCCTTTGGCTTGGTGTCCATTTACTTGTGATTACACCTCTGTGAAGTGTCTTGGGACAATATTCCATGTTAAAGGCGCCAAATAAATGCAAGTTGTTGTTGTTGCGGGTCGGTATGGCTCAGCTGATCACTGCTTTTAACAGCCGGACGAAAAAGGTAGCTGATCTGCGCTACTTCGTAAGGAAAGGGATTGATGAGGTTATTTCCCAATGAAATAAACAACCATTCACCACTACTCTGTTTTCTGTCACAAAGTTGGACAAGTGACAGGAAACAGAGTGTAGTGATGAACGGCTGTTTTTTGGACTGGAGGAAGGTATACAGTGGTGTTCACCAGGGATCGGTACTAAGACAACTGATTTTCTTTATATATATATATATAAATGAATCATTTGACTTGGGTGTACGGGGCACAATTTCAAAATTTGCAGATGACTCAAAACTTGGCTGTATAGTGAACAGTGAGGAAGATCGGGATAGACTTCAAGAGGGCATAGACAGGATGGTGGAAGGGGTGGACACCTGGCAGATGATATTTAATACAGAAAAGTGCAAAGTGATACATTTTACTAGGAAGAACGAGTAGAGACAATATAAACTAAAGGGTACAATTCTAAAGGGGGTGCATGAACAGAGAGACCTGGGGGTATATGTGCACAAATCGTTGATGGCAGGGCAGGTTGAGAAAGTGGTTAAAACAGCACTTGGGATATTGGATTTCATAAATAGAGGCATAGAGTACAAAAGCAAGGAAGTTACGATGAACCTTTAAAAAAACACTGGTTCGGCCACAACTGGCGAAGTGTGGTCAATTCTGGGTACCGCACTTTAGGAAGGATGTGAAGGCCTTGGAGAGTGTGTAGAAAAGATTTACCTGGGTGGTTCCTGGGATGAGGGACTTCAGTTACGTGGATAGACTGGAGAAGCTGGGGTTGTTGAGCAGAGAAGGTTGAGAGGAGATTTGATAGAGATGTTTAAAATCATGAGGGGTCTAGGCAGAGTAGATGGAGAGAAACTTTTCCCATTGGCAGAAGGGTCGAGAACCAGAGGCTCTTGTACCTATTTTCTATGTTTCTATGTTTCTATGACACAGATTTAAGGTGATTGGCAGAAGAACCAAGGGTGACATGAGGAAAAACTCTTTTATACAATGACTGTATAGGATTTGGAATGCACTGCCCGAGAGCATTTTGGAGACCGATTCAATCATGGCTTTCAAAAGGGAATTGGATAATTACCTGAAGGAAGAAAATTTGTTGGGCTATGGGGAAAGGGCGGGGTTGTGGGACTAGCTGAAGGGATCTTGCAGAGAGCCGGCACGGGCTCGACGGGCCAAATTGCCTCCTTCTGTGCTGTAACCATTCAATGATTCTAAGTGGGTCTTATGCAAGGAAATTACTTAACTGTTTATTAGATATGGTCACTCGTTTTACAGACCGCCCGATGGACAAAGATTGGGCGGGAAGAGGAGGCAGGGTAGAACTGGCGGTCGGTGAAATTTCCCACAAGGATGTTTAGTCGCTGATCATATTGCCATTTGCTGCAGACATGATTTTACATTTCTGGCTACTGAACACCTGTGATGTAGCAAAGGAGCCAGACACTAAACCTTGCGGAATCACTCGAGCAGTTCTGAAACTGCCGAACATGTTAATTAACAATTAATTTGTGGCGGGGTTGGGGAGGGTGGGCGGGGGACTGATGTTGATAATATAACATGAAATGGGCAGCATTCAAGCAGTAAGCTATTTCCTAACAATAAGCCACATCAGAGACTGTCTGCTATTCAGGGAGTACAGTCCCATTGAGATTTATAAATCTTGGACCGCTGACATGTCAGTGTTTCTTCTATTTGTGTATAATCACTTACTCCTGTCAACTGTTGAAAACTGTTCAAGTTCATGAAATTTACTCTGCATTTATCTTCATTTAGTGGGGATGCCAGGAGTAGGAGTAAATGATTGCCTATTTGCAATGGGTGCCATGGTAATACACTTGATCCCTTCATACTAGATGGGTTACACTTCCAGGATGGCATACCTTGGTGGAGCAATGGGCCACCCTGCCACAAACATTTCTTGACAAAAGTTTGAACCAAAGTTGAATCTTCTTCAAATGATTTTCTAACATTTGGTTTATTCACATTATAAAATTGCAAATGATGTGTTTTAAAAAAGATTAAGTTCTGTAGGAGTGAAACAGTTTGAGGGTCATATAGTGGCCTGTCCAGCAAGGGAGGAATTGAACTTTATGACAATAATGTACATCTGTACAGCACCTTTCGTACAATAAATGTCCCAAGGCAATTTACAGGGGGAGTAGTGGGCACTTTAGGGGAGGTGACCCAAACCATAATCCAAGTTTGGGTTTGATGATGGTTTTGAAGGATGGGAGAGCAGTAACATGGCAAAAAAAGTTTAGGGAAGTAGCGTCAGGTGAATGTTCATGTGATATAGAATTCTTTTCAGTGGACTACTGCTCCACTTAGTGGACTACTGTGGAAATGCAACTGCTGATGTAACTAATAAAAGGGTCATGTGACAAGGTCGCATGACAAGTCCATGTAGAGCTATCTTGTGTATGTGTGTGCTTAGTGATGTCGCAAAGAATATATCACATTGGCGATGAGGACGGGATAATCAGATTCCCTAGCTGAAATTTGTGTTGGTGGATGATTGCTGTCAAACAACAGAGAGACTTTAAGAGAGTCTTTTTATTCCAGAGCAGCTGAAAATCCAAGGTAAATTATAAGCACATTTAGCTGAACCAAAGACTCCAGATGAGCGTGATTATAGGAATAATAGGGTGCTTTGCTGAGTTCCATCGTGACCGAGAGTGTATGTGGAGCGGCTCGAAATGTTTTTCACTGCAAATAGTGTCATTGAAGTTCCCAATGATGAAAACCATAAATGGATGGTGTTAGAAACAAAACGGATATTTTCCTGACTGAAGCAGGCCCAGAGGTGTATGAAGCCTGAAAAATGTGTTTGTTCCTGTCAAGCCAAAGGACATGCAACTGACGGAGATTCTATCCAAGTTAGAACAGCACTACAGTTCTGAGCCCCTGGAAATTGCAGAATGTTATCGTTTTGGAACACAAAATCAATTGAATGATGAGAGTATTAGTGAGTACATTGTGGTTTTTAAAAAGCTATCCATTCACTGTCATTTCGGAATCGAGCATTGCGTGACCGCTTTGTTTATGGGATGAAAAATGAAGCAATCAGAAGAAAGTTGTTGACAACCCCTAACTTGACTTTTGATTTCGCTTGTCAGACTGCTACATCAATGGATATGGCCGACCAATACACCCGAGAGTTTTGTGCCATTTCCAGCCGTCAGCCAACTGAGGTGAATCGCCTGCAGGTTAAAAGTAAAAAGCAGTTGGGCCCCAAGGTCTCAGCAACTGGCCAAGGCACCAGTGCATTAAAGTCATGCTATTGGTATCTGGGACAACACATTGCTCAAAGCTGTCCATATGTGAAGGTAGAGTGTTTCTTCTGCAAGCAAATTGGATATCTTGCGAAGGCATGCTGACTGAAGAGTAAAACAACGTTCAATGCTAAAAGTAGAAATCACAAGAAACTATATAGCAATGAAGAGAAACAACAGAACAAGGAGGTTCTGGATATACACGTCATCAGGAGCACAAGGGTATCTAACAGCGATTTGCGAAGTATCGTCATCCAAGTAGATGTTGCAGGAACCAGGATATCCATGGAAATCGACACTGGTGCATCAGTGAGCTTAGTACCGGAATTGCTATATCTCGACAAGTTGAGTGATTTTCCACTGAAAAAGTCAAAGCTAGAGCTGCAAGGCTACTCAGGAGAGCAAATCCCTGTGGTAGGGCGGTGAAATACAAGGATCCTTTTCAGAGCTTGCCTCTCTTAGTCAGGAAACAAGCCTGCCTTAATAGATAGAAATTGGTTGGGCTCACTGAAGCTGGATTGGAATTAGATTTTTCGTGTTGAAACAAGATTTGCATCGAAGGATGATGTCATCAAACAGTATCCAAAGGTGTTCTGCGAAACAGGAAGCCAATTCAAGGCCTGTGTCAGAGTACAGAAGGACGCTAGATCAGTTTACTGCAAGCCACGTCCCATACCATACGCACCCAAGGAGAAAGTTGAGCAAGAACTCAAGACTAGAAACCAAGAACACTGGACCGAAAATTGCAGCCCCGCCGGGTGTATACAAAGTGCGCACGTACCCGGCCAGGCCTTGCGAAAGCCGATTTTCGGGGCATGATGCACATGCACCAAGAACCAGCTTTTCTGATCTGTCAACATTTCTTTAGATAGATTCTATGCATGCCCGCAGGAAGGACATCCGCGTGGCAGAGATTGGGTTATTTGCCGAACTCATGCTCAGCGAATGTCCTTCAAACTTTTACGCCTGGGAAATCATCATCATAGGTGGTCTCTTGAAATCGAGGAAGACTTGCTTCCACTCTAAAAAGTGAATTCTCAGGTGACTGTACAGTCCAACGTGGGAAATGTAGAGTCTGTCATCGGTGGGACAGACAGTGGTTGAAGGAAAGGGTGGGTGGGGAGTCTGGTTTGCTGCACGCTCCTTCTGCTGCCTCCACTTGCTTTCTGCATGCTCTCGGCGACGAGACTCAAGGTGCTTAGCACCCTCCCAGATGCTCTTCCTCCACTTAAGGTGGTCTTGGGTCAGGGATTCCCAGATGCCAGTGGGAATTCTGCACTTTATCAAGGAGGCTTTGAGAGTGTCCTTGAAACGTTTCCTCTGCCCACCTAGGGCTCACTTGCCATGTAGGAGTTCCGATTAGAGCGCTTGCTTTGGGAGTCTTGTGTCGGGCATGCGGACAGTAGTGATACCTTCCCTCCTATATGGCTCAGAGACATGGACCATATACAGCAGACACCTCAAAGTGTTGGAAAAGTACCACCAGCACTGCCTTCGCAAGATTCTTCAAATCCATTGGGAGGATAGACGCACCAACATCCGTGTTCTCGATCAGGCCAACATCCCCAGCATCGAAGCACTGACCACACTTGACCAGCTCCGTTGGGCGGGCCACATTGTCCGCCTGGTAAAAGCAAGCATAGAGCTTACTTTTACCAGCATAACACTTGTAAAACATCACAAAATTATCAATCATTTTTATATTAAAAACCCTGTCCATTAAGATAAATTTATTGTTAAACCTATTCAAACGCATTTAAAAAAAATGCCAAAAATATAATTTTTTGTAAAACATTTAATTACACTTAATTTCAATTAATTTTAAATATGTGAGGTGTTTTTTTTTATTGTGCTGTGTTTCTTGTTTGAGGGGGTTATTCTCATTATAATAGGAGCTCGTACAAATAGAGTTCCCATTTTTATCAATGTGAATACTAGATAGTGATTGATGATCCAGGCCCACGTGATTCCAGCTGATGCGTTTGTACATGGAAGACATGTCCCCATGCGCTGTGCAGTGAATGAAGGTCTCAGACTGGAATCATACGTTCCACCAGACCAACAGGTAGATCTTTTTCGGGTCAGAGGCGTTCGTACAAAGAAAGCCTCTGACCACTATTTTTGGCCCAATATCTCTAAGGTAGATCTAAGTAATTGGGCTACACTCATTGTTGTTGTACCTAAGTCAGATGATAATGCTGATGCTATGTCCAGGTTGCCATCCCCATCACAAGTTACACCCAATAGGGAAGAAGTGTTCTATTTTTCATACATTGATGAATAGCCAGTCACAGCTGAAGAGATTGATAGAGGAATGAAGCACGACCCAGTTATGTCAAAGGTGTATGATTACATAACAAATGGCTGGCCAAACCAGGTATCAGAGAAAGATATTCATCCATATTTTGTCCGTAGGAATGAATTATCAATGGATAAAGATTGTATCATTTGGGGTGCAAGAGTAGTTATTCCAAATAACTTCAGGTCCAAATTATTAGGAGAAGTACATGACCAACAACTGGGAATGTGCTTGACCAAGAGTTTTGCAGGCAGTTACTTATGGTGGCCAGGTTTGGATAAAGATATAGGGCCCGAAATTCATCATATTACCACCCATTTACTGCCCAGAAATGCAAATTTCATCAAAAAAAATAATTTACCGCCCACAATACTGCAGGCGGAAAACTCATCAGTCATTTATCATTAGCGGTTTTCGATACTGCCCGACCATCGTTTAAGGCCCAAATACCGCCCAAAATGGTAATTTCATCATTAAGATCTATTTACCACCGGACCTAAATACCGCCCTGAAAAATCAGGTCTTACCTGATCTTACCCGATCTTAACTGAACGGTATGGATGCCATTTTGGAAACAGGAGCATTTGATGAAAGGCTGCTTAAGATTAGTACCTAGCGTTCTCAGAAACTCAAATTTCTTTTTCTGTTTTGTTTTCTTTATGCAGTTTAAAGTTTATCATTCAAGGCCCTTTCACTCAAAATCAATGATTAAACAACTCCCTCCACATCCCCCATCACTATGTTGAATTGACAAAATGTTTCCACACTGATCGTTTTCCCTTCAAGTTATTTTTACTCTTTTGCTGCAGTCATTCTGCTGACTGTTGGACGTTTGTTCTTCTCACCAATGTTGAACATGGAAAACTGCCATGAATCTAATCGTTGGAAGTCCTCAGAATAGAGACCATCAGCTATAAAAACATTGTGGGAAAATTGACCTCAGGGAAAAAAAAAGGAAAAAAAAATTGTGCCTGCGCAGAAGTCCGTTCTTTTCGTGATCGAGAAAAAAGTCAATCGTGATCGACTACAATGCCTGCCAACGGCCGTTACATACCACTCCCCCTACCGCCTGAAAAAAAGTCACCAAATTAGCGGTCCTCGATCTTAGTGGTATATGGGCGGTAAAAAACCTCATACCGCCAGAATACTGCTGAGAAACGGGCAGTGGAAGTACTTCATCAACAGATTACATCGTTAGTCAGTGTACAACATGTCAATTGGTCAGTAAGAAACCACCATCAGTGCCATTACAGCCATGGAAACAGCCTCCCAACGTGTGGCAAAGGTTACATGTAGATTTTGTTAAGCTAGAAGGACACCAATTCTTCACTGTGATTGATAGCCATTCGAAGTGGGTAGAGATATTTCCGATGCGGAAATTAACAACAATTAAAACACTAGACAATTTGCAAAGATTGTTTTCTTCATATGGCCTCCCAGAAGAAATTGTCTGATAATGAGCTGCATTTTTGTTCAGAAGAATTTGCACGGTTCATGAGCAGAAACAGTGTGAAACATATCAAGGTTCCAGGGTGCCACCCTGTTTCAAATGGTGCAGCAGAGCACAACATAGTACAAGTAGTAAAACGTGCCCTCATCAAGCAAATGTTGGATCCAAATCCAGTTGTCGTTGGACCACAAATTGGCAAATTTTGTAATTACTTATCATCATACTCCTCATACAACTGCTAGTAGAACACCAGCATACTTGTTTCTCAAACGACAGCCACGAACCAGGTTCTCATTGTTCAAACTGAACCTGGCAGTCAGTAGAAGAGAAATAATTAAGACAGAAAGAGAATCATGATAGAGGTAGAGTAAGAGAGAAAAGTGTGAAATTGAATCAGAAGGTTACAGTTAAGAACCATCACCATAAATGGTTAAAGTAGTTACCAGGAAGAATAGTGAAGATATGTGATCCTCGCACATATTCGGTCAAGATGTTTGATCATGGAAAGGTTAGGTTTGTTCACATTGATCATATTTTACCTATAGATATGGAAGTTGAAAGTTGGAATGATTCGATTATTTCTGATGAGTCAGATAGTCTTGTTACAAGTAAAGTACCAGTAGCAAATCCTACATCAGGTGTACTCCAATGTTAGATAACTCCTCACATTAGCAAGAAATCAATAGAACAAAAATTATACCGCCACTTCACTCTGTTTTTTTTAATCTCATGTCACACCTGAGAAGCGCATTGGGACGTTTCACTACGTTTAAGGCGCTATGTAAATACAGGTTGTTGTTTTAAGTCCTGCCCTTCCCCAGGGAAAACTTTTTGTTTCATCTGAAAGACAACAGCTCCAACAGGGCAGCAGCATGTCCCCCAGCAGTGCACTAAAGTGTCAACCTAGAAACTGTGCTCAAATCTCAGAATGGATCTACGACCTTCTGACTCTGAGATGAGAGTGACACCAAACTGACACTAAACCACGAGTCAAAAATGGAAGATTAGAGTCTTTGTTCATTGTTCCAAAAAGACCCTAACATCTCCCCCCACCACACCCCCCACACACAAACACAGTTGTTTCTGAAGTGAGCCCAAGCTTTTCACCTCCACTCTATCCAGAAGTACATTCCATTTTCTGATCAAGGGCCTTCAAATGACTCTGTGCAAATATTAGTCTCCGAAAGTGTTGGGTTCCTTTGTTTCTTTGAACTCCAGCATTCCTTTGTTCACTCTTTTAAAGTAAATTAGTTAATGCCGCCACTATTAGTGAACAAAGAGAGACTTGCATTGATACGGCAGCTTTTTTCAACCTCAGAACATCCCAAAGCACCTTTACAGCTAATTAAGTAAGTTCTGAAGTGTAGTTACTGTTGTAATGTCGGAACCATGGTAGCCAATTTGCACACAGCAAGGTCCCACAAACAGCAATGAGATAATGAAGAGATAATCTGTTTTTCCAATGATTGAGGGATAAATATTAGCCACGACGTTGGGGAGACCTCCCCTGCTCTTCTTCGAAATAGTACCACATGATCTTTTATGTCCACCAAAGAGGGCCTCGATTTAACATATCATCTGAAAGGAATCAGATTTGAACATACTAAAATGTTTGTATGCACAATTATTCCACTGAATAATTCAAATTTCAAATGCCTAGGTTTTTCATATTGCCATTCCTTCCCTGTATGGCAACAGTGATTACACTTCAAAAGTACTTCCTTGGCTATAAAGAGCTTTGGGGCGGCATTGGGTTGTGAAAGGCTGCAGGAAAAATGCAGGGAACAGCGCCAGCCCTTATACATGGCCGCCTTCGACCTTGCAAAGACCTTTGACACCCGTCGGCCACAAGGGTCTATGGAGCGTCCTCCTCCGTTTTAGATGCCCCCAAAAGTTCGTCACCATCGTCCGCCTGCTTAACGATGACATGAAAGGCGTGATCCTTACCAATGGATCCATTACAGACCCAATCCATGTCCGGACCGGGGTCAAACAGGGTTGCGTCATCACCCCAACCCTCTTCTCAATCTTCCTCGCTGCCATGCTCCAGCTCACAGTCAACAAGCTCCCTGCTGGAGTGGAACTAAACTACAGAACCAGTGGGAACCTGTTCAACCTTCGCCGTCTCCAGGCCAGGTCCAAGACCACCCCAACCTCTATCGTCGAGCTACAATATGCAGATAACATCTGCGTCTGCGAACATTAAGAGGCTGAACTCCAGGATATAGTCGACGTATTTACTGAGGCATATGAAAGCATGGGCTTTACGCTAAACATCCGTAAGACAAAGGTCTTCCATCAGCCTGTCCTCGCTGTATAGAACTGCACCCTAGTCATCAAGATCCATGGCATGACCCTGGACAACGTGGACCATTTCCCATATCTCGGGAGCCTCCTAGCAACAAGAGCAGACACTGACGACGAGATTCAACATCGCCTCCAGTGCGCCAGTGCAATCTTTGGCCGCCTGAGGAAAAGAGTGTTTGAGGACCAGGCCCTCAAAACTGCCACAAAGCTTATGGTCTACAGGGCTGTAGTAATACCCGCCCTCCTGTATGGCTCAGAGACATGGACCATGTACAGTAGACACCTCAAGTCACTAGAGAAATACCATCAACGATGTCTCCGCAGGATCCTACAAATCCCCTGGGAGGAGAGAATAACAAACATTAGCATCCTCAACCAGGCCAACATTCCCAGCATTGAAGTACTGACCACACTTCATCAGCTCTGCTGGGCAGGCCACATTGTTCGCATGCTGGACACGCGACTCCCAAAGCAAGTGCTTTACTCGGAACTCTGTCACAGCAAACGAGCCAAAGGTGGGCAGAGGAAGCGTTACAAGGACACCCTCAAAGCCTCCCTGATAAACTGCAACATCCCCACTGACATCTGCGAGTCCCTGGCCAAAGACCGCCCTAAGTGGAGGAAGTGCATTTGGGAGGGCACTGAGCACCTTGAGTCTCATCACCGAGAACATGCAGAAACCAAGCGCAGACAGAGGAAAGAGCGTGCAGCAAACCACTCCTTCCCTCAACGACTATCTGTCTCACCTGTGATAGGGAATATGGTTCTTGTATTGGACTGTTCAGCCACCTAAGAACTAATTTTAAGAGTGGAAACAAGTCTTCCTCAATTCCGAGGGACTACCTATGATGATGATGATAAATGCAAATTCCTTCTTTGTTTTCCTTTAAGATTGGCAGTAAGGTATTTTAAAACTATTAAAACTATGCCAATTGGAAAATCGAGGCTAACGTGTTGGAGATGTGGGATTGAGGTTGGATCTTCATTTAGGCTTTTCAGACAGCCCCATGTGTCTTGTCTCTTTTTTGGACTCATGCAAAGGGTGATCCATATCCAGATCGTGGAAGACCCAGTTTCGTATACTCTGGGACCTGCTTTCTTTTGTGCGCCTGGATTACAAAACATGATTAGTGCTCTTCATCAACTTGTTAATGTATAATGGAGTCTTGGAAGGGGTTAAAATGCCTCTATAAATAGGTGAATCAGTGAAATCTTAGAACCTTTATACACCGGAAGATGGTTTTCGAAGTAAAAAGTTTCAGGGAAAGCTCCATGTGACACATCACTTAGGGAGGAAGTAGTATAGAGGAAAGGAGCACCAAAGATAAACTCTCTCTGAGATGAGAAGGATCCATTAATAAAGATCAAAAGAGATTAAAAAACGCTAAAGGTTAGAATTGTGAAATAAAAACGTGTATCGGAGTATTCTCAGAATTATTTATTAAACAAAAGAAAAATTATTCCACTTTTCAAGATCTTTTGAGTTGTTGCTCATGGGTAATCTGTACTCTGAAGTAAAGTTGTGATGTTAAGCTGCTAACCAAACCTGTTCGTTTAAGAAAGAACAAATTTGCATTTATATAGCACCTTTAATGACCTCAGGATGTCCCACAACGCTTTACAGCCAATGAAGTACTTTTGAAGTGTAGTCACTGTTGTAATGTAGGAAATACAGAAGCCTATTTCGCAGAGCAAGACTCCACAAACTGCAATGAAGTAATAGTGAGATAACCTGTTTTGGTTGAACATAGGAACATAGGAAATAGGAGCAGGAGCCTGCTCCGCCATTTAATCTCATGGCTGATCTGATCTTAGGCTCAGCTCCACTTCCCTGCCCGCTTCCCATAACCCTTGACTCCCTTATCTTTCAAAAATCTGTATATTTCCACCTTAAATATATTCAATGACCCAGCCTCCACCTCTCTCTGGGCCAGAAAATTCCACAGTTTTACAAACCTTGGAGAGAAGAAATTCCTCCTCATCTCAGTTTTAAATGGGCGACCCCTTATTCTTAAACTATGTCCCCTAGTTCTAGACCACCCCACAAGTGGAAACATCCTCTCTGCATCTACCCTGTCGAGCCCGCTCAGTACCTTATATGTTTCAATAAGATCACCTCTCATACTTCTATACGCCATTGGGTATAGGCCCAACCTGCTCAACCTTTCTTCATAAGTCAACCCCCTCATCTCAGGAATCAACCAAGTGAACCTTCTCTGAACTGCCTCCAATGCAAGTATATTCCTCCTTTAAATAAGGAGACCAAAACTTACGCAGTACTCTAAGTGTGGTCTCATCAATACCCTGTAGCAGTACTTCCTTACTTTTATACTCCATCCCCATTGCAATAAAGGCCAACATCCCATTTGCCTTCCTGATTATATGCTGTACCTGCATACTAACTTTTTGTGTTTCATGCACAAGGACCCCCAGGTCCCTCTGTACTGCAGCATTTTGTAATCTCGGTCCATTTAAATAATAATTAGTTTTTTTATTTTTCCTGCCAAAGTGGTTAATCTCACACTTTCCCACATTATACTCCATCTGCCAAATTTTTGCCCACTCACTTAGCCTGTCTATATCCCTTTGCAGATTCTTTGCGTCCTCCTCACAACTTGCTTTCCCACACATCTTTGTATCGTCAGTAAACTTGGCTACATTACACTCGGTCCCTTCATCCCTTCATTAATATAAGATTGTAAATAATTGAGCCGCAGCACTGATCCCTGTGGCACCCCATTTGCCAATTGGAAAATTATCTATTTATCCCGACTCTCTGTTTTGTTAGTTTATGTCAGTTAGCCAGCCCGCTATGCATGCGAATATATTACCCCCAACCCAGTGAGCTTTTATCTTGTGCAATAACCTTTTATGTGGTACCTTATCGAATGCCTTCTGGAAATCCAAATAAACCACATCCACTGGTTCCCCTTTATCCACCCTGCTCATTGCATCCTCAAAGAACCCCAAGCAAATTTGTCAAACATGATTTCCCTTTTATAAAACTATGCTGACTCTGCTTGACTGTATTATGCTTTTCCAACTGGCCTGCTATGCTTTCTTCATAATGAGCGATAAATAATTGCGCAGGACACCCGGGAAAACTCCCTTGCTCTTCAAAATATTATCATGGGATCTATTGCAGGGCAGATTGAACCTTGGTTTATCTCATCCCAAAAATGGCACCTGTGAATATGCAGCACTCCCTTAGTACTGCACTGAAGTACAAGCCTTTTATGTGTTCAAGTCTCTGCAGTGGGACTTGAGCCCACAAACTTCTGACTCGGAGGAGAGTGCTACCCACTGAGCCACAGCTGATAGGCTATTCCTGCATCCTCTGCGGTAATCCATTCAAGTGCAGTTGCTTGTAACGTGGTGATATCAGTTAAAGGCCATTAAATTGTTTGTCAAGTTCAGGCTCCAGCCCAGAAGAAGCCAGAATGACGGCTTTCTTTCATTTGTTTTCAAAAGAGTACAGTATTAGTAGTTGTAACAATATCTGATGTCTGGCAGGTGATGGGCATATTAGAGACCAGATTTCTTAATCTATACTAGCAGATCTGCCATGGTGTTGCTCATGGTGAGTTGAAGGATATGCTTTTCATAATAATGGTGTTATCAGCAGAGGGTGATAGGCAAAATGCTATAGAAACATAGAAACATAGAAAATAGATGCAGGAGCAGGACATTCGGCCCTTCGAGCCTGCACCGCCATTCAATATGATCATGGCTGATCATGCAACTTCAGTACCCCACTCCTGCCTTCTCTCCATACCCCCTGATCCCTTTAGGCGTAAGGGCCACATCTAATTCCCTTTTGAATAAATCCAACGAACTGGACTCAACAACTTTCTGTGGTAGAGAATTCCATAGGTTCACAATTCTCTGGGTGAAAAAGTTTCTCCTCATCTCGGTCCTATATGGCTTACCCCTTATCCTTAGACTGTGACCCCTGGTTCTGGACTTACCTAACATCGGGAACATTCTTCCTGCATCTAACCTGTCCAATCCCATCAGAATTTTATATGCTTCTATGATATCCCCGCTCATCCTTCTAAATTTTAGTGAATATAAGCCTAGTCGATCCAGTCTTTCTTCATATGTCCGTCCTGCCATCCCGGGAATCAGTCTGGTGAACCTTCACTGCACAACCTCAATAGCAAGAATGTCCTTCTTCAGTTTAGGAGACCAAAACTGCACACAATACACAAGGTGTGGTCTCACCAAGGCCCTGTACAACTACAGTAAGACTTCCCTGCTCCTATACTCAAATCCCTCTCGCTATGAAGGCCAACATGCCATTTGCTTTCTTAACTGCCTGCTGTACTTGCATGGCTACTATCAATGACTGATGTACCATAACACCCAGGTCTCTTTGCACCTCCCCTTTTACTAATCTGTCATCATTCAGATAATAATCTGCCTTCCTGTTTTTGCCACCAAAGTGGATAACCTCACACTTATCCACATTATACTGCATCTGCCCACTCACCTAACCTGTCCAAGTCACCTGAACCCTCTTAGCATCCTCCTCACAGCTCACAGTGCCACTCAACTTAGTGTCATCTGCAAACTTGAAGATATTACATTCAATTCCTTCGTCTAAATCATTAATATATATTGTAAAGAGCTGGGGCCCCAGCACTGAACCTTGCGGTACCCCACTAGTCACTGCCTGCCATTCTGAAAAAGACCCGTTTATTCCCACTCTTTGCTTCCTGTCTGCCAACCAGTTCTCAATCCATGTCAATACATTACCCCCAATCCCATGTGCCTTAATTTTGCACACTAATCTCTTGTGTGGGACCTTGTCAAAAGCCTTTTGAATGTCCAAATACACTATATCCACTGGTTCTCCCTTATCCACTCTACTAGTTACATCCTCAAAAAATTCTAGAAGATTTGTCAAGCATGATTTCCCTTTCATAAATCCATGCTGACTTGGACCGATCCTGTCACTGCTTTCCAAATGCGCTGCTATTACATCTTTAATAATTGATTCGAGCATTTTCCCCACTACCGATGTCAGGCTAACCGGTCTATAATTCCCTGTTTTCTCTCTCTCTCCTTTTTTAAAAGGTGGGGTTACATTAGCTACCCTCCAATCCATAGGAACTAATCCAGAGTCCATGGAATGTTGGAAAATGACCACCAATGCACCTACTATTTCTAGGGCCACTTCCTTAAGTACTCTGGGATGCAGACTATCAGCCCCTGGGAATTTATCGGCCTTCAATCCCATCAATTTCCCTAACTCCATTGCCTGACAAATAAGGATTTCCCTCAGTTCCTCTTTTTCGCTAGACCCTCAGTCCCCTAGTATTTTCAGGAGGTTATTTGTGTCTTCCTTAGTGAAGACAGAACCAAGGTATTTGTTTAATTTGTCTGCCATTTCCTTGTTCCCCATTATGAATTCACCTGATTCTGACTGCAAAGGACTTACATTAGTCTTCACTAATCTTTTTCTTCACATATCTACAGAAGCTTTTGCAGTCAGTTTTTATGTTACCTGCAAGCTTACACTCATACTCTATTTTCCCCTTCCTCTGTAAACCCTTAGTGCTCCTCTGCTGAATTCTAAATTTCTCCCAGTCCTTAGGTTTGCTGCTTTTGAAGATATGGCAGTTTGGCCAGAGATGCCCTGCACGTTATCGGTGAAGCCACTCTCACAGCAGAACAAATGTGCAGTGTACCTGCCCTATTAGCGTTCTGCCCCAGTAACACAACTAACTTACACTGGCTTCTTTTATCCAAACGTGCTCAATCCTAAATATACTCAGAGTAGGAGATTATATCGCTAGAGCGACATGCACAAAAGAATTGAAGTGGCCAAGTGTGAAAGCTCCTGACTATCTGTCTATTGGGAGGAATTTTAATCTAAACCTCAAGTCGACAAACTTACAAGATGGGGTGCAACTATGTTTTTACATCCCTGCCCGTTTTTATTCTCTTTTGAAGTCAATGCGGAGTAATGTTGGGCGGGGTCTAAAACCAGTGCAGTTCCTGCTCCCGTGGGTTTCCCACCTGGCCAGTTAGATTAAAATAACCCATATTACATTATGCATACAATTCCTTGATATGACAATCCCTGGATCTCAGTAGCTCTCCCTGGATCTCAGTAGCTCAGGGTCAATCATGTTCCACGCAGTGTTTGATCACTTCTATTTGGATCTACCTTTGATGTACTTGGTATTGTTCCTCACCACATATTTCTCCATTTAAAAAAAAATTGACACCACATTAATTCTGAGCACAAGATAGGTTTGGATGAAGAAGGCCCTTTCAACAATTCAACATCGTCCTTCCAGAATATCAACCCAACTGCCTTCCCATACAGCATTTAATTCTTTCTTCATTGAGTCCAGTATTTGGGTTCAGTCTTGCTTGATTTCAGCTGTTTAGTGCATGTGTAAAGACATTCTTTGAGGCCTCTGCCAAAACCTACCCTTTACAACATTGCTTTAGTGCAGAGTCCAATCCACATACCTGCTACGCCAAACTAGGAAAATTAACCAGTGCACAGAAACTCACGGGCAATCAACCCACAGATTTCCAAGATACACTATTGGGGAGGGCTTCCGACCACAAGCACCTCATCAGCAAATTACCCCTATTTCTCCTCTTCTCTCGAATGAAAACAAGTTCAGTAAATTCTGGAATCATCCTCGTCACTATTCGCTGAATACTCTCCAATGTATCAGATGGAGGGAGCACAGAGAACATTTGGTCGAAAATTCCGATCTCGCCGGGTCTGTACGAAGTGCACACGGACGCGGTGTGACTTGGCAAAATCGGTTTTCGGGACGTGATGCGCATACACCAAAAAACAGCTTTTCCGATCTGCCAAGAGACCCTCCACATCCCCGGGAGAAGGACATTCATGCAGGAGATATTGGGCTCTTTGCCCAACTCATGCCCAGCGAATGTCCTTCAAACTCTTACGCCTGGTAAAAGCAGGCGCATAGGTTACCTTTACCAGCGTAACACTTTTAAAGCATATCAAAATTAAATTTAAACACTCATTTTTATATTAAAAACCCTGTCCATTAAGGTAAGTTTTTAACACTATTAAAACATTTAAAAAAATTTTTTTAAACATTTAATTACATTTAATTTCAATTAATTTTAAATATGTGAGGTGTTTTATTTATTTATTATGCTGTGTTTCAGTGTTTTAGGGAGTTTTCTCATTGATTGTAATGGAAGTCTGTACAAATAGAGCTCCCATTTTTATCAATGAAAATACTGCATAGTGATTGGTGCTCTCGGCCCATTTGACTCCAACTTATATGTACGTACCTACGTACCTACGTATGTACCTAAAAGGCATCATTCCATACACTGCGCAGCAAATCTAGGCCTCCGACCGGAATCTCTATGTTCCTCCGGGATCACCAGGTACTCTCGTAGATTTTTTTCGGGCCGGAGGCATTCGTACGAAGGAAGCCTCCAACCACAATTTTCCCACCATTATCAATGTCCTTTTAAAGTGTAAGGGTAGCCAAACTTTCACACGCCTCTCCAAATGTGACTTTGTTAATGATGCTTAAAATAACTCGTGAAGTGTCCTTGAGCTGCATTGCAGTACATGAGTAGCCTTGCTGATAGTGCTTCTATGTGGATATTGGGATTTTCAGCAGGCAGTAATCCCATCCAAGGTCTTTTTGGTTTCCGCCTTTCATCTCTTCATTGTGTTTGTGTTGCTACGGAGCTGGCTATGGTCACAGGTTCCACCGAGTTAACTAAATTTGATCTGCTCATCATGTAAAGTGTTTCATTGTGTATAACTTTATATCTATCTACATTATAATCCATCTTCCACTCCAGAATCCATCTGCTTAACTGGTCCAGATTTCTTTTGAAGTCCCTTTTAGACTTGTCAGTTGTCCATTTAGTTTGGCGCCATCAACAAACCTGTCCATCCCACTAAAGCCTTTTACATTGTACATAATCTTACCTGTTATATCACTAAAGCAACAACAACAACAACCTGTATTTATATAGCATGTTTAATGTAGTGAAACGTCACAAGGCGCTTCATAGAAGTATTATCAGATTAAAAATTTGACACCGAGCCACATAAGGAGAAATTAGGACAGGTAACCAAAAGCTTGGTCAAAGAGGTAGGTTTTGAGGAGCGACTTAAAGAAGGAAAGAGAGGTAGAGAGGCGGAGGGGCTTAGGGAGGGAATTCCAGAGCTTGGGGCCTAGACAGCTGAAGACATGGTCACCAATGGTTGAGCGATTATAATCAGGGATGCTCAAGAGGGCAGAATTAGAGGAGCGCAGACTTCTCGGTGTTTTGGGGCTGGAGGAGATTACAGAGATAGGGAGTGGTGAGACGATGGAGATATTTGAAAATAAGGATAAGGATTTTGAAATCGAGGCATTGCTTAACCAGGAGCCACTGTAGATCAGCGAGCACAGGGGTGATGGGCGAGTGGGACTTGGTGCGAGTTAGGGCATGGGCAGTTGAGTTTTGGATCACCTCTAGGTTAAGTAGGGTAGAATGTGGGAGGCCAGCCAGGAGTGCATTGGAATAATCAAGTCTAGAGGTAACAGAGGCATGGATGAGGGCTTCAGCAGTGGAGGAGCTGAAGGGCGGAGACGGGCGATGTTGTGCAGCTGGAAATAGATGGTCTTAGTTATGCTGTGGCTATGTGGTTGAAAGCTTATTTCAGGATCAAATATGACATCAAGTTTGGGAACAGTATGGTTCAGCCTCACAGAAGTTGGGGAGAGGGATGGAGTCAGTGGCAAGAGAACAGAGTTTGTGGCGGGGACCGAAAACAATGGCTTCGGTCTTCCCAATATTTAATTACAGATAATTTCTGCTCATCCGGAACTGGATGTCGGACAAGCAGTCTGACAATTTAGAGACTGTGGAGGGATCGAGAGAAGTGGTGGTAAGGTTGAGCTGGGTGTCATCAGTGTATATGTGCAAACTGATGCTGTGTTTTCAGATGATGTCGCCAAGGGGCAACATGTAGATGAGAAATAGGAGGGGGCCAAGGATAGATCCTTGGGGGACACCAGAGGTAACGATGCGGGGACAGGAAGAAAAGCCGTTGCAGGTGATCTCTGGCTACGATTAGATAGATAAGAATGAAACCAGGCGAGTGCAGTTCCACCCAGCTGGACAACAATGGAGAGGCGTTGGAGAAGGACAGAGTGGTCAACCATGTCAAAGGCTGCGGACAAGTCAAGAAGGATGAGGAGGGATAGTTTTCCTTCGCCATGGTCACCAAGGGTCACATTTGTGACTTTGAGAGCTGTTTCCTTACAATAATAAAGAGAGAGAAGATAGATTATGAAAGCAAACTAGCACGAAATATAAAAACAGGTAGTAAGAATATCTACATGTACATAACAAGGAAAAGATTAACTAATGTAAATGTTGGTCCCTGAGAGGATGAGACTGGGGAATTAATAATGGGGAACACAGAAATGGCAGAGACTTTGAACAAATAATTTGTATCAGTCTTCATGGTGGAAGACACTAAAAACATCCCAATAATGGATAATCAAGGGAAAGAGGAACTTAAAACAATCACTATCACTGAAGAAGTAGTACTCGGTAAAATAATGGGACTAAAGGTCGACAAGTCCCCTGGACTTGATGGCTTGCATCTTAGCATCTTAAAAGAAATGGCTGCAGGTATAGTGGATGCATTGGTTGTAATCGACTAAAATTCCCTGGACTCTGGGGAGGTCCCAGCGGACGGGAAAACCGCAAATGTAACGCCCTTATTTAAAAAAGGAGGCAGACAGAAAGCAGGAAACTATAGACCAGTTAGCCTAACATCTATGATTGGGAAAATGCTGGAGTCCATTATTAAGGAAGCAGTAGTAGGACATTTGGAAAAGCATGAATTAAGCAAGCAGAGTCAACATGGTTTTATGAAAGGGAAATCATGTTTGACAAATTAGCATGGATAGAGGATTGGCTAACTAACAGAAAACAGAGAGTCGGGATAAATGGGTAATTTTCCAATTGGCAAACAGTGACTAGTGGGGTGCCGCAGGGATCGGTGCTGGGTCCTCAACTATTTACAATGGCTTGGATGAAGGGACCGAGTATAAAGTAGCCAAGTTTGCTGATGATACAAAGATGGGTGGGAGAGCAAATTATGAGGAGGACACAAGAAATCTGTAAAGGGATGTAGTGAGTGGACAAAAATTTGTCAGATGGAGTATAATGTGGGTAATGTGAGGTTATTCTCTTTGGCAGAAAAAATAGAAAAGCAAATTATAATTTAAATGGAGAAAAGTTGTAAAGTGCTGTAGTACTGAGGGACCTGGGGGTTCTTGTGCATGAAACACAAAAAGTTAGTAAACAGGTATAGCAAGTAATCAGGAAGGCAAATGGAATGTTGGCCTTTATTACAAGGGGGAGAGAGTATAAAAGCAGAGAAGTCCTGCTACAACTATACAGGGTATTGGTGAGGCCACACCTAGAGTACTGCATACAGTTTTGGTCTCCATATTTAAGGAAGGATATACTTGCATTGGACGCTGTTCAGAGAAGGTTCACTGGGTTGATTCCGGAGATGAGGGGGTTGACTTATGAAAATAGGTTGAGTAGGTTGGGCCTATACTCATTGGAGTTCAGAAGAATGAGAGGTGATCTTATCGAAACATATAAGATAATGAGTGGGCTCGAAAAGGTGGATGCAGAGAGGATATTTCCACTCATAGGGGAAACTAAAACTAGGGGACATAGTCTCTGAATAAGGGGCTGCCCATTTAAAACTGAGATGAGGAGGAATTTCTTCTCTCAGAGGATTATAAATCAATGGAATTCTCTGCCCCAGAGATCTGTGGAGGCTGGCTGGGTCATTGAATATATTTAAGACAGAGATAGACACATAGAGGGTTATAAGGAGTGGGCAGGGAAGTGGAGCTGAATCCATAATCAGATCAGCCATGATCTTATTAAATGGCGGAGCAGGTTCAAGGGACCAAATGGCCTACTCCTGTTCCTATTTCTTATGTTCTTATGTTCTTATGTTTCGGTGGTGTGGCAGACCCGGAAACTGGATTGGAGAAATTCAAACATGGAATTGCTGGAAAGATGGGCACGGATTTGGGAGGCTACAACACATTCAAGGACATTGGAGAGGAAAGGGAGGTTGGAGATGGGGCGCTGGTTGGCAAGGACGGATCGGTCGAGGGTTGGTATCTTGAGGAGAGAGAACCGTTAAGAATGCCAGCTAACATGGGAGCCAGAAAAGGAAGTTGGGTGGTCAGCAGTTTGGTGGGAATAGGGTCAAGGGAGCAGGAAGTGGATGTCATGGACAGGTTGAGCTCAGACATGTCATGAGGGGTGATCGGAGAGAAACTGGAGAAAGATGTGAGGTCAGGGCTAAGGCAGGGGGGGATCCTTAGAGTTTGGCCCAATTGGTTAGGAGAAGGAAGGGAAGAGACAGAGGTAGCCAAATGGATGGTCTCAATTTTAGAGACAATGAACCCCATGAGATCCTCACACTTATTGTTGGAGGTGAGGGTGGAGACCGGGGAGAGGAGCTTAAAAAAATGGTTAGCAGTGGAGAATAGAAGCCGGGGTTTATCTTTGCATTCCAGAATGATTCTGGAAGAGTAAGCGATTTTAGTAGACGAGTGCAGGACCTGATAATGCTTTATGTGGACCAGTCAGATCTGGCGTTGAATGGCTGAACCAGTTGTCCACCATATCCATTTAAATCTGCATCCCTTGGACTTGAGGGAGCGATAATTAGGGCTGGACCAGGGCAAATGGCCAGGGTGTGAGAGAGTAATTGTTTTAACAGGGATTAAGGCATCAAAGGTGTGATGAAGGTGTGATTGAGCAGATCCAGAGCTGCAGAAATATCATGGTGAATGGAGGGCCAAAGACTGGACAGTTGGGAATTCATCAGTGCAGTTGTAAGAGAGTTGGGAGAGTGTTTTTTTCCAGGGGCGGACACAGCAGGAGGTAGGGTTGCGGATTGAGGCGGAGGGGGGAGGGAGTGCGGGGGCGGCGAGGTGAAGGGGGATGTGGGTGGAGAACAATACGAGGAAGTGGTCAGAGATGGCCTTAGCTGCAATTGACACAATGGGAGTAGCGAGGCCATGAGAGGTGGCAAGGTCGAGGGGGTGGCTGTGAATATGGGTTGGTGAGTTCACATGAGGGAGAGATTAAGGGAGGACAGGAGGCTAGTGAACTCAGAGGAGAAAGAGCATGATGAATTGAGGTGGAGGTTATAATCACCGAGGATGAGAAGTTGTTTGGTGCAGAAGTAGTGGGAGCAAAATGGTGAAGAAATATCGGTAATAACAATTTTATGGTACATGGGTGGGTGGTAGAGAAGGAGAATTTTAAATGAGAGGTGAGAGGGGTGGAATAAGGTGAGATGTTCAAAAGAGGAGAAGGTGGCGGAGGAATAGGGGGACAGACCAAGGTGTGATTTGGTGATGAGAGCCACACCACCACCACGGAGGTCTGAGCGGAGCAAGTGGTGGCAGGTATAGCCAGACAATGAGGCTCCATTTAAGGGTAAGGTGTCATCACCCCTCAGCCAGGTTTCCATCAGGGTCATGATGTCGATGCCATCATCCACAATAAGCTCATGGATGGGAAGGGCCTTGTTCGCAAGCGAACGGACGTTCTGGAGGGAGATGCGGAGAGGGTCGGTGATGGCTGCCCCACTGCCAGCGTCCACAGGGTCAATGCTGGTGGAGGGGAGGGGGGGGGTGAGTAAACTAGTTTTTAATCCAGTTAGCTAATTTTCTGCTCATTCCACAATATTTAGATTTGCTATAAGGCATAAATATATATACATAGAGAGAGAGAGACTTGTATAGGACTTCTTCATGTGGCTTTTGCAAATCCAGCACAATTATACCACATAAATTGTCCTTGACAACCAAATTTGTTACCTGTTTGAAGAGTTCTAGTAGATTTGTGAGGCATTGCTTCTCAATCCATTCTCTGTCATATCCCTCCTTTTACTTGTTAAATCATCGTTGATAGCATTCCCCTATTTACTAATGCAATCCATATGATTTATTAATAGTAATGAGTTAAATGGCAGATACTTGACTGTGTTTTATCCCAGTTCCATGGTGTTATCCTTAAATAATACATTTCAGGGTTAATGGAGACAGATGGATTCTACTTGTGTCCGAATTAATGGCAGCATCCATTATTCACCAGAATTGCTCACCTTTGAGTTCAGTATGTGGTCGTTCACTGCCTGAAAGTTAGAAATGCATCCTGTGGACTAACAATATGTCACTTGCATTCGTAACAAATGACTACTTAAACACTAAACCTCTTAATATATACGTTTAAGTGCTGTCACTATTGAGAAATTGTATTAACTATAACCTGAAATGAAAGCATTATTACTAACATCTCTGTGCATTAGACAGACACTAATGTTCACCAATATTGTCTTGGACCTCGTCCAGACCAGATGCATTTTTGATGGTACCCCATTATAAAAGATTTGTTTCATTTCCAGTATATGTTCAGCTTATCTCCTGTGTTGCGAAATGGAAATGTTGTTGAGCTGTTTAACATCCATAGACCTTCCTTCCTGGTATATTTTATTCTGACCTCATATTAGGCAAGAAAATAAAATACGTTGTATGGTATGAATATCAAATGCGTTGAGTGAATTAAATAAAATTATTCTGGCAGGTGTTTCAATAAAGGCATTAATCCAGTGATTAACGGTCACCCCTCTTTAAAAGAACTCACACACAGGCATCTTCCGCTCCGTTAACATAAAGTTCGGGACCTGGAATGTCAGGACATCTCCAACAGCGACTGACCGGAACGCCGCACCGCCATAGTTGCCCGGGAACTTAGAGGCTTTGACATCGACATCACCGCCCTAAGCAAGACCCGGTGGGCAGGGGAAGGCCAGCTCAAGGAACAAGATGGAGATTACATTTTTTTCTGGAAAGGGAAACCAGAGGAAGAACGCCACCTTCACGGAGTCAGCTTCGCCATCAAAAATGAGCTGGTCGGCCACCTCAAAGACTCCCTCTGCTGGGTTAACAAATGCCTCATGACTCTTCGACTCACCCTATCCCGGAACCATGTGCCATAGGCATCAGTGCGTACGCCCCAACACTCAATGCAACGGATGAGACCAAAGATGGTTTTTATTCCAACCTCAAAATCCCTGTCCCGCGTCCCTGCGGGCAACAAACTGATCCTCCTAGGTGACTTCAACGCACGGGTCGGCAAGAACACAGCCCTCTGGGGAGGTGTGATTGGCAGAGAGGGGGTAGGGAAAGCCAACTCCATTGGTATCCTACTCCTGACAAAATGTCTAGAACATGAACTTCTCATCACCAACACCTTGTTCCACCAGAGAGACAAATGCAAGGCATCGTGGCAATACCCTCGCTCCAAACACTGGCACCTGCTCGACTATGTCATCATCTGAGCCAGGGATCGCAAGGATGTGCGCATCACCCACACCATGACTGGAGCTGATGACTGCTGGACGGACCACCGCCTAATCCGATCCATCATTGACATTAACATAGCCCCAAAGTGGAGGGGGCAGCAGAAGCAGTGCTGCCAAAAAGTCAATGCCGGGACACTTAAAGACCCAGCTAAGAGAACCCTATACAGCCAGCATCTCACAGCTAACCTGGCGTGCCTTGATGACCCTGAGACGCAGAATGTCCACAGCGCTTGGTCTGCCCTCCAGGCCTCCATAACCAGTGCTTGCGAAGAGACACTTGGTCACTCAACCAGAAAACACCGGGACTGGTTTGATGAGAATGATCAGGAGATCCAAGAACTAATAGATCGCAAGCGCAGAGCATTTCTGAGCCTCAAGCAACAACCCAACTCAAGAGCTGCAAAGCAGCATTACAGGCGGCTCAAGGCTGAGGTCCAACAAAAAACCCTGGACCTAAAGAACAGATGGTGGATGGAGAAAGCACAGGAGATACAACAACTGGCTGACAAACATGATGAGCGAGGATTCTTCATCGCAATCAAGGCCACCTACGGTCCAAACTCCCAAGGCCCCTCCCACTGCTGGCCAAGAACGGGGAAACACTCATCAAGTCACGTGGGCAGTCAGGGCCCACTGGAAGGAGCACTTTGAAGATCTCCTCAATCGAGACTCTGCCTTTGACTTGAGTGTTCTCAACTCCATCCCGCAGCATGCAACCCGCCACCACCTCAGTGAAACCCCAACGTTGCACAAGGTAGGAAAAGCCATAAAACAGCTCAAGAACAACAAGGCTACGGGTGTGGATGGAATCCCTGATGAGGCACTAAAGTATGGTGGAGAGGCACTGTTGGCGCGGATACATGATCTCATCTCTGTCATCTGGAGGGAGGAGAACATGCCGGGAGATCTCAGAGATGCAGTGATCGTGACCACCTTTTAAAAAAAGGGGACAAGTCCGACTGCGGCAATGACAGAGAAATCTCCCTGCTATCAGCCACTGGGAAAGTTGTCGCTCGAGTCTTCCTCAACCATCTTCTCCCTGTGGCCAAGGAGCTCCGCCCGGAGTCACAGTGCGGATGTCATTCCCTACAGGGCACAACAGACATGATCTTTGCAGCGCGACAGCTGCAGGAAAAATACATGGCCTTCTTCGACCTTACAAAGGCCTTTGACCCTATCAACCGCGAGGGTCCATGGAGCGTCCTCCTCCGTTTCGGATGTCCCCAAAAATTCAGCAACATCCTTCGCCTTCTCCACGATAACATGAAGGCCATGATCCTTACCAACGGATCCATTACAGACCCAATCCACGACTGGACCGTGGTCAAACAGGGCTGAATCATCGCTCCAACGCTCTTCTCGATCTTCCTCGCTGCCATGTTCCACCTCACACGCAACAAGCTTCCTGCTGGAGTGGAGCTAAACTACAAAACCAGTGGGAAGCTGTTCAACCTTCGCCGCCTCCAGCCCAGGTCCAAGAGCACCCCAACCTCTGTCGTCGAGCTACAGTATGCGGACGACGCCTGCGTCTGTGCACACTGAATCTGAACTCCAGGATATAATCGACGTATTTACTGAGGCGTACAAAAGCATGGGCCTTACGCTAAAGATCCGTAAGACAAAGGTCCTCCACCAACCTGTCCTCGCCGCACAGCACTGCTCCCCAGTCATCAAGATCCACGGTGCGACCCTGGACAACGTGGACCATTTCCCATACCTCAGAGCCTCCTTTCAGCAACAGCAGACTTTAACAATGAGATACAACACCGCCTCTAGTGCGCCAGTGCAGCCTTCGGCCGCCTGAGGAAAAGAGTGTTTGAAGACCAGGCCCTCAAAACTGCCACCGAGCTCATGGTCTACAGGGCTGTAGTAATACCCACCCTCCTGTATGGCTCAGAGGCATGGACCTTGTACAGTAGACACCTCAAGTCGCTGGAGAAATAACATCAACGATGCCTCCGCAAGATCCTACAAATCGTCTGGGAGGACAGACGCACCAACACTAGCGTCCTCGACCAGGCCAACATCCCCAGCATTGAAGCACTGACCACACTTGATCAGCTCCGCTGGGCAGTCCACATTGTCCGCATGCCAGACACAAGACTCCCAAAGCAAGCGCTCTACTCAGAACTCCTCCATGGCAAACGAGCCAAGGGTGGACAGAGGAAATGGTACAAGGACACCCTCAAAGCCTCCATGATAAAGTGCGGCATCCCCATCGACACCTGGGAATCCCTGGCCAAAGACCGCCCTGAGTGGAGGAAGTGCATCCGGGAGGGCATTGAGCGCCTTGAGTATCATCGCCGGATGCATGCAAAAGACAAGCGCAGGCAGCGGAAAGAGCATGCGGCAAACCAGTCCCACCCACCCTTACCCTCAACAACTGTCTGTCCCACCTGTAACAGAGACTGTGGCTCTCGTATTGGACTGTTCAGCCACCTAAGGATTCATTCTAAGACTGGAAGCAAGTCTTCATCGATTCTGAGGGACTGCCTATGATGATGATAATCCAGTGAAAATAAACATTTTCGAATCTTGGTTAACGGCATCATCTCAACCACTGGAGCATTGAAATTCAGATTAAAAGTTAGAATCAGAGCTAGGCCGTCCAGGGTGATGTCAAGAAGCACTACCTCATGCAAAGGATAGTAGAAAAAAGGAACACACTCCCTCAAACTTGTTAAGGCCAGGGGTAAATTGGAAATTTCAAAACGGAGATCGATAGATTTTTGTGAGCTATGAGTATTAAGGGATTATGGAACCAAGGAGGGTGAATGGAGTTAAGATACAGGTCAGACATGATCTAATTGAATGGCAGAACAGGCTCGAGGGTCTGAATGCCCTACTCCTGTTCCTAGCAATGTAAATTAAAGCCTAAGCTGATAGGCCAGTGTGGCACTCCAATATTGAAGACCCCCATCCCTCAGGCCATGTCTGTATTTTCCAATTGTTCAGGTAGACATTAAAAGATATGCAAAGAACAGCAAGGAGTTCTCCTAATATCTTGTCAAGCATTGCTCCCTCAACCAATACCATCGACAATCAGATGAAGTGGTCAGTCATCTCTTTTTGTGGTTTTGTGGGATCTCGCTGTGTGAAAAATGGTTATTGCATTTGCTCATAAAAACAACAGTCACTGCAATGTGTGTGAAGTACTTCGGGAAACTTTTGGGATGTGAGAAGGTGTTAATGGAAATGTAATATACCAGTATAATAAAATAACATACAGGAAAAGAGCTGTCCCATACAGTTGTGTTGCCTTATGCGTTATGATAGAGACACATTCTACCCAGCCGGAGCCATACTGTAATCTGGGAGAGGTGAAAAAACAAATAAAAACCCAAGCCTACTAGACTCTGGATCAGTTCCTATGGATTGGAGGGTAGCCAATGTAACCCCACTTTTTAAACAAGGAGGGAGAGAGAAAACAGGGAATTATAGACCGGTCAGCCTGACATCGGTAGTGGGTAAAATGATGGAATCAATTATTAAGGATGCCATAGCAGTGCATTTGGAAAGAGATGACATGATAGGTTCAAGTCAGCACGGATTTGTGAAAGGGAAATCATGCTTGACAAATCTTCTGGAATTTTTTGAAAATGTTTCCAGTAGAGTGGACAAGGGAGAACCAGTTGATGTGGTGTATTTGGACTTTTAGAAGGCTTTCGACAAGGTCCCACATAAGAGATTAATGTGCAAAGCTAAAGCACATGGGATTGGGGGTAATGTATTGACGTGGATTGAGAACTGGTTGGCAGACAGGAAGCAAAGAGTAGGAGTAAATGGGTACATTTCAGAATGACAGGCAGTGACTAGTGGGGTACCACAAGGTTCTGTGCTGGAGCCCCAGCTGTTTACATTGTACATTAATGATTTAGACGAGGGGATTAAATGTAGTATCTCCAAATTTGTGGATGACACTAAGTTGGGTGGCAGTGTGAGCTGCGAGGAGGATGCTATGAGGCTGCAGAGTGACTTGGATAGGTTAGGTGAGTGGACAAATGCATGGCAGATGAAGTATAATGTGGATAAATGTGAGGTTATCCACTTCGGTGGTAAAAACAGAGAGACAGACTATTATCTGAATGGTGACAGATTAGGAAAAGGGAAGGTGCAACGAGACCTGGGTGTCATGGTACATCAGTCATTGAAGGTTGGCATGCAGGTACAGCAGGCGGTTAAGAAAGCAAATGGCATGTTGGCCTTCATAGCGAGGGGATTTGAGTACAGGGGCAGGGAGGTGTTACTACAGTTGTACAGGGCCTTGGTGAGGCCACACCTGGAGTATTGTGTGTAGTTTTGGTCTCCTAACTTGAGGAAGGACATTCTTGCTATTGAGGGAGTGCAGCGAAGGTTCACCAGACTGATTCCCGGGATGGCGGGACTGACATATCAAGAAAGACTGGATCAACTGGACTTGTATTCACTGGAGTTCAGAAGAATGAGAGGGGATCTCATAGAAACGTTTAAAATTCTGACGGGTTCAGACAGGTTCGATGCAGGAAGAATGTTCCCAATGTTGGGGAAGTCCAGAACCAGGGGTCACAGTCTAAGGATAAGGGGTAAGCCATTTAGGACCGAGATGAGGAGAAACTTCTTCACCCAGAGTGGTGAACCTGTGGAATTCTCTACCACAGAAAGTTGTTGAGGCCAATTCACTAAATATATTCAAAAAGGAGTTAGATGTCGTCCTTACTACTAGGGGGATCAAGGGGTATGGTGAGAAAGCAGGAATGGGGTACTAAAGTTGCATGTTCAGCCATGAACTCATTGAATGGCGATTCAGGCTCGAACGGCCGAATGGCCTACTCCTGCACCTATTTTTCTATGTTTTCTATATTTTCTAAAAGAAATATCTGGAAAATTCCTCTCAGTCCACTTTAGGCAATTGAAATTGCGTCCTCTAATAGGTTGGTTTCCTTCTTCCTAGAATCTACTGTCTTTTCAATTCCAAACTCGATGTCACCTAATGACTGCTATTTGATTTAGCGCTCCCTCCTTCTTGCTGTTATATTTCACATCCCTCCAACCAGGTTGCTGAAAACACCAAAAAACCTGTTGCTCAGAGATTCACAATGCAGCCTGGTTTTTCTTTCTGCATGAATCCCATTCTTGAATCAACACCGCGATTGATACAAGAATCAGATCTCTTGTAGAAGTTTAAAAGAAAAGAAACAAGTAACATTTATATTTTATGCCCTTGGAATGTCTCAAAGCGCTCCATCCATTGAATTATATTCTTAGAATCATAGAAATTTACAGCACAGAAGGAGGCCATTCGACCCATTGTGCCCACGCCGGCCAACAAATAGCTATCAAGCCTTATCCCGCTTTCCAGCTCTTGATCTGTAGTCTCGTAGGTTTCGGCACTTCAAGTGCACATCCAATTACTTTTTCAATGTTATGAAGGTTTCTGCCTCAACCACCATTTCCGGCAGTGAGTTCCAGACTCCCACTACACTCTGGATGAAAAATATTCTCCTCAAATCCCATCTAAACCTCACACCACTTACTTTAAATCCATGCCCCTTGGTTATTCACCCCTCTTCTAAGGGGAATCGGTCCTTCCTATTCACTCTATCTAGGCCCCTCATAATTTTATACACCTTAATTAAGTCTCCCTTCAGCCTTCTCTGTTCCAAAGAAAACAAACCCAGCCTATCCAATCCTTCCTCAAAACTAAATTGTCCAGGCCAGCCAACATTCTCGGAAATCTGCTCTGTACCCTCTCTAGTGCAATCACATCTTTCCTGTAATGTGGTGGCCAGAACAGCATGCAGTACTCTAGCTGCGGCCTACCTTGTGTTTTATACAGTTAAAGCATAACCTCCCTGCTCTTATATTCTATGCCTTGGCGAATAAAGGCAAGTATCCCGTATGCCTTCTTAACCAACTTATCTACCTGTCCTGCTACCTTCAGGGATCTGTGGACATGCACTCCAAGCTCCCTCTGTTCCTCTACACTTTTCAGTGTCCTACCATTTATTGTGTATTTGTTTCCTTTGTTAGGTCTTCCCAAATGCATTACCTAACACTTCTCCAGATTGAATTCGATTTGGCACTGTTCTGCCAACCTGACCAGTGCATTGATATCTTCCTGCAGTCTGCAGCTTTCTTCTTCATTATCAACCACATGGACCATTTTTGTATCATCTGCAAACTTCTTAATCATGCCCCCTACATTCAAGTCTAAATCATTGATATATACCACAAAAAGCAAGGGACCTAGTACTGAGCCCTGCAGAACCCGACTTGTAACAGGCTTCCAGTCGCAAAAACACTCATCAACCATTACCCTTTGCTTCCTGCTTCTCAGCCAATTTTGGCTCCAACTTACCACTTTGTCCTGGATCCCATGGGCTTTTATTTTCATGACCAGTCTGCCATGTGGGACCTTATCAGAAGCCTTGCTAAAATCCATATGGACTACATCAAATGCAATAACCAAATCGACCCTCCTTGTTATCTCTTCAAAAAATTGAATCACGTTAGTCAGACACGATCCGTTAATAAATCCATGCTGAATGCTGACTCTCCTTGATTAATCTGTGCCTTTCTAAATGAAGATTTATTCTGCCCCTCAGAATTGTTTCCAATCATTTTCCCACCACCGAGTTTAGGCTGACTGGCCTATAATTACTCGGTCTATCCCTTCCTACCTTTTTAAACAATGGCACAACAGTAGCAGTCCTGCAGTCCTCCGGCACCACATTTGTAGCCAGAGAGGTTTGGAAAATGATGGTCAAAGCCACATAGCTATTTCACACTCCTCCTCCCTGATTGCAATGCCTGCAAAGTTCCTCTCTTTTGTGAAAACAGACGCAAAGTATTCATGAAGAACCATACCAATGTCTTCCGCCTCTACATATAGGTTACCTTTATGGTCTCGAATAGGCCCTACTCTTTCTTTAGTTATCCTCTTGCTCTTAATGTATTTTGGGTTTTTTCTTGATTTTAATTGCCAATACTTTTTCATGCTTTGCTTTCCTAATTTTTGTTTAAATTTCACCCCTGCACTTTCGATACTCTTCTAGGGTTTCTGCAGTATTGAGCCCTTGGTATCAGTCATAACCTTCCCTTTTTTTTCTTTAGCCTATCCTCTCCTTCATCTATATTCTGAGTACAGTCTCACATATCATCCTCTTCCTTTGGGCTAATTAAGAGCATAAGAACATAAGAAATAGGAGCTGGAGCAGGCCAAATGGCCATTCGAGCCTGCTCTGCCATTCAACGTGTTCATGGCTGATCTTCTACCTCAACTCCACCTTCCCGCACTATCGCCATATCCCTTAATTCCCATAGTTCCCCAAAATTTATCGAACACTGTCCTGAATATACTCAACGACTGAGCATCCACAGCCCTCTGGAATAGAGAATTCCAAAGATTCACCACCCTCTGCGTGAAGTAATTTCTCCTCATCTCAGTCCTAAATGGGCAACCCCTTATTCTGTGACCCAGTGTGCTAGATTCCCACGCCAGGGGAAACATTTTCCCAGCACTATCCCTATTAAGCCCCTTAAGAATGTTAGATGTTTCAATTAGATCACCTTACATTATTTTAAACTCTAGGGAATATAGGCCCAGTCTACTCAATCTCTCCTGATAGGGCAATCCCCTCATCACAGGAAGCTGTCTAGTGAACCTTCATTGCAGTCCCGCTAAGGCAAATAGGTCTTTCCTTAGGTAAGAAGATCAGAACTGTACATAATACTCCAAGTGCAGTCTCACCCATGCCCTGTGTACCTGCGCCCTGACTGGGGGACGGTAACCTGCGGGGGCCGAGACTTCCTGTGCCCGATGCAGAAGTCCCATCGCGGCTGCTAAAGTGGGCTTACCACCCCCAAAGAAAGTGGAGCGCAGTCTCGCGCACTCCACATCCTTTTGGGGCAGGATCAGTGGTGCTAACAGGGCGAGTAATGCAGCGCTATGCGGATGGCTCGCGTGGCGCTGACATGGTTCAACCTCCCCCCTCCACTTCGCTTAAAGGGAGGTGGGGGCACTGCCTACGCTGCAAAGCCTCTGATGGCCTCCACTAGACACCAGGGCAGCGTTGTACTGGGACTGCAGCCTGGCACCCAAAACAGAGTGCTGGTCTGCGCGCTGGCAGCTTGGAACAGGTGAAAATACAGGCTAGTGAGCCGGCCCGAGAGTCGGCAAAAAAAAAGTAAGATGGCGGCGCAGGCCGCTGGTGACCTTCCTTTTAACTTCCGCCCTGCGAGCGGATTTCCCCTGCAGGGCGGTAAAGGGACAGTGCGCGGTGCTGAGGGATCACCGTGTATGACGGTGACGTCATCGCCGGTTGTGTGGCTGCCCGGAGCGTTACCCTCGGCCATGGCACTGGCGTGGCATTGCCACCGCAAGCTCCTGGGCAATTTCCCGGGATCCGGTAGTGCCCTCTAGTGGTGAACACTTTATTGCACCTGTTACCGCCCCCCAGAGGCACTAAAAGGCCTCTGAAAAGGGGGCAATTTCGGACCCCTTTACTCCTATAATCTAATCCCTTTGTAACAAAAGCTAGCATACCATTTGCTTTCCTAATTGCTTGCTGTACCTGCATGTTAACTTTCTCTGATACATGTATAAGGACACCCAGTTCCTTCTTAATGCTACATTTCCCACTCTCTCCACATTCAAAAAATATTCTTGTTTTTCCGACCAAAGTGGATAACTTCACTCTTCCCCACATTGTATTCCATTTGCCATGTTCTTGCCCACTCAGGCAACCTGTCTATAACTCTCTGCAACCTCTTTTTTTAAAAATTTGTTCATGGGATATGGGCGTCACTGACAAGGCCGGCATTTATTGCGCATCTTTAATATGTCTTCGAGAAGGTGGTGGTGAGCCGCCTTCTTGAACCGCTGCAGTCCGTGTGGTAAAGATACTCCCACAGGGAGTTCCTGTATTTTGACCCAGTGACGATGAAGGAACAGCGATATACTTCCAAGTCAGGATGATGTCTGGAGGGGAACGTGGAGGTGGTGGTGTTCCCATGCAGCTGCTGCACTTGTCCTTCTACGTGGTAGAGGTCGAGGGTTTGGGAGGTGCTGCCGAAGAAGCCGTGGTGAGCTGCTGCAGTGCATCTTGTAGATGATACACACTGCAGCCACGGTACGCAGGTGGTGGAGGGAATAAATGTTGAAGGTGGTGGATGGTGTGCCAATCAAGTGGGCTGCTTTGTCCTGGATGGTGTCGAGCTTCTTGAGTGTTGTTGGAGCTGCACTCATCAGACAAGTGGAGAGTATTCCTTCACACTCCTGATTTGTGCCTTGCAGATGGTAGAAAGGCTTTGGGGAGTTAGGAGGTGAGACACTTGGTGCAGAATACCCAGCCTCTGACCCGCACTTGGAGCCACAGTATTTATGTGGCTGGTGCAGTTAAGTTTCTGGTCAATGGTGACCCCCTAGGATGTTGATGGTGGGGGATTCGGTGATGATATTGCCGTTGAATGTCGAGGGGCAGTGATTAGATTCTTGCTTGTTGGAGAAGGTTATTGCCTGGCACTTGTGTGGCACAAATGTTACTTGCCACTTATCAGCCCAAGCCTGAATATCGTCCAGGTCTTGCTGCATGCGGGCATGGACTGCTCCATTATCTGAGGAGTTACAAATGGCACTGAACACTGTGTAGTCACCAGTGAACATCCCCACTTCTGACCTTATGATGGAGGGAAGGTCATTGATGAAGCAGAAGGTTGGACCTAGGACACTGCCCTGAGGAACTCCTGCAGTGATGTCCTGGGACTGGGATGAATGACCTCCAACCACCACAACCATCTTCCTTTGTGCTAGTGGAGAGTTTTCCCCCTGATTCCCATTGACTTCAATTTTACTACAGCTCCATGATGCCACACTCAGTCAAATAATGCCTTGTTGTCAAGAACAGTCACTCTCACCTCATCTCTGGAATTCAGTTCTTTTGTCCATGCTTGAACCAAAGCTGTAATGAGGTCTGGAGCTGAGTGGTCCTGGCGGAACCCAAACTGGGCATCAGTGAGCGGGATATTGGTGAGTAAGTGCCGCTTGATAGCACTGTCAACGACACATTCCATCAATTTGCTGATGATTGAGAGTAGGCTGATGGGGCATTAATTGGCATGATTGGATTTGTTCTGCTTTTGAGAACAGGACATACCTGGGCAGTTTTCCACATTGTCAGATAGATGCATTCTCGGCCCTTGCTACTCTCAGTGCTTCTTCCAATACTCCTCCAAATATGGAGGAGTACTGATTCATCAGCTAAGGATGGGCAGTAGATTGTAATCCGCAGGAGGTTTATTTGTCCATGCTTGACCTGAAGGCATGAGACTTCATGGGGTCTGGAGTCAATGATGAGACCCAGGGCCACTCCTTCCCGACTGTGTACCACTGTGCCATCACCCCTGATGGGTCTGTCCTGCCGGTGGGACACCAGAGATGGCGATGGAGGAGTTTGGGACATTTGCGCCCTCCTCACAGTTTACTTTCCCACCTAATTTTGTATTATCAGCAATCTTGTATATGTTACACTCAGTCACTTCATCTAAGTCATTAATATAGATTGTGAATAACTGAGGCCCAAGCACTGATCCTTGCAGTACCCCACTAGTTACAGCCTGCCAACCCGAAAAGGTCCCGGTTATTCCTATACTTAGTTTTCTGTCCATTACCCACTCCTTAATCCATGCTAATATATTACCCCCAATCCCATGAATCCTAATTTTGTGTAATAACCTCTTGTGTGGCACCTTATCAAATGCTTTTTGAAAATCCCAAATACTCTACATTCACTGGTTCCTCTTTATCCATCCTGCCAGTAACATCTCCAAAAAACTCTAATGGGTTTGTCAAACACGATTTCCATTTCATAAAACCATGTTGACTCTGTCTAATCATGTTACGATTATCTAAGTGCCCTGTTACCACATCCCTAATAATAGATTCTAGCATTTTGCCTACTACTGATGTCAGGCGAACTGGCCTATAGTTCTCCGTTTTTCTCTTCCTCCTTTCTTAAATAGCGGGGTTATGTTTGCTACCTTCCAATCCTTGGGGACTGTTCTAGAATCTGGGGAATTCTGGAAGATTAAAACCAGAGCATCCATTGTCATTGCAGCTACTTCTTTTGAAACCCTAAGAGGCAGGTCATCAGGTCTAGGGAACTTGTTGCCACTTAGTCCCGTTAATTTCTCTCGGACTACGTCTTTACTTATACTGATTTCTTTCAGTTCTTCATTCTCTCTAGACCGTTGGTTCCCCATTATTTCTGGAATGTTTTTTGTGTCTTCTACCATGAAGACAGATACAAAGTATTTGTTTAATGTCTTTGACACTTCCTTATTGCCCATTATAATTTCTCCTGTCTCTGCCTCTAATAGGCCCACGTTTACTTTCACTAATCTCTTCCTAATTATGTACCTATACAATCTATTTTTATGTATTTTGCTAATTGACTTTCATATTCTTTTTTCTCTTTCCTTATCAATGTCTTAGTCCTCCTTTGCTGAATTCTAAAATCCTCCCAATCCTCAGGCTTACTACTCGTTTTAGCAACATTATAAGCCTCTTCCTTTGACTTAATACTATCTTTAATTTCTCTTGTTAGCCACAGTTGTCACTTTTCCTGTGGGTTCTTTGTGCCTTAAAGGAATGTATGTTTGTTGTAAATTATGTATTAATTCTTTAAATGCTAGCCATTGCTTCTCTACTGTCATACATTTTAATGTAGTTTCCCAATCAACTCGCATCTCATATCCACATAGTTTGCTTTGTTTAGATTTAAGACCCTAGTTTCGGACTTGACTAAATCATTTTCAAACTCAATATAAAATTCTCTCATATTATGGTCACTCGTCCCTGAAGGCTCCTTTATTACAAGATTATTAATTAACCCTTTTCTCATTGCACGATACTAGATCTAAAATAACCTGTTCCCTAATTGATTCCTCAACCTACTGACCAAGAAATCTATCTTGCACACATTCCATGAACTCATCCACCACTGCAAATTTGGTTTGCCCAGTCTATATGTAGATTAAAGTCCCCCTTGATTACAGTTTTAACTTTGTTACATGTGCCTCTAATTTCCTGATTTATACTCTGTCCGACATTACATCTACTGTTTGGGGCCGAAAAGCAGCTCCCACCAATGTTTTCTGCCCCTTGCTGTTTCTTAGCTCCAACCAAACTGACTCTACTTCTTGACTTTCTGAGCTAAGATCCTTTCTCTCTTCTGTCTTTATTCCATCCTTTATTATCAGGGCTACCACTCTTCCTTTTCCATTTTGCCTATCTCTTCTAAAAGTTAAGTATCCTGGAATATTTAGTTCCCAACCTTGGTCACTTTGCAACCACATCTCCGTAATGGCTATTGGATCAAAACTATTAATTTCTATCTGCGCTATTAATTCATCTATTTCATTGCAAATGTTTTGTGCATTTTTCACTGATGTCACCTTAGTCATTGGTGCCTTATTACCTTTGTTACTCTCTCTCTCTCTCTCCCTTCCTGACCCACTTTCTTATTTTTACCCAAAAGTTTGCTCTGCTCTAGAGCCTTGACATTTCCCTTGCTGCTTTTAAATTTACTCTTTCCTGAATCCTCCCACCCGCCCCCTTCATTAGTTTAAAGCCTTGTCTACTGTCCTAGTTATTCGATTCGCCAGGACACCAGTTCTAGCCCAGTTCAAGTGGAGCCTGTCCCAATGGAACAGCTCCCTCTTTCCCCAGTACTGGTGTCATTGCCCCATGAAGCAAAAACCCTGCCTCCCACACCACTCTTTGAGCCATGCATTCAACCTTCTAATCTGCTTGTCCCTACACCAATTGGCATGTGGTTCAGGTAACAATACAGAGATTATTACTTTTGAGGTTCTGCTTTATAATTTGGACCTCAACTCCTCAAATTCTCTCAGCATCACCTCATTCCTGGTTCCACCTATGTCGCTGGTTCCTCTGTGGGCCACGGCAACTGGATCCTCCCCTTCCCAGCTGCGAGGAGATGTCCTTAACCCTGGCAACAGGCAGGCAACACAGCCTTTGAAGTCCCGGTCATGGCTGCAGAGAACAGTATCTATCCCTCTGACTATAATAATATAATAACTTTTATTTATATAGCACCTTTAACATAATAAAACGTCCCAAGACGCTTCACAACAATTTTACAACGTGTTTGATATTGACCATTGAAGGAAAGAGAAAAAAAGCGTGAGAAGGCTCGGGTTTATATCTATATATATGTCAGCTTGCTTATCCATTCTGCAGCCTTTTACCTAACCAACATAAGCAAAGAGAACCTCATACCTGTTGGTTAAGAACAAATACCAAGGCTCTTCCAGAACTGCACCAGGGGTCAATTACCTGCCTGAGTTGCTGTCACACCCTCATGTCCCTGACCACTAACCACAACTGCAGCACTACCTAACCAAAGGGTGTGACTACATTCTGGATCAAAGTGGCCAGGTAACCCTCCCCCTCCCTGATGCCCCGCAAAGTCTGCAGCTCGGACTCCAGCTCAACAACTTTGAGCTGAAGTTCCTCAAGACCCAGGCACTTACTGCAAACGTTGTTGTCGGGGATCACAATTCTCTCCATAAACTCCCACATGCTGCAGTTGAGGCAAAGCACCTGCATGTCATCACTATATGACCTTGTTCTATTTAATTAAATTTGTATTTAACTAAATTAGTTTACAGTTTAGTTTCTTGACTACTTACTTGATCTAGATTAAGCTAAGGGGAATGAAATTAATTATCTATCTGTAACAAAAAGCTCTACAAGTAGTTTAGGCAAAAAGCAACAACTCCTTCCCCGCTTCTCCGTGTTGCCATTCTTTCCAAATTCCCAAATAAAACACTCGGTTTAAGTGCACTCCATTTAATCCTGCTCTGTGCAGACTATTCATCATCATCAAAATCGAGGAAGACTTGCTTCCACTTTAAAAGTGAGTTCTCAGATGACTGTACAGTCCGATAAGGGAATTATAGTGTCTGTCACAGGTGGGACAGACAGTCGTTGAAGGAAAGGGTAGGTGGGGAGTCTGGTTTGCCGCATGCTCCTTTTGCTGTCTGCGCTTGGTTTCTATATGCTCTCAGCGGTGAGACTCGAGGTGCTCAGCGCCCCCCCCAGATGCTCTTACTCCACTTAGGGTGGTCCTTGGGCCAGGGATTCCCAGGTGTCGGTGAGGATGATGCACTTTATCAAGGAGGCTTTGAGGGTGTCCTTGAAACGTTCCCTCGACCCACCTGGGGCTCGCTTGCCGTGTAGGAACGTTCCAAGTAGAGCTCTTGCTTTGGGAGTCTCGTGTCGGGCATGCTGACGATGTGGCCCGCCCAACGGAGCTGGTCGTTACAACTCTGGCCACTCCCTTTCCCCATAATGACCTCAATTTTGCTAAGACTCCTTGGTGGATGAGATCCTGCTCTTTGAGGGGCGGGGGGTGAGGGGAGGGGAGGGTGACAGGGCAGTGAGGAGGGGAGGGGGAGAGGTGGAATGGTGTTGGAGGAATTATTTTGCCAGCAGCCTCTACCAAACGTTCATCAGGGTTCTGTGAATATAGGTTTCCCATTTTCCTTCTTATCACAAAGGTGAATGAATGCTGCATTATTTAAATTCATGCCATCGGGATCTTGGTAGATATGAGATTGGGAACACAATTGAAAGATCACAGTTTGCAATTTTAATACAATGATATTAAAATGACCAAGTCAAATATGCTTATATGAACGATTAATTCAGGATGCCAAGCCCCAATAGCAAAAATTAAGTGTCATGTAAAACCATCATTTACAACTATAGTTTTCTTCTTCAATGTCTTCTCTAATAAAGAACTGTCTCTTGCTTATCTTAACCCTGCTGTGTTTAAAACCTGTAAGTCTGCCTATGTTTTTCATGGTTGAACTTAAGTATTCACGCAGAACTGTTTGACAAAGATTCCACAGTGCCGGAAAGATGCTAGACTTCTCTCTATCTCATTAGCAAGGATAAATACATAGCACGATAGATAGATAGAGCTTCCTTTTAACTCAGCATGACTTGAATGATCAGTGATTTTACTCAAAGCTGTTTCATTTAGTTTCCCTAACATCCTACTTATTTTTTCACCCACTTCAAACATTAATGGATTGGAATCCTACTGTGTGGCATTAGTAACAAACGCATTAACATGAATATCTGATTTACGTGGGGATTAGTTTAAAAAAAACTAGAGATCTTGGGTGAGTAAGAAGAAGTCTTATTGGGGATTAAGAAGATTCTATAGAGTTCTTTGGCGGATCCATGTTTGAGGAAGTCTGTGGAAGGAGTGGGCTTGATAGACCAAATGGCAATTTTGTGATATCAAACTTCCCAGTGTCCTTCTGGTAGCCCTTTTGCCCACTCTTTTAATAAAGGGATAGATCCCATTTATATTAGTGGACTGAGGAATTGTATATGTGTTGTTGCACAGCTAGATTTTAACCCTTAAGTGACACCAACATCTTAAATATTTATGGGGGCAGATTTTGTCTTTTTACTGCCCTGTGTGCAATCATAAAAAGTGGGTTTGCAGGTTGAAAATAAAACATCTGTACCCCTTGTCCACGAACCATTGCTTTTCCAGCTGGCCTGATTTTCGAGGGAGACGTTAATTCCGATGGCCAAACCTCCCGCCTCATGAATGAATTCAAAGTGTGGTCAACTGATGTAATTATGACACTGATACCATGTTCCAATCTTGTCAGCTGACTAACACCACTTCTTGCTTTCACCATGGGCGGTACAAGTCCTGAAGCAACCATTTTGACCGCTTATAGTGTCAGCCTTAGCTCAGTGGGTAGCACTCTTGTCTCTGAGTCATAAGGTCATGGGTTCAAGTCCCACTCCAGAGACTTGCGTACATAATTCAGGCTGACACTCAAGTGCAGTACTGATGAAGTGCTGCACTGTCAGGGGTAGCATCTTTCGCATGAGATATTAAACCAAGGTCCCGTCTGCCCTCTCCGGTAGATGTAAAAGAGTTCTCCCTCATGTCCTAGCCAATATCTATCCCTCAACTAACATCACTAAAACATATGATCTGGTCATTATCACATTAATGTTTGTGGGATCTTGCTTGTACAAGTTGGCTGCTGGGTTTCTTTACGTCACAACAGTGACTACACTCCAAAAGTACTTCATTGGCTGTAACGTGATTTGGGATGTCCTGAGGTTGTGAAAGGCGCTATAGAAATGCAAGTCTTTCTTTTTCATATATAATCTATAATTTTATTTTAAATATATTTTTAGAAATAAGTAGAACTACAAGATATTGTGCATATATAATTTGATGCTTCTGCTGATTATCTGTGCGGTGCAGCTATCAAAATTAGAACGTGGATAAGACCTCAATTGGGAGACAAGTTAAGGATTACCTTGGGCACTAATTTCAGTGTCCTTAAATCAGCCGAAGACAAGAGAGAAGTGATAAGAATAATTAGGATGAGAATAATGGCCAATTGGAAACACATTATTGAAGGGCCACATTCATAGTTATTGTGAAATCTGAATACATATTAAGACACATGCAAAGAAGAACATAATGGGCCAGATTTTCTGGTGCATATGACCGCGTATGAGGCCGTAGGTGCCTGGCAAGTTCCAGGTTTACTCATGGGCTGCCCTTGCGGGAAAACCCAGAATTTGCGAACTGTCCAGAATCATCTGGACAGATCCTCTGCCTTCCCGGGAAATGGACACGCGCTGGCGGAGAGTTGGGCTATTTGCCTGATGATTGCCCAGCGAATGCTCATGAAACTCTTACCCTTGGTTAAAAACTGGCATAAGGACGTTTTATTTATTACCAGAGTCGGGGTGAAAATGAATATTAAACTAAAATTTAAAAAAAATCATTTTAACATTCAAAAACCTGGAAAATTAGTTTGAAACTTTTTGTCCCCTTAAAAAATGTTTACATTTCTTTTTCAAAAAATTAAATTTTTGTTTTAAATGTTTAATGAAATGGTATTTTAATTAATTTTAAATATGTAGGGGGAGAATGGCCCTCACCCCGATTGGGGACGGTAACCTTCCGGGGCCAGGACTATTACCCGGCACGGAAGTCCCGCTCCCGATGGGGAATTGGGCCTGCGCGCCCCTCAAAGGAAGCTTCCTTGGCGGGGCGGTCCCAGGGCAGGAGCGTAGCGCCAAGCACTACAATGCTTCTCCCCTTCCATTGAAGGGGAGGGCCGCTGCACACTAAGCAGGACCTTTAGTGACCAGCCACTGGGCCATCAGGGACGTGATTGACCGAGCCAGCTGCCCGTCAGCCAAAACGGCGTGGCGGGCTGCATGATGGCATCCCGGTTGATGCGAGGGCCGCCATTGTCGGGCGGACGCAAGATTCGGCTGACAAAATAAAATGGCGGCCCGGGGTGCTACAGGCCTCCCCTTTAAGGGGCGCCGCGGCGGCAGATGTCTACCAGCTTTCGCGGCCCTTGAAGCTGCAGTGGACATCGACACACACCAGCCTCGCAGGCCACGGGACAATTTCTATCGCGGAGTGCGAAGGGGTTGGCGTGGGGCGATAAGGAGCCAGCGCGCATGGCGATGACATCATCGTCGGGCAAGCGCCAGGCCGGGGCATTAATTTCGTTGCGTGGCGTTACGGGGACAGCGTCCCTCCCCAAACCTCCGGGGGCGTTAATGCGGCTATAAAAAAGGACAATTTCAGCCCCGTAATTTTTTTATTTCAGTGTAGTGTTCATGTATTTTTTGGGTGACTTCTATTATGTTTATAATAGAAGCATAAGCATAACGGGTATTCCCTTGCTGATTGATTGGGCCGGCCCACGTGATCCCAGGGGCATTTGCGAATCACCTGCCCCCTGCGATATGTGGGGCTCTCTGCAAGTCTACTCGAAGAGCCCCAGGAGCACGAGCCGGGTGCGTGCATTTGTAACATCGTTCTTGTTGCCACTGTAATCCAAGTGACTGCACTTTGAAAAAATCCATTGAATGTGGAGCACATTAGGACATCATGAGTATATGAAGGGCGCTACATAGATTCAAGGGGGGGGTGGTGGGGCAAAATTACCCTGCACCCTGTTTGGAGGCAGTAACCTTCCGGGGCCGGGACACTTATCGGCCGATCCTGACGTTCCTCCCACGGTGCGGAAATCGGCCCTTCCGCCCCTCAACAGAGGCGGAGCGCTATTGGAGGAAGCAGAACGCACCTCCCCTTCAATTAAAGGGGAAGGCCGATGCACGCCACTGGCCCACCAGGGACGCCCCCGACCGGGCCAACAGCACGGCACCCAAAACGGAGTGCCGGGTTGCAGAATGGTGGCCCAGTCGAGGCGAGGGCCGCCATTGTCAGGCCGACAGAAGAGTCAGGCCGACAGAAAAATATGGTGACCCATGGCGTATACGGACTTCCCCTTTAAGGGATGCCCCTGCGGGTGGATGTCCGGCAGGCGAAGCTGGTGGTGATGTAGGCTGTCGCCGCCCGCGGGGCGCAAAGGGGGTTGGCGTGGGGCCGGCACGCACGCCGATGATGTTATCACCTTGCGTGCACCAGCCCAGAGCGCAAATCGCGGCGCGCTCTGCTAACGGCACAACGCCCCTAAGCCTCCGGGGTAATTTCCCTGGAGACGCTATCGAAGCCTCCTCCCTCCCCCCCCCCGCAATCGATAACCTGGTTGCACTCCGTTAGCGCCCCCAAAGGCACTAATGGGGCTATAAAAAAGTTAAATTTCCCCCCCCACCAATTTCTTTCCTTTCTATTGTGTTAAAATGAGATGAGAAGCAGTAAGGATCCTTTGGCTGATCAAGTTCATTCTATCCACTGGCAGTAAAGATTCACTGCTCAATTATAACAATCGCTGGAAAATGTGACCTAAATGTCATTAGCATTATGGGCCTAATATTCTTCAAGAGAAAACTATGTTTTTTTTCTCTCCAAAATGAACAAACTGCTAGTGAAATTGCCGTTTTCAAATGGGCGATTTGCAAGAATGTAATTTTGCAAGCGCCAATCAAAAAATTAACAATGAGTCAGAATCTATCTACATAACAATTTGTTAGTGCTTCTCAAGCTGCTAATGAGCCGCTTAAATAGTGAAACTGTCGAAAATTTCAATAGTCCAGCTGTGGAGTGTACAATTATTGGGGGGAAATGCCTGAATACCAACAGAGATGGCAATTTAGCAACAATGCCCTACCAGTGATGGTAAGCACAATAATGGAGCATCTGAAAAGACATTTCTGGAGGGGCGGGACAGCTCCCTTACAGGAAAGACGGCAGGAAGGATAACAATATGTCGCAGTCTGGGTCAACACTGTCTCCATCATTCACAGGACCTGGCAGGAGATTCCCAGAGGAAGGAGCACGACTTAGAGAGTACAAAAGATTAAGTCATGCAAATTACTGTAAAGCAGCAATATGGACAGAGAGCAAAGTCGGAGATATAGGGGGTAAATAAAATGATTACTAACACAGAACAGAAGCAAATATAGCTGCATTTTTCAAATGACAACTGAAGCAGAAAGTTTGTCCACACCAAGGACCACAAGTAAATGAATAACCAGAGAAAACATTTTTGGTGATGCTGATTGAGGGAGGAATTTTGATTAAGACATTAAGAGAATTCCTGATGCTTAAAGGGGATGCATGAACAGAGAGACCTCGGGATGCTTGTGCACAAACCATTGAACAGGTTAACAAAACATTTAATAAAGCATATGGGACCCTGGGCTTTAAAAATAGAGGCATCGAGTACTAAAGCCAGGAAGGTAAGCTAAACGTTTATAAACCACAAGGTCGTCCCCAGCTGGATTACTGTGTCCAATTCTGGGCACCACACTTTAGGAAGGACATGAAGGCTTTGGAGAGGGTGCAGAGAAATTTACTAGAATGGTTCCAAAGGGAATAGTTTTGTGGATAGACTGGAGAAGCTGGGGGTTGCTCTCCTTAGAGCAGGGAAGGTTAAAAGGAGATTTGATGTAGGTGTTTAAAATCATGAAGGGTTTACATAGGGTAAATAAAAAGAAACTGGGTCCGAAATTGCCCGTTTTTATAGCCCCATAAGCACCTCTGGGGGACGCTAATGGGGCTCAATGAGGTATCGCCCGGGGGAAGTAATCGATAGCGCCTCCGTGGAAATTGCCCCGGAGGTTTGGGGGGCATCGTGACGTTAGCACCACACCCTGCGATATGCGCCCCAGGCAGGCAAGGATGTGCGCCGACCCCTCACCGCCCGCTCCGACCCCTTTGCGCCCGCGGGGAAAGTTGCCCAGCGGGTCGCGAAACTGGCAGATATCAGTCACCGGGGCTCCCCTTAAAGGGGAGGCCATTTGCGTCATGGGCCGCAATATTTTTCTGTCAGGCTGACAATGGTGGCCCTCGCCTCGACTGGGCCACCAACCTGCAGCCCGGCACTCCGTATTTGGTGCCAGGCAGCTGACCTGGTCGAGGGTGTCCCTGGTGGCCTCTAAAGGGACTGCAGAGCATGTAGTGGCCCTCCCCTTTAATTGCGTCATGCTGAATCACCGCCCCGGACATTTTTCAGAGTTAAAGACATGCATTCCAGTAACTTACCTCTACTTTGCGGCAAGCGATAAATTTTCATATCATTCGAATGATGGACCCCAAATGGGGCGAGGGGCAATTTTGCCCCCACCGTTTCCAATGGCTGATGGGTTGATAACCAGAAGGTACAGATTCAAGGAGATTGGCAAAGAGAACTAGATGGGACATGAGGAAAACTCTTTTTATGCAATGAGTGGTTAGGATTTGGAATGCACTGCTTCATAGAGTAGTGGATACAGAGTCAATAGTAGGGATTAGGATAAATACTTCAAGGAGAAAAAATTGCAGGGATGTGGAACTAACTGCACTGCTCTTTGAAGGAGCCGTCACAGACGCAATGGGCTTACTGGCTTCCTTCTGTACTGTATCATTCTAAGATTCTATGATTCTTCAACGCTATTGGACAAAAGAGCAGGGACATTTTCCCAGTGCCCTGAAGGCAACATTTATCCTTCATCCAACACCAACAAAAATAGCTTATCTGGTCCTTCATCTCATTGTTCTTTTTGGAACGTGCTGTGCGCAAGTTGGCTGCCATCTTTGTCTACTTTACAACAGTGAGTTTAGTGCAAAAGTACTTCATTGGCTGTGAAACACTTTGGGACGTCCCCAGGCTCCAAACGCTATTGGAATAGTGCGATGAGACTTTTTGTATTGAGTTGGCAGATGGGGCCTCAGTTTAATGCCTCATCAGAAATATCAAACTTGTAACAATGTAGCACTCCTGTAGTTTATTATTACTGGTCTGAACTGTCGGCCTAGATTATGCATATACACAGCCTATGTATTAATCACATATTCTGTGATTCATACTAAATATAATAACGTATTCATAGATACTGTGCATAAATGATCCAGAATGCACTGTCGGAAAGGCCAGTTGAAGCAAATTCTATATTAACTTTCAAAAGAGAATTAGATTCATAAGAGGAAAAAAAATCAGGGCCATGGAGAAAGAGCAAGGCAGTGGAACTAATTGTAAGCTCACTCAAAGAGCAGGCACAGGTGCAATGGCCTGAATGGCCTCCTCTGTTGTATGATTCTATGATTAGTGCATGTGATTATCATATATTGAAAGGATGAATGTGCTTTTGAGTCCCAAAGTCTTCATAATCCAACCCTCACAGGCCAAGCAATCATTCCTGAGACCTCTTATGTGTCTTTATTTAACGATTTATCCAGTGTGAATTTTATGAGCCTGGAGCGGGAATTACTGCCTCTTTGGGGAAGAAATCCTAAGGTGAAGTACATGGAAATGAATGGAAACAACAATTTAAACTTTATTTGTGGCTACAAGGCTCCCTCGGTCCATCAAGGCAAAGCCTCTTGACAGCGGTCCACTTCTTCAACCAGTGCAGCTCTCTTGACAGAGCGTGGACAATCCTGTCGAATATCCGCCACACCTTGTTTTTATTATTTTCTCAGCACGTGGGCAAAACCTGGCCTGGCCACATTTGCTGTCCATCCCTAGTTGTTCTGAGAAGGTGGAGGTGGGCCATCTCCTTGACCCGCTGCGGTCTTTGTGGTGATGGTGTTCCCACAATGGTGTTAGGGATTCCAGGATATTGCCCAGTGATGATGAAAGGGACAGTGACAACAAAAGAGAGACTGTGACAGTAACCCCCCCATCCCCTCCACACTGCCTTGGAAGCAACTGAACCCACAGTGACGACAAGTAGTGAAGATGGCTGACAATGGTGATAAACCCTCAAGATTCACTGGAGGTTCGAGTAGAGAATCTTCTGTAGCCCTTGCTGCTCTACAGTTGGCTAAGCAGTCCTCAGTGCCACTCCTTCAACTAATCGAGCATTTAGTAGCATGGCATGGTGCTGGGGGTGAGGATTGCTTCACTATTAAGTGCTCCAGAGATTGCCGATGCCTTCTTCCAGGGTTGCTGCATTGCAATTGTGGCAGCCACGTACATTTGCACAACTTAATAACTATCGTGAAAGGCTGAACAGGCTAGGGCTAGTTTCTCTGGAAATGAGAAGGCTGAGGGGTGACCTGATCAAGGTTGTTAAAATCATGAAGGGGTTTGATAGGGTAGGTGTAGAGCAGGGGTTTCAGTTATTGAGGAGTGACAAAATAGAGGCCAAAAACATAAGATAGTGACTAATAAATCCAATATGAAATTCAGGAGGAAGTTCTTTAACCAGAGAGTGGTAAGAATGTGGAACTCGCTACCACAAGGAGCAGTTGAGGCGAATAACACAGATGCATTTAAGGGCAAGCTAGATAAGTACATGAGGGAGAAAGGAATAGACGAATATGTTGATAGAGTGAGATGAAGAGAGGTGGGAGGAGGCTCATATGGAGCATAAACACCGATGTGGACCTGTTTCTATGCTGAATATTCTGTATAATTCCATGTAATAAATTCACTTTAATATATCTTGAAACTTGTCATTGTGCATAAACTAAAATGTCGGTTGTCCATAAACAAATCCAGAGTGACCTGCTCCTGTGATGGCCTCCTTTGATTCTTGGGAAACGCTGGTGACTTAAAAGTTGAGGGAATCGATGATGGGGCGACTTTCCACTGATGATCGCCGAGCTATGACGCAAATAGGCAGGCTGTCGCCCATTTTAGCTTAAAAGTGAAAAGTTGGGCTGGAACATCGCCCACTGATCATCGGCCCAACTTTCGGCACACATGAATCTGCTATTGCCAAGATGATCGCCCACCGCAACTTTCGTCACATCGCCCACACGTCGCCGGGCTGATCGCTCGCCGAGAAGATTGCTGGAGAAAAGTTGCTTCCGACTGGCACTACTCGGCAGAACTCGACACTACGGACGCCATTGTGAATGTCGGAGAAACTGAAAGAGGCTGCTTCAACTTGGAGAATTAATTTGTGAGTGATTTTAGCAACCTTATTGACTCTTGGCAATCATCTAGTTACATTTAAGTGTTGAAGACAAATTTAGGGCAGTAAGATCCATTTATAGTGATGCGGTCTGTAATTTCTCTACCAGTATTGGTCACTAATCACATGCTGCAGACTGAAGATGGGAGAAGGTACATTGAAGAGCATGATGTGCCCAATAAAAGAGATGGCAGACTGCTGCTGCGGAGGAGGAGACCTTGCACCTGTCGCACTTACAGGGAAAAGCAATCATACCTGAACTTATCCGATAACATGTGCCTTAGGAGGCTGCGCTTCGGAAAGGAGTTCATCGCTGAGATATGCCAGCTCATCAAGAGAGATCTGCAGCCTACCAGCACCATCAGGACCACACTGCCCGTTGAGGTAAAGGTTACTGCAGCACTTCCCTTCTATGCATCGAGCTCCTTTCAGGCCTCGGCTGGCGACATTTGCGGTATCCCTCAGCATGCCATTTCACAGGTGACTGAAGCCCTTTACACTAGCAGGATGGACTTTATAAACTTCCCTATGGCCAGGGGAGGCACAGACCGAGAGCGCTTTGGGTTTCTCGAGAATAGCAAACTTCCCCAAGGTGCAGGGAGCAATAGACTGTAAGCACATCATCCTGAAAGCACCTTTACAGGATGCGGAGGTGTTTCGTAACCGAAAGGGATTCCACTCCCTGAATGTGCAGCTCATTGTCGACCACAACCAAATAATCATGGCAGTAAATGCTAATTTTCCACATTTTGTGTGAGAACACTGTCTCTGACCTGTTTAACAGTCAGCCACAAGGTCACAGTTGGATGCTGGGGGATAAAGGATATAGCCTTGCTAGCAGGCTCATGAACCCCCTGCGTAATCCCCAAATGGAAGTTGAGAAGCACTACAATGAAAGCAATATAGCTACATGCAATATTGTCGGAAGACAATTGGAGTGCTTGAAGCAGCGTTTCAGATGCCCCGACCACTCAGGAGGCAACTTACAATACCACCTTGACCAGGTTGCTGAGTTTATTGTGATGTGGTGCATGTTGCATAACCTAGCTATAAGGAGAGGACAACAATTGCCAGATGGGACTGCTGGTCCACCTCAGGAGAGAGGGGAAGAGGAGGAGGATGATAACCTCGGGGAGGACAATCAGCCTGGCGATGAACCCATGACCCCATGCCCCCCCCCGCCCCCCCGCCCCCCCACCCCTGCAAGACTGGAAAAGCCCCGTGGGAATTACGCAGCCAGGAAAACTCTTGCATCAGCAGCTCATAAATGAACGCTGTGGGTGAACTTACATTGATAGTTACAGTTACAGTTATGGAAAGACAACAGTTGCAGTTGCGTTATGTTTCATGCTTGCCTGGCCTGGCCATTGTTTTCCAACAATCTTTACCTTACCTTACGTTATTAGAAGACACTGCACAACAATTGTAAAATTCAATAAAATATTTTAATAATTTAATAATTTAACAATTTATTTACTAAAAAAATAACAACCCCCCCCCCACTCCCAACAGTCGCTCAACAATAAATATAAAATACAAAAACACCCTCCCACCACCTCCAACAGTCAATAAATTTTTATTAACAACACCACCAATAACAACAATAACACCTTTCCCTACCTGCTGCCCCTCCAGATCCTTTAAACACGCCCCCCCCACCCCCTGACCATGTCCTAGCCCCCCGTTGCAATCCCTGAGTAAAGGGACCAGGACTTGAAGCAGGGGACCTCAAGGCCTGATGCTGTGGAGGGAGGGGGGAGGGGCGGATGATGGTGGCAGCATCCTCTCAGGGGGTGGAGGAGAAGAGGACGTTTCAGAAGCAACGACTTCCGAGCCAGAAGGAAGTTCTTCCTCCTGACTTGCATCTGTGCTGGCGGTTGGTGGGACGACACCTTGGGGTGCCGTGCCGTCTCCCGACAGTATCGCGTGCCGCAAAGGCATGGACGGCGGCGGTCGGGTGGCCCATTGCCACAATCATGCGCTCCGTATCCGCCGATACGCGAGCGGACACTGTGGCAATGTTCCCGCTCAACCCGCCAAACGCCTGGAGGAGCTCCCGACTGAGGTCGACACTCTCCCTGCATAGCGCAACCATGTCCTCGTTTGGACTTGCCCAGCACAGCGCCTGCCGACCTCGCTGTGTCAATGTCCGTGAGGTCGGTGTGGACACTACTCGATGCCTTGGAGCACCTGCTGCAAGACGCTTGGGCCAGCTACTTCTGTCAAAGATGACAAAATGGCCGCAGGTACAACACTCACCGGGATCCACATCCTTGGTGTGCATTTCCATTATCTCCTCCTCCTCTGATTTGGTGTGGTCTCCTCCACCCGTGGTTGTTATCACCTGTAAAGCGACAGGTGCGGCCTCCCTGTGCGCCTGTTGAGTTGGGCGACCTGCAAAACACAATTGAGCTTACTGAGTTTATTAGAACAGAAGGGCACACGCGATTCTTGCGCTGGGCTGGCATATGCAGGAGGAGCAGCATTACTACAATAAATGTGACCGAGAGACATTACATATTAATACATCATATGGTAGTGCATAAGGTATCTATGTGGAATTCACTGCCCCAGAGAGCTGCGAGAGGCTGGGTCAGTGACTATATTTGAGGCGGAGATAGACAGATTTCTGAATGGTAAGGGAGTGAAGGTTTACGGTGAGCGGGCAGGGAAGTGGAGCTGAGCCCGACATCAGATCAGCCATGATCTTATTAAATGGCGGAGCAAGCTCGAGGGGTCAGATGGCCTGCTCCTGCTCCTATTTCTTACGTTCTTATGTTGTTAACCTGAGAGTAGCACAGAAGCTGCATGCATAACATGACATCATTCATATATTATAATGAAATGCCCTTACATTACTTTGAATTTACACATTACTCACGTGATGCAAGGGAGGGAGCTGTACCACCACGGTTGGCCAAGCGACTGTGGGTTCCCACCAGTGCCACAACACATTCCTCCAAGTCCGTTAGAGTTATGAGCTGAGCAGGGCCTCCTCCAGTGCGCCTCTGCTCGGATTGATTCTTAGATATCTTCCTCTGCAAACGTGACAAGAACATGGCATAAGCTAATTGACTCGGTCCTATCATGGAAAGACAATAATTTCCTACATTATATACTAATATGGTTTGTATCCACAATTGATGCATGGTTATAACTAAGATTGTGTTTAGGATCTAATACTTGACACAAATATCTCGACTACAATCTCCATGAGGGCGCTGGGGGGGGGGGGGGGGGGGGGGGCGGGGGGTAATCAGGACCGCTGGTGAGCTCGGCAATGACAGGAGCTGATGTCCAAAAGTGTCTCAGTGCAGACAGTGAGCCAGGGCAGCTCTCCCCCAGTCCAGGCTGGCTCACTGTGTGAGTGACAACAGCCGGAGAGACTCTCACAGTCTGGGTAAAGGTGACCGGATCCCTCAGTGCTCAGTCGTGCCCCATCCATCAACGTAACCCAAAAGGAGACGGTGCCCAAATTAGACTTAAAAAGGGCGCCAGTTCCAAGCCCTGTCCAGATCTTAGCAGGGAATCTATGCAAGAATAACCAGCTTAATTTCAATCCAGGAGATTTACATATTCTGTGGATCATTACATTTAACATCTATTTAATACTTCCTCTTGCAGAAGCAACCAGGCTGTTCCAGCGCTTGCGGCACTGGTCCGACTCCCTCGCCTCGTGGCACGCCAATGAGACCACATCAGCGATCTCACCCCAAATCTTCCGGTAGGCCCGGGGTGGAGGTTTCCCACACGCACCCCATTTTAATTGGGCCCACCGCGAGTGCACCTCCTGAACGAGGGCCTCGTTGGCCTTGCCGGAGAAGGGTTTGGCTCTCCTCCTCCCCTCCACATCCTGGCCACTCTCTGTGGACTCCTCGTGCTGATACATTTTTGTACTTTTGTTTTTTTTTATCTCTCTGTAACTGATTTTGATTTGACTGCTTTCTCTCTCTCTCTCGCTCTCTCTTCCCCTCCCTTTGCCTTCTGCACATGCCCAGATGATCCCTGACCTCCCGAATCACGGGAAACCTTCTTTGCAAAAAAAAAATAAGCGCATGAGCAAAATGGTCGTTGCTAGGGACGCCTTGCCTACCACATCGCTGAGACCCATTTCGCATCGCTGAGCTATCTCCCCCCCCCCCACCCCCCAACACCCCTCAAAAAAGCCGAAAGTAGCGATCAGAAAAATGGGCGATCTTCCAGCCATCCTGAAAGCTGAAACATCGCTAAAGCTGGAACATCACCCATTTTTGGGGGCGATAGCCACCTAAGTGGAAAGTCTAGCCCGTTATCTTCAGTGCCAGAAAACTCCTCTAAATGATTCATTTCTTTAGCTGTTGTGGTGATACTTGAGAAATTTATTCTTTGTTAAATAGCCCCAGGTCTGACCTGGAGCAAAATACTAACTGGTAATAAAAATCTGCAGGCATGTAATGCTGTATGAGTTGTTCATTAGTAGATTTTTATCAAGTTAAATTGATCTTTATTTTCACCTTTTCTTAAGCGGTAGGAACATTTTTAGTGGAGCTAAAGTTAGCTAAGCTTTCGATCGATGCTTTTTCCTAATGTCTATCTTTTCACTGAGATCATGCACATCTCAGGAGTATGTCACTCTGGTTTACTGGATAACTGACACTTTGTTTTATGCACAATGACAAGTATCAAGATATATTAACGTGAATTTATTATGCAGAATTATATAGAATTTACAACACAAAAACAGGACCATTCTGGTGTTTATGCTCAGCTCAAGCCTCCTCACACCCTTCTTCATCTAACCCTATCAACATGAGATTACTGAAGCCAGAAATGTAAGGCCTCAATCTGTTATCTTCTGAATGATTGTCGGTATAAAATTGACCAATACTTGGGAAGTGTCACCCAGTTATTAGCCTAAATCTTTCTGATCTGCATAATCTAGCGCCAGTAATTTTAAAATGTTGCATTGTTATTGCAGCATTTAAAATAATGCCAAATGGAACATTTAAATCCGAACTCTGTGATGCTCCTTTATTTAACTAGATATGATAATTCGACTCCCTCGCAGTTTCAGATTAATTAATGCTCCCAAGGTACTGAGAAGCAGAGAGGTCTCCCTGGGTCCTGAACAGTATTCCACCCCCAACCAATGCCAGTAAAAATAAAGCAATCAGTGATGCAACTCATTGATGTTTTGGGGATCTTGCCGTACACAAAATGGCTGCCGCATTCGCCTACAAAGCAACATTGGCTGCACTTCAAAAGTAATTCACTGTATGTCACGATGCATTTTCAGGACTTACCCTCTTCCTCGCGTGCGGGCCCAGCTTGTGCTGTACTGATTGCTTTTCTCCATGTACGACTCATCACAGCAGCTACCCTCTGTTCCAAGGGTGTCAGTGGATGCAGATTGGGCGTGCCTCCTCCTGTTCGAGTTGCTTCCCTTTTGTTGTGGGCCAATTTCTTCTGCAAAGAGTAAAATATAACTTTTTACAGAGTGCGTCTTTCTTCAGGGTGGGACATACAGATAGTCACGTTACAATTACGATGACATTAAAAAATGAAAACTTTACTTGCACAAACTACTTGACCAAGGTCGTGCCATTTCTTTTTACACTAGCTTCCAGATCTCCTGGTATGCAGCACTGCGCAGTAATCTTCTGCAACTTGGTTCCAGTGTTTCTTCAATTCTTTAGGTGGCACTTTTATGCGACCTCTGTTGCTGGTATCTAGCTCCTGCCATCTCTGCTCAATGACGTTGACTAATATCTCCACTTCCTTATGCAAGAAATTCTTTGTTCTTGGTTGTTCCATTGCAGTATTGAATTGACACTCTTATTTTTCAAAACACACAGTCCTTATTTTGCATGCACCTATGCAGCACTTGTTCTGGAAGTTTAGCAACGAAAAGCAGCACTCACTGATTTCAGCAGGTGATTTCTTCAACAGTGCTACTAAAAGCACTCCTTCAGACACGAAAAAAACAAAAAAATTCAATCCCAAGCCTTTCCAGAGGTCCACGAGACAAATCAGCACTTTTCTTTAAGTTCCTTTAAAAATGGCCGAGTGCCAATGTTTATGGGCTACTGCGCATGCGCGTGCGCTCCAATGTGCACGCGCAGGGCTGCCGGCACGACGTTCTCTCATTTGACTTAGCCCCGCCCCCCCCTGGACTTGCAGAGTCGCCGCGACTCTGTGGCTCTGCCCCCCCGCTGCTGTCTGCGCGCCGCGCCCAGAGACCAGCAAGGAGTCCGAGAATTACGAGGTACATTTTTGGCGCGCTTTTAGGCACGAAAAATGGGCGTCCATGTCAGGGCTGCACCATTCTAGCTGCGGCCCAAAACTTGACCCCTTTATGTGGATAATGCATCTTTGGCTTTGGCCTGGCAGATTTGCCTCAGATCTCTAAACCGAGAATGGTGAAAGTGAATCTGGCCCAATAGTTCCGAAGACATCAAAATGAAAGATGTCTCCTCTTATTTAACTTATAAATGACAGCAAATGCAAATAATGGTAAAGTATAAGCTGCAACGGCACCACTGAAGAATTAAGCACTGAATGTGATTAATTGTTCACTGCATAACCACTTACTCAACTGAAAAGAACTGCTCATTATTGAACACGCAGTTCAGGAAGAGGGTATTGCACAGTAATTTTTTTTTTATGTTCGTTCATGGGATGTGGGCATTACTGGCAAGGCCAGCATTTATTGCCCATTGCCATCGAAGGCGATGGTGAGCTGCCGCCTTGAAACGCAGAGGGCAGTTAAAATTCAACCATATTGCTGTGAGTCTGGAGTCACATATAGTCCAGATCAGGTAAGGACGGCAGATTTCTCTCCCTAAAGGACATGAGCGAAGCAACAATCCGGTAGTTTCATGGGTCACCATTTCTGATATTAGCTTTTTAGTCCAGATTTATTAACTGAATTTTAAGTTCCCTTGATTTGAACTCACGTCTCTGGATCATTCGTGCAGGCCTCTGGATTACTAGTCCAGCAACATAACCACTACGCTGCTGTACCCCATAAATGTAACAAGGTGACAAAGAATGAACGGTGGACAACTGATGTCTCCCCTGCTCACCTTCAGGGTGAAGGATCACCAACGTATGCTCGCCCATTTAGAGTGTCAGCCATGAATCAGTGGGTAGTACTCTCGCCTCTGAGTCAGAAGGTTGTGGGCTGAAGTCAAACTCCAGAGACTTAAAGCACAAAATCTAGTCTGCCCTGAGGGAATGACGCACTGTTGGGGGTGAATCTTTTGGTGAGATGTTAAACCGAGGCCCTATCTGCTCTCTCAAGTAGACGTAAAAGAGCCCATGGCACTATTTCGAAGAGAAGCAGGGGCGTTAACCCCAGTGTCCTAGCCAATAGTTATCCCTCAACCAACCCCTAAAAAAAATCATATTGCTGTTTGTGAGAGCCTGCTGTGTGCAAATTGCCTGCCAGGTTCCCCAGATAACAACAGTGGGACTACAGTGCAAAAGTACTTCATTGAGTGTAAAGTGCTTTGGGGCGTCCTGAGGTCACGAAAAGGTGCTATATAAATGCAAGTCTGTCTTTTCTTTTTATTGTCCGGGTGCCCCTCAGTGTATCGTGCAGAATACTGGCCTTTCACCTCAGCCAGAAAAGGAACAAGGAGCTTAATATCAAAACAAGAACTAATGCAAATAGATTGCCGGGCAGAGCACAAACTTGCCCGCTAATAACCAAACTCCCTTCCACGTGCAATCAACGTGGACAAAACTGGAAGGTCAGATGCAGAACAAAATAGAGGAACGTCAGTATTAAAAAAAAATCCCGACTGTGCAGCCGAGGGATTGCACTGGGCAAAGAGAAAGAGTGAACGTCTCCAAAGAGACCTCCTTACCCGAGAATTCAGGCTCCTGTGCGTGAAGGTGGAGATCCCCTAGGCTGTGAGACCATCCGTTACTTCAAGTCCCACGCCCCAAGGGTGTGCATCCCACAGGACCCGGACTGCCTGAAACTGCATCCCTTCTGGATTTGGTTTTCTTAAAATAGACACTGCAGTGTGTTCTCTGCAACCCTAAACTCAGTCACTGTACTGCAGCTCCTTGCTGTAGACCATATCCCTGGATCTGAGCAAGCCACGCTAATCAATTGCAGGAGCTGATTCAGTCGAAGGCTGCTTGAGACTACACCTCAGTTGCTGCAGCGAGAGCGAACACCCTCCATTCATCAGCACCTTAAGAGATTACACCTTGCAACAGCTCTGAATGAATCACTCGAAGTGGAAGTTCAACAAAATAACAGCAAGCCCTGGAACATGAACACGGATCTGCACCATTAGCACATCAAATAATTGGTCAGCTCAATTAATCAATGGCGCCAAGAAGATAGCAGATAAAAAGGGAAACTGTTTTGAGTGCTACAAATCAGATATAAGAAAAGAAAGATTTGCATTGATATAGCGCCCGTCATGACCTCAGGACGTCCTAAAGTGCTTTCAAGTCAATTAAGTACTCGCATCGCTAACCTTTTCCATTTCTGATGAAAGGTCGTCGACCTGAAACATTAACTCTGTTTTTCTCTCCACAGATGCTGCCTGACCTGCTGAGTATTTCCAGTATTTTTTTTTCCCAATTAAGTGCTTTTTTTGGTGCAAATTGGATGCTGTGGTTCTTATATTATAATAGTGACTGCACTTCAAAAGTACTTCATTGGCTGTAAAGCGCTTTGGGACATCTTCGGTTGTGAAAGTCGCTATATAAATGCATGTTCTTTGTATCTTTTTGTACAGAAAAATGGAAATTTACATTACAGGAAAATTACTGAACGCTCACTTTGAGCATCTGCCATTATTTCATTCACCACAGAATTGTAACTTCCTGATAGCGTAGCATCTTATTTTATTCGGTGCATTATCCTCGAAGAGATTATTGGCACATTCCTTTTGAGTCTTACGCGCTCAGAACTAATTTTCTGGTAATATAGAAAGTGTACTTGGAATTAATTTGCTGTCAGATCAGTGGTGTTCGAGTGCATATTTTATGATTGTGCATTAGCTGTATTTGTCTAAAGTTGTGACATGATTGAGTTATTCTCCGAGGGAAGCATATTAATAATTAAACTCTGTCCAATGCACTGCATTAAGAATGACAGCATAATTGTGCATTTTCATGGGCTGTTTCAGAAGGCAGAAGATGAGAATGCCCTGCCACCATTTAAATGTCAATTTCAACTTTCCTCCTGAAATTAAAACACTGCTGTCGAATAAGTGTTTATATCAAATTTCAATATCATCTCATTGCTTGTCTGCTTTGAACATGGATTAAATTCAAATGGCTTGTTCCATTTTTTCCTAGCGCAGAATTAACTGTCATCTTGGACTTTGCCATGGCTACATCATACCACCAACAGTCTCCGAACGTCTGCTATTTAAATGATAACATGTACCTTCTTCACCTCCTGACTTCATTTAACCAATCCTCGACACATCAACTTCCTGAGCTCTATGTTACTTTAAATCCATGTTGACCTGTCCTGCACCACATTCACCCCACGTCTTCATCGACCTCCCGACCCCAGTGCATCAAGCTTATATTTTTCGTTCTCATATCCAATATGTCCTTGATCCCATTTGGCCCCTGTTTTTTTGGCCCTATATCCCAGCATGCACACTACGCTTCCAACCCTGGTCAACTGTGTGTTCCGCTCGCTCTCCCAATTGCTTCTCCCAACTTTGGTCAATTTAGTGCCCCCCTCCCTCCCCATCTGCTCTCCCTCGTATGGTCAATCAGATATCTTATCCATACCACCCCACCCCCCCACCCCCACCCCATCTGCTCTCCCTATTATGGTCAATTAGGAGTCCTTCTCCCCCTCCCCATATCTTTTCTTCCCCCCCCCCCCACCTTATTGACCATATTAGGAAGAGCAGATGGGATGGGGGCGGGAGGGATGGCGGGGTGAAGGGGGGGGGTGGTGGTGGAGGGAAGGGGGGTGGTGGAGGGAAGGGGGGGTGGTGGAGGGAGGGTGGTGGGGTGGGGTATAGTGAGGGAGGGAGGGAGGGGGTGGGGAGTGGTGGAGGGAGGGAGGGGGTGGGGGGGTGGAGGGAGGGAGGGAGGGGGTGGAGGGAGGGAGGGGGTGGGGGGGTTGTGGAGGGAGGAGGGGGTGGTGGAGGGAAGGTGGTTGGGGGTGGTGGTGGAGGGGGGTGGGGGGTGGAGGGAGGAGGGGGTGGTGGAGGGAAGGTGGTTGGGGGTGGTGGTGGAGGGGGGTGGGGGGTGGAGGGGGGGTGGGGGGGTGGTGGAGAGAGGGGGGTGGGGGGGTGGTGGATGGAGGGAGGGTGGTGGAGGGAGGGGTGTGCGGGGGAGGGGAGGCTGGCGGGAAGGTGCGGGGGAGTGGGGGTTGCGTGGGAGAAAGACACCTCGTTGACCATACTAGGGAGAGCAGTTATGGGGGAGGGGGTTGCAGGGGGAAGTCACCTAATTGCACATACTATGGAGAACAGATGGGGGGGGATCTGCTCCCCATAGAATGGTCAATGAGGTGCATTATTTTAGGAGTAATTACTTAAAGAGACCATCTGACTCCTAATAAGATATTGATTCCAGTTTTGTTGGTTTATGTTTCAGGTTATAACTGTTCAAGAAAAGCAGCAGGTAAGAGATCTACGATGTATTTGTGAACAGAAAACCAGGGCCTGACCTCAAACACTTCTGCACAATTAACTTGATTACATCACATAGCAACAGTGACCCAAAATATGCTCAGGGATTGAGGCTAACTGACGACATTGGTGATGTTATTGAGGAAGATGTTGAGGGTGTGGGGGAGGGTGCAAGAAATGATGGCATGACCTGGTTACATTGGGACCCCTATCCCATTTGTGCTGCACTGGGGTTTCTTGGGAGAGGCAGGGATGAGGCGGGCCTTCTTTCGACCTCGTTCTACCTGACGTCATGGGGGGACAAGTCCCGTCTCTGATACCCGCAACAGGCTGTATGCCTGCAGGAAGCGGGAGTGGGGCACAGCAGTTCCTGAAAGGCCGAGTAGTCAGTGGCAAAGCAAATGGCTGCTGGAAGGAACGTGGACTTCCTGCAGTTGCCGAGCGAAAAGCAGCTGCTCAAACGCTCAAAATGTTGAGAATTTGTTTCCCTGAGTCGGACTTGAGAAAATGGGGAGAGATGTAAAACGGGCCGCTGATGCACGATCGCCTGTTTTACACTGTGTCAAAGTGGCCCCCTATGTAACAAGGGTAATACAGTAATAGTAATCATGGTGGACTTTATTCTACATAGGGGGCTCAATTTTCCCCAAAGCATTTTTTTGGCGTACTTGAAGACTTACGGCCAATTTTTGGGGGCCCAAGTACGCCAAAAAAAAGTATTCTAAGTTTCCCTGTTGGATTTCTTCATTTTGGTGTGTCCTAACCTGACCTTTAGTTTTGGGGGTGGAGCCTTGATCTGCGCCAAAAAGATCAGGCTGCCATGATAACTAGGGACACAATGTGAGCTAAGGCTGCAAAGTGAAGCATACAGCCAGCTCCAAACACTTTAAAAGAATTGAGAAACATCCCTAAATGGCCAGAAGTGGTTTAAGGTGGCTGGTTACGCCCCTTTAGGTGAAAAAAAACAGACTTAAAAAAATTGTAACTAACCGAGTTACACTGGTGCAAATTGATTGGGGAAACTTGGTTTTTCAACTTAGGCCAAAAAGAGCAGCCTGCTCAAAAAAAACAGCGCAAATCACTGGGGAAAATTGAGCCCATAGACTGGGCAAACCAAATTTGCAGTAATAGTGTAGAGTTCAAATTCATGGAATGTACACAAGATGGTTTTCTAGATCAGTAGGTTGAGGAACCAACTAGGGAACAGGCTATTTTAGATCTAGTATTGTGCAATGAGAAAAGGGTTAATTAATAACCTTGCAGTAAAGGGGCCTTTAGGGAAGAGTGACCATAATATGATAGAATTTTATATTGAGTTTGAACCTGATTTAGTTAAATCCTAAACTAAGGTCTTAAATCTGAACAAAGCAAACTATGTAGGTGTTGGGGCGAGTTGGCTAAGGTAGATTGGGAAGCTACATTAAAAGGTATGATGATAGACAAGCAATGGATAGCATTTAAAGAAGTAATACATAATTTACAACAAACGTTCATTCCTTTAAAGCACAAAATCCCCAGAGAAAAAGTGGTCCAACCGTTGCTAACAAGAGAAGTTAAAGATAGTATTAGATCAAAGGAAGAGGCTTATAATGTTTCCAAAAAGAACAGTAAGCCTGAGGAATAGGAGGATTTTAGAATTCAGTAAAGAAGGACCAAGAAATTGATAAAGAAAGGAAAAATAGAATAGGAGAGTAAACTAGTGAGAGACATAAAACAGACAGTAAAAATTTCTATAGATATGTAAAAAGGAAAAGATTAGCAATAAATTTGGGTCCCTTACAGGCTGAGACACGAGAAACTATAATGGGGAATATCGAAATGACAGAGAAATTAAACAAATACTTTGTGTCTGTCTTCACGGAAGAATACGCAACAGACCTCCCGGGCAGAGTGGAGAACCAAGGCTCTAGCGAGAATGAGGAACTGAAAGAAATTAGTATAGGTAAAAAAAATAGTACTGGAGAAATTAATGGGACTGAAAGCCGATTAATCCGTTGGATTGATGGCCTACAATCTAAGGTTTTGAAAGAGGTGGCTATATAGATAGTGGATGCATTGGTTGCCATCTTTCAAAATTCCATAGTATCTAAAACAGTTCCCACAGATTGGAAGGCAGCTAATGTAACCGCACTATTTAAGAAAGGAGGGAGAGAGAAAACGGGGAACTACAGACCAGTTAGCCTGACATCAGTAGTAGGGAAAATGCTAGAATCTATTATTAAGGACATGGTAAGAGGGCGCTTAGAAAATAATAATAGGATTGGGCAAAGTCAATATGGATTTACGAAAGGGAAATCATGTTTGAAAACTTGTTAGAGATTTTTGTGGTTGTAAATAGCAGAATCGATAAGGGGGAACCAATGGATGTGGTGGATTTGGATATTCAGAAAGCATTCAATAAGGTTGAACAAAATTAGGGCTCATGGGATTGGGGGTAATATACTAGCATGGATTGGTTAATGGACAGAAAACAGAGAGCAGGAATAAACAAGTCATTTTCAGTTGGCAGGCTGTAACTAGTGGGGTGCCGCAAGGATCGGTGCTTGGGCCTCAGCTATTCATAATCTATATCAATAATTTGGAGGAGGAGACCAAATGTAATATATCCAAGTTTGCTCATGTTACAAAGCTAGGGGGGAATGTACGTTGTGAGGAGGTTGCAAAGAAGCTTCAAGGGGAAATAGACAGGTTAAGTGAGTGGGCAAGAACAGGGCAAATGGAATATAACATGGAGAAATGTGAAGTTATCCACTTTAGTAGGAAAAATAGAAAAGCAGAGTAATTTTTAAACTGTGAGAGATTGGTTTTTGAGTGTGTCCTTGTACACGAATCACTGAAAGTTAACATGCGGGTACAGCAAGCAATTAAGAAAGCAAATGGTATGTTTGCCTTTATTACAAGAGGATTTGAGTATAAGAGTAAAGACATCTTACTGCAATCATATAGGGTCCTGGTGAGACCGCGCCTGAAGTATTATGTAGTTTTGGTCTCCTTACCTGAGGAAGGATATACTTGCCATAGAGGCAGTGCAACGAAGGTTCACCAAACTGATTCCTGGGATGGGGGAATTGTCCTATGATGAGAGATTGAGTAGACTAGGCCTATGTTCCTTAGAGTTTAGAAGAATGAGAGGTGTTCTCATTGAAATATACAAAATTCCTACAGGTTTTGACAGGGTAGATGCAGGGAGGATGTTTCCTCTGGCTGGGCAGCCGATAACCAGGGATCACAGTCTTAGACTGAGATGAGGAGAAACTTCTTCACTCAAGAGGGTGGTGAATCTCTACCCAGATGGCTGTGGACGCTCAGTCTTTGAGTATATTCACGACAGAGATTGATAGATTTTTAGATATTAAGGGAATCAAGGGATATGGGGACAATTCAGGGAAGTGGAGTTGAGGTAGAAGATCAGCCATGATCTTATTGAATGGCGGAGCAGGCATGAGGGGCCGAATGGCAAAATCCTGCTCTTAATTCTTATGTTCTTCTGTCTCTTAATGTCCCAGACATTTTAAGTTTGTACAGCCAGTGGAAGAAGGGGTGAGAGGCCATGTGTGGGTGTGGGAGAGGCCATGTGTGGGTGGGGGTGTGGGAGAGGCCATGTGTGGGTGTGGGTGTGGGTGTGGGAGAGGCCATGTGTGGGTGTGGGAGAGGCCATGTGTGGGTGGGGGTGTGGGAGAGGCCATGTGTGGGTGTGGGAGAGGCCATGTGTGGGTGGGGGTGTGGGAGAGGCCAGGTGTGGGTGTGGGAGAGGCCATGTGTGGGTGAGGGTGTAGGAGAGGCCAGGTGTGGGTGTGGGAGAGGCCATGTGTGGGTGGGGGTGTGGGAGAGGCCATGTGTGGGTGTGGGAGAGGCCATGTGTGGGTGTGGGAGAGGCCATGTGTGGGTGGGGGTGTGGGAGAGGCCAGGTGTGGGTGGGGGTGTGGGAGAGGCCAGGTATGGGTGTGGGAGAGGCCATGTGTGGGTGAGGGTGTGGGAGAGGCCAGCTTTGGGTGTGGGAGAGGCCATGTGTGGGTGTGGGAGAGGCCATGTGTGGGTGGGGGTGTAGGAGAGACCATGTGTGGGTGAGGTTGTAGGAGAGACCATGTGTGGGTGAGGGTGTGGGAGAGGCCAGGTGTGCGTGTGGGAGAGGCCATGTGTGGGTGTGGGTGTGGGAGAGGCCAAGTGTGGGAGTGGGTGTGGGAGAGGCCACGTGTGGATGTGGGTGTGGGAGAGGCCATGTGTGGGTGTGGGTGTGGGAGAGGCCATGTGTGGGTGAGGGTGTGGGAGTGGGTGTGGAAGAGGCCATGTGTGGGAGTGGGTGTGGGAGAGGCCATTTGTGGGTGGAGGTGTGGGAGAGGCCATGTGTGGGAGTGGTTGTGGGAGAGGCCATGTGTGGGAGTGGGTGTGGGAGAGGCTATGTGTGGGTGTGGGAGAGGCCATGTGTGGGTGTGGGAGAGGCCATGTGTGGGTGGGGGTGTAGGAGAGACCATGTGTGGGTGAGGGTGTGGGAGAGGCCATGTGTTGGTATGGGTGTGGGAGAGGCCATGTATGGGAGTGGGAGAGGCCATGTGTGGGTGGGGGTGTGGGAGAGGCCATGTGTGGGAGTGGGTGTGGGAGAGGCCATTTGTGGGTGGAGGTGTGGGAGAGACCATGTGTGGGTGGGGATGTGGGAGAGGCCATGTGTGGGTGGGGGTGTAGGAGAGACCATGTGTGGGTGGGGGTGTGGGAGAGGCCAAGTGTAGGTGAGGGTGTGGGTGAGGGTGTGGGAGAGGCCATGTGTGGGTGTGGGTGTGGGAGAGGCCATGTGTGGGAGTGGTTGTGGGAGAGGCCATGTGTGGGAGTGGGTGTGGGAGAGGCCATGTGTGGGTGTGGGAGAGGCCATGTGTGGGTGGGGGTGTAGGAGAGACCATGTGTGGGTGAGGGTGTGGGAGAGGCCATATGTTGGTGTGGGTGTGGGAGAGGCCATGTGTGGGAGTGGGAGAGGCCATGTGTGGGTGAGGGTGTGGGAGAGGCCATGTGTGGGAGTGGGTGTGGGAGAGGCCATTTGTGGGTGGAGGTGTGGGAGAGACCATGTGTGGGTGGGGATGTGGGAGAGGCCATGTGTGGGTGGGGGTGTAGGAGAGACCATGTGTGGGTGGGGGTGTGGGAGAGGCCAAGTGTAGGTGAGGGTGTGGGTGAGGGTGTGGGAGAGGCCATGTGTGGGTGTGGGTGTGGGAGAGGCCAGGTGTGGGGGGAAGCGATGGGGACCGTCATTGACAAAGACATGTCAAGGAGCTCTTATCTCTGTTTATTACTGGTGAGTTTTATCAAGGTACACTTTGCTGACTTTATCCCTGGGAGATGGTAAGTTTTATTAAATATAGTCCTTCAGAAGATGGCATTAATCATGCGGCCTCGGCGTCTAATTTATAAGGGTGTAAAAGAGAAAAACATTAATATACAATATTCTCTCACACTTGTCAAGATGCCAGTTGTGAGTATGTTTCCTCCTTGCATCAATTGGCAATTCCAGAGACAAATTAAATGTGGAGACATCCTTCTCCTTAGCACTACATGCAAAGACATACCGTTCTACTCACTCCAACAATATGATTCAACCCACTGCCTCTGAATAACACACCTTATTGCACCATTATGTCATTTCCAATTCCCAGCCCATCTATCCTTATGGCCTATCTTAGCAAGATCAGCCAATTAGCGCTGAATTATAGGCAGTTCTGTGCTGTGGATCGGGTCTACTGGGAAGTGAATCGAGTTTGTTGCAACTAATTTCACTTAGGGCCTTTAACTGCAATTGGAGGCACAAAATCTTTTTTATACCTCCTTAGATTCCAGTCGTGACATGAAGGTGTCCTCATTTCTCCAGCCACCTACTCTACTCCAAGAGTAAAATATGGTTTTATCTGAGGGGAAAGTTTTGCAAGGCTCTGCTAGCTTTGATGCCGTCAATTGTTGCCATTTTATCCAAGGGAGAAAAATAGATCCTTCTTCTTACTACAAGTGACCTAAACCAATTACAGTGTGCAAATTAAGAAACAGGGGTCGTGGAGAAAACACAGCACGTTCATCCACTGTGCAATTCCTCAGGGTTAAACATTCAAATGGTGCAGAGCTTTGTATGGTGGAAGTAAATATGAGAGTTTACACACAGTTTGTGACATGCATAATTTTCCAACTATTAAATTCAGTGGACTGAAAATCATGCCCGCTAACTGCTGCGCCCGAGTTTCCAATATATGTGAGCTATCGTGCGAAGCCCTGCGTGCTCATTGATCTCATAGTGTTTCAGTACGATGCAGCATTTATCCACGCATATCTTTCCAATCTGTCCTCTACTGAGCGGCAAAGAGGTTCCAAGGCCCCGATGAAGACACTCGCTGCTCATTCATCGAAGAGCAGCTTAACAATGGCCTGGAATGTGGCATCAGTCGATGCTTAGAGCGAGGCCATTCAGGAGTGAAAATCAGTAAGCACAAAGGACAGTGCAAATCTGGGACTCTCTCTTCCAAAAAAAATGTGGCTGACATTGATAGATTTTTGCTAGGTAAGGATATCAAGGGATATGGAGCAAAGGCAGATAAATGGAGTTGAGGTACAGATCAGTCATGATCTCATTGAATGGCAATTGATGCTAGATCAATTGTTAATTTTATATCAGAGATTGATAGCTTTTTCTTAACCAAAGGTATTAGGGATATGGGCCAAAGGCGGGTATATGGAGTTAGATCGCAGATCAGCCATGATGTAATTGAATGGTGGAACAGGCTCGAGAGGTTGAATGGCCTACGCCTGTTCCTATGTAGCAATCTCCAAGAGCTGAATCACTTCCTCCAAACTCACTAATGTTCCTATATCCTCCCAACCCCATTTTCTTTTGAAAGATTCCAGATCAGGGCCTCCCCCGATGGCTTCAGCAAGTTTATCTGGTGAGTAGCTGAGCTATCCAGTACACAAAGTCCCAGGTTCAATCCCTGCTCTGTGCTGGGCAGCGATTGGAGGAGACGATTTGATGCCGATGATTGCCTGCAGTTGACACCGGCTGTATTCCGAATGTTAGAAAGGCGGCCAAAAATAGGCAGTCAGAAATCTGTGAGGCAGATATTGCGGTCTCCGTGAGGACCTCCTCCATCGTAATCCATCAGAAAGGCCCAACAACTTCCGAGTTTCAGCATGTGCTTTCGCATGCCCTAAACCCCGGAACTTGCGATGTGTCAAGGTACACCTTAACAGACCATATGAATCGACTGTAAAATCATTATCACTGGCCAGCAATTGCCCCAAAACTCTTATGGCTGGTAAAAGCAGGCGTGGTGCCTGCTTTCATCAGTGTATGGGTATATAAGCCTTAAATTAAACAATTAAAAATAAAAAAAATGGTACACATAAACTCATTTAAAGTGTCATTTAAAGTGTATGAAAATACTGGCCCCGGATTAAGACAATTAAAATTATTTATCAAAAAAGTATTTGGTGCAATGAAGGGACTCATGACTAAAATTGGAAATCAGTACATTTAGATTTATTAGAATTGTGTGAATTGCTTAATTATTTGGGGATTCCATTGCATGTAATTAGGGGATTCCCTTCAAAAATGGCTGCAATGGAATCCTCCTTTGATGATTGGCGGACTGGGCCCACATGATCCCAGGGATGCTTTCGAACCGCCTGCGTCCCTGGGACCCATGGGCCCAAGAACACAACTCTTAACAGCCTGCAGGCCTGACGGTAAATTCGTAAATGTTTTACGGGTCAGAGGCGTACTCCGGAGGTACTCCGCCCACCGCAATCCCTAGCTCATTATCTTGTTTATAATATAGAAACATAGAAACATAGAAACATAGAAAATAGGTGCAGGAGTAGGCCATTCAGCCCTTCTAGCCTGCACCACCATTCAATGAGTTCATGGCTGAACATGCAACTTCAGTACCCCATTCCTGCTTTCTCGCATACCCCTTGATCCCCCTAGTAGTAAGGATTTCATCTAACTCCCTTTTGAATATATTTAGTGAATTGGCCTCAACTGCTTTCTGCAGTAGAGAATTCCACAGGTTCACCACTCTCTGGGTGAAGAAGTTTCTCCTCATCTCCGTCCTACATGGCTTATCCCTTATCCTTAGACTGTGACCCCTGGTTCTGGACTTCCCCAACATTGGGAACATTCTTCCTGCATCTAACCTGTCTAAACCCGTCAGAATTTTAAACGTTTCGATGAGGTCCCCTCTCATTCTTCTGAACCCCAGTGAATACAAGCCCAGTTGATCCAGTCTTTCTCGATAGGTCAGTCCCACCATCCCGGGAATCAGTCTGGTGAATCTTCGCTGCAATCCCTCAATAGCAAGAATGTCCTTCCTCAAGTTAGGAGACCAAAACTGTACACAATACTCCAGGTGTGGCCTCACCAAGGCCCTGTACAATCTTGCGTAGCATGTGTACTTCCAATCCACAAATCTTACTTCCCATTGTCACGACTGTCGGGCGCATATTGGTGTCATTCCCATTCAGTTTTGTGATTGTCAGCTGTCACATTGTCGTTGCAGGCTCTGCCCACCAGGTGACACTGTGGAGTGAGTTTCTGAAGACTGTCTCCCATATCTATTGCCATCTTGATGACATTCATCAACCGGCTGTGTGAGCAAGATCAAGGGTGATTTACTAGTGTTTAAAAAATAACTCCAGAGATACAGAATGAATTGAATTCCCATCATCGCCAAATAGACCCAAAAAAGCAAAGTTTAAAGTGCTTCAACAGAGCAATTCTGCAACCCCCACCCGTGCTCCCAACAAGGCAATCGCTCTCTGTGAGTGACAGTCGGAGATGGGGCTATGTTATTGTAGCTTGGACTCTCTGACCTGTGTCCCTGTGAGCGCAGCTTCCCACTCGGGGTGCAGAATGTATCTCGATCCTTCCAAGTGCGTGAATGTGACCTGAGAAATCAGAGTTCTGCTCCAGCGTCTATCTTACAGAACATGTGGGACATAGAAACACCACAATATAGTACCCGGGTCAGTCGAAGCGCTCCAAAGTGCAGAGTAAAGATCGCAGCTGCACTCTTCTGAGCATACTGCCGCACTCTGAAACACTTTAAAGTGGCAGTTTGATTATTACATAATCTGATCAATCAGTGCGCATCAACTATTTGACTGGACATCTCAAATCCAACAGGTTATTGTGCTTCAGTGCTTTCTTCCATTCTGCACAATGTCACCCCTCTGCTGTTTTTTTTACCATGACGAGGCATGTTGGTGCATGAGCACTGGAATCCTTTACATTTTGGACAACCAGGAATGAACTTTGACCTCTCCCATCCGCCCGCCCACCTCCCTGCCAGAAACCGAGCGGGTGGGCCAGTTAAAATGCCCCTTGTGACTTACCCGCTCCGATCTCTATATTAACCTGTTCTTTTTAAAAGGCAAGAGGGGGCGCCTGTAGGAGGGCAGCACGGTCCGTCTTTAAATCTGTAGATCGGGCTCCAACGATGTCATCAGGGCCCGACCGCAACCTTAACCTAAGGCCCGCATGGGCGAAGCAGCCCTGGCTTCCTCGCTAGGCCAAGCCTGTCGGGAACAGACACCTGAGCCAGAAGTGGCTCAGAAAGGAAAATTCATCTTAATTTCATTTAGTTTCCCTGTGGGCCACCAGGGCAGGAGTGTTCTACTGAGCCCCAGAAGGAGGCGCTGGGGCCTTCCTCTTCCCCGGGGCTTTCACCCCATCTCCTGACCATGATACCTAATAAGGCCCCTTGCTCAACCACTTACTTTAGTGCTGAGGACCGTTCCTTTGTGTCGCCATGTCCTGAAATCACGCTCCCACCCCCCAGGTTCGGGCATGGGACTGACGCCAATCATAAAGGTGAGACCAGAGAGTTAAAATCTTCCAGGCCTCCTACTGTAAAGGGGCCTGTCGATTTCTTGTCTAACCTGGCCACACGAATCCCAATCTCCATTAGAATCGCGCCTAACCCCCTCCCAATTGTTAGCATCAAGTACAGCCAGGCCAGCTACTACCCAGGTTAGGTGCAGAGTCAAGCTCCCTCTACTCCGACCCAAACAGGTACCTCAACACCTAAAAACAACAACTTGTTTTTATATCACACTCTTAAGGTAGTACAAACATCCCAAAATGCTTCACATGAGTGTCATTAAACAAAATTAGACACCGAACCACAGCAAGAGATATTAGGACAGGTGACCAAAAGGTAGGTCAAAGAGGTAGGTTTTAAAGGAGGAGAGAGCGGTAGAGAGACAGCGAAGTTTAGGGAGAGAATTCCAGAGTTTAGAGCCTTGGCAGCTGAAGGCATGGTTGCCAATGGTGGAGCGATTAAAATCAGGAATGTGCAAGAGGCCAGAATTAGAGGAGCACGGAGACCTTGGAGGATCGTAGAGAGCTAAGGAGGGGGGAGGCCATGGTGGGATTTCAAAACAAGGACGAGAATTTTAAAATTGAGGTGTTGTTGGAGTAGGAGTCAATGTAGGTCAGAGAGCATAGGGGTGAAGGGTGAACGGGATTTGTTGCAACTAAGCTTATGGGTAGCTGGATTTTGGATGAGCTCAAGTTTGTGGTGGGTGCAAGGTTGGAAGTTGGCCAGGAGAGCATTGGATTATAGGAGTCTAGAGGTAACAAAGACAAGGTTGAAGGTTGCAGCAGCAGATGAGCTGAATCAGGCGACGTTCCGGAGATGCAAGAAGGCGGTTCTGGTGATGGAGAAGATATGGGGTCATAAGCTCATCTCAGGGTCAAATAGGACGCCATGGTTGCAAACTGTCTGATTCCGCCTCAGACAGCGGCTTACTATAAGGATGGAGTCCGAAGTTTACCTCAGAAGGTTAGCCCCCCTGTTGCACCAGCGTGGTATGTTTCCATTTCCCACATCAGCCGTCCTGTGGCCTTTCGAAGTGCGCTATTTTAGTGGTGATCGGTGTCAAATTAGAGCCCTATGGGCCTGCGGGAATCGAACCGAGATGGCCCAAACTCATTTGAATCACTTTGGACCCTTAAAGCCCACAGATCCTATTGGTCTGGGCTGGATCCAAGCCCAGAGGTGAAAGGTCAGCATATAACTCACTAAACCACCCAGACCCTCTGACCTAGTCCCTATTATATTACTATGCAAAGGAAGCCTCATCTGCCAATTGCCATCCCATGGGCTCCTTTGACGTTAAGTAAAACGTTGAGACGATAAATCCATTTATCAATTTGAGCATCAGGGAGTGCGAGTGAAAGCAGTAATTGGCTTCACAACCTGATCCATAATGTCCCCGGGTTAATAGATATCACAGACAAGTGATGCAGCAATTGGAGACCAGTTCTATTTCTCTAATAAAGAAGCGGATGAAATTATTAGTTTAAAAGGCTCGTCAAGACTGTAGTAATGTGAGAAAAAGTATGTTTCTTGCCATAGGGTGACAGTTTTATGCATAAAAACTTTACAGAACATTGCCCTCCTGCTGAGAAGATAAATTAGCCCTGATTTATTCCGATGCCTATTATCAGCCCCACTATTAGTCTTTGTGCCTCTTTTTAATTTGTGAATTGTAGTCCTCTTGCTATCCCTCTAGCCAGCCTGTTACTTGGTTACGATGCCATTTAACAAGGTTGTAACTGTTCAGCATAAAACAAGTATCCCTTTTAAAAGACTAGCTATAAATGGATCTATAAAGTGATTATGGATGTGATTATAGTATTACATTACTGGGCATTTTGGTTTCAGGTTAGATGAAAGGCATTCTTAAACGTTAACTCTGCTCTTCCCCTTGATCTTAGATTAGAAGCTCAAAGGCAAGATTCTTCTCTTGATGACGCACCTTGCCATTTGTTTCAGCGCCTAACAAACGTTTTTGGAAGTTATTTATTGCTTCTTGGCAGCGAGCGTGCTTTTTGATTCAGCTTCGTTTTTACAATCGGGGAGAGCTAAAAAGGCAAACTACAATTGCCAAGAGTGCTGAGCGGGTCTGAAAAGAGTAGAAGACCGATTGGATGTTCTCTGTGTGGTCCATTTAGCAGGGTTGTAATTACAGGATCTTCGTACAAAACACAGACCTATTGCTTTCTGACACTAATGCTTTGAGCAGACACCCTTCATTAGAACTCTGATGAAGGGTTTATACCTGAGATGTTAATCTGTCTTTTCTCTTCTCCGATGCTGACGTAGCCTGCTGTGTATTTCCAGCAGGTTTCCGTCTTTATTTCACTCATCAGACATAGTTACTTCATGAGTGATGGTTCCTAATGAGGGCTGAGGTAATTGCTCTCTACAAACAAGAATATAGGCAGGAAGGAGGGAAGACTCCAACAGGTTGCCAAGGCGCAAAGTCATGCAAAACAGAACAGAAGGAAGCAATGAATGAGACACGTGGCTGAACATGGTGGGGCCAGGTTTTACTGCAGCAGGTCATCTTGCGCCCAGCCCCATTAGTTAGAGTAGTTCGTGTACGTTTAGGTTTTCAAACATTTTAGCTACGAAGTTGCTGGAAGCGTGAGCTGGTAACGACATAGCAAGGGCAAGAGGTCATCTAGGACCTTGGTGAACAACAGGACAAACAATGGCTCTCCTGAACCAATTAGACTTAAGGAAGAATTGGATAGATACTTGTGGGAGTGGGCAATGGGGGTGGGGGCGCTATTGGGCAGAACACTGCAGCGAGGACGTAAAATGGCGATAACCGCTCAGCCGCCTGCACACACAGCGCTCAATTTTCCTTTCCATATAAAGTTCCAGCGAAGGCAACCAGATAGGCTGCAATCTTTTCTGTTGTATCTATATTCTATATATCCGATGTAAGGTTTCTCCTTTGAGTGAGACACACAGGTCAAGGCTAATGACCAAAAGCAAAATACTGCGGGTGCTGGAACCTGGAATAAGAACAGAAAATGCTGGAAATCTCAGCAGGTCAGGCAGCATCTGTGGAGAGGAAGTAGAGTTAATGTTTCAGATTGATGACCCTTCATCAGAACTGACAGGACTCACCAAGGTTGGAAAGTGTAAGCGAGAAGGAAAGGATGAATTAGGAAGAAGTGATCAGATAATGATAAGTTTGGAATTTAAAAGCCTGGCAACTACAAAGGGTGCAGAGGAGCTTTGCTAGAATAGTACCACGGATGAGGGCCTTAAATCATGTGGAGAGACTAGAGAAGCTGGGATTGGTTCTGCTTAGACTTTCAACATTAGTCCCACACCTTACCTTCCCTCCGTTACTGACCATCACAGCATCCTCTTGGCCATGATGATGAAATAAAAGCCACCACAAAGCTAACTTTCCAAACCAACTTTATCCATATATGCATCCAATATTACATCAAAAAATCAACTAATCCCCCTTGTGCATTCACTTAGAGAGTGTCTTGCCTCTGCCTTTGGCTATCCTAGTGACGTCACGCAGTGCTACCCCAGGGGCTGCAGCATGGCTGGTGGAAGGCTGCTGACTTTCAGTGGGGGACACGACAAATGGCCTTGCAGGATGCCTCGAGGAGCAGGTGTTTAGGAGTGTGAAACAGAGTGACGGTGTGTCTTCTTCAGTCTCCTCTCCCTCTTCTTGGTCAACCACTGGCTGGGCAGGCTAGATTTCAAGGGTGTCTGAGTTGAGGAAGGCACAAGGGTTAGTATTGTGGTGAGGGGAGGGGGAAGGCAAGATGTGCATGCTTATACCATGTGCAGCTTGTAACTCAAAGCATATTGTGAGATGAGGCGGAAGTGGGATGTGAGAAGGTGGCTAACATATGAGGATACTGGCAGCTTGTACTCTTTCAGCCCCGCCGCTAGCCAAGTGCGCAGCCATGTCCCTGCCAACAATGGCCGGCACCATCGCCTCCAAGGGGTTGAGGTGAAGTTAGGAATGAGAGATATACCTCGTGTTTGGCAGTGATTGTTGGTAGGTGAGTGATTGGGGGAGTGGGGTCGTACAATGAGCAGTGTGTGAGGCTAGTGGTGCAGTTGGTAGGAGACAACTTTTGAAGATAATTTCACTGACCTTGACCACTGGTCTGAGATCATGAAACTTTTTTGGGCACTGGAGCCAGGTCTTGGGGCGACACTGCTGGCCTCGGTGATCTGGTCCCATATCCTTTTTTCTGGAAGGTCTCTCTTCCATTGTGGACCCCCTGCACAAAGCTGGAGAACCGCGCCTGAGACAGCGGGTGCATTTTCCCTGACCTGTTGAGCCAGTTGTGTTGGGGCTGAAGCAATTTTAGAATTTTTTTAATGTTAAGAGGGCAGTTCAGCTTGAAGAGCTTCAGACTGCCTAGTGCTGAAGGACTTTTTTTTCTGCGCAAAAAAAAGAAAGATAGATTTGCATTTACATAGTGCCTTTCATGACCACCTGATGTCCCAAAGTGCTTTACAGCCAATGAAGTACTTTTTGAAGTGTAGTCATTGTTGTAATGTAGGAAACATGGCAGACAATTTGCGCACAGCAAGCTACTACAAACAGCAATGCGATAATGAGCAGATAATCTGTTTAAGCGATGTTGGCTGAGGGATAAATATTGGCCAGGACACTGGGGATAACTCCCCTGTTCCTCTTCAAAATAGTGCCATGGGATCTTTTACGTCCACCTGAGAGAGCAGATAGGGCCTTGGTTTAACATCTCATCCATAAGACAGCACTTCTGATAGTGCAGCACTCCCTCAGCACTGCACTGTCAGCCTAGATTTTTGTGCTCAAGTCCCTGGAGTTGGACTTGAACCCACAACCTTCTGACCCAGAGGCAAGGGTGCTACCCACTGAGCCATAACTGACACTGCCAAAGGCACTTCAGATTTAAGAGCTGGAGATTGCCTTGAAAAGGAGCAGGCTCGTCGAAGTAAAGCCAGCCTCGCCCCAGCGACATGAGCTTCAGCCCCCTGCCGAGTGCACGGCCTGTCAGCAGCGCATTCATCACCGGGCTGTGCTTCTCCAATCATGTTCATTAGCAGGCAGCACCAAGATAACATGCTGCCTGAGCGTTCTGAATGGGCGCGGGTATGTCTCGCGCCTGCTTTTTGTCGCCATCGAATTTCATCCCCTTATGATTCTAAGTTCAGAGAATCTCATCCACACCCGAACCTCAACGCCCAACCCGCACATTATCCAGCAGAAGTCGCTGGAACGGAGATCAGAAGTCGCAATACTGGCGGATTGGTTTGCCCTCCATCGCTCCGGTGCATGTGGGCCAGCTGGAGATCCCCTGCTGCCAGCCTGGCTGTGATCAGCTACCCCAGCACCAAACCTGGGGCCTTCTGCGCTTATCTCAGTTGCAATTGAGCCATCTGGTGTGAGCTTAGAAATACATTTTAAATACATTTCTAAAAATGCACTGAACCTCCTGTTCACAGTCTTGAGTAAAACTCATTTTTAGTTCCACAACGCTGAGAACTGCTGACATAATACGAATAGAATCTGGCTGCCAAGTGATATATTTTTCCCTCCGAGATAATGCATAACAGATCTTCATCTGCAGGATTCTCTGAATCAACTCAGGACAGTTTTATTTATTTGTATTTTTGATGCAGGAATCTTATATAGCCCTCAAAGGACTTAAGGGGGGGTTACCTCATCTGTGCATTGAAAAGCTGTGTTCTGTTAATTTTTCTCAAGTATTTGACAAGGATATAGTGCTGTGTCAGTCTGATAAATGGACAATAAATCATTCCAGAATACTGAAGGCTTATGTCATGGAATATAGAAGAACTCAATACTCAAGGATTAGTTTTTCTCGGTGGGGGCGGTTTGGCTTAATTTGATGCAGTCAGTTTGGTAGTAGCAGGCCCACCTCTCCGTCACAAAAGGTTCTGGGTTCAAGCGTAATTAAGGCTTACACTTTCCTGCAGCACTGGGATGGTGTTGCGTTAAAGGTGCTGTGAATTTGGGCGAGATGTTGTGTTCATGGTCATGTCACGTTCTGGTGCTTCACTTACGATTTTATGAAGAAGAGCAGATCCTTGTGGTACCCCAATCAACATTCCTCCTTCATCCAATGCTTTCATAGAATCATGGATCAGCTCTTTGAAAAAACTCTCTAATTAGTGCCACTCCCCACTGCTCTTTCCCCATAGCCCTGCAATTTTCCCCTTTTCAGGTATATATCCGATTCCCTTCTGAAAGTTACTATTGAATCTGCTTCCAACACCCTTTCAGATAGCGTATTCCAGATTATAACAATTTGCAGTGTTATTTTTTTTCCCCTCATCCTCCCTCTTGTTCATTTACCATTTATCTTAAATCTGTGTCATCTGGTTACTGACCGTCCTGCCAGTGGAAACGGTTTCTCTCTATCTACTCCCAGCAAAACCCCTCACAATTTTGAACACCTGTGTTAAATATTCCCCTGCTGGTCCTGAATACAATAACAGATTAAATGGTCATTCATCACATTGCTTATTGCGGGATGTTGCTATATTCAAAATGGCTGCCAGTGTTTTCCTACGTGTCGATAGTCAATGACATTTATTGGGTGTGAAGCATTTTGAGACACTTTTGATAGACATCAATTCCAATGAAAATGCAAGTCTTTTTATTTATTTGAATTGCTTCCTCTACTCCATTGGCCATCACCTTAGCACTGCCATACCTCACGTAATCATGTCTGAACCCAGTGAGCGTTGGAGGCTATTTGGCATCACAGCTGAGCCCAACCCTACAAACACACGAATACAAAAATGATGAGTCACAAAAGACCAGCTGGCCCATCAAGCCTGCCCCGCACTCACGATGTCTGGAGCATCAAGACAAGTCACTTCCTATCCCAACCCTCACCCACTGCCATCTAACGTCCTGAGAGAGGCGACAAGAGAGAGAAACCCTGGGCCAATAAGTCAAAAGTGTTCTGTAAAATTCCTCTCCAACCCTCCTCAAGTGATCGCAACCAGTCCAGGAGTTCACAGTGTTTTATCTGTAAAAATTGTTTTGGCACTTTCTCCTGTACTTATATAATTTGACAACTTACGCTATAATGCAATCTCTGTCCGAGTCAGGAACCGGTCCAGCTCTCTCTTACATAGAACTACATTGAATGTACAGCACAGAAACAGGCCATTCAGCCCAACAGGTCCATGCTGGTGTTTATGTTCCACACGAGCTTCCTCCCACCATATTTTATCTCACGTTATCAACATATATCCTTCTATTCTTTTCTCCTTCATGTGATTATCTAGCTTCCCTTTAAAAGAATCTGTACTGTTCAACTCAATCACTCCAAGTAGTAGCGAGTTCCACATTCTAACCCCTCTCAGAGTGAAGAAGTTTTTCCTGAATTCCTTATTGGATTTATTAGTGACTTTCATATCTTAATGGTCCCTAATTCTGGATTCCCCACAAGTGGAAATATCTTCTTTATGTCTACCCTATCGAACCCTTTCGTAACGACCTCTATCAGGTCATCTCTCAGCCTTCTCTTTTCCAGAGAAAAGAGCCCCAGCCTGTTCAGTCATCCCTCATAGTTGTACCCTCTCAGTTCTGGTATCATCCCTGTAAATCATTTTTGCACTTTCTCCTGTACTTCTTTATTTTGACAACTTGAAAACCCTGAAACCACTCCTCTGGTATAATTACAGAAATTAGGCTGGCCCATTTGTCAGATTACAGTGTGCAGCCATACTTTGAGTTGGCGGGTAACCTTGATGTTATGTCAGTCATTCAGGTCACGGTATCCGTGAGTCGTCCATCAACAGCTAGGGGATGAATGCAATAAGATGTACATTCAGGATTTCAAATACCTCAAGGTTTTCAAAAAAGCTCCCCAATGCATATTGCAAAGGTTTTGTGTCTGAAAAGCCCAAATTGGTGACAGATCTTGTATTTAAAAAAAACATTGTCTTTTTTTTGTCAGCTCTCCAGAGGGTTTTTCGAGTGATTCTGTTCCAGTTCTATCTCCCTCTCCACTGTGTGCGATTATTTTAAATCGTTTCTGTTGTACAAATTGCAGTCACACACCAAATTGTCTCATATGACTGTTTTGACCTCTTGCGAGCAAGAGACAGATAGGCTGGCATTTCATTGAATTTTGAGGGATCATTAAGGGAGACTTTAGTAACTATCAAAGCTGCTTGTTTTTTTTTTCTTGGTACTGTACATAACATACGTTTCAAACCCTATTGAGAGTTTGAGCTGCAATCTTCAGCACAATCTTAATCTCCAAACCACCACCCAAGCAAATACATGAAATGTTTGGGGTATCGGATAATGATTTCCTCATTGGAAAACACCTCCTTCTTAGTTAAATGGTTAGTGCCATTTGACCGTTATGAGCTCAATTCGTACAGTTAAAAAGTTTGAGGTTTCTTCCCTGCTGAACTGAGAATATACTTACCGAGAAACTCATTTTAATATCCATTCTCTTCATTCACAACAGCATGCTCTCAGGGTGACTAAAGGGCCCCATGTAGCATATGTAGCAGACCGTGAAAGTTTCAGAGAATATGTGGATCGGCTAGAAAAGTTTTAAACCACAAATAATATTATCACAGTCCCCAATGATGAAAACAATAACCAGGTGGTATTAGAACGAAAAAGGACTATTTTCTTAACTGAAGCAGAGCCCGAGGTGTATGAAACGCTGATAAATTTGCTTGTGCCTGACAAGCTAAAGGACACAACTCTGAAGCAGATTGCACTACAGCCCCGTGCCCTTAGAAATTGCTGAAAATTATCGTTTCGTATTACAAAATCAGAAGGCCAAAGAAAATATCAGTGAGTACATTGTAGCAGTAACAAAGCTTCCTATTCACTGTAATTTCTGAAAGTTTCAGGACCGAGCATTGCGTGACCGCTTTGTTTGTGGGATGAAAAATTATGCGAACAGAAGAAAGTTACTGACAACGCCCAACTTGACTTTGGATTCGGCTTGTCAGACAGCTATGTCAATGAGCATGGCCAACCAATATTCCCGAGAATTTCATACTAATTTCAGTCATCAGACAACCGAGGTGAATCGCCGACAGGTTCAAAGTAAAAGGCGGTTGGGCCCCAAAGTCTCAGAAACTGGAAATGCTAACAGAGCATTGAAGTCCTGCTATCGGTGCCTGGGACAACACATTGCTCAAAGTTGTCCATATGTGAAGGCAGAGTGTTTCTTCTGCAGGAAAACTGGGAATCTTGCAAAGGCATGCCGACTGAAGGGTAAACCAGCTTTCAAAGCTATGAGTAGAAATCCCCAGAGACTACATAGCATGGAAGAAATACAACAGGACGAGTAGATGTTAGAGCTAAACATCATCAGGAGCACGAGGTTAACGGACAGTGATTCGAAAAGTATCATAATCCACATAGATGTTGCAGGAATCAAGATACCCTCGGAATCGACACTGGTGCATCCGTGAGTGTAGTACCGGAGTCGCTATACCTCGACAAATTGTGTGATTTCCCACTGGAGAAATACAAGATAGAGCTGCGAGGCTACTAAGGAGAGAACATTCCTGTGGTAGGTCGTATCACAGTACTGGAGAAATATAAGGAACAATTTCAGTGCTTGCCTCTAATAGTAGCGACAGGAGACAAGCCTGCCGTACTAGGAAGAAATTGGTTGGGATCACTGAAGCTGGATTGGAGTAAGATTTTTCATGTTGAAACAAGATTTGCGTCAAAGGATGATGTCATCAAGAATTATCCGAAGGTGTTCTGTGAAACACACAGTCCAATCCAAGGCTTCAAGGTGAGTGTCAGGGTACAGAAGAACGCTAGATCGGTTTACTGCAAGCAACGTTCTGTACCATATGCATTCAAGGAGAAAGTTGAGCAAGAAATCAAAAGACTAGAGAACATTATTTCTAAGATAGATCGATGTAATTGGGCTGCACCCATTGTTGTTGTACCTAAGTCCGATGGTAAGGTAAGATTGTGTGGTGATTATAAAGTAACCGTAAACCAGATTCTAGAGGGTAATGTTCCCAATACATTGCAAAATGTAGAAGATTTGTTCACAACACTGACAGGTGGTCAGATCTTAAAGTTTGATCTTACGATTGCCTACTTACAGCTTGAACTAGATGAGGAGTCCAAGTCATGCTTGACTATAAATACTCATCTAGGCCTTTCTCAATTTAATAGGCTACCATTTGGAGTGTATTCCATCCCTGCCATATTCCAAGGGGTGATGAACCAGATTTTGCAAGGTATTGAAGGGATAGTATATTATTTAGATTATATACTAATTTCAGCACCAAATAGGCAAATTCATAATAACATATTGAATGAAGTCCTCAAACAGTTAGAGAAGCACAGAGTACGAGTGTCTGCTCGCAAGTGTGAGTTATTTCAAAACTCAGTGGAGTACTTAGGGTACAGAGTAGACAAAAATGGTTTACAGCCAACCAAGGGAAAGTTGGATGCAATTCTTGGAAATCCACTCCCAAGAATGTCACTGAGCTTCAATCATTTTGGGGCCTTTTGAACTATTATGGGAAGTTCCTACTAAATTTGGCTACAGTATTACTATTAAAAAAACAGGTCCATTGGAAGTGGTCAGAAGACTGCGATACAGCATTTAAGGAGTGTAAAAGCAAATTGGCATAGAGCATCATGTTAGTTTACTATGATGTATCTAAGGAGACCAAGCTAGCATGTGATGCCTCTCCGTATGGAGTTGGGGCAGTGAACTCTCATATATTATGTAGTGGGGAGGAGAGACCAATTGCTTTTGCTTCAAGCACTCTCAGTGCCAGTGAGTGTAATATGTGCAAATCGAAAGGAAGCTTTGGCAATAACTTTTGGGGTCAAGAAGTTCCACCAATACTTGTATGGTCATAAATTTACTCACGTTATGGACCATAAGCCCCTGACAGCAATCCTCCATCCAAAGTCCCCAGTTCCAAAATTAGCTGCAGCCCGAATGCAGCGATGGGCTTTGATTTTGTCAGCATAACCATATGATATTGAATACAGACGATCAGCTGATCACAGTTATGCTGATGCTATGTCTAGATTGCCTTCCCCATCACAAGTTACACCCGATAGGGAAGAAGTGTTCTATTTTTCATACATTGATGAACTGCCACTTACAGCTGAAGAGATTGGTAGAGCAACAAAACGTGACCCAGTTATGTCAAAGGTGTATGATTATATTGCAAATGGATGGCCAAACCAGGTAACAGACAAAGATATTCATCCATTTCTCATTCGTAGGAATGAATTATCAGTCGATAAAGGTTGTATCATGTGGGGTGCAAGAATGGTTATACCAAATAAATTCAGGTCCAAATTATTGGGAGACTTCCATGACCAGCCCCTGGGAATGTGTTTGACCAAGAGTTTTGCACGCAGTTATTTATGGTGGCCATGTCTTGATAAAGATATAGAGTACATCGTCAGTCAGTGTACGACATGTCAATCAATAAGCAAACAACCACCATCAGTACCATTACATCTCAGGGTGTGGCAAAGGCTACATATCGATTTTGCTGAGCAAGAAGGACAACAATTGTTCATTGTGATTGATAGCCATTCAAAGTGGGCCGAGGTGTATCCAATGTGGAAAATAACAAGTAGTAAAACATTAGACATTTTCGAAGATTATTTTCTTCATTTGGCCTCCCAGAAGAAATGTTTCGGATAATGGATCACAATTTCATTCAGAAGAATTTACACAGTTCACGAGCAAAAATGGTATGAAACATACGAAGGTTCCATCGTACCACCCTGCTTCGAATGGTGCAGCAGAGCGCACTGTACAAATTGTAAAACGTGCCCTCATCAAACAAATGTTGGATTCAAATCCAAAGAAATTACAGTTGTCATTGGACCACAAATTGGCTAATTTTCTAATTATATATCGTAATACTCCTCACACAACTACTGGTAGAACACCAGCAGAGTTGTTTCTCAAACGGCAGCCACGAACCAGATTCTCGTTGTTCAAACCAAACTTGGCACAGTCCGTAGAAGAGACACAATTAAGACAGATAGAAAATTATGATAGAGGTGGAGTAAAAGAAAAAAGTGTGAAATTAAATCAGAAGGTGAGAGTGAAGAACCATCACCATAAATGGTTAAAGTGATTACAAGGAAGAGTGGTGAAGATATGTGGTCCTCGCACATATTTGGTCAAGATGTTTGATCATAGACAGGTTAGGTTTGTTCACATTGATCATATTTTACCTACAGACATGGAAGTAGTTGAAGGTTGGAATGATTCAATTTTTTCTGACTCATCAGATAGTTTTTGATACACCAGTAGCATATCCTACATCCAATTCACTGGAAACAAATCCAAGAGAAAGTCAGAATTTAAGTCTGAGTCGAGTCAGGCAGACAATCAGTCTGAAGTTAAAGAGAGTTCAATTGGAAATTAAAGGCATCCCTTGGAGGAAAACTTTCCTCAGGATCAGCCTCGAATGAGTTTAAATTCGACACCATGGTTGGAAGGTTCTGTTCGAGAGCGATGGTGTTCTCTTCAAGACAGAAAACAAGTGGTTAAGCTTAATTTGTAAATATGGCAAAATAAGCCCAAATCTTTTGTTATGTATGGTGATTGTTTGTTATAATGACTTCTTCATTAAGGAGGGAGAAGTGTAATGTCGGTATCTACACTGTGGACTCTTAGGGCACTACAGCCAGTGCTGGTTATAATAAAGAGACCAGTTCACCTGACGAGGAGATTTCTGGAAGCTTCTGCCATCTTAAAGGCTGTGTGTACTGTGTGCTCTCTGGAAATATCATGCCTCCCTAACCTCCCCACCTCTCTAACTTCCTTTAATATGCTTGTTAAAGCCTTACTCCTTTGACCAAGCTTTTGTCGCTTGTCCTAATATCAAATGTTGTCAGAAAACACTCCTGTGAATCAACTTGGGACATTTTACGACTTTAAAGGCGATGTTTGTTGTTGTTGTTGTTGCAATGGAGCACCATCCTGGATTATGTGCTGAAGTCATAAATTGGGACTCGAAACCATTCAGAGTAAGACTGAAACAATAGACAAGTGAGACAATTTTGCTCATATGACTTGAAAAGATCAGACGTGTTGCTTTATAGCTGCACCACCCTGAACTTGTCTGGTCCTGAAAATATAAGACTCAGCTGCGGACCATGGATTTACTGTACTGATGTTTAATTTTTGAACACCTTTTGAAGTCCAGGCTGTATACTCATTAAGGATGACCAGTTGCCTTATTGGTCATTCCACTTGTACATCGACACCGACCATGACGGTTTATGCTGGTATTAGTGTATGTATATAAGTTGTGCCAATTTGTGGACTTATATTGTCCACATTGGACTTCAGTTTTATGATATGTGCAGATAGTTTAGTGCAGTTTCTTTCTGCTTCTCTGCATAGCCTGGAGAGACTGGAGTTGCTGTTCTAAGTGTGTTTAAAATGAACTGGGCAGAACCTGCCACTGTAGTGGATTTGTTTGTGTAGTAGTTGTTAAAAATTCATTCCTGAGATGTGGGGATCGCTGGCAAGGCCAGCATTTATTACCCATCCCTAATTGCCCTTGAGAAGGTGATGGTGAGCCAACCTCTTCAACCGCTGCAGTTTGAGTGGTGAAGGTACTCCCACAGTGTTGTTAGGGAGGGAGTTCCAGGATTTTGACCCAGCGACGATGAAGGAACGCCGATATATTTCCACGTCAGGATGGTGTGTAACTTGGAGGGGAACTTGCAGGTGGTGGTGCTCCCATGCACCTGCTGCCCTTGTCCTTCTAGGTGGTATAGGTCGCGTGTTTGAGAGGTGCTGCCGAAGAAGCCTTGGCGAGTCGCTGCAGTGCATCTTGTAGGTGGTACGCACTGCAGCCACAGTGCGCCGGTGGTGGAGGGAGTGAATGTTTAAGAAGCTGAATGTTTAAGAAGGTGGATGGGGTGCCAATCAAATGGGCTGCTTTGTCCTGGATGGTGTTGAACTTCTCCAGTGTTGTGTTATTAAACTAGTAACTCAGAGGTTGAGTTCAATACTTATTAGGACCAGGTATGACATTTTTGTTCACCAAATCTAGCCATTTGTGGGATGACATAGAAACATAGAAACATTGAAAATAGGTGCAGGAGTAGGCCATTCGGCCCTTCGAGCCTGCACCACCATTCAATAAGATCATGGCTGATCATTCCCTCAGTACCCCTTTCCTGCTTTCTCTCCATACCCCTTGATCCCTTTAGCCGTAAGGGCCACATCTAACTCCCTCTTGAATATATCCATATGATCATGTTGTGAAAAGGCAACTAGTTCACAAATGTTCTTTACTGACGGAAACCTGTCTCCAATCCCACACCACATGAGAAACTCTTCATGTCATCTCACCAATAGCCTGCTCACCGATGCCCAGTTTGGGTTCGCCAGAACCACTCAACTCCAGACCTCGTTACAGACTTGGTCCAAACATGGACAAAAGAGCTGAATTCCAGAGCGGAGGTGAGAGTGACTGCCCTAGCCATTGAGGCAGTATTTGTCCGAGTGTGGCATCAAGGAGCCCCAGTAAAATTGAAGTCAATGGGAATCAGAGGGAAAACTCTCCACTGGCTAAAGTCGTACCTAACTCAAAGGAAGATAGTTGTGGTCGTAGGAGGTTAATCATCAGAGCCCCAGAACATTGTGCATGATTTCCTTAGGGCAGAGTTCTCGGCCCAACCATCTTCAGTTGCTTCCAGAGTGACCTTCCCTCCATCACAAGGTCAGAAGTGGGGATGTTCACTGATGATTGCACAATGTTCAATTCTATTCGCAACTCCTCAGATAATGAAGCATTCCATGCCCGCATACAGCAAGACCTGGTGACATTCAGGCTTGGGCTGACAAGTGGCAGGTAACATTTGCGCCACACAAATGACATGCAATGACCATCTCCAACAAGTGAGAGTTTAACCACCACCCCTTTATATTCAACGGCTATCACCGAATCCCCCACCATCCACATCCTCGGAGTCACCATTGACCAGAAAATTAACTTGAGCAGCCACAGAAGTACCATGGCAACAAGAGCATGGTCAGAGGCTGGGTATTCTGTGATGAGTGTCTCACCTCCTAACTCCCCAAAGCCTTTCTGCCATCTACAAGGCACAAGTCAGGAGTGTGATGGAACACTCTCCAGTTGCCTGAATGAGTGCAGCTCCAACAACACTCAAGAAGCTCGACACCATCCAGGACAAAGCAGCTCACTTGATTGGTACCCCATCCACCACCTTAAACATTCACTCCCTCCACAACCAGCGCACCATGGCTGCAGTGTGTACCATTTACAAGATGCACTGTAGCAACTCGCCAAGGCTTCTTCAGCAGCACCTTCCAAACCCGCGACCTCTTCCACCTAGAAGGACAAGGGCAGCAGATGCATAGGAACAACATCACCTGTAAGTTCCCCACCAAGTTACAAACCATCCTGACGTGGAAATATATAATTTCTTCATCGTCACTGGGTCAAAATCCTGGAACTCCCTCTCTAACTGCACTATAGGAGTACCTTCACCACAAGGACTGCAGCGGTTCAAGAAGGTGGCTCACCACCATCTTCTCGGGGGCAATTAGGGATGGGCAATAAATGCTTGCCTTACCAGTGACACCCACATCAGGGAATGAATAAAAATAATGTAGTCCTTGTTGTAATGTAGGAAACCCAGCAGCGAATTTGTGCATAGCAAGATTCCATAAACAGCAATATTAAAATGGCCGTATAATCTGCTTTAGTGATTTTAGTTGAGAGATAAAAATTGGCCAGGGCATTGAGGATAACTCCCCTGCTCTTCTTCAAAATAGTGCCATGGGATCTTTTACGTCCACCTGAGAGGGCAGACGGGGCCTCGGTTTAATGTCTCATCTGAAAGACAGCACCTCTGACCGTACAGCACTCCCTCAGCACTGCACTGGAGTGTCAGCTTAGAACCCACAACCTTCTGACTCAGAGGTGAGGGTGTTACCAACTGACTGGCGGTGAGCAAAACTGCACACGACTCTGCAAATGGGCGGAATCACTGTATGCAAGGCTGAAACTTCTGCTCTGCACGTCTGGCGTTACATGCGAAGATTCTGTTCTGCATTATTTTACACACAACGCTGATTTCTGCAATAAGACACCTACCAGACCTCTTTCGGGTATTGCATCCTGAAGTTCACTGCCACTGCCTGCCCCCACACTCTCCCTGAGCAGCCGGGGCTGCACTCGCATTGCCTTCTCTGAGAATAAATTAATTGTAAACTGATATGTCCTTACTATAGAGTATAAAGGCACATGAGGCCCATACTTGAGAGAAGGTCACTCTGTGACCAGTTACCTTTATTACCAAGACCTCAAGTGATGAAGGTGGATGGAGCTTCCTCTTTTATACCTCAGAGTCCAGGTTAGGAGTGTCTCCCACAAGTTCGCCCTTTGTGGTCAATGTTCTCAAGGTGTACAACTTAGGTCAGCTTATACATGGGTTACAATGCTGGTTGAATACATGACATCACCTCCCCCCCCAAAGTCTTATTGGGATCACAGGCTAAGTCACTCTGGTGGTTTACGCTCCCTTGTAGAGCGCCTGAGTTGGGGCTCTGGTTGTTGGGCGCTGGCTTGAGTGTCTGCTGTTTGCGATGCCTCAGGCCTGTCCAGACTGCCCACAGTGACTGGGCTTTCCTCCACTTGGTTCCAGTGTTCGGTCACCTGTGGTGGAATAAACTCTATGTCATGTTCTTCCTCTGCTTCTTCTATGGGGTTGCTGAACCTCCTTTTAGTTTGATCCACGTGTTTGCGGCAGATTTGTCCATTGATAAGTTTAACTACCAAAACCCTATTCCCCTCTTTGGCAATCACAGTGCCTGCAAGCCATTTGGGCCCTGCAGTGTAATTAAGGACAAAAACAGGGTCATTGACATCAATACATCGCGCCCTCGCATTCCTGTCATGGTAGTCACATTGTGACTGATGCCTGCTGTCAACAATTTCTTTCATAGTCGGGTGGAAAAGGGATAACCTGGTTTTGAGCGTCCTTTTCATTAGCAGCTCTGCGGGTGGAACCCCTGTTCAGGATCTATTGGCCAACAGGAGGCGTGATAAATGGCTTTCTAGGGAACACCCTTGGATTCTGAGCATCCCCGGTTTTATTATCTGCACTGCTCGTTCCGCCTGGCCGTTTGAGGCCGGCTTGAACGGTGCCGTTCTGACATGGTTGATTACATTGCCTGCCATTAAGTCCTGGAGTTTGGTGCTTGTGAAGCACGGGCCATTGTCACTGACCAAAACAACCATGGGCGGTGAACATTGCCCGTAGACTTTCTACTGTGGCAGAGGATATGCTTGAATTTAAAATGGCACACTCAATCCATTTGGAGTAGGCGTCCAGTACAACCAAAAACATTTTTCCCATAAAAGGACCTGCGTAGTCCACATGGATGCGTGACCATGGCTTGGCGGGTCAGGACTAGCGGCTAAGAGGGGCTTCCCTGGGTGCGTTGCCCAGCTGAGCACACGTGTTGCACCTGCGAACACAAAGTTCCAAGTCTGCATCTATCCCTGGCCACCAAACGTGTGACCTGGCAATTGCCTTCATCATGACAATGCCCGGGTGCTCATTGTGAAGTTCTCTGATAAACAGCTCTCTGCCCATCAGAGGCATGACTACTCGGTTTCCCCACAGTCGGCAATCGGCCTGAATCGAGAGTTCATCCCTGCGCCTATGAAACAATTTAAATTCCTCAGGGCATGCCCCTTACGTGGCTGCCCAGTCCCCATTCAGGACACATGTCTTAACTAAAGACAGTAGCGGGTCTTTATTTGTCCAGACTTTAATCTGACGGGCGGTCATAGGTGAGCCTTCGCTTTCGAAAGCTTCAACAGCCATGACCATCTCAGCATCATGCTCAGTTGCCCCCTCAGTGGTGGCTAGTGGGAGCCTGCTGAGTGCATCGGCGCAGTTTTCAGTGCCTGGTCTGTGCCGAATTGTGTAGTCATAGGCGACTAACGTGAGTGCCCACCTCTGTATGCGGGCCGATGCATTCGCATTTATGGTCTTGTTGTGAGCTAAAAGGGACGTTAGGGGTTTGTGATCTGTCTCCAGCTCAAATTTCCTGCCAAACAGGTACTGGTGCATTTTTTTTACTGCATATACACAGGCTAGCGCTTCCTTTTCTACCATCCCATAGCCCCTTTCTGCCTGGGACAGACTTCTGGAGGCATAAGCTACCGGCTGTAACTGACCATTGGCATTCACATGCTGCAACACACACCCGACCCCATAGGACGCGCATCGCACGTTAAAACAAATTTCTTACACGGGTCATATAACATTAACAGTTTGTTGGAGTATAACAAATTGCGTGCTCTATTAAAAGCCCTTTCCTGGCTGTCCCCCCAGACCCATTCGCGACCTTTGCATAGGAGCACATGTAGCGGCTCTAATAGCGTGCTCAATTTGGGAAGAAAGTTACCAAAATAGTTCAGAAGCCCAAGGAACGAACGCAGCCCCGTCGTGTTACGGGGTCTGGGTGCTCGCTGGATTGCTTCCATTTTGGATGCAGTAGGTCTGATCCCGTCTGCTGCTGCCCTCCTCCCCAGGAATTCTACCTCTGGAGCTAAGAAGACGCACTTCGCCTTTTTCAGTCGCAGCCCTACCGGGTCCAGTCTGCGTAGCACCTCCTCCAGGTTGTGGAGGTGTTCTTCAGTATCGCGACCCGTGATGAGGATGTTGCCTTGAAAAACCACCGTCCTTGGAATCGACTTGAGGAGGCTTTCCATATTTCGCTGAAAGATCACGGCGGCTGAACGAATCCCGAATGGACACCTGTTATACTCAAACCCCTTGTGTGTCGTGATGGTGGTCAGCTTCTTAGACTCACTCGCCAGCTCTTGGGTCATGTAAGCTGAGGTCAGCTCCAATTTTGATAAAAGTTTGCCACCGGATAGCGTCGCAAAAAGGTCCTCCGCTCTCGGTAGCAGGTACTGGTCTTGGAGTGACACCCGATTGATGGTGGCCTTGCAATCGCCACATATCCTGACCGACCCATCCGCCTTGAGCACCGGCACAATCAGGCTCGCCCAGTCACTGAAGTTGACTGGCGAGATGATGCCTTCCCTCAGCAGGCGGTCCAATTCGCATTCTATCTTTTCCCACATCACATACGGCACCGCTCTGGCCTTGTGGTGTACTGACCTGGCGTCCAGGTTTATGTGAATCACTAACTTGGCCCCCATGAAAGTGCCGATGCCGGGTTGAAATAATGAGTCAAATTTGTCCAGGATCTGTGAGCATGATACTCGCTCCACAGAAGAAATTGCATTGACATCGCCCCATTTCCAGTTCATGACAGCAAGCCAACTCCTCCCCAGTAGTGCGGGACCGTCCCCCGGGACAATCCAGAGTGGCAACCTGTTCTCCGAATCTTTGTGGGTCACGACTACCGTGGCGCTGCCTCGCACCAGAATGATCTCCTTTGTATATGTCCGTAGCTGTGCGTCAATCGGCAATAATTTTGACCTCCTGGCCTTGGACGCCCATAACCTTTCGAACTGTTTGTTACTCATCAGGGACTGGCTGGCCCCCGTGTCTAGCTCCATTGATACTGGGATGCCATTGAGGAGCACTTTCATCATTATCGGTGGCGTCCTGGTATATGAACTGTATATATGCTCCACATGAACTCGCTGAACTTCAGCTTCCAGTGATTTCCCCCAGTATTCATTCCTCCTCATACGTCAACCTGGCTGCTGGCTTCCTGCACATATGCGCCAAGTGACCGCTGACGTTGCAGTTTCTGCAGGTATATTGCTGATACCTGCAAGCTCTGGCTGGGTGTTTGCCTCCACACTTTCAGCATGAGCTGGAGCCCATTGTTGGAAACAAAAGGTCCATTACCAGTCAATCGTCTCTGACTGTCTCCGTAACTGTCCATAAGTGCACCATTAATAGATGCTGATGGCCCCATTACTGGCCGCATTTTCCATTGCGATGGCATGAATCGCCGTTCAGCTAGCCATTGTCTCTTTTGAATTCCCCCTTTGGGTTCGACTACATTCTGGGGCATGTCCGATTGCCCCTGTCTGCCTAGAGAACTGTGTGCCGCATTAACAATGTTGACTCCCTGGTCGTTTGCCGCATTTGAGCCAAGACTTTTGTCATACATCATTCTGGTCTCTTCCTCCCCTGAGATAAATGTCTGGGCTATCAGAGCCGCCGCTTCCAAGGTCAAGTCTTTGGTCCCAATCAGTTTCCTGAAAACCCCAGCGTGCCCGATGCCCTCAATAAAAAAGTCTCGCAGCATCTCTGCTCTGCATGCATCTGGGAACTTACATAGGCTCGCCAGTCGCCGGAGATCTGCCACAAAGTCTGGAACGCTTTGCTCTTCTCGCCGCCGGTGCATGTAAAACCGGTGTCTCGCCATGTGCATGCTGCTCACCGGTTTAAGGTGTTCCCCGATCAGCTTACTGAGCTTTTTGAACGACTTGTCCACTGGCTTCTCTGGCGCTAGAAGGTCCTTCATCAGGGAGTACGTTCTGGATCCACAAACTGTCAGGAGATGAGCCCTGCGTTTGTCGGCCGAATCCTGTCCCAACCATTCCTTAGTGACAAAACTTTGCTGTCGTCTCTCAGTAAAGTCGTCCCAATCATCACCAACACAGTACCTCTCTTCTGTGCTACTAGTGGCCATGCCTGCGTGGTTTAAATCCCAGTTTCTCATCGCTAATGATATCCTTACTATACAGTATAAATGCACATGAGGCCCATACTTGAGAGAAGGTCACTCTGTGACCAGTTACTTTTATTACCAAGGCCTCAAGTGATGAAGGTGGGCTGCGCTTCCCCTTTTATACCTCAGAGTCCAGGTTAGGAGTGTCTCCCACAAGTTCACCCCTTGTGGTCAATGTTCTCAAGGTGTACAACTTAGGTCAGCTTATACATGGGTTACAATGATAGTTGAATACATGACATAAACTGTCTCTTCATCATTCATTATCCTGAAGTTCATTAAATCTCTGACACTGTTTCAGAGTTTACATTCCATGTCATATTCACCACTGAAATACAGGCATAATAAGCTAATCTGCAGTTTCTAGGTGATGTAAATTTTAAATAAACCTCCTTCCCCCCCACCACAACTGCCCACCCTTGGAGAAATGTAGGTTTTAGTGGTTAATTACTATGCAAATTAGGACATCGGGGCCTTTGCTTGTCATTGTTGGAACAAAAGTTGGGTTGTGGGCAGTGTTGGAGGTGTAGAATTTGATCTGACAGTGTGGGGTACATTGGAAATATAGGATTTGACCATTCAGCCCTTCGAGTCTGCTCCACTATTCAATTAGATCTTTGCTGATCTGTTCCTCAATTCTATTTTACCCACCTTTGTTTCATATTCCTTGATACCCTTACCTATTAATAATTTATCTGTCTCAATCTTGAAAACTCCAATTGACCCCCAGTTTCCACAGCCTTTTGTGGTAGCAATTTCGGGACGTTTATTAAAGAAATAAAGGACGGTATCCAATTAAAAACAAGGCATACAAAGTGGCCAAAACTAGTGGGAGGACAGAAGACTAGGAAGCTTTTAAAAGCCAGCAAAGAACGGCTAAAAAAATGATTAGGAAAAGGAAGATAAACAATTAAAGTAAACTAGCGCAAAATATAAAAACAGATAGCAAGAATTACTACAGGTATATAAAAAGGAAAAGGGTGGCTAAAGTAAATGTTGGTCCCTTAGAGGTGGGGAATTAGTAATGGGGAACATGGAGATGGCAGAAACTCTAAACAAATATTTTGTATCAGTCTTTACAGTAGAGGACACTAACAATATTCCATCAGTAGATAGTCTAGGGGCTACAGCAGGGGAGGAACAATCACAATCATTAAGAGGTGGTACTCAGTAAGATAATGGGACTAATGGCAGATTAAACCCCTGGACCTGATGGCTTGCATCCTAGGGTCTTTAGAGAAGCAGCAGCAGGGATTGTGGGTGCATTGGTTGTAATTTACCAAAATTCCCTGGATTCTGGGCAGGTTCCAGCAGATTGGAAAAATGCAAATGTAACGCCCCTATTTAAAAAAGGAGGCAGACAAAAAGCAGGGAACTGTAGACTAGTTAGCTTAACATCTGTGCTTGGGAAAATGTTGGAGACCATTATTAAAGAAGCAGTTGCAGAACATTTGGAAAAGCAAAATTCGGTCAGGCAGAGTCAGCATGGATTTATGAAGAGGAAGTCATGTTTGACAAATTTGCTGGAGTTCTTTGAGGATGTAACGAACAGGATGGATAAAGGGGAACCAGTGGATGTGATGTATTTGGACTTTCAGAAGGCATTTGACAAGATGCCACATAAAAGGTTACTGCACAAGATAAAAGTTCATGGGGTTGGGGGTAATATATTAGCATGGATAGAGGATTAGCTAACTAACAAAGAACAAAGAACAGAGAGTCAGGGTAAATGGTTCATTCTCTGGTTGACAACCAGTAACTAGTGGGGTGCCGCAGGGATCAGTGCTGGGACCCCAACTATTTACAATCTATATTAACGACTTGGAAGAAGGGACTGAGTGTAACGTAGCCAAGTTTGCTGACAATACAAAGATGGGAGGAAAAGTAATGTGTAAGGAGGACACAAAAAATCTGCAAAAGGACATGGACAGGCTAAGTGAATGGGCAAAAATTTGGCAAATGGAGTATCATGTTGGAACATGTGAGGTCATGCACTTTGGCAGAAAAAAATCAAAGAGCAAGTTATTTAAATCGAGAAAGTTTTCAAAGTTCCGCAGTACAGCGGGACCTGGGGTACTTGTGAAGAAACATAAAAGGAGAGTATGCAGAATAAATTTAAGACAGAAATAGACAGTTTCTCAAACGATAAGGGGTTATGGGGAGCTGCCGGGGAAGTGGAGCTGAGTGCATGATCAGATCAGCCATGATCTTATTGAATGGCGGAGCAGGCTCGAGGGGCCATATGGCCTTCTCCTGTTCCTATTTCTTATGTTCTTATGTAGTACCCTTTGCGTGACAAAGTGTTTCCTGATTTTGCTCTTTATTTGTCGAACCTGCTGTTGTGCAGTTATGAGAACTCCATTGAACAGGAACTGACAAACATTAAAGGTGAACAAATGAACTTAACTAGTTAGAAGTAACAATCAATGGAGTGGAGGCACAAAACATTACATTCATTCAAGGCACAGTTGGATTTTGTGATGGTGGTTTGGGGAGGTTGGATCTTGGTGGGAAAATGGGCTAAGATGTGCCAAAGGCCTCCTCATCACATGTATCTTGTGAATGCGAAGCGTTATTGAGTTTATATATCAATAGTGTGCTCAATATTGTACCAATCACTGCCACACTGGTGTATTTGAATACTGCGTTCAGTTCTGAGGTCTGCACCTCAGGAAGGATATACAGGCCCTGGAGGGGGTGCAGCGCAGATTTACCAGAGCGATACCAAGGATTTGAGGGGTAAATTATGGGGGTAGGCTGCATAAACTTGGATTGTATTCCCTTGAGTTCGAAAGATTGAGGTTTTTAAAAAGATTAAAAGGATTCGATGAGGTAGATACAGAAAAGCCATCCCACTGATGAGGGAATCAAGAACAAGGGGGCATAATCTTAAAATTAGAACTGGGCCATTTTAGGGGGGAAATCAGGAGGCACTTTTTCACTGTAGAAATTGTAGAACTCTCTTCCCCCAAAAGGCGATGGATTCTGAGGGTCAATTGGAGCTTTCAAGATTGAGATTGATAGATTTTTATTCACTAAGGATATCAAGGGATATGGAGCAAAGATGGATAAATGGAGTTGAGATGCAGATCAGCCATGATCTAATTGAATGGCGGAGCAGACTGAATTGCTTACTTTTATTCCTATGACGCAGAGCTGCAGAGATTTGGCTCTGAGTCAGACCTATCTCTATCTCTAGCAACCACGCATTGCAACCAAACAAATCTTCTAAGTGCACATCAACTTTGAAGAGAAGCAAAAGCTGATCATATCTTGATGGAAGCTTGGAGCTCAGAAACAGTCCTGCTTCTAGAGCAGTGAAGAGGCAAATTCAGCAAGGCTGAGCTCCATTCGATAGGGACATGAGTCAGAGCGAGGGTTGTAACACAGGAGCCCTGATTCTTTCATCCATGTTCACTGCTGGAGAGGGTCATCATGGTCATCAATGCCTCACTGAACTCGCTTGAAAATGCAGTGAGATTAAGCTGCAGTTATAGCTATTCCATCATGAGTATATTGGAAAATTATGGACAATTGCCCTTAATCTTTTGCTTATTTTGTGTAGACAAATGACTGAATATAAGAACAGAAGAAATAAGAGCAGGAGTAGACCCTACAGCCCCTCGAGCCTGCTCCACCATTCAATAAGATCAAGGCTGATCTGATTTTGGCCCTCAATGCCACTTTCCTGCCTGTTCCCCATAACCCTTGATATGTATTATCTCTTTCTCTTCTAACTGATTTTAAAACAATGTGACAATCATTTCTACATTTATCACAGTGACACAAAGGCAGCCCGAGCTCCACTCCTCCCAGATCACACTGGTGCTTCCCGCTCGCCTTCTCCTCTCCCCTTCCTCCCCTGCCCCCCCACCCACCCCCGTAGTTCACAGAAACATTTTTTCTTTTCCTCTTCCCACAAGTTCACACCGGCACTCTTCTCCCCTTCTCCCCCAGTTCATGCCCCACCCAAATTCCAGTCACCTTCTTTCTTTCCATTGCAGTCAAGAGAGAAATCAGATAGGAGCCAGGAAGGTATGGCCATGGAGGGGCGAGGCGAGAAAGGGCTGGGGCCAGGAAGGCGCCGAGCCAGGGGTAGAGCCATGAAAGGGTGGGGAGAGGATGGGCTGGGGCCAGGAAGGGGTCTAGTCAGGAAAGGGCAGAGCCACAAAGGGGTGGGGCCAGGGTGGGTGGAGCCACAAAGGGCTGGAGCCACGAAGGGGTGGGGCCAGGGTGGGTGGAGCCATGATTGAATGAGCCACAAAGGGGTGGGGTCAGGATTCGCAGGGCCAGGAGATTGTGGGACCGAAGGGGTGGGGCCAGGATGGGTGGAGCTAGAAAGGGATGAGACCAGAAAGAGGTGGAACCGGGAAGAGGTGGAACCAGTGCGGGGTGGGACAGGAGGGAGGTGGAGCTAGATGAAAACGGTGGTGCTCGGAGGGGAGGGGCCAGGAGGTGGTGGGGTCAGGAGCATCACAACTATGTTGCCTTGTTTCTTGAGGCAATGTGTGTGTGTGGAGAAGCAAATCCTTTCGGTCCAAAACATGGCTTCATAAAACACAAACAGCTGTCATGCATGCAGAACCCTCATTCGTCCTTGCACATAATCCCATATTGAACACACCACTTCTCTTGTTTGAGCTAAGTGTACAATCGCAAGCAAGGTCCAAGTGGATCAACACTAAACAACAGAAATAACTATTGATTCTCATCGAAAAGCACATTGCAGACTATAAATAGACAACTCTATGGACTAAATGTGGCTGATGTCTCCTGAGGAGATGGTGGCGAAGAGTGGCCCCGTTTCAGCAAGTGATATGATGAGCAAAACTAGTGTTTAATCCTCTAGATATTGTTGTGCAGAGGGAAAGATCTTTTATGAACTTGGGCCGGTATCTGACTTGAAAGGAACATTTACTGTGTCACTTGGGTGAGAATTCTCCCCCTTACCGCTGCATAAGGAATATACAGCTTGCCAGACGGGAAGTTATTTGGTGCTATGTAACATTGTTGCTTAGAATCTGTCTTCCACACAGTTTCTCGCCTGATGTGAGTGTTGGTTTACTTGCAAAATAAAGTACACAGTGATTCACAATTAGACATTAAACCTATTAGGCTATAATTAAAACTCTGGCTTCGTTCCCAACACTAAAGAGTAATGTGGGGAGAGGAAATTGAGACTGAACAGCTCGCTCTCCAGTTCTCATTCCACTGAGAATTGAATAGCTCGGCAGAACTCAGCTGCTTGTATACACAGAAATATTATTTTTCATCTCATAATAAATTCATCATAAGCTTGTTTTGTGCGCATTTAAAATGGACTAAATAATCACATTTTACTCTGCGCTTTAATTAAATGAACGGAGGTTGTAAACTGATTTATTAATCTTGTGACAGAAATTGCCGATCATTGCCCCTGAATTGTCTTCATATTTTTTATATTTAATACATATCCCAAAAATGACGGGCAGGAAAAGACCAGCTGGTCCATCACGCCTGTCCCACACTCGCGATGCCTGGAGAGTTATGACTAGACACTTCCTACCCTTTCAGCAACCATGTAATCTCCTGTGCGAGGCAATAAAAGAAACAGAAAATGAAACCCAGAGCCAAAATGGGGAATTAAAATTTGGAAAATCCCTCTCCTATACCCACAGGCCAGCGTAACCAGTTCAGGAGATCACATTGACCCTGCGTACGCTAACTGTTGAACTATATATTGATACGTCCTTACTATACAGTATAAATGCACACGAGGCCCATTCTTGAGAGAAGGTCAGGCTGTGACCTGTCCTTTATTCCTTAGCACTCAAATGATGAAGATGGATGGAGCTTCCCCTTTTATACCTGAAGGTCCAGGTTAGGAGTGTCTCCCACCTAGTGGTCATTGTTCTCACAGTGTACAACTTAGGTCAGATTATACATGGGTTACAATGCTGATTGAATACATGACATCACCTCCCCCCCAAAGTCTTATTGGGATCACAGGTTGAGTCTCTCTGGTGGTTTACGCTCTCTTGTAGAGCGCCTGAGTTGGAGCTCCGGTTGTTGGGCGCTGGCCTGAGTGTCTGCTGTTTGCGGTGCCTCAGGCCTATCCAGACTGCCCACAGTGACTGGGCTCTCCTCCACTTGGTTCCGGTGTTCGGTCACCTGTGGTGGAGTGAACTCTACATCGTGTTCTTCCTCTGCTTCTTCTATGGGGTTGCTGAACCTCCTTTTTGTTTGATCCACATGTTTGCGACAGATTTGTCTATTGGTAAGTTTAACTACCAGAATCAGATTTCCCTCTTTGGCAATCACAGTGCCTGCGAGCCATTTGGGCCCTGCAGCGTAGTTGAGGACAAAAACAGGATCATTTATATCAATACATCGTGCCCTCGCATTCCTGTCATGGTAGTCATATTGTGGCTGGCGCCTGCTCTCGACAATTTCTTTCATGGTAGGGTGTATAAGGGATAGCCGGGTTTTGAGCGCCCTTTTCATTAGCAGCTCTGCGGGTGGAACCCCTGTGAGCGAGTGTGGTCGGGATCTATAGGCCAACAGGAGGCGTGATAAGCGCATTTGTATCGAACCCCCTTGGATTCTGAGCATCCCCTGTTTGATTATCTGCACTGCTCGTTCTGCCTGGCCGTTTGAGGCTTGCTTGAACGATGCAGTTCTAACATGGTTAATTCCATTGCCTGCCATGAAGTCCTGAAATTCAGTGCTTATGAAGCACGGGCCATTGTCGCTGACCAAGACATCCGGTAGACCATGGGCGGCGAACATTGCCCGTAGACTTTCTACCGTGGCTGAGGATGTGCTTGAATTTAAAATGTCACACTCGATCCATTTGGAGTCGGCGTCTACTACAACCAAAAACATTTTTCCCATGAAAGGACCTGCGTAGTCCACATGGATGCGTGACCATGGCTTGGCGGGCCATGGCCAGGGGCTAAGGGAGGCTTCCCTGGGCGCATTGCCCAGCTGGGCACACATGTTGCACCTGCGAACACAAAGTTCCAGATCTGCATCTATCCCTGGCCACCAAACGTGTGACCTGGCAATTGCCTTCATCGTGACAATGACCGGGTGCCCATTGTGGAGTTCTCTGATGAACACCTCTCTGCCCATCTGGGGCATGACTACGCGGTTTCCCCACAGTAGGCAATCAGCCTGAATCGAGAGTTCATCTCTGCGCCTGTGAAATGGTTTAAATTCCTCAGGGCATGCCCTGTACGTGGCTGCCCAGTCCCCATTCAGGACACATTTCTTGACTAGAGACAATAGCGGGTCTCTATTTGTCCAGACTTTAATCTGACGGGCTGTCACAGATGAGCCTTCGCTTCCGAAAGCTTCAACAGCCATGACCATCTCAGCAGCATGCTTCGTAGCCCCCTCAGTGGTGGCTAGTGGGAGCCTGCTGAGTGCATCGGCGCAGTTTTCACTGCCCGGTCTGTGCCGAATTGTGTAGTCATAGGCAGCTAACGTAAGTGCCCACCTCTGTATGCGGGCCGATGCGTTTGCATTTATGGCCTTGTTGTCGGCCAAAAGGGACGTTAGGGATTTGTGATCTGTCTCCAGCTCAAATTTCCTGCCAAACAGGTACTGATGCATTTTCTTTACCGCATATACACATGCGAGCGCCTCCTTTTCTACCATCCCGTAGCTCCTTTCTGCCTGGGACAGACTCCTGGAGGCATAAGCTACCGGCTGTAACTGACACTTGACATTGACATGCTGCAACACACTCCCGACACCATAGGACGATGCATCGCTCATTAACATAAGTTTCTTACATGGATCATAGAGTGTTAACAGAGTGTTGGAACATAACAAATTGTGTGCTCTATTAAAAGCCCTTTCCTGGCTGTCCCCCCAAACCCATTTGCGACGTTTGCGTAGGAGCACGAATTGCGGCTCTAGCAGCATGCTCAATTTGGGAAGAAAGTTAGCAAAATAGTTCAGGAGCCCCAGGAACGAACGCAGCTCCATCGTGTTACGGGGTCTGGGTGCTCTCTGGATCGCCTCCGTCTTGGACGCAGTAGGGCTGATCCCGTCTGTTGCTACCCTCATCCCCAGGAATTCTACCTCTGGAGCTAGGAAAACGCACTTCGCCTTTTTCAGTCGCAGCTCTACCCGGTCCAGTCTGCGTAGCACCTCCTCCAGGTTGTGGAGGTGTTCTTCAGTATCATAACCTGTGATGAGGATATCATCCTGAAAAACCACCGTCCCTGGAATCGACTTGAGGAGGCTTTCCATATTTCATTGGAAGATCACTGCGGCCGAGCGAATCCCGAACGGACATCTGTTGTACTCAAACAACCTCTTGTGTGTCGTGATGGTGGTCAGCTTCTTTGACTCACTCGCCAGCTCCTGGGTCATGTAAGCTGAGGTCAGGTCCAATTTTGAAAAAAGTTTGCCACAGGATAGTGTCGCAAAGAGGTCCTCCGCTCTCGGTAGCGGGTACTGGTCTTGGAGTGACACCCGATTGATGGTGGCCTTGTAATCGCCACATATCCTGACTGACCCATCCGCCTTGAGCACCGGCACGATCGGGCTCGCCCAGTCACTGAATTCGACTGGCGAGATGATGCCTTCCCTCAGCAGGCGGTCCAATTCGCCTTCTATCTTTTCCCGCATCATGTGCGGCACCGCTCTGGCCTTGTGGTGTACTGGCCTGGCGTCGGTTTATGTGAATCACTACCTTGGCCCCCATGAAAGTGCCGATGCCGGGTTGAAATAATGAGTCAAATTTGTCCAGGATCTGTGAGCATGATACTCGCTCCACAGAAGAAATTGCATTGACATCGCCTCATTTCCAGTTCATGACAGCAAGCCAACTCCTCCACAGTAGTGCGGGACCGTCCCCTGGGACAATCCAGAGTGGCAACCTGTTCTCCGAATCTTTGTGGGTCATGACTACCATGGCGCTGCCTAGCACCGGAATGATCTGCTTTGTATAAGTCCGTAACTGTGCGTCAATCGCCGATAATTTTGGCCACCTGGCCTTGGACGCCCACAATTTTTCGAACTGTTTGATAACCATCAGGGACTGGCTGGCCCCCGTGTCTAGCTCCATTGATACTGGGATGCCATTGAGGAGCACTTTCATTATTATCGGTGGCGTCCTGGTGTATGAACTGTATACGTGCTCCACATGAACTCGCTGAACTTCAGCTTCCAGCGATTTCCACCAGCGTTCATTTCTGCAAGTATTTTGCTCATCTCTGCAAACTCCGGCTGAGTGTGTGCCTCCACGCCTCCAACATGAGCTGCTGTTGGAAACAAAAGGTCCCTTGCCAGTCGATCGCCCCTGACTGCCCCTGTGACTGTCCTTGAGTGTGCCATTAACAGGTGTTGATGGCCCCATTACTGGCCGCATTGTCCCTTGCAATGGCGTGAATCGCCGTTCAGCTTGCCATTGTCTCTGTCGAACTCCCCCTCTGGGTTCGACTACATGTTGGGGCATGCCCGACTGCCCTTGTCTGCCTGGAGAACTGTGTGCTGCTTTAACAATGTTGAATCTCTATCCCAACCATTCCTTAACACAGTACCTCTCATCTGTTCTGCTAGTGGCTATGCTCGCATGGTTTAAATCCCAGTTTCTCGTCGCCATTGATACGTCCTTACGATACAGTATAAATGCACACGAGGCCCATGCTTGAGAGAAGGTCAGTCTGTGACTTGTCCTTTATTCCTTAGCACTCAAGTGATGAAGGTGGGTGGAGCTTCCCCTTTTATACCTGAAGGTCCAGGTTAGGAGTGTCTCCCATCTCGTGGTCATTGTTCTCACAGTGTACAACTTAGGTCAGATTATATATGGGTTACAATGCTGGTTGAATACATGACATATATCTTCCACCTCTGCTCCAGCCAAGAAGTGTCCCAGCTGCTAAGGAAAGATATACTTGCCATTGAATGGCGGTGCAGGCTAGAAGGGCTGAATGGCCTGCTCCTGCACCTATTTTCTATGTTTCTATGCAACAAATGTTCACCAGACTGAATCCTGGGATGGAGGCTTGTCCTATGAGAAGAGATTGAGTAGACTGGGCCTATATTAGAGCTTAGAAGAATGAGATGTGATCTCATTGAAGCAAAGAACATTCTTACAGACCTTGACAGGGTAGATGCAGGGAGGATGTTTCCTCTGGCTGGTGTAAGATTATGCAATCCCCACCACCTGGGCTCAAAGGCATACTTCTTTTTCGCATAATTTGGAATCATTACTGAGTCACCCACCTCATATTCAAAGGGACGTACTTCCTTGTCAAAGTACCTTTTAAGTTGTCTTCTTGACTTCCACAATTTGGTGGCCACAAATCGATCGGTGTGATCTACCACTTGTTCCAGCCACTTGGAACCACATGTTTTCATTGTCAGGGGTCTCATCCCTGTTAGTGTTAGCTGGCCTGGTGTTCTCATGAGCCTCCCCATCATGGCCTGATATGGGGAGACCCCTGTTGTTCTATGAGGTGTGGACCTCTCTGCCATTAATCACATTGGCAGCATGTTAGCCCATTGAGTGGGGTAGTCTGCGCACAATTTTTTTTTAACATTAACTTGAGGGTCCTGTTCCCCCTTTCGACTCCTCCGGATGACTGGGGGTGGTGAGCAATATGTAATTTGTGTTTTATCCCCAACATTTCCTGCAGGTGAGTAAAAATGTTACCGGTAAAGTGTGAACCTTGATCGCTGTCCACTTGTACTGGTACTCCCCACCTACAAAACACATGATTCAATAGTGTTTTGGCTGCAGTGATTGTGGTGTTGGAGCGGCAGGGGAATGCTTCGATCCATTTAGTGAATTGATCCACTACCACTAGGACATGCTGAAAATTGCCTTGCGTCTGTGGAAGTGACTCAATGAAGTTTATCTGGAGGTGAGTCCATGGCCCTTGAGGTGGGGGTGTGCTTTGAAGCAAGGCTCGGTTAGTGCACGCGGGAGGATTGTGTTGCAGGCACGGTAGGCATTGTGCCACGTATTGGTTGATTGTTTCCCTCATGGAAGACCACCAAGCTGTGGATGCTACCTTATTGAAGGTTACCAGGGCCGAATAGTGCCCTGCTGTGAGGTGGCAGTGAAGGAGGGAGAGCAGTTCCTGACCCGCCTCTGGTGGAACACACACCACCGGGCAGGCGTTTGGCTTTCTTTTGAACATCAGCAACTACTCATCTGAGTCAGGGGCAGTGGCTAGTCTGGTACTGGGAGCCCAGGCTGTTGGTTGAGGAAGGGGTCTGCCTTCCTCGAGCCAGGCCCTTACAACATATAGCCAGTATTGCTGCTGCAGGGATTTTAAATCCAGGTGACCTTTTGGGGAGGCCTTGCTGACAGCATTACAGGGCTCCACAACTATATCCTCAATCTCCCCATCAATCACAGCATCCTTGGCTGCTCTGTCTGCTCTGGAATTTCCCTCACTATGTGGACCCCTTTCTATGGGCTGCTACCTTTCCTATGAAGCAAGGCTGGGATCGCTGTTTAAGGTATGACCAGAGCAGGCGTAACCAGGGCCCATGGACCAGGGCCTTACCGTCTATCGTACAATAGTCATTTTTGTGGTATAGGGGCAAGGAGAGTATGATGTTTATAGCATAGGCACTATCGGACTAAATATTCACGGGTCTATCTGAGGTTTCCTTCACAGCAGTTAGAAGTGCGGCGATCTCTGCATATTGTGAAGACTGTCTGTTGCACCTTCGCTGGATGGTTCTTTCTGGCAATACCACAGCATACCCGGTGTGGGGGGATCCCTCAATGTGATAGGAGGACATCTGGGGCACCCTGTATGGGCTCTTTCTGCACAGGATGGGTCTCAAAGTTAATCAGGGGTAGCGGACATTCATGCAGGTCCCCCTCATAGATCAGAAATTGTGGCAGCAATGTGGTGGGTTTGGAAATGGTACCAATGTCTCTTTCCATAAACTCCAATGTCTATTTGCTGAGGCGCTGTGAGGAAACTAGCGAATCTCCAGGTTTCATCAGTTGTTCCAGAGGTGTGTGTCTGCTGTGCAGGATTGTAGCCTGTAACCCAGTAATAAAAGGTAAAGTGATGTACAGACCAGAAGATGGCCAGTAGGTGGCGCTCGCATGCGGGAAACATCTTTTCTGCCCCCTGCAGGATTTGAGATGCATATGCAATGGGCTGTGGTCGATCAGCTCGCGTTTGGCACAGAACTGCAGTGAGGCTTTATTCTGTGGCCCCGACCTCCAAATGGAAGGGCCGCGTGGGATCAGGAGGGATCAGACATGCGGCCTGTATCACTGCAGCTTTTAATTTAGCCATGGATTGCGTGTGGGCAACAGTCCATGCTGGGCGTATGTCATCACCCTGCAGTTTTATTAAATCATACAGGGGCTTTGCACACTCTGAAAAGCCTGGGATAAAGCTCCTTTGGTACCCCACCAAACCCAAGAATGATCGTAGGGCTGTTTTGGAAGTGGGTAATGGCAGTCGCTCTATTATCTCCACCTTGTGAGAGTCGGGGGGGTGATCCCTCTGGAGAAAGAGACACTCCTCGAAAGGTTACCCGTTCTTTTACTAATTGAGCCTGGTGGGGATTCACCTTTAGTCCTGCCTGAGCCAACAATGTCAACAGTTCGTGCAAAGGGGACAGATGCTGTCGGTTGCCAGGAGTAGGTCGTCTACGTACTACCGCAAGACAGGTAGGGCGGGAAAAGTCTTTTAAAATTGCAGCCATTCTTTTGTGGAATATCATGGGGACATTGTGGAACCCCTGAGGCAGGCATGTCCAGGCGTAGCTCTGGTCCTCAAATGTGAATGCAAATTTGTACTGGTCTTCCCTCTTAACAGGGATACTCCAGAATCCATTGGCGATGTCGAGGGTCGAGAAGTACTTGGAACCAACAGGAATTTGAGATAATATGGTGGGAGTTTCTCTTACTACTGGTGAGCAGGCTGGTGTTACAGCATTTAACTTTCTGTAGTCAGTCACCAGCTGCTATCAGGCTTTTTAACCGGCCATGTGTGTGTATTGGTCTTGAAAGTGCCGGTCCCAAGAATGCCCTGCTCGACTAGGGATTTTATGGTGTCTCGGATGTAAGGGTGACTCTCCCTTGGGATGGGGTACTGTTTAGTGAATGAGTGGGGGAGTCCCTCAATAAATTCCTCGCCTGCCATTTTTCTACAGTCATGCTTGCATGTGGCAAACACCGCTAGGTGTTCCTGAATTAGTTTTGCCACAGCTTCATTTTCGTTCCCCGGAGGGTCATACTCAGATGGCTTTTTAATAGCAAAAACCGAGTGAGCATCTGAAATTTCTATCACTCCTGCCTTATCTCTCAATCCCATCCAAACACAGTTCTAAATATAATCTATCACCACGCCATACTGATCCAACACATCAGTCCCTAAAATTCCCCTTCCGTCGGGGGTGGTCATCAGCAGCGGAGCTGGGACCTTACAGGTGAGGCCTCCCAACAGAAGTTCAGTGGCCTTCCATGTATACGCGGTGGTTGTATCACCGTTAAAACCTTTAAGGGTCATATAACCCTTGCCCGCCGCTGTGTGGCGTTCAGGGTATGGGGTAATGGCTGAGCCTGTATCGATAAGCATAATCTGCTGCCTGCCCCCTTTTAAGACAACAAGGACTACTGGTCTCCCACTACCATCACGTCGGAACCCCACTTCCGATCAATCTTTGGGGGCCGAACCCGGTCATAGGGTGGATCCTTGAAGGGGTCTCTCTAATGAGTGTGCATCAGCGATGCATCCTCCCCGTGGCAACTTAGGTTTGTATGAGGATGATCAACTGATCCAATCGTTGATCTGTCCCAGAGGGCTTAGATTGGTTCCTCGGGAGGTATCTATGCTGATACGTCCTTACTACACAGTATAAATGCACACGAGGCCCATGCTTGAGAGAAGGTCAGTCTGTGACCTGTCCTTTATTCCTTAGCACTCAAGTGATGAAGGTGGGTGGAGCTTCCCCTTTTATACCTGAAGGTCCAGGTTTGGAGTGTCTCCCATCTCGTGGTCAGTGTTCTCACGGTGTACAACTTAGGTCAGTTTATACATGGGTTACAATGCTGGTTGAATACATGACATATGCGATGCATCATGGTTCGGTGCTGGTCTGGGTCTGCTGCAGTCTTTTGCTAGGTGGCCTGCCTTCATACAGTTAAAGCACTGTCCCTTAAAGGGGTAGTTTTGAGATCCCTCCACCATCGACACTGGTTTATTTGCAGTGGGTGGTGACTTCCCCTTTAACTGGTCTTTTACCACCTCTCAGGCTATTTGAGCGTTGGTCCCTATATCTGTCCACTGATTGGTGGGCCTCATGGCTATGCCCAGGATAGTTTTAACTAAAGGGTGGAGTTGGGTCAGGAACTTTGATTTAAATTGTTCCTGATTCTTTCCTACTGTAGCATTTGCGGGTGCCTGGTTCTGCGTACATTGATAGATATCAACGATTACTGAAGGCTCTAGGGGTCTTTTCTGGGCGTTGCTTGGTCTGATTAAGCAGAGCCACTAAGTTCAAGTTTCGGATCCCTAAATGGTTTAGGATCTTGGTCATGGGTGCATTGGCCGCTGTGCCAGGCTGGAGGACTGCTTCTGGCAGATTATCTTTTAGGGAAGTGGAACAGGCCAAGAGGAGGACTCGTGTTAAGTCTCTCTCTTCCAACTCGGGGTGACCCCTCCTGAAATTTGCCCACCTCCTATTAACTTCCAATGGGTCATCCCCATCATTAACGGGCCCTAACTTGTGGCTACAGGCCATGGCGTCAGCACCAGATATGGACCATGAGTCGATATGATTACTGGCGATGTGATCATGTGCATTATGTCGTGAAGAAGTGGTTACTACGGCTATGATTGGCTCTCGTGTCTCTAAGGTATCCCATCCTACACCACCATTCTGGGGACTATACTGACTGCCTTCCTCTTCCAAATCTGTCTCCCCCTTGTCTCCTTCTGCTGTCTCTGTTATGGCTCCCCGTGTTACTGCGGATACAAGGGCCTGCTGCTCCCCTAACTTACTTTTTAGCCTCACTATTTCTAGTTTGCACTGGGAGTGGTCCGCCTCCCTATGTGGCTTCTTAATTACTTCCCTTAATGCCCCCGCAAGCATCTTCTATCTCTTGCCGGAGCCTCAAGTTTTTCAATTTATATTTTTTTAAGCTCTAATTTGTTTTCATTTGCTTCAATGGCTGCTGTGGCATTCAAATTGTTGTAGCAATGAAGCTACCTGTTCAGCCCCTCTTTCTAATTGTCTAATACTGTTGTTTAATTGACCAATTTCTTGTCTTAATGCTGTAATTCTCCTATTAACTGCTTCACAAGTTGGAGGCCTTTTTCCTTTTGCTGTTTTATATATTCAATCTCTCTTTTAGTTGAATCTCTTTTAATTGCAATTCTTTAAAATCTTATATCACTTTGGCCTCCTGCCTCATTAATTCCTCATCTCTTCAGGCACAATAAAATGCCCTGAATGCCACAAGACTATTTGCCCGTTTTGGCCTTAGCTCTCCTTTATCTACTTTGTCCTGGATAAGTGCCACCAACTCCCCAAAGGACGCATGTTGACCCTTGCAGAGCTACCGTGTCTGAGCCTTTAATTCCTCTATGTCGTGCATCGGGAACTTTTTAAGACAACTTCTCCTGATAAACTAGCTCAACATTCCTTTTTATTGTTGGCTTTCTGTTCATGACCGATCCCTTCATCCTGTCTCTTTTGAATATAATTACCGGTGGGTCCCCACTTAAACAGTTACAACTATCGAGACAACTGCTCCCAAGACGCAACTTCTTCCGATCAGTTTAATCATTTATAAGTTATGCTTCGTAACTTCGGTTAGAATCGCAACTCCCAAAATTTCCAATTGTTCAAAAGAATCATCAAAAAGCTGTCTCGCCAGATGCCCGCATTCTCCACCAATTTGTTAGATTTCTAAATCTCTGGCATTAAATTGACAGTGAGACCGATTCTTTTAAAACAATTCAGAAGAGCTTATTAAACACACACTCACATGCACATTTATCAGCAGTCGTCAGTCACCCTACGGATCTACTTAGTTACAACAGATACAAAGTTACAATAATGATTTATGAAACGGTCTACGTCACTTTCCTCTGGCTGGCTGAGCACACAGCTTGTTGTTTCGGCTGGTCTTCAGCAGGAGGTCTGCGTGTGCTCAGGAGAGAAGGAGAAGAGAGAGAAAAACCTTTGGCTTGAGTTCTCATACCTCTCAAAGCCATTGTTCCTCAGAAAGCCCCAGGATTGGATCTCGGTTCCAGGGAAGTTCCTTATTGGCTCTCCTCACCCATGTGTCTGTCTGGAGGCATTCCTTGATTAGGTTAATGGCTTTCCAATTAACACAATACACAAACACCATGCTGGGAGTCTGTGAGCTTCCATTTTGAATCTTTCAAAACTGTCTTTTTGTATAATCACATTTTTTAAACATTTATACATACACAGAATCAATTTTATTACTGAACACTTTTATTCTTACACTGGGGAGTCTAGAACCAGGGGTCACAGTCTCAGAATAAGAGCTTGGTCATTTAGGACTGAGATGAAGAAAAACTCCTTCACTCAGAGGGTGGTGAATCTTTGGAATTCTCTACCCCAGAGGGCTGTGGAGGCTCAGTCACTGAATATATTCAAGACAGAGATCGATAGATTGTTTGAATATTAAGGAAATCAAGGGATATGGGGATAGTGCAGGAAAGTTGCGGTCGAATATCTGCCATGATCTTATTGAATGGTGAAGCAGGCTCGTGGGGCCGAATTGCCGACTCCTGCTCCTAATTCTGTAAGGAGTGGTCTCAATGAGGGGGTCAGGTTCCCTTCTGACCAACTTGAACAGTTCGAATCGCTCCCACTCCCTTGGGTTCTAGATTCTGGATTTATTTGGGGGATGTGACAAAGTGCAAAGGAGACTGGTTTGATGCAGGAGAACTTTGATTTTATAACAGTCAAGAAATTACAAACTTACAATTACTCTAATAAGAAAGTACAATTTCAAACTTATTAAAGAACAATACCTTACACACTCACAGGGGGTTACAATAACTTATAATGACTCTAATAGAGAACAATACATTACATTCAAAGGGGGTTACAGTAGAATTACACCTCCCACCTCCCAATACCTAATCCTAGCTAGGTTAGACTCCAGGGCAGGCAGGGACTATGCTTTCCAATCCTTTTGACAGTTAACGGTAGATCGCGGTTTCACGGTTCGCTGGATGCGGTACGGTCTGCTTGCCGTACCCCGAACATCAGAGAAGACTTCTTGCTGCGCAATCTTCAGTTGGGTTGAGTCCGCTAATGCGATAAGGCGCGTTTTGGATCTGTGGGGTAAGTACCCGTTTTCTTTGGTCAGTAATAGGTTTGTACAGTCTTTTAGGTAATGTTTTACCCGTTGGTGGGTCAGGATTAGATTGTAGAGTGGAAACTTATCGATTCTTCGGTTTTTTCCCGTTGGAGTTTTGTTTCGAGTTTGGTTGGTCGTGGTGGTTTTCCGTTGGTACCACGTTGGTTGTGGTAGGTTGCTGCCACAATGGTGATGTTCTTCCTTCCTTCAGGACGTCAGAACTTCGAGGCTGGAGAAGTTAGTTTACAACTGTCACGTTGGTTTCTCTCCTTGTCTTGATGGCATACTCGCAGTATAGCACCTGGTGTAGTATGGCATACCCTCTGTTGAAACAGGGGGTCAGTTATACAGTATGAGTGGTTCTAATCTTGGTGCCAAATCAGTTCAGAATTCTTTGTTCAAATTTGGCGGGCTTGACTCTTTGTAATATTTTGGCGGGCTCGTTAAAAGTTGATATGTTTTGGGTGGGTTGATGTTCGAAAACTGTTTCCTGATGGAAATATTAGTTTGGTAATTGCAATGTCCTTTTGTGCTGAGTTTTTCACATACAGGCTGGATTGGGCCTCTTTGTGATGTATATGCTGAAATGGTTTTCCAGTTTCAAGTTGATGGTTAGCTATCTCTGGGTCATTTGTAATGTTAATGTCTCTTGTGGAGAAGGCTTCTCGAATACCCATTACTCCAGACAGGTTACTTTAGTCCTCACACCCAGGTAGTCTCACTAATCAGGTTGTCTCCTGTCAGTCCCTTTAGGCCCGCCCACAGCCTTGAATTTGTCTTGTAAAAGTTCAAAATCCTATTAAAGTTCGTAGTTTCTTCCATAAGTACTTTAGGGTTCCAAACTTTTTGGTAGATAGTCCCAGATTAAATTTCCTTTCGAATGAGCCCAAACACAGGGGGAGGTTCTTGTGAATTTTGTACCCTTCAGTTCTTATGTTCTTACATTCTCCCTTTTGAAGACCGTTTAATGTCTATGTGGGTGCATGTTTCTCACATAAATTAGAGATAAACAACATTTCTCTTCAGAAATGTTCTTTCCCCATCTCTCCTGAAGGCATTGATTATGGTTGGGTTTGGAGATCTAAAGGCAGCAGATGTCTTCACACAGATACAGCAGCAAGGATAAGGCGGGGAGCCTATAAAACTCAAAAGCCACAAATGACTGCAATAAAATGTGTGCCAAACCGTCTAGCAACTTTCCCCAACTGCAGCTGAGAATCCCTTTAATGGGCACTGAAAACAGCCATCTTCTGACATGCATCGCCCATGGCTGGTGGGTGGGAGCTGGAACAGGTGGAAAATAAGTGTCAGTTATTTGACCATGGAGGGCCACCATAGCTGAGCCTGAGTATAATGTGGGAAAGTGTGAGAAGAAAAAATAAAAAAGCAAATTATTAATTAAATGGAGAAAAATTACAAAATGCTGAAGTATTGAGGGACCTAGGGGTCCTTGTGCATGAAGCACAAAAGGTTAGTATGCAGGTACAGCAAGTGATCAGGAAGGCAAATGGAATGTTGGCTTTTATTGCAAGGGGGATGGACTATAAAAGCAGAGAAGTCCTGCTACAACTGTACAGGGTAATTGGTGAGGCCACATGTAGAGTACTGCGTGCAGTTTTGGTCTCCATATTTAAGGAGGGATATACTTGCATTGGAGGCTGTTCAGAGAAGGTTCACTCGGTTGATTCCTGAGATGAAGTGGTTGACTTATGAAGAAAGGTTGAGCAAGTTGGGCCTGTACTCTTTGGAGTTCAGAAGAATGAGAGGAGATGTTATTGAGACATATAAGATAATGAGTGAGCTCGACAAGGTGAATGCAGAGAGGATGTTTCCCCTCATGGGGGAATCTAGAACTACTCGGCATAGTTTTAGAATAAGGGGCAGCCTTTTTAAAACTGAGATGAGGAGGAATTTATTCTCTCAGTGGGTTGTAAATCTGTGGAATTCTCTGCCCAGAGAGCTGTGGAGGCTGTGTCATTGAATATATTTAAGGCAGAGATAGACAGATTTTTGAATGATAAGGAAGTAAAGGATTATGGGATGTGGAGCTGAGCCCAAGATCAGATCAGTCATGATCTTATTGAATGGTGGAGCAGGATCGAGGGGTCAAATGGTCTACTCCTGCTCCTATTTCTTATGTTCTTATGACCTCCAAACTTATGTATTTTTCAGCAAATGAAGGATTGGGAAATTGCGACTTAAGTTCTCCTCCAAAGGGAGCATCTCACACTTTCACTGCAGCTAGCAGAGAGGGCCAACACAAGCAAACAACATCCTAGTTGAGCCTTCAGTGGATAATTACAAAGCGATAGAATCAACAGGGTCGGGAGCTGCTGTATAATTCTAAAATGGCTGCCTGGTTACCAGATGCATTGGATGTCCTTGTCAAGAAAGAAAGAAAGACTTGCATTTATTTAGCGCCTTTCATGACCATCAGATGTCCCAAAGCGCTTTACAGCCAATGAAGTCATTTTTGGAAATGTAGTCACTGTTGTAATGTAGAAAACACTGCAGCCAATTTGCACACAGCAAGCTCCCATCAACAGCAATGTGTTAGTGACCAGATAATCTCTTTTTAGTAGCTTTGTTTGAGGAATAAATATTTACCAGGATACAGGGGATAATTCCCCTGCTCGTCTGCATAATAGCGCCATGTGATCTCTTGCAACCACCTGGCAGAGCAGATGGGGCTCGGTTTAATGTCTTTTATAATCTACTTCCACCATCCTTTTGGGAAGTGCATTCCAGACCATAACCACTCGCTCCGTAAAAAAAAAATTCTCATCCCTTCCACCCCCATCCCCACCCCCACTTTGGTTTATTCGCCAATTATCTTACATTTGTGTTTTCTGGTTGCCGGTGGAAACACTGTGCCATATCTACTCTTATCAAAATGCCACATAACTTTGAACACCTCTGTTAAATCTCCCGTTTACCTACTCTCCTCTGCAGAGAGCAATCCCAGCTTCTCCAGTTCTCGACATGACGGACGTCCCTCATCCCTGCTACCATTCGAGTAAATCGGCTCTGTGCCCTCTCCAGGGCCTTGACAGCCTTGCTAAAGTGTGGTGCCCAGATGTAGGTGCTCTGAACAATCCGGGTGCTGCTGTGTGATTTAAAACAAAAGTCAGAGTAACTTTATATTCTTTTTTCACCAACTTTGTTAGCTTCCTGCTCTATACGGCTGAGCTTTTTACTCCCTGGATCAACAGGAGACCCTTTGGCTGTTCATCAAAAACGCACTCACATTGTAAAGCAGAACATTTTATTACGGTCTTGTTTAGCTTAACTTCAGAAAATCAATTTCCATACTAAGAGCCAGTTATTTTAAGTAATGGTGCAAACAAGTTAACATTTTTGTGGTTAAAAATAATTGGTGCTCAGCGGCCCTTGTGTGAATTACAAGCGAATTAATTGAATGTGAACGTTTCTTGCTCCACATAATGTTTGCTTCTCTGTGTACAATTTAAAGACTTTGTAAAGTTAATTTGTTTTGCTTTTGGCATCACCTTCATTAAAATAAAATCATTATTTATCCACTTTGTTGTTGGGCATGTATGTCGAAGATTTGAGGGCATCAATTACACCTCGGGCTGGGGGATTTTTCTCACTGGAGTTCCTGGTGAATGGCAGGAACCTTGATATCACGAGTCGGAAATTCGTGGGCTGGCATTGCGGAATGGTGGGGCTCCTGCCAGGAGCACTGAAGCGGAAAATCGTGGCCCGGGTGTCGCATTCCAAAGTGCCCACAGTGTAAGGAAAAGGTGAAAGAAAGGCCATCATATTGCATTAAGATTAATTGCAGGTTATTTGTAGGTGAGGAGAGTTTAGAGATTGACCTGGAGACTGGACATTTACAAGCTCTTGTTTCTCTCCAAACCTCCTTCCCCAGCAGCAATTGCACTCTAAATGAGCTCAAGCATTGCTTAGTAGCCTGAAAGATACAGCGCAACTGTAAACAACAAAAACTTGCATTTATATAGCGCCTTTAATATAGTAAACCTTCCCAAGACTCTTCACCGTAACGTTATCAAATCAAATTTGACACCGAGCCACATAAGGGGATATTAGGACAGGTGAGCACAAGATTGGTCAAGGAGTTAGGATTTAAGGAGCATCTTAAGCGAGGAGAGAGAGGTGGAAAGGCACAGTGAGGGAATTCTAGAGCTTAGGGCCTAGGCAGCTGACGACACGGCCGCCATTGGTGGAAATTGGGGATGAGCAAGAGGACAGAATTGGAAGAATGGAGAGTTCTCCATAAGAATAATACATTGTGTCTTGCATGGCGTAACATTCTTGTGTTAAACTTCATGTTGTAATAGAGCACCCCTTAGTGGACGACTGCTCCACCTAGTGGACTACAGTGGTACTGCAACTACTGATGTAAATATAATAAAGGGTCATGTGGCAAAGTCACATTATGACAGTTTGTGTTAAGAGCCATCCTGCGCGTAGTGTGCTTTTTAGTGATTTCACAAGAAAATAACGCACAAATCATCTGACTTTCGTGAGTAACGCAACAGGAAATCTGTCAGTTTTTTTAACATGACAAATTTAAGCCTGCACTTATCCTGCATCTAGCAGTCTCAGGCAAATATCCATGGAATGTAGTGTACTTTGGGCAGACCGGAGTTATACTGACTCCTACATACTACAGCACTGAGGTCAGCCATGGGGGAGATTCGATTGCTTGTTCCACAAGTTCAAAGCTCTGCTGTAGGTAAATAATTTTTAATGCCTCATAACAAATGTTTAAATGTTACCAAGGAGTCCAGTGGATGACCTCTTTAAAATGTGGCTTTTGTGCCAGATGAAAGCTCTGCTGAAACTGTTTTCCTGGCAGAAGGGCTATTACACAGTTTGGTTTTTGTGTGCTCTGGAGTCCGGTCCTGATCTGTAATGTGACGCCATCTCTTTTGTGACAGTATCCACGCAAAATAGCTTCACATCAATATCACATTATGGCACATAAAATCGGTATGGTAAACTAGTGGTTATGGTGGTGGACTAGAACTAGTGAGTTCAATCCTAACCGTGGCAAGTTGTGACATTTATTTGTGGTAATCTGTAGGCAATCATTGAAGAAAATAACTATCGAAGTTGCTGGATTGTCATAAAAATTGAACTAATGTCCTTCAGGAAGGGAACCTGGTCTGGCCTACATGTGATTCCAGTTCAAAACCATGTGGTTGACTCTTAATATCCCAAAGTAACCAACGACGGCCAACTACTACTGCCTTGTCCTGTCGCCCACATCCCTAGGACAAATATGCAAAAAAAGCCTAACTGTAGCCTCAGACTTGTTGGCAATGCTCACAAATAATGTGCCAGATTATGTTCAATAATTATGAGCTGTGATGAGTGGATGGTCCTTCTTCATATTCAGTGAAGGCTGCCAGGTAGTGGTGCTATGACTTCACTGATACTCACAATGATGGATAAGCTGATGTGTAAAATGGCAGAGCAAGATAGGTAGGCCTTCCCATAGATTGCCAAACCAAAAACTTCCACCAGAGTATGACCTTCCTCAGCGCTGAGGCTTATCCTACTCTTTCCTCTCCTTCCTTTACTTATAAGAACATAAGAAATAGGAGCAGGAGTAGGCCATACGGCCCCTCAAGCCTGCTCCGCCATTTAATATGATTTTGGCTGATCCGAATACGGACTCAGGTCCACTTTCCTGCCTGCTCCCCATAACCCCTTATTCCCTTATCGGTTAAGAAACTGTCTATCTCTGTCTTAAATTTGTTCAATATCCCAGCTTCCACAGCTTTCTGAGACAGCGAATTCCACAGATTTACAACCCTCTGAGAAAAGACATTTCTCCTTATCTCAGTTTTAAATGGGCGGCCCCTTATTCTAAGACCATGCCCTCTAATTCTAGTCTCCCCCATCAATAGAAACATTCTCTCTGCATCCACCTTGTCAAGCCCCCTCATAATCTTATACATTTCGATAAGATCACCTCTCAGGCTTCTGAATTCCAATGAGTAGAGGCCCAACCTACTCAGCCTTTCCTCATAAGTCAGCCCCCTCATCTCTGGAATCAACCTAGTGAACCTTCTCTGAACTGCCTCCAAAGCAAGTATATCATTTCGTAAATATGGAAACCAAAACTGCACGCAGTATTCTAGGTGTGGCCTTACCAATACCCCGTATAACTGTAGCAAGACTTCCCTGCTTTTATACTCCATCCCCTTTGCAATAAAGGCCAAGATACCATTGACCTTCCTGATCACTTGCTGTACCTGCATCCGAACCTTTAGTGTTTCATGCACAAGTACCCCCCGGGTCCCGTTGTACTGCAGCACTTTGCAATCTTTTGCCATTTAAATAATAACTAGTTCTTTGATTTTTTTTCTGCCAAAATGCATGACCTCACACTTTCCAACATTATACTCCATCTGCCAAATTTTTGCTCACTCACTTAGCCTGTCTATGTCCTTTTTTTGTGTCCTCCTCACACATTGCTTTTCCTCCCATCTTTGTATCGTCAGCAAACTTGGCTACATTACACTCAGTCCCTTCTTCCAAGTCGTTACATTAATATAGATTGTAAATAGGTGGGGTCCCAGCATTGATCCCTGCAGCACCCCACTAGTTACTGATTGCCAACCCGAGAATGAACCTGTTGTGTATGCATGCCTGTTTACTGTGTGATGTCTGTAACACTGTTATGCAACACTGAATGTACCCTTACACTGTACACAACTTACCTGTACACCAGAGGGTGCTGCTGCTGGAGAGCTAAGGGTTACCTACACACTGCAGGTAACCCAGTATAAAAAGGAATGCACAGCTTGTTATCCTCACTCAGGAGCTGCAAATAAAGGACTGCAGGTCTACACAGTTTAAGTATCATATCCTGCCTCGTGGAGACATTACTAAAGGTGCCTACATACACTACAACTGGCGACGGGAATACGAGGTCACGAACTACACGCTCAACATGTCTAACCTCAGCAACTTTCAGCAATTTATGGAGGGGGAAGATTGGGATGCTTTTGTGGAAAGATTGGAACACTTCTTTATAGCCAACGACCTGGACAGGGACACACTGGCCACACTACCGAACAAACGCAGGGCCATCCTGCTTAGCAGTTGTGGGCCCACCATCTGCAGTCCCGTCAGGGACTTACTAGCCCCGGAGAAGACAACCACCAAGAGCTATGAGCAACTTGTAACAATCATACAGGAACAATTAAAACCGAAAGAAAGCATCCTCACAGCCAGGCACCGGTTCTACACTTACCGGCGACCTGAGGGCCAAGAAATTGCCAAGTCTGCTGCACACGTAAGAAGACTAGCTGTACCGTGTAATTTTGGTGACCACCTTAATGAAGCACTAAGGGACATATTTGTCATCGGAATCGGCCACAAAGGTCTCCTACACAAATTGCTCTCGGCTGACATCACGGTCACCCTGCAGAAAGCAATTCAAGTGAGCCAGGCCTACATGGTTTCGGCCAGCGACTCCAGGCGAATACTGACCCAGGACTCCAAACCGGCGAGCGCAGTGCACCGCATGGATACTTCTAAAGGCAGAAATGCTGCCCCAAGTCCCACAACCCTGAGTCCGCCACAAGGGGCAAACCGGATGGCCCCGTGCTGGCGCTGTGGAGGAAAAAACAGGGCCCACCAGTGCCGCTACAAAGACTATACATGCAAAGGCTGCAAAGAGAAAGGGCACGTTCAGAGAATGTGCAGAAAAGGCTGTACTCACCACATCTCTAATGAGTTGGCTGATCACCGGGGCTCCGACACAGATGAAGAGGATGTTGCTCAAACCCTGGAAGAAGAGTATGGAATCTTTACCTGCTCCACCGGAAGTTCTCCGTGGATGTTGGAAGTGGACATCGAGGAGGTCCCAGTCTCCATGGTGACCGACACAGGGGCGAGCCAGTCTGCGATGAGCCAAATGACCTTTGAAAAAATTTGGATGAATCCTGCCACTCGACCAAAACTGTCTCCTGTCTAAGCAAAGCTGCTCACCTATACCAAAGGTAAAATCCAAATCGTTGGCAGTACAGACATCCAGGTCTCCCAAGGCGGCGTGTTGAACAAACTCCCCTTGTGGATTGTAGCCGACGATGGTCCCATGCTGCTGGGCAGGAATTGGTTAAACCGGAGGTTCCACTGTCCAGCTCGACTGCCCACAGCACCCCGGCAAAATCTCCGAGACCGAGGAGACAAACTCCACTTTCCGGGCCGGGGCAGCACTCCAAGAGGTGAACATTGACAAAAGAAATGTATTCCTAACATTCAGGATCAAACCTGTGGAAGAAAAGAGCACCACAGCCTACCTGCAGCATGACCAGAAAATGGCTGCAGCAGAACCTGTAATCAAAATGGCCTCCGCCATGCCACGAGTGAACATGGAGGAGCATCATGTGACATCGAGTAGCCAATCGGATTTGAAGGCTCCCTTAAAGGAGACCGGTACCAAAAAAATTTAAAGGGGAAGTTTCAACTATTTGAGTACACGGACTTTAAAGCTAAAAATGCAATTAAAGGGTGCAAGTATGAAAATGTATGCAATGTAACCATGAATTGTGATGCTGGTTTAACTAATGTGACTAATGAGATGAATGCAGGTGTCAGTAAGGTTAAGAACAAGTTTATTATGCTTAACAATAATGATAAAGTATGTGAAATGCCTAATGTAACCATGTCTGTTGAAACCAGGACACTCAAAAGTGATGCAAATGCTAGAATGTATAATGCAGTCTCCACTATGTGTGATCAGAGCCAAGGTGTCATGTATACCGGTAGGACACTGCCAAAGGGCATTGGGTCCTACAGGCACCATGCTGATGCCAATGGCTGATGCCAATGGAATCCCGCTGTGGGAGACCCCCAGGTACAGCAGGCTACCTGACAATGTAGCCTGGACCTTTGGAACAAATGTGATGCCTCTTGCAGGACACACTCGGCCAGTGGGAGCAGAACACTACAGGGACAGTGGTCAATGGGCAGCCCAGCCACCACCAATGGAAACCTGCACCAGATCAGCCCTACAACCCTGGTCACCAGGGCCAACACCAGGAGCATGAAGCCAATACCCTCCAGCTTCCCTGGCAAGCCCTGTGATGACCTGACCCTCATCCCAATTGGTGGACAAGGAGCCCACCAAATCTTGTGGCCCTGCCCACCACCCCACAACAACAGTGGACAAGGAGCTCACAACTACCCACATCACAGTGTATACACACCACCCACTGCTGTCATGGCTACCCCTCCGAGGGATCCCACAACAGTAACCCCCACTTGGTCTGTGTGTGAGAGAGGGGAAATGTATAAGGCCAGCCTCAAGCACAGGGGTCACACCTGGCAACCACACAACCCTCACCACAACATCCCATAGCCCACCACTGATCACCTCCCCTGGGCATGACAATAAGGATATGAAAAATGCTTAGGGGGGAAGTGTTGTTGTGTATGCATGCCTGTTTACTGTGTGATGTCTGTAACACTGTTATGCAACACGGAATGTACCCTTACACTGTACACACCTTGCCTGTACACCAGAGGGTGCTGCTGCTGGAGACCTAAGGGTTACCTGCATACTGCAGGTAACCCAGTATAAAAAGGAACACACAGCTTGTTGTCCTCACTCAGGAGCTGCAAATAAAGGACTGCAGGTCTACACAATTTAAGTATCATATCCTGCCTCGTGGAGTCATTACTAAAGGTGCCGACATACGCTACAGAACCATTTATCCTGACTCTCTGCTTTCTGTTCGTTAGTCAATCCTCTATCCATGATAATATATTACCCCCAATCCTGTGAACTTTTATCTTGTGCAGTAACCTTTTATGTGGCACCTTGACAAATGCCTTCTGGAAGTCCAAATACACCACATCCACTGGTTCCCCTTTATCCATCCTGTTCATTACATCCTCAAAGAATTCCAGCAAATTTGTCAAACATGACTTCCCCTTCATAAATCCATGCTGACTCTGCCTGACTGAGTTATGCTTTTCCAAATGCCCTGCTACTGCTTGTTTAATAATGGGCTCCAACTTGGCATTGATCTCAAGACATCATGGTCCTTGGAATGATAAAAACATACCAGCTCTCTTTATTGAGTGTCACCTCTTTCCACTCATGCATTCCAACATTATGGTTCTCAAGGTTCTCATTTAAAAGTGTCCTTGAATACCTTAAGAGCCGATATTGTCCTCCGTGGGACTGCTTCCCTTCCTTTCCAGCTTCCTAATCTGCTGTTTCAACCGTCAACTATGTCGTTGTAGACTTGAATATTCCAATGCACTCCTGGCTGGCCTCCCACCTTCCTCCCTCCATTAATTTAAGCTCATCCAAAACTCTGCTGCCCTTATCCTAACTTGCACCAAATCTCGTGATCGCTGATCTACATTGGCTCTGTTAAGCGACACCTCGATTTTAAAACTTTTATCCTCAAATTGCTCCATGGTCTCGCCCATCCCTACCTCTGTAATCTCCTCCAGCCCCACAGCCCTCCGAGATATAAGCACTCCTCCAATTCTGGCCTCTTGCAAATCCCTGATTGTAATCGCTCCACCATTGGTGGCCATGCCTTCAACTGTCTGGGCCCTCGGCTCTGGAATTCCCTCCCTAAATCTCTCCACCTCTCTCCCTCTCTACTTTAAGCTGCTCCTTAAAACCTACCTCTTTGACCAAGCTTTTGGACATCTGCCCTAATATCTCCTTATGTGCCTTGGTGTCAAATTTTGTTTGATAACGTTCCTGTGAAACATCTTGGGATGTTTCACGATGTTAAAAGCGCAATATAAATGCAAGTTGTTGTTGTTTTCAATTGAGAGCAGAGTACCTTCGGCGACAAATGCTCATTCCTGTGACATGCCCCGTCCATCTTAGCTGGATGAGTAATCATCAAGAAGTCAATTTGAGGACATTGTTCCCGGCTAAGCATGTTCCCCTGTCTTTGCTTTGCAGACTTTCTTCAACTACTAATAATTTAGCAGCTTGGAAGAGTAATTCTCATGACTGCAATATGCTATTCTCTCAAATAATTTATTGTCTGCCAAATTGGTTGTGAGCAGAGACTTAATTCACACTGACAGCAGATGTGTGCCCTGATTGCCAGATGAATGTTCTCAGTAATATGTTATTTTGGCTTCTTATGGTTGCCCCTCTGTCATAACCAGCTCTGCAAATTAGACTGTTGTTAGTTATTATTATTAACACAAATATTATCTGTGACCAGATGTAGCAGGCTCAGCACCTACTGTATAAAATAATTTTACTCAATCTCCTTGTTTTTAAGCAGCATTCAAAGTCAATCAGTTTAGAAGTATCAAATTAAACCCTTATTTTACATAGTGTTGGAAATATGCCGTTGCAACACAAATGACACGGTCTGTCTATTAAAGAGATGCCATCCGTTTAGTTGGCGAATGTTGAGTTTGAAATTGCACAGTGCAGTGTTAGTAATTAACGGCATTATAATTTTTAAAAAATTGGTTCTCGTGTTGTGGGCGTCGCTGGCAATGATGAGGAACTTAGAGGGCTACGGACCAAAAGCAGGGGGTGGGGACTAAGCACGATTTCTACTTCAATGAGCCGGCACAGGCACATTGAAGTAGCCTCTTTCTGTGCTGTACCTTTCGATGATTCTATGAAGACCGCATTTATTGTCCATCCCTAATTGCACTGAGAAAGTGGTGGTGGGCTTCCTTCTTGAACCACTTCAGTCCGGGTGGTGATAATGCTGTCATGGTGATGGAATTCTGTGTATCTGGCTTCTAATCCTGCTAAATTTCAGTCCTTGTCTTTGTAGCAACAATGAGAGTACTCGGCTGAAAATTCAAACACTTACAAGATTATCTCAACTGGAGTATTGTGTCTAATTCTGGGCACTGCACTGTGGGAAGGATGCGAAGGCCTTAGAGAGGGTGCAGAAAAGATTTACAAGAATGGTTCCCGGGATGAGGGACTTCAGTTACTTGGATCGACTGAAGAAGCTGGGGTTGTTCTCCTTAGAGCAGAGAAGTTTGAGAGGAGATTTGATAGAGGTGTTCAAAATCATGAGGGTGTCTAGACAGAGTCGATAAGAGAGAAACTTCCCATTGGCGGAATGATCGAGAACCAGATTTAAGGTGATTGGTAGAAGAATGAAAGGTGACATGAGGATAAACGTTTTTATACAGCAAGTGGTTAGGATCTGGAATGCACTGCCTGAAAGACTCAATCGTGGCTTTCAAAAGGGTACTGGATAAGTATTTGAAGGAAAAAAAAAAGCAGGAGCTACGAGGAAAGGGGAGTGGAGTGGGACTAGTTGAAGCGCTCTTGCAGAGAGCCAGCACAGGCTCGATGGGTTGAATGGCCTCCTTCTGTGCAGTAACCACTCTCTGATCAAAAGGTAAAGGAACGTACTCGCAGACAACACTCATGGTGATGCTTTGCTGTAGAAAATCACATATCACAGTTACTGAGCTCGGCTCTCACCAGCTCTCCATTCTGTCTCATCTTCGAACTTTGCTATATTTTTCTAACAACATTACTTCACACACTTTGCATCATCTCACACCAGTCTTCATCAAGAATTTCCAGGCTCTCTAAACATCTGTTATCCATGATCCCAGGGCTACTAGGTTAAGTTAGGTTAACGCTACAGATAAATTAGTCTCGAAGCAAGCATGAATTGTGAATAGGAACAGATCTAAGTATACTCAATGGGGTCAATTTTCCACATTGCCGATTTTTGGCACAGTTGTAGAGATACGTCCAATTTTTTTAGTGGCCGACTGCGCCAAAACAAAAGTTGCAAGTTTCGCCGGAATAAGTTTTGAATTTGGCACGGCGCAGATTGTCCTTAAGCTTTGTGGGTGGAGCTTCAGGTCTGCTCCAGAAGACAGAGGTTGCCAGGATAATGAGAGACACACTGAAGGGCTGAGGCTGGAAAGTGATACATATACCAGACACAAGCAATTGTAGAGCCCCAGTGCCGCTCCTATCCCGGGCCGAAAGGCTCCCCCCAATACCCACCAGTGCCGCTCCTATCCCATGCTGAATGGCCCCCCTCCCTCAGTGCTGGTGCCGCCCCAATCCAGAGCTTCTTTTGAAGCCGAGCTGCTGTGTCCAGTGCCTCGAGCCCGATGAGCAGAGGTTCGGTGGTGGGGTGGAACTTCAAATCACAATTTCCATTTACAACTTGAATAAATGTGGTTTCTCCTTTCCCTCTTCACGCAGTTGTGTATGAAAATTAATGTCTTTTTCCCTCCCTCCAAAACCTAACTCATCTCTGCGAAAACAATGCCGTCTTCTCTGCGCCGATTTACTGAAGTTCCCGTAAGGTTTCTCAGAGCTGTGTTTTTAAAAGCACCGTTTTAAACAAATTGTAGTTGGCGAAACTCGCTTAAATGGCCAAAGTGACACAGCCGACAGGTTCAGCCCCCCAGTGACGTCAAAATATCGGGAACTAAAAAAATCGGCCGTAAGTAGTTTAGGATGGCGCAGAAACTTTGGCGAAACTTGCAGATTTTAGTCTGCTCCAAAAAAAAAACAGCGGACGGCAAAAAAACGGCGCAGCATGGCAGCGAAAATTGAGTCCAATGTTTTCTTTAACCTTGAGATTGGGCTATTTGGGATCTCTGCGAAGACTGCCACTGTCAGCAAAGTGCTGCTGGCTTTTAGCCTTAGGCCTCAGTACAAAACTCACTTGCTCGACCTCATAACAAAGGCACTCTCACAATGCTGTTCGGATGGGAGTTCCATCTGGTTTTATTCCTGCTATTCTTTGCAATGGATTGATGCAACTGAAGTGCTTACTCGGCCACTTCAGAGGGCATTTACGAGTCATAAACATTGGCGTGGGACTGGACTCACACATAGACCAGACACAGTAAGGCCGACAGGTTTTCCTCCCCAAAGGATATTAATGATCCTGCTTGTTTTTTTACAACAATCCAATAACTTCATGCTCACTTTTAATGGTAGCAGCTTTTTAAAATTTCTTGATTTAAAAAAAAATTTTTAATTCTCAAACTGCCATTGTGGGAGTTAAGCTCTCAGTGCCCGAAATTTGGTTGCTGATGCCTGCTGATACGTGTTAAGTGGGCGTAAGGCGGTTCGGACTGTCGCTGGGTGCTGTTGACGCCTACCGCCAAGTTCGGTGGTCATGCCTCGTTTGGAACCATTCCCGGCTGCCGGGTGGTGCATGCTCCAGTCAAACTCCTCGAAAAATATCAACTTGCCCATTTACTCTTACAAATCCTCGAAAAATATCAATGTAAAATAAATTTTACATCTCGGGGCCCGTCGGCAGTGATGGAAATTCCAATAAAAATTGTTCAGAAAATGTTTTCAAAGTACTTACCTTTTTAATAACACAAAATGTTAAAAAGTCAGATGGGCTTGAAACTTTTTTGCTTAATCCTGGTGCTTTTGTTTTTTGCATGTTTTGTAAACTGTGGCACCGCATCTGCCCATGTCTTCATCTAGGGCTCCTTTATCATAGTTATTGCTGAATACACGACCAGCAGCTCGTGTAAGGGACACTGGCCCCTACTTTTTATTGAATATTTTGGATCAGCTAACCATTCCATAGATTTTGAGAATATCCTAATTCTAGAACTCTCGAATAGTTTGTTTTCCAATGTGAGCTGAGACTGTTTGACAGACAGTCGTTCCAGCCAATCGGTGCACACACACACTGAAAACACGTGACCTCCCCTTATCCGGAAATATCCCTCATTTGGAACAGGCCAGATCCCAAGGGTTCCAGATAAGGGAGGTTCAACCTGTACTGCAAACACTGACACTCATTGCACAGAGGAGCCAGGATGCACGCAGACTCTCCCATGACTCCCTCCAGATGCTTATAGAGTGAGTCAGAGCACGCAGGGAGGTCCTCTTCCCTTCCAATGGGCGGACGAGACCTCCCCAAGAGAACAAAACAGCCTGGTTGCACGATACACTGGGGGGGCACGAGCAGGGATGTCATCAGGAGGGCCTGGGTGCAGTGGAGCAAACCTTTCAATGATCTCATTAGATCAGGAAACGTTAGTACAAAGCCACGCTCACCTTCATCCTGCTGTGCCTCTCATCACATCCCCATCAATCTGCCCACCCTACCCTACTTCTGCACATCCTTACTCACAACAAATAACCTTGCACCTCCACCCATCCCTCTTTATCTACATTATCACATCCCCATCTCACTAGCCACCCCTCACACTCACCCCATTCCTCGTGCAATCATACCAACTAACAACACACAAGAGTAGGCACTTGGGTCGTTTCGCCAATGTTCTTTTAAAGTTTCTGTTAATGTGCTGTCAAACATTGAAACCTTTATTTTCAACACTTTGCATTTTTGGATAGATTTGTGTGCACCTTTGGAAGTGGCTGAGTGAGTTGCAGTGAATGGTAAGCCCATAACGGTAACCCCAGCAATGATGGTGAATGTGAAAGGAATGACTTAAATATTGTCGGGATGCTTTATGGAGCTGGTGTGGGGTGGTGCCAACCTGGCGCATCATGTGGCAGCCAGGGTGTACAGCATGAAGTGAAGTAAATCTGGCCATGTTGAGGCCATTCCTGGCCTCCCAGGCAGCAATGTGCTCAGGTGCTGATGTCCTGTGTCCTGTGTAGAATCAGGTGATTGTGGAGAAGGTTGATGTTGTTGGTGCTGCTGGTGTTCCTGGTGCGGCTGGTGTTGGGGCTGATCATGATCAGAATCTGAGGAGCAAGGTGAGACAGTATAAAGGGCACCCATTGTAAAGTCCTTAAACAATACCACAAATCCACATGAGGCACATTCTTTGGACAAGGTCACTCCGTGACCTGAACCTTTATTCACAGGACCAAGAAGTGATGACCCTGCGTGGGACCTCCCTTTATATACCTGGATGACCAGGTGAGGAGTGTCTCCCAGAAGTTCACCCCCTGTGGTCAAGGTGTGCATTTCTTACGTATATACAGTATTTCAGTGTTGTTACATAAAGGTTACATACATGACATCACCTCCCCCTCAACATTTTATTGGGATCATAGATTAAGTCTCTCGTGGAGCGCCGCAGTTGGGGCTCTGGTTGTTGAGCCTTGGTATGCGTGCCTGTCACCTATGGTGATTCCGGCCTGTCCGGGCTGACCGCAGGGACTGTGCATGCTGCTGAATGTTCTTGTTGCTCGTTCACTGGCGGTGGTGTGAATACTATCTCATAATCTTCCTCAGATTCCTCAGTGTCCATGCTGAATCTTTTTTTTACTTGGTCTAGATGCTTGCGGCATATCTGCCCGTTGTTAGGTTTAACCACTATGACCCTATTCCCCTCTTTGTCTATTACAGTACCCTCAAGCCATTTGGGCCCCAAAGTGTGATTGAAAACAAATACGGGGTCATCAATTTCTACATATCTCCCCCTTGAATTTTGGTCATGGTACTCATTTTGGGACTGGCGCTTGCCCTCAACAATGTCGGACAGGACTGGATGAATGAGGGACAGCCGAGTTTTGAGTGTTCGTTTCATGAATAGCTCTGCGGGCGGGACCCCCGTGAGTGAGTGCGGTCTGGACCTATAGGCCAGCAGGAGGCATGATAGGCGGCATTGAAGGGAGGGTCCTTGAATCCGGAGCATGCCTTGCTTTATGATTTGGACCGCACGTTCCGCCTGGCCATTGGAGGCCGGCTTGAACGGTGCTGTCCTGACATGGTTAATGCCATTACCCGACATGAACTCCCAGAATTCATAGCTTGTGAAACGTGGGCCATTATCGCTAACAAGGATGTCCGGAAAGCCGTGGGTCGCAACGCGCGCAGACTCTCCACGATGGTGGATGTCGTGCACGAATTCAAAATGATGCACTCGATCCATTTCGAGTAAGCATCAACCACAATGAGAAACATTTTCCCATGAACGGGCCCACGTAGTCTACGTGAATATGTGACCATGGCATGGTGGGCCAGGGCCACGGGCTGAGCAGAACCTCCATGGGGGCATTACCTAGCTGGGCACACGTCCTGCACCTGCGAACACAGTGTTCCAGATCTGAATCAATTCCCGGCCACCACACATGTGACCGGGCAATGGCCTTCATCAGCACGATGCCTGGGTGCTCGCTGTGGAGTTCGTTGATGAAAGCTTCCCTTCTGGGGCATGAGTACCCGGCTGCCCCATAGTAGGCAGTCGGCTTGGATGGAGAGCTCATCCATCTGTCTGTGAAACAGTCTGACCTCCTCAGGGCATGCTCCGTGTGCGGGCGCCCAATCCTCAGTCAAGACACATTTCTTAATCAAGGATAGGAGGGGATCTCTGTTGGCCCAGATTTTGATCTGACGAGCTGTGATGGGGGAGCCTGTTGTGTCAAAGGCATCGACAGCCATGACCATCGCAGCGCTTTGCTCCACTGCCCCCTCAGTGGTGGCCAGTGGGAGTCTGCTGAGCACGTCAGCGCAGTTTTTGGTGCCTGGCCGGTGCTGGAAGGTGTGGTCATATGCAGCAAGCGTGAGAGCCCATCGCTGTATGCGAGCTGACGCATTGGCATTGACAGCCTTGCTGTCTGACAGCAGGGATGTTAACGACTTGAGGTCCGTTTCTAATTCGAACCTTGTGTCAAAAAGGTACTGATGCATCTTTTTCACCCCATAGACACATGCGAGTGCTTCCTTCTCAACCATCCATATCCCCGTTCAGCTTGAGAGAGCGACCTGGAGGCATAAGCCACAGGTTGTAGTTGGCCCTCAGCATTACCCTGCTGCAACACGCACCCAACCCCATAGGACGATGCATCACATGTCAGAACCAATTTCTTACGGGGGTCATACAGGATCAACAACTTATTTGAACAAAGTAGGTTCCGCGCCCGATTGAAAGCCCGTTCCTGACAATCCCCCCAAAACCAATTGCAACCCTTACGTAGGAGCATGTGTAGCAGCTCCAACAATGTGCTTAAGTTCGGCAGAAAGTTCCCAAAATAGTTCAAGAGTCCCAGAAATGAACGTAACTCCGATGTGTTGCAGGGCCAGGGCGCTCGTCGAATCGCCTCCGTTTTGGATTCGGTGGGCCGAATCCCGTCTGCAGCAACCCTCCTGCCCAGAAACTCGAACTCGGGAGCCAAAAACACACACTTAGACTTCTTGAGTCGCAGGCCTGACCGGTCCAGTCGGCGTAGCACCTCCTCCAGGTTGTGGAGGTGTTCCTCGGTGTCACGACTGGTGATGAGGATGTCATCCTGAAATACGATCGTTCCGGGACTGGATATGAGCAGGCTTTCCATGTTTCTTTGAAAAATCGCGGCCGCTGACCGAATGCCAAACGGACACCTGTTATAAACAAACAGTTCCTTGTGCATAGTGATGGTGGTCAGTAGTTTAGATTCGTCGGCCAGTTCTTGGGTCATGTAGGCTGAAGTGAGGTCCAACTTGGTGAACAGCTTGCCGCCTGCCAGCGTGGCAAAAAGGTCCTCCGCTGTTGGGAGCGGGTATTGGTCTTGTAGGGACACCCGGTTGATAGTGGCCTTGTAGTCGCCACAGATCCTGACCGAGCCACCCGCTTTTAGGACAGGAATGATGGGACTCGCCCAGTCGCTGAATTCAACGGGCGCGATGATGCCCTCTCTCAGCAACCGGTCCAAATCACTCTCAATTTTCTCCCGCATCACAAATGGCACAGCTCTGGCTTTGTGGTGCACTGGTCAGGCGTCCAGGGTGATGCGTATCACTACTTTGGTACCTTTGAACATCCCAACGCCAGATTGAAATAGTGACTCAAATTGCTGTAGGATCTGTGAGCATGAACTTCGCTCCACAGATGACATGGCGTGCACATCCCAGCATTTCCAGTTCATCTCAGCTAACCAGCTCCTCCTCAACAGTGCAGGACCATTGCCTGGGACAATCCAGAGCAGCAGCCGGTTCACTGATCCATTGTGTGTGACCGCCAACATTGCACTGCCTAGTACTGGGATGATTTCTTTGGTGTACGTCCATAATTGCGTCTCAATGCGTTCTAGTTTGGGTCTGCTGGCTTTGAGTGGCCACAGCTTTTCGAATTGTTGAACACTCATGAGTGACTGGCTGGCCCCCGTGTCCAGCTCCATGCATACAGGGATGCCGTTTAATAGGACTTTCATCATCATAGGTGGCATTTTGGTATATGAGCTGTGAATGTTTGCCATATGAACCCGCTGAACTTCAGTGTCCATTGATTTGCCCCAAGCGTCATCCTGCCTCGCAGACCCCTCATCTGGTTCATCTGCCTCGTATATTAGCCTGGCTAAATGGCCACTGAGGTTACAATTTCTGCAGACGACCTGTTGAAACCTGCAAGTCCTGGCAGCATGTCTGCCCCCACACCTCCAGCATGAACTGAGATTCCCATTGTTGTGAACAACAGAGCTGTTACAAGGCATTCCTCGCTGATTGTTCCTTTGACTGCTCTGGAGCACCCTGTTAGTGGGTGTCAATGGTCCCATCCCGGGCCGCATTGTCCACTGGGGGGGGTGTAAATGTCTGTTCAGCCTGCCATTTTCTCTGTTGGAGACTTACTCTTGAGTCTATTGCTGCCTGGGGTGTGTCAAACTGCTCTTGCCTGCCTGCGGGGCTCTGTGTCACCTTTATGATATTGACTCCCTGAATTGCGCACATATATTATCTTGGTTGCCTCCTTCCCCGCCATAAAAGTCTGAGCCATCAACGCCGCTGCTTCCAAGGTCAAGTCCTTGGTCTCAATTAGCTTTCTGAAAATCCCAGCATGACCGATGCCCTCAATAAAGAAATCCCTTGGCATCTCCCCGCTGCAGGCGTCTGTGAAGTTACAGAGACTGGCCAAGCGCCGGAGGTCTGCAACGAAATCCGGTATGCTCTGTCCTTTCCGACGTCGGTGGGTATAGAATCTATACGGGCCATGTGTACGCTGCTCGCCGGTTTGAGGTGCTCACTGATTAGTTTGCTGAGCTCTTCAAAGGTTTTGTCCGCCGGCTTCTCGGGTGCTAGCAGGTCTTTCATGAGCGTGTAAGCCTTAGGTCCACAGCTGGTCAGTAGATGAGCCTTCGCTTGTCGGCCGCTGCATCTCCCAGCCAATTCTTTGTGACAAAACTCTGCTGGAGCCTCTCAATGAAATCATCCCAGTCCTCACCAACACAGTACCGTTCATCTGTGCTACCGGTGGCCATTCTCGTGGGTCGTTGATTCCCGTTTCTCGTCGCCAATGTAAAGTCCATACACAATACCACAAATCCACACGAGGCACATTCTATGGACAAGGTCACTCCATTACCTGAACCTTTATTCACAGGACCAAGAAGTAATGACCCTGTGTGGGATCGCCCTTTATATACCTGGTGAGGAGTGTCTCCCACAAGTTCACCCCCTGTGGTCATGGACTGAGAAAAGTGATGATCTGTCAGCTGGGAGCTTTTACTGTACATTTGAAGCTGTCAAATAATCAGTTGGAGGAATGGCCACTGAACCCCCGCCTCAGGTTGACAGACCTGGTCCTTGAACAGCATGGACTCTGTCGGCGAGTAATTAAAGTTAAAAGGTAAGGTTAAAAGCATTATTAAGGTCTGTCAACAACCCAATCATTGGTTTAATTGGGTCACCCACCTCTGCAGTCAAGTCGGAGATCTCACATGAGCCTGTGGGAAAGATGGGTTGACAGCGGGGTCCCGACCCTCCATCGATCCCACTCACTGACCCCATGAAAATTCTGGCCAGAGTTCATGCTTCAGATCTATGACCTTTCATCAGTACTGGATGACTAGTTCAGCAACATAACCACTGCACTACTGTCAGCTGTAGCTCACGTCAGTTGGATAGCACCCTCACATCTGAGTCAGAAGATTATGGGTTCCAGTCCCAGTCCAGAGACTTAAGCACAAAAATCTAGGCTGACACTCCAGTGCAGTAGTGAGGGAGCCCTGCAGTGGCAGAGGTGCCGTGTTTCAGATGGGACATGAAACCCAAGGCCCCGTTTTCTCTCTCGGGTCCCATGGCCCTATTTGAAGAAGAGCAGCAGAGCTATCGTGGGTGTCCTGGCCAATATTTATCTCTCAGTCAACATCATTAGTCAGATAATCTGGTCATCATCACATTGCTGTTTGTGGGAGCTTGCTGTGCGCAAATTGGCGGCTGCGTTTCCTACATTACAACAGTGACTACATTCAAAAGTACTTCATTGGCTGTAAAGTGCTTTGGGATGACCTGCGGTTGTGGCAGGTGCTATATAAATGCAAGTCTTTCTTTCTTTTTACCTGTATACAGTTGTTTCCACAGAACTCGTTACTCCCTTGTTTTCTCTAGAGCTCTGTAGTCTCTCGACGCTCCTTCGTACGGTGCAGGACCAACTTCTTGTGTTGAAAACTCTTCGTCATATTCTAGTTTTGGTTTGACCCTATCAATGATATTGACCTCGGCCAAATGTTACTGCTACAATTTCACTTCAAATATTTTTTAAAACTTTGTCAGGGACTGACAAAATTCTTTTGACAAAATGCTAGGTCTTAACTGTGTGCAGGTCAAAGCAGCTCAAATTTGCTGATTTGATGTTGTGCAGTGTATTAAACAGATGGGCTGTCACTGGAAAAGCAGTCATGCCAATCTTCCTCGTCTCAACAATAACAACTCCTTACCTTTATAAAGCACATCTCACAGAACAAAATTGCCAAGGATCTTTACAAGGCTGAATGGTGGACAATGAGCTATTTGTTTTTATTATTCGTTCACAGGATATGGGAGTCGCTAGCAAGGCTGGCATATATTGCCCATCCGTAATTGCCCATGAGAAGGTTGGTGGTGAGCCGTCTTCCTTCTTGAACTGCTGCAGTCCATTACACTTCTTTGTAGCACTTTTGGTACGACTGAGTGGCTCACCAGGCCACTTCAGAGGACAAGTAATACTCAACCACATTGCTATGGCTCATGAGTCACATAAAGGCCAGACCAGGTAAGGGCGGAAGATTTCCTTCCCTAAAGGACATTAATGAAACCATTTGGGTTTTTACGACAATCCGATAGTTTCATGGTCACCATTACTGACACTAGTTTTTTTTATTCCAGATTTATTTAATTAACTGAATTTAAATTCCTCAGCTGCCATGGTGGGGATTCAAACTCACGTCTCTGGATTACTATGCTCCCATCCCTGTTAAAGGTATGGAGAAATGATTAGGGAAGGCTATGAAAGAAAGGTATCAGAGGTGAAAAGAATTGCAGAGCATCAAAGGCACTGGCCTGTATTTGGAGCTTTCAAAACAACATTGGAAGGGTCATGTGATCCTTCACACCTTTTCTGCCACCTAATTTGTTGTGCAAAATGTCAAAGAGGAGTGTTGACAGTGGAGAAAGAGACGACAAAATAAAAAGTTTTAGGAAGATAATTTCAAGAATTCTTCTTATTTATCCATGATAATTGTTATATATTTAACTCTTGGCAACCTGTATAACATCACCACCAGAGGGCATACCTGTTGGAGTCCCAAGGGATCCCAGCATCCCTTGGGAGCACTGTGTATAAGCAGGCCTCCCACGCTGTACCTGCACTCCGGAGTCTAATTAAAGGAGCTAAGGTCACACTTATTCATTGCATACAGTACTCAGTTTCATCCGTTATTATGAGTATGATAAATTGGCAATGGGGTAACGATCAACCGAGCGAAAATGCAAAGTACAGTTGGTATCCTGGAGAAGTTCTCAGAAGGGGACAATAGGGAAGCATTCATGAAGAGACTTGACCAATAATTCATGGGCTAACGAACTGGAGGGGGATGAGAACACTGCCAAATGAAGGGCGATCCTCTTTACCATCTGTGGGGCAACAATCTATGGCCTCATGAAGATTCTTCTAGCTCCGGTAAAACCAACAACCAAATCCTATGAAGAATTGTGTACGCTGATCCGGGAGCATCTAAATCCGAAGGAAAGTGTTTTGATGGCGAGGTATTGGTTCTGCACGTGTCAACGATCGGAGGGCCAGGAAGTGGTGAGCTACGTCGCCGAACTAAGGTGCTTTGCAGGACATTGCGAATTTGATGGATTCCTTGAACAAATGCTAAGAGACTTTTTGTGCTTGGCATTGGCCATTAAATAATCCTTCGCAAACTATTGATTGTTGAAACTCCAAATCTGAGCAAAGCCATACCAATAGCCCAGGTATTTATGTCCACCAGCGATAACACCAAACAAATTTCGCAGCATAACTAGGTTAAGGCTAGTACTGTGCACAAAGTAATGTCGTTTTCGAGCAGGAATATACATGGCAGAATGTATACGCCGGCTGCTGCATGACCTCAGATGACCCAGAGTCCGCCATCAATCGTTAATGCGAGGCAGTTAACACCCTGTTGGCGTTGGGGAGGTGATTATCGGGCCCATCAATGCCGCTTCAGGCACTATGCGTGCAACGGCTGCAGAACAATGGGACACCTCCAGCGAATGAGCAGACGAGCTGCAAACCCTGCAAACCACCATGTTGCAGAGGAAGATCGATCCATGGTGAGTCAGGAAATCAGGGATAATATTAAAGCCAAGGAAGTGGCATACAAATTGGCCAGAAATAGCAGCGAACCTGGGGACTGGGAGAAATTTAGAACTCAGCAGAGGAGGACAAAGGGTTTGATTAGGGCAGGGAAAATGGAGTACGAGAAGAAGCTTGCAGGGAACATTAAGGCGGATTGCAAAAGTTTCCATAGGTATGTAAAGAGAAAAAGGTTAGTAAAGACAAACGTAGGTCCCGTGCAGTCAGAATCAGGGGAAGTCATAACGGGGAACAAAGAAATGGCAGACCAATTGAACAAGTACTTTGGTTCAGTATTCACTAAGGAGGACACAAACAACCTTCCGGATATAAAAGGGGTCAGAGGGTCTAGTAGGGAGGAGGAACTGAGGGAAATCTTTATTAGTCGGGAAATTGTGTTGGGGAAATTGATGGGATTGAAGGCCGATAAATCCCCAGGGCCTGATGGACTGCATCCCAGAGTACTTAAGGAGGTGGCCTTGGAAATAGCGGATGCATTGACAGTCATTTTCCAACATTCCATTGACTCTGGATCAGTTCCTATTGAGTGGAGGGTAGCCAATGTAACCCCACTTTTTAAAAAAGGAGGGAGAGAGAAAACAGGGAATTATAGACCGGTCAGCCTGACCTCAGTAGTGGGTAAAATGATGGAATCAATTATTAAGGATGTCATAGCAGCGCATTTGGAAAATGGTGACATGATAGGTCCAAGTCAGCATGGATTTGTGAAGGGGAAATCATGTTTGACAAATCTTCTGGAATTTTTTGAGGATGTTTCCAGTAAAGTGGACAAAGGAGAACCAGTTGATGTGGTATATTTGGACTTTCAGAAGCCTTTCGACAAGGTCCCACACAAGAGATTAATGTGCAAAGTTAAAGCACATGGGATTGGGGGTAGTGTGCTGACGTGGATTGAGAACTGGTTGTCAGACAGGAAGCAAAGAGTAGGAGTAAATGGGGACTTTTCAGAATGGCAGGCAGTGACTAGTCGGGTACCGCAAGGTTCTGTGCTGGGGCCCCAGCTGTTTACATTGTACATTAATGATTTAGACGAGGGGATTAAATGTAGTATCTCCAAATTTGCGGATGACACTAAGTTGGGTGGCAGTGTGAGCTGCGAGGAGGATGCTATGAGGCTGCAGAATGACTTGGATAGGTTAGGTGAGTGGGCAAATGCATGGCAGATGAAGTATAATGTGGATAAATGTGAGGTTATCCACTTTGGTGGTAAAAAGAGAGAGACAGACTATTATCTGAATGGTGACAGATTAGGAAAAGGGAAGGTGCAACGAGACCTGGGTGTCATGGTACATCAGTCATTGAAGGTTGGCATGCAGGTACAGCAGGTGGTTAAGAAAGCAAATGGCATGTTGGCCTTCATAGCGAGGGGATTTGAGTACAGGGGCAGGGCGGTGTTGCTACAGTTGTACAGGGCCTTGGTGAGGCCACACCTGGAGTATTGTGTACAATTTTGGTCTCCTAACTTGAGGAAGGACATTCTTGCTATTGAGGGAGTGCAGCGAAGATTCACCAGACTGATTCCCGGGATGGTGGGACTGACCTATCAAGAAAGACTGGATCAACTGGGCTTGTATTCACTGGAGTTCAGAAGAATGAGAGGGGACCTCATAGAAACGTTTAAAATCCTGACGGGTTTAGACAGGTTAGATGCAGGAAGAATGTTCCCAATGTTGGGGAAGTCCAGAACCAGGGGTCACAGTCTAAGGATAAGGGGTAAGCCATTTAGGACCGAGATGAGGAGAGACTTCTTCACCCAGAGAGTGGTGAACCTGTGGAATTCTCTGCCACAGAAAGTGGTTGGGGCCAATTCACTAAATATATTCAAAAGGGAGTTAGATGAAGTCCTTACTACTCGGGGGATCAAGGGGTATGGCGAGAAAGCAGGAATGGGGTACTGAAGTTTCATGTTCAGCCATGAACTCATTGAATGGCAGTGCAGGCTAGAAGGGCTGAATGGCCTGCTCCTGCACCTATTTTCTATGTTTCTATGTTTCTATGAACTAGAGACTCGAACCGAGGAGGCAGAAGTGTACGGGGTGCACACCTTCACCATGAAATGTCCACCAATAATGTTAAATTTGAACTGAACGGAATTCCAATATCTGGACATGGCTGTGAGTCAGTCCATAATGAGCAAAAAGACCTTTGACAGGCTATGGTGCAACAAGGCACACAGGCCCAAGCTCAGCCTCATTCACACCAAGCTAAGAATTTACACCAAAGAGCTGATCCCTGTAATTGGCAGCACAGAAGTCAAAGTCTCCTATGATGGAGCAATGCATGAACTCCAGCTATAGATTGTGCCAGGGGATGGCCCCACACTGTTCGACAGAAGCTGGCTGGGAAAAATCCGCTGGAACTGGGACAACATCCGAGCGCTTTCGTCCGTTGACGATGCCTCATATGCCCAGGATCTGAGCAGATTTCCATTGTTGTTCGAGCCAGGCATTGGAAGTTTCTTGGGGGTGAAAGTGCAGATCCACTTGGTTCCCGGTACATGACCCATCCATCACAAAGCATGGCGGTACTGTATATGATGCGAGAGAAAGTGGAAATTGAGCTGGACAGATTGCAGCGAGAAGGCATCATCGTGCGGGTGGAATTCAACGAGTGGGCCAGTCCGATTGTTCTGGTACTCAAAGGTGACGGCACGGTCAGAATTTGTGGGGACTATAAAGTAACGATTAACCGTTTTTCGCTACAGGACGAGTACCCATGACCCAAGGCAGACGACCGATTTGCGACCCTGGCAGGAGGAAAGACGTTCACCAAGTTGGACCTGACCTCAGCCTACATGACGCAGGAGCTGGAGGAATATTCGAAAGGCCTCACCTGCATCAACATGCACAAAGGTCCGTTCATCTATAACAGATGCCCATTCGGGATTTGGTCGGCCGTGGCAATTTTCCAACTGAACATGGAGAGCCTGCTAAAGTTGGTTCCATGCACCATGGTTTTCCAGGACGACATACTGGTCACAAGTCGGGACACCATCGAACACTTGAAGAATCTGGAAGTGATTCTGAGTCGGCTAGATCACGTGGGACTCAGGTTGAAACGCTCGAAGTGTGTTTTCCTGGCACCAGAGGTCGAGTTCTTGGGAAGAAGAATCGCAGCAGATGGCATCAGACCCACCGACGCCAAGACGGAGGCCATCAAGAACGCGCCGAGATTACAGAATGTGACGGAGCTGCGGTCGTTCCGGGACTCCTCAACTATTTCGGTAATTTCCTACCCGGGATAAGCACCTTGCTAGAAACTCTACATGTGCTACTGCGCAAGGGAGATGACTGGATATGGGGGAATTCACAAGAGGCTGCCTTTGAGAAAGCCAGAAATCTGATATGTTCAAACAAACTGCTTGTTCTGTATAAATCCATGTAAACGATTAGTGCTAGCTTGCGATGCGTCGTCATACGGGGTCGGGTGTGTGTTACAACAGGCTAACGAATCGGTGATTTTGCAACCGGTCGCTTATGTGTCCAGGAGTCTGTCCAAGGCCAAAAGGGCCTACAGCATGATTGAAAAAGAAGCTCTGGCGTGTGTTTATGGGGTGAAAAAAATGCACCAGTATTTGTTTGGTCTCAAGTTTGAGCTAGAAACTGACCATAAGCCGCTCATATCGTTATTCTCAGAAAGCAAAGGGATTAACACCAATGCCTCTGCCCGCATCCAAAGATGGGCGCTCACGCTGTCGGATATAACTATGTAATCCATCGCAAACCGGGCACAGAGAACTGCGATGATGCTATCAGTCGGCTACCATTACTCACCACCGGGGTGGAAATGGCACAGCCTGCAGACTTGCTCATGGTGATGGATGCATTCGAAAATTAAAAGTCACCCATTACGGCCCGCCAGATCAGGACCTGGACCAGCCAGGATCCTTTACTGTCCCTGCTAAAAAACTGTGTCCTCCATGGGAGCTGGTTCAGCGTCCCAGTAGAAATGCAGGAAGAGATTAAGCCATTCCACAGGCGCAAAGACGAAATGTCTTTTGTGGATAATCGCGTGGTCTAGCCCAAGAAAGGCAGCGAAACATTCATACGCGACCTACACACACCCACCCAGGCATTTTAATGATGAAAGCCACAGCCAGATCCCATGTGTGGTGGCCCGGCATCGACTCAGATTTAGAGACATGCGTGCGCCAGTGCAACACTTGCTCTCAACTGAGCAATGCACCCAGAGAGGCACCGCTAAGTTTGTGGTCGTGGCCCTCCAAACCGTGGTCTAGGATCCACATTGACTATGCGGGCCTATTTCTAGGCAAAATGTTCTTGGTTGTTGTGGTTGCTTATTCAAAATGGATTGAATATGTAATAATGTCTGTAAGCACGTCCACCGCCACCATCAAAAGCCTACAAGCTATGTTTGCCACGCACAGCCTGCCTGATGTCCTAGTCAGCGACAATGGGCCGTGTTTCACCAGTGCTGAATTCAAAAAATTCATGACACGCAATGGGATCAAGCATGTCACATCTGCTCCATTCAAGCCCGCATCCAACGGCCAGGCAGAACGGGCAGTTCAGATCATCAAGCAAAGCTTGAAAGGCGTGTTGGAAGGCTCCCTGCAGACCCGACTGTCCCGAGTTCTGCTTTGCTACCGCACCAGACCCCACTCACTCACCGGAGTTCCCTAAGCTGAGCTGCTCATGAAAAGGGCGCTCAAAACAAGGCTCTCTCTTGAACACCCTGACCCCCATGATCACGTCGAGGGCAGGCGGCATCAACAAAGCATGTACCATGAACGCGCAAACATGTCTTGTGATATTGAGGTCAATGAACCTGTGTTTGTATTCAATTATGGACATGGTCCCAAATATAAGAACAACATAAGAACATAAGAATTAGGAACAGGAGTAGGCCATCTAGCCCCTCGAGCCTGCTCCGCTATTCAACAAGATCATGGCTGATCTGGCCATGGACTCAGCTCCACTTACCTGCCCGCTCCCCATAACCCTTTATTCCCTTATTGGTTAAAAATCTATCTATCTGTGATTTGAATGCATTTAATGAGCTAGCCTGAACTGCTTCCTTGGGCAGAGAATTCCACAGATTCACAACCCTCTGGGAGAAGAAATTCCTTCTCAACTCGGTTTTAAATTGGCTCCCCCATATTTTGAGGCTGTGCCCCCTAGTTCTAGTCTCCCCAACCAGTGGAAACAACCTCTCTGCCTCTATCTTGTCCATCCCTTTCATTATTTTAAATGTTTCGATAAGATCACCCCTCATCCTTCTGAACTCCAACAAGTAAAGACCCAGTCTACTCAATCTATTATCATAAGGTAACCCCCTCATCTCCGGAATCAGCCAAATGAGTCGTCTCTGTACCCCCTCCAAAGCTAGCAAATCCTTCCTTAAGTAAGGTGACCAAAACTCCATGCAGCCTCACCAATACCCTGTACAGTTGCAGCAGGACCTCCCTGCTTTTGTACTCCATCCCTCTCGCAATGAAGGCCAACATTCCATTCGCCTTCTTGATTATCTGCTGCACCTGCAAACTAACTTTTTGGGATTCATGCACAAGGACCCCCAGGTCCCTCTGCACTGCAGCATGTTGTAATTTCTCCCCAACAAATAATATTCCCTTTTACTGTTTCTTTTTCCAAGGTGGATGACCTCACACTTTCCAACATTGTATTCCATCTGCCAAACCTTAGCCCATTCGCTTAACCTATCGAAATCTCTTTGCAGCCTCTCTGTGTCCTCTACACAACCCGCTTTCCCACTAATCTTTGTGTCATCTGCAAATTTTGTTACATTACATTCTGTCCCCTCTTCCAGGTCATCTATGTATATTGTAAACAGGTGTGGTCCTAGCACCGATCCCTGTGGCACACCACTTACCACAAATTACCAACCCGAAAAGGACCCATTTATCCCGACTCTCTGCTTTCTGCTAGCCAGCCAATTCTCGATCCATGCTAATACATTTCCTCTGACTCCACGTACCTTTATCTTCTGCAGTAACCTTTTGTGTGGCACCTTATCGAATGCCTTTTGGAAATCTAAATACACCTCTATCCACCATGCTCGTTATAACCTCAAAGAATTCCAGTAAATTAGTTAAACATGATTTCCCCTTCATGAATCCATGTTGTGTCTGCTTGATTGCAGTATTCCTATCTAGATGTCCCGCTATTTCTTCCTTAATGATAGCTTCAAGCATTTTCCCCACTACAGAATGTATTTTTGTTGAGCACTATGAAAGAGCTCCTTAAAAGTCCTCCACTGTTCCTGAATTGTGCTACTGTTTAGTCTGTGTTTCCAGTCTACTTTCATCAACTCTGCCCTCATCCCACTGTAGTCCCCTTTGTTTAAGCATCGTACGCTTGTTTGAGACACCACTTCCTCACCCTCAATCTGTATTACAATTTCAACCATACTGTGATCACTGATTCCGAGAGGATCTTTTACTAGGAGATCGTTTATTTTTCCTGTCTCATTACACAGGACCAGATCTAAGATAGCTTGCTCCCTTCTAGGTTCTGTAACATACTGTACTAACTGGCCTATAGTTACCTGTCTTTTGTCTGCTCCCCTTTTTAAACAGAGGCGTTACATTAGCTGCTTTTCAATCCGCTTGTACCTCCCCAGAGTCCAGAGAATTTTGGTAGATTATAACGAATGCATCTGCTATAACTTCCGCCATCTCTTTTAATACCCTGGGATGCATTTCATCAGGACTTGGGGACTTGTCTACCTTGAGTCCCATTAGCCTGTACAGCACTTCCCTGCTAGTGATAGTGATTATCTCAAGGTCCTCCCTTCCCATATTCCCGTGACCAGCAATTTTTGGCATGGTTTTTGTGTCTTCCACTGTGAAGACAGAAGCAAAATAATTGTTTAAGGTCTCAGCCATTTCCACATTTCCCATTATGAAATCCCCCTTCTCATCTTCTAAGGGACCAATATTTACTTTAGTCACTCTTTTCCGTTTTATATATCGGTAAAAGCTTTTACTATCTGTTTTATGTTTTGCGCAAGTTTACTTGCGTAATCTATCTTTCCTTTCTTTATTGCTTTCTTAGTCATTCTTTGCTGTCGTTTAAAATGTTCCCAATCTTCTAGTTTCCCACTAACCTTGGGCCACCTTATATGCATTGGTTTTTAATTTGATACTCTCCCTTATTTCCTTGGTTATCCACGGCTGGTTATTCCTTCTCTTATCACCCTTCTTTTTCACTGGAATGTATTTTTGTTGAGCACTATGAAAGAGCTCCTTAAAAGTCCTCCACTGTTCCTGAATTGTGCTACCGTTTAGTCTGTGTTTCCAGTCTACTTTCATCAACTCTGCCCTCATCCCACTGTAGTCCCCTTTGTTTAAGCATTGTACGCTTGTTTGAGACACTACTTCCTCACCCTTAATCTGTATTACAAATTCAACCATACTGTGATCACTCATTCCGAGAGGATCTTTTACGAGGAGATCGTTTATTTTTCCTGTCTCATTACACAGGACCAGATCTAAGATAGCTTGCTCCCTTGTAGGTTCTGTAACATACTGTACTAAGAAACAATCCCGTATGCATTCTATGAATTCCTCCTCCAGTCTACCCCGTGCGATTTGAGTTGACCAATCGATATGTAGGTTAAAATCCCCCATGACTACTGCCGTTCCTTTTTCACATGCCTCCATTATTCCCTTGATTATTGTCTGCCCCACCGTGAAGTTATTATTTGGGGGCCTATAAACTATGCCCACCAGTGACTTTTTCCACTTACTATCTCTAATCTCCACCCACAATGATTCAACATTTTGATCATTCGAGCCAATATCATCTCTCACAACTGCCCTGATATCATCCTTTATTCACTGAGGTACCCCACCTCCTTTCCCTTCTTGTCTATCTTTCCGAATTGTCAAATACCCCTGTATGTTTAATTCCCAGTCTTGGCCACCCTGCAACCACATTTCTGTAATGGCCACCAAATCATACCCATTTGTAATGATTTGTGCCGTCAACTCATTTACTTTATTTCGAATGCTGCGTGCGTTTAGGTAGAGTGTTTTAATACTAGTTTTTAAACCATGATTTTTAGTTTTGACCCCTTCTGCAGCCCCTTTATATTCATACATATTGCCCCTTCCTATCACCTTGTGGTTTAGCCTTACCCCAGTGCTACTCTGCTCTGTTGCCTCCTGCCTTTTGCATTCTTTCTTGGGGTCCTATTCATCTGAGCTCTCTCCCACTCTAACTAGCTCAGAGCCCTCTCCTGAGTTCTGAATACTCCTTGCATTGAGGCACCGAGCTTTCATGCTTACCCTTTTATTACACTTTGACCCTTTAGAATTTTGCTGTACAATGGCCCTTTTTGTTTTTTGCCTTCGGTTTCTCTGCCCTCCACTTTTACTCATCTCCTTTCTGTCTTTTGCTTCTGTCTCCATTTTGTTTCCCGCTATCTCCCTGCATTTGTTCCCATCCCCCGGCCATATTAGTTTAACTTATCCCCAACAGCACTCGCAAACACTCCCCCTAGGACATTGGTTCCGGTCCTGCCCAGGTGCTTGCTGTCTTGCTGGCACGGTCATAGCCAAAGAAGGGAGTCGGGTGTTTCAAGTCAAATGGGCCAATGGACTAACATGCAGAAAGCAGTTGGACCAAATCAAATTGCAATTCACTAACAGCTATGAGCAACCCGAAGAGGACACCACCAACTTCGACCCTCCAACACACACACAAGTGGCAACCGACATCACGGTTGACCACGAAGCCAAACTCACCATCCCCAGCAGCCCGGCAAGGCCAGCTGCCCAGCATCCCAGTGAAGAACCAACCAACTCACCTACACCTGCATTTGTACTGAGACGATCGACAAGGGAGTGAAAAGCCCCAGATCGTCTCACCCTGTAAATAAGTGTACTATTGACTTTACGAGGGAGTAATGTTATGTATTTAACCCCTTGCAACCTGTATTACACTACCACCAGACGGCCTACCTGTTGGAGTCCCAAGGGATCCCAGCATCCCTTGGGAGCACTGTATATAAGCAGGCCTCCAATGCTGTACCTGCACTCTGGAGTCTTATTAATGGAGCTAAGGCCACACTTACTTATTGCATACAGTACTCAGTTTTATCCGTTATTATGAGCATAATAATAATTAGTTGCTCCTCAGACAGATAATGAGTTTAAAGGTCTTTCTTGTAAAGAAAGAAAGAACTTGCATTTGAATAGCACCGTTTGCATCCTCAGGACATCACAAAGCACTTTGCAGCCGATGAAGTACTTTTGAAGAGTAATTGTAATGTCGGGAAACACAGCAATCAATTTGCACACATGAAGGTCCCACAAACAGCTGTTTTAGTGATTTTGGTTGAGGAGTAAATATTAGCCAGGCCATAGGGATGAACTCTCCTGCTCTTCTTTGAATTAGTGCCATACAATCTTTCTGGTCCACCTGAGAGGTCAGACGGGGCCTCGGTTTACCGTTCCTTCCAAAAGACGGCACTCCCTCGGTACTGCACTGGAGTGTCAGCCTGTGTTATGTGGTCAGGTCTCTGGGGTGAGACTTGAGCCCATGACCTTCTGACTCAGAGGTGAGAGTGCTACCCACTGAACCATGGCTGACACAATTTGTAAATGGACGAGCATCCCTGGGGCACAACTTGGATACTTCCTTTTCCTCTTGCTGAAATGTCCTTTCTTCTTACTGGTTAGTTAGAACCTGCAGTTCCTTTTTCTGCGCGGGGCCATAGAAAGATTAATCAACTGCTGCACAATGATTGCTTCACCTCCTTTGAACTGCCAAAGGTTGCACGTAGCTTCCCCAGAGCAGTTATATCCTGACTACGCGCAGGGACATCAGTCTGTGTGCTCAGGAAACAAATCAGCCTAATCAGGAGAGCATTTGTTTTCTGAATTGAACATGGAATGTATTTAGTTCAGGCATCACACGTCTGAACAATTGGATTCCTGGACTTTATCAGAGCTTTGTTCGTGGATATCAGGAATCAATTGTTCAGATGTGCGATGCTTGAGCTAAATATCTCAATAGACTGAACGAGGAGGAGGTGCGAAAGGAGATTTGGCAGATAGAGTACTCAGTTTTTATGCATAATAGGCCCAAGCACAGGCAAATTAAAATTCTGCACTGCTGTTCCGTACTTATGTAGTGTTAAACTGTATTAACTAACAGCTGTCTGCAAATTACTGCACAGCTCCCCGATGGCTCAATGGCTATCCATAGCCATTCCTTATCCTGTTGTGGATCTGTTCCATGCTGGAAGCCATCAGCTACATAATTGGCAATGGAAATGTTCAACAAAGATGTGAACAAGGAGCACACATCCAAGGACGGTGTTCTGATCAAAAGCGTGCACATATCAGAAAAGCATAGAAGTTACAAGACGGGAACAAGCTATTCGGCCCAACCAACCTGTGTTGGCATTTTACCCTCCTTGCAACTGAAGAGTCCTAATCACGTTAACAAAGGAACATAGGAAAAAGAAGAGGCCATTCTGCCTCTCGCGCCTATTCCGCCATTCAGTTAGATCATGGCTAATCTGTTTCTTATCTCCATCTACCCACCTTGGCTCCGTAGCCCTTAATACCCTTGCCTACCAAAAATTTATCAACCTCAGTTTGAAAAGCTCCAATTGTCCCAGCATCCACAGACAATTAGGGGAGAGTTCCAGATTTCCACTGTCCTGTGTGTGAAGAAGTGCTTCCTGACATCACCCCTGAATGGCCTGGCTCTAATTTTAAGGTTATGGCCTCTTGTTCTGGACTCCGCCCCCACACCCCCCCCCCCGTCCAAACCTGAGGAAATTGTCTCTCTTATCTACCCTATCAAACCCATTTAACATTTTAAACACCTCGATCAGATCACCCCTCAATCTTCCATACTCAAGTGATTACAAGCCAAGTCTATGCCCAGAATGGAACACAGTTGCTCCAGATGGGGTCTGACCAAGTCTGTATACCAGGCACAACTTCCTCCTCTTTGTATCCCAGTCCTCGTGGGCTAAAAGCCTTTTTGTTTACTTTCTGACCGAATATGTCTTCCCCCCCCTCCCTCCCCCTCCTGTATATCATTCCTGACTTTAATCACTTGTCTGGTCAGTTTCACTTGTGTAAATAGAAATGATATTTCATGACTGTCTGTAACTTGGCTCTGCAAGTTTATTACATTTTAATGAAGTTTTGTAGAATACTTGTAAATGACAGGCAAGATTTACTTTTCAGAGTGACCCCAAAAAGTGACCAGAGAACGATTTGTGTGATGAGAGAAAGGATAGATCAAACAGTTTTCATAATTTTGTCGAACTTGAAATTATCCAGTGCGAATATTTTTGTGTGCGCACTTAATGCGTTCATACAAAATTCCTTCCCCTGCTATTTTGGCAGGTCAATGCCTTCTAGGCATCGAAATTTCATACAAATGTAATCGTAAACTAACATTTATCCAGTGTAATTTCAAGGCTACAGTGCTGTGTTACACTGACTGAGGAACAATTCACGGCATTCACACAGCTGCTGACATCCTGATTCCCTGGTCTGGCCATGGCTTAAAAGAGCGCAGAGATTTGGGCGTAGGTGTTATGTGCATAACTACAATACGCCCAAGTCACCTCCATTTTTCACTGCCATCTTTCAAATCCTCCGTCCGAACGAAACTACGCCCCCAAAACTGGCCATGTCCCCGACTCATTCCCCATAGCCGTTGAAGGTCAGGATAAAATAGCTGGACTTTTTCTTGTTCGAGTTGAATGTTAAGGGGAGGTCGTTAGGCACTCTCTTGCTGGAGATAGTAATTACCTGACATTTATGTGGCACAAATGTTACCTGCCACTTGTCAGCCCACGCCCTGATTCTATCTCGGTCTTGCTGTAGGCTGACACGGACTGCTTCATCACTGGAGGAGTTGTGAATGAAGCTAAACACTGTGGGCTCATCAGCGAAACAGTCCCACTCCTGACCTTATGATAGAGGGGAAGTCACTGAGGAAGCAGCTGAAGATGATTGGGTTGAGAACACTGCCATGAGGATCTCCTGCAGCATTATCCTGGGGCTGTGATGACCGGTCCAGACAGCACAAACCATTTTCCTTTGTGGCAGCTATAAGTCCGGCCACTGGAGCGTTCTCCCTTTTGATTTCAGTTTTGCGAGGGCTCCTTGGTGCCATATTCGGTTAAATGCTGCCTTGATGTCAGGGGCACTAAACTCACCTCTCCCGTGATATTTAGTGCTGGCATCCATGTCTGGATCAAGGATGTTATGAAGTCTGGGGCTGAGTGGTTGTGGCGGAACCCGAGCTGAGCATTGGTGAACATGTGTCACTCGATGGCAATTACTGGTGAGTCCTTCCATCACTTTACTGATGACAGGGAGGAGGCTGTTAGGGTGGTAAGTGGCCAGGTTTGATTTGTCTCGAGTGCAGAGCACACACATGGAATATCATAACCTCCTCTTTCCTGACAGTGATTGACCTGCTGTGCATTTCCACTTTTTGATTTCAAGTTTCCAGTATTTGCAAATTTCCCTTTTTATTTTAGAGTAAGGACATCTTTTGGAGTTTCTATAATAAAGGTTTCTATAATAAATGAACTTTCCAAACAAATGTGACAGATCTTGCAAAATTATCCCCTCAGAATACTTTGATGAAGAACACCTTGTAGAACTTTAAAACATTGCGCTCCATTCGAAATATACAGCCCTAGATATCAGCGTGTGATTTACGCATGATATGGTCATGAAGAATAGGATTCTTATCTTATTGGCCCACCTCCTTTTCCAAAGGTATGAGAAAAAGCCAAACAGTTTTCTTTCCAAAGCCCTTATTCTTTTAAGTTAGCAGTAGAAACATTGAAGAAATCTCCCCAGCTAGATTATGTTAATAGAAAGAACTTGCATTTATTGAGCACTTTTCACAACCTCAGGATGCCCCAATGAGCTTTACAGCCGATGAAGTATCCACTGTTGTAATGTCGGAAACACGGCAACCAATTTGGACACAGCAAGCTCCTACAAACAGCAATGTGATAATGACCAAGGAATCTATTTATATTGATGTTGATTGAGGAATAAATATTGGCCAGGACACGAGGAAGAACTCCTCTGCTCTTTGTCGAAATGGTTGCCATGGGATTTTTATGTCCACCTGAGAGGCTAGACAGGGCCGTGGTTTATTCCAAAGACGTCATCTCTGACAGTGCAGTACTCCCCGAGTACTGCAGTGAGGTATCAGTCTAGATATGAAGTACGTGATAAACTGAAACAATCAATGAGAAAAGACCATCGGACTCAGCATCTCAACTCCGAGCTGCAGGTTATTCCCAAATCATACAATCATTCAGCACAAAAGGAGGGCATTCAGCCCAGCGTGTCCATGCTATTCTTCAACTGGAACTATCCATCCACTGGGAAACCTACCGCTTTCAACAGGCCACTGGAAAGAAGGCACCACAGAGTTGGTTTTGCAAGTTCTGGCTGTCTGTGGGAGCCTTGACTGCCAGCCAAGCATATTGGGAACTGAAGCCTTATATGTCCCTGCACAGTGGCTGAATATTATCTTATCAAGTGGATTCCTCCACTCCGGTTGGGTATACTGGTTACAGTACTGTGCTAATGAGAAAGTAATTTTTTATATATGCGACTAGCCAATCTCCCATGGTGCTCTGCATGAGGAAATCGAGGGTTAGAGGGTGGCGAGTAATTGGATCAAGACACAAAGTCATCACTCGCTCTGTCCTTATCTTTATATATTTCTGTTACAAATTCCGAGGTCCACAAACAACCGATGTAAAACATGCTGTGCTGTAATTACATCCTTCCATCAGTGGTGGTGCTGATGCACTGCCAGTTGAGGGAGAGTACAATTCCAATGTGACAAGTTTACATAGATAGTTTCCATTATAAATATGGACATTGGGGGAAAAGTTGATAGGGGCTGTCTATAGATGTTGCTTTTTTTAATTATAGTTGGGCCAGATTTTGCTGTCAAAATAACAGTGAGGCTAATGGCGCTCGCCGTTATTTATGGGTAAACGGTACGGCAACTTCAGGTGAGGAGCAGATGCGCGGTTAAATGAAAATATACAAAAATTGCTCTCCGAGTTGTGCAGCTCCGCCCTTAGCGTGACGAAAACAGCATTTCACTGCCCGCCTCACCATTGACACACATTGAATGTCGTGAAGCTGCTGTATTTGCACAGTAGATATGAACTAAACCTGTCGCAGATATTTAGGTCTAATAATTAGTAGCCTTGTAGCCTTTTAAGTGTCAATGAATGCCAATCAACCTCTCTGGCGCCACAAATTAACTATTACAAGTGTGAAGTCATTCCTTCAGGTACTGAATTTTTGGGGGAGATTTTAAAAATGTCAAATTTTTTATTTTTTATTTTTTTTCTTACTTTTCCTTTCTGTCTCTTTTTCTCTCTCTCTCTTGTAATCCAATCTTTCTTTCCCTCACCTTATTACCCTTTCTGTTCCTGACTTGACATTGAATTTACCCACTTTACTTCATCCTTCTTCTCAGCCTTACTCTTGTGTTCATACTCGATTTGTTTGTTACAGCTCACAAGACAGGTATTAGGACCCTGCTGGAGCTATTCACAGTTGCTGTAAACATTCTGGTTCATGCTGGTTTTGGGACACCATTCTGAGAGCTGCTATAAAGGACACAGATAGTTCACACTTCTGCTGTTTCAGCTAATCTGTTATTTACGTACACAACACCTATCACTATTTATTTCCCAATTCTTAAATCTTCACAGGTCAGGGAGATGCCCTGTTGCTTTTCCTGTTCACTCAGGTCCCAGATGCACTGTTGCTCTCACTGCGCTGTTATCAGCTCACATTTTTAGCATCATTGTGGGAAATAAAAAGTTTTGAGCTGGAGGGTGCAGGGGCAAGTCCATCTAACGGCAGATAACATTAGATGGCCTGCTGCAGCAAAACCTGGGCCATTGTAGATATGACAGACCTCCCTACTGGACATACGAAGAATATAAGCAGATAACTGATCGTTTCTGCATGAATTTTTATGTCCATTCTTGGCGTAAAAGTTCAAAATGCAAATACAGAAATATATGACAGGATAACTAAAGCCTGCAGTGATTTTGCATTTAAAAAAAAAATTCTTTCCCCCTTGTGATGTTCGCCACTTCCGAAGGCCCTGATCATTGCTGGGGATATGGTCTGATGGACACCTCCAAACCTGTCGTACACCATCCAATTGGCCACACTTCTTTCGTGGCTGTAGACATTCACCAATGGAGTCCTCACAAAACTGCTTGTTATCAGAGGGGGTGGGGGCGATTCCTGGGTAACAAACTGAAGCAAGAACCCCCTGATTGATTGCCCCCCGCCGCCAAACCCCCTGCCCCCACACACACACCCTAACCCAGTTCGAAAATTGCAGCTCATTGTAACACTCTAACCAGCCACCATAAAATGAGATTAGCAAACTCAACAACAACAACTTATATTTATATAACATCTTTAATATATTAAAACTTTTAAAACATTAATATATTAAAACAAGGCATTTCACAAGAATATTAGAAGACAAAAAATGGACACCGAGCCAGATAAGAAATTAGGGCAGGCGACCAAAAGCTTGGTCAAAGAGGTGGGGTTTAAGGAGCATCTTAAAGGAGGAAAGAGAGGCGGAGAGGTTTAGGGAGGGAATTCCAGAACGTAGGGCTTTGGCAGCTGAAGGCACGACCACCAATGGTTGAGCGATTAAAATCAGGGATGGTCAAGAGGGCAGAATTTGAGGAGTACAGATATCTTGGGGGGCGGTTCTGGGGCTGGAGGAGATTACAGAGATAGGGAGGGGCTGGGGAATGAAAACAGAGACATTCTGGTCAGCCAAACACATTGGGGTTCATTTTGACTTTGGCCGATAGTGCAAAGCGGGCGATATCGACTCAGCCGATGATGGAAATGACCATCGAAACAGATGTGGAACGGGTGACTGATTCGATAGCAGCCATTTTACACTAACACCCGAGGTCAAAAGTAAACCATTTTCTTTTCCACCTGGGCCATGATAGAAAGTGGCTGCCATCATTTTTCTTTGTAAATAACAGCTGCAAATGTTCAGTTTGTGAAGGCAGAACTTGTATTTATTACTTTTAGCAAGGCTTCAAGTTCATTTTAAGTGCACTGATTATGTAACAATTTACTGACAATGCCTGTTATTTAATTTAAGTTGTCATAATTGACAGTAAGATCTGTATGTTTACACAGCGCCAGTGCATGTAGAATGCTACTGAGCTATGCTTGATGTACAGAGCAATAGAAGAAACACTAATAGGTGAAGGTATAAATTACTGCAAAATAGATGGAGGTGGGGGCAAACATTATTCAATATAAAAGTATTTAAACCTGAAATATTTCATCAAATTATAAGCATATGTGCTCAAATGTCTGCTGGAATTATATACCTGCTAACCTTTTAGTGATTAATTTTCAGTTAGTTTTAAAGGAATGTCTGCTGCAATATATGTGTGTGGAAGAGCAATGATGTGCATTAGCACAGAAGTATTTTTGAGAACAGGCAAAGAGGGCACAATGTCGATAAAGGCTACTTTTCTCTCAAAGTAATTGCCCTTTTTATAGAAATAATGATGACCTCAGCAAACATTTCTTTTGAATTTTTTTTAAACACCAATTTTTGTCACCAGAATGGAGAACATTGAATGAGCCACCCACTCTTCCTCACCATCTCCCTCAATTTTCTCTTTCTCTGAATCTCTGGAACCTCTTTATTCCATTTGTGTAAATATCCTTGCCTAACTTATTCCACAACAAACATTGGCATTTAGGTGACACAGTGCCTTTCGCATTAATTCCCTTCATACACCTAAACTTGTTCATTTTTAATTTTTCACCACAGTGGATAATTTCCAAGATGAATTTAGCCCATTCCCTACATGATTTCCAATGCTTCAGTTATATCACCTTGATGTCTTCCCTTTGACAAATGAAACAAACACAACTTCCTTAGCCTTTCCTCTCAACTTCAATTCCCGATGGCGGGAATCAGTCCTGTTATACTCACTCTTGTTAATAATATCGTTCCTGCGATTGGGTGACTGGAACTGCACAAAGTACTTCAGATGGGATCTGGCCAATACTTTGTACAGCAACCGGAAAACCTTTTAGGGTTTGAACATAGTGCAATCCAGAAATGTATTTTCCTTTTCAACAAAGAAAGAATTTAAATTGCACCTTTTGCATCCTCAGCACATCCCAAAATGTTTGCCAGCCAAAGAATTGCTTTGAATTGTTGTCACTGTTGTTTTGTTTGGCAAGTGTGGCAATCGATTTGGATATAAGAATATAAGAAATAGGAGCAGGAGTAGGCCATTTGGCCCCTCGAGCTTGCTCCGCCATTCAATAAGATCATGGCTGATCTGATCATGGACTCCGCTTCATTTCCCTACCTGCTCCCCATAACCCTTCACCCCCTTATCGTTCAAAAATCTCTATCTCCACCTTAAATATATTCAATGACCCAGTCTCCACAGTTCTCTGGGGCAGAGAATTCCACAGATTTACGACCCTCAGAGAAGAAATTCCTTCTCACCTCCGTTTTAAATGGGCGACCCCTTATTCATAAACTATGCCCCCTGGTTGTAGATATAGCAAAGATATAGGGATGAGATGAATGACTAGTTAATGTGGAGTGTTGAGTGTTTAATGGGTACAGTAGTGGAGTGGTTACAGTGCTGGATTAGCAGTCCAGAGATTGATAGATCAAATCCCAAGTTACAATGGCAAGTTGCTCAATTGAATTCACTAATTTGTGGACTGGCACCAGGATAAGGATTGTCATAAAAACCCAACTGGTTCACTTCTAATGTGCTTCAAGGATGGGAATCCGCACCTACACATGACTCCAGTCCCATACCACATGATGGACTCTGAATGCTCTCAGAGATGGCTGAGTAAATCACTGTCGTCGGGGCACCTCAGAATGGCAAGAAATGTAGTCTTGCCAGCAACACCCACTGCCCAAGAACAAATGAACAAAGAGAGCTGAATGTTGGCCAGGACACAAGGATAATTACCTGCTCACTTTAAAAAATTTATCCATCTGAACAACTCCAACAATGCAACACATCCTTAGTGCTGACTGATATGTCAGCCTGGATTATCACATCTAATTACATTTAATTTACAGCACATAAACAGGCAATTCAGCCCAACAGGTTCATGCCGGTGTTTATATTCCACACGAGCCTCCTCCCACCTCTCTTCATTGAACCCCATCAACAGATCTTTCTATTCCTTTCATCGTCATGTGCTAGATTTCCCTTAAATGCATCTATGCTATTCACCTCAACTACTCCTTGTGCTAGCGAGTTCCACATCTTAGCCACTCTCTGTGTAAGGAAGTTTCTCCTGAATTCACTATTAGATTGATTGGTGACCATCTTATATTTATCTGCCCTAGTTTTGATCTCCCCATAATTATGCACTCAATCTTGGAACCACAACCTTCCGACTCAAAGACAAGAGCATGAAAACTGACACTTCTGCTGCAGCTAAATAGTGTCAAGTGTTTCATAAATTTGAACACTGTAATCCCTAGATCTCTTTCCTGATCAGCAGACTGTACTATTGTTCCACTTGGCACATACTTCTTCTCTTAGTTTTCATACCTTTCCGAATTAGCTTACACCTTGCATCTGCCACCTACTGGCCCAGTTAGTTGGTGGCAAGTGTTGACGAATAAATATGAACTATGAACAATGACAGACAGGAAAAAATTCTTTCGAACATCCAGCCTGTCCCACACGATTGCGATACCTTTTGTATCACAATATGTACATACTCCACTCCACCCAATATCATGTGATCGCCTTGGAGAGGTGAAAAAAATACATAAAAACCCAGGCCAATCTGTAGGGAAAAATCTGGGAAATTCCTCTCTGAACTCCTTGGCAATCAAAGTTCATCTAGCTCTGGCCCTCATCATTCTAGGAAGTACCTAACTTTTACATGAAGTGATCTCTACTAATGCTTTTAGTTGGATTCTTTTGTACTACTATTGATCAGAATTTGCCATCAGGGACTTAATTGTGTCCTGCTAGCTGTTACAATATGGATGGGGAGATGATTGCTTCGAATCAATGATAATTTAAGGATATAGAGGAGCAAACTTGCAGGGAAATTAGAGAGAGGGGCAAGAACTATAGACTAGTGATAATGGGGGACTTCAAATATCCTAATGTAGACTGGGATAGTAATTGTGTAAAGGACAGAGAGAGGAAAGAATTTCTGAAGTGTCTTCAGGAGATCTTTCTTGATCAGTATATTTCCAGCCCAATAAGGAAGGAGGCATTGCTGGATCTGGTTCTGGAGACTGAGATAGGTCAAGTGGAGCAAGTGTCAGAAGGAGAACATTTAGGGAACAGTGATCATAAGGTTTAAACTAGCTATGGAAAAGAACAGCGAGCAATCTGGAGTAAAAATACATAGTTGGAGGAGGGCCAATTTCAGTGGGTTGAGAACGGATCTGGCCCGTGTAAATTGTAATCAAAGATTGGCAGGCAGAACTATAATTGAACAATGGGTTGCCTTTAAAGAGGGGATTGTTTGGGTACATTCCCACAAGGGGGAAAAGGTAGTCAGAGCCAAGTCAGAGCTCCCTGGATGACTTAAGACTGAGGCCTGGATTTGCGCCTCAGTCAGCAGAATTGGGCAGCTCGGCCCTGAGTGTGGGGCGGAGCGCTAAGGGAGGCGCACGCCTCCTGCTGGGGCGCTAGGCCGGCCGAACTTGTGGAAATCCCGAGCTAAACAGCCGTCCCTGGAGCGCACCGAGAGAGAGGCCTGGGGAGAAAAAAAATAATCTGGAAAATAAAAACACCAAAAACATTCCCAATACAAAGCCCACGCCACCACAACATAAATCGCAAACAAAATAAAATAAACAGCAATCACACTTACCTGAGATGGACATTACTGACAGGTGATCCCAGCGGGATGTGCTGCGGGGTGTACGGGTCAGGCGAGACCCAAATAGCGTGCCGATGTCACAACCGGGGTGCGTGGCAACACCGGCTCACCTCTTCCAGGTGGTAATGCCCTGCGCCCCACTGAAACCAGCCTGGAAAACCCCGGAGAGGTGCTGGAAGCTGACTACCGGTCCAGAAGAGCTCATCACCACCTTTGCTGCCCCTCCGTGGTGAAAACAGAGAAGACGAGCCCTGGAAAATCCAGCCCCTAAAGAGTAAGATGAAGCAGAAAAAGGGCACATAAGACAGATGTCAGATTTAGAATACAAGTGAGAATCAGACTTGTTGTGTCTGTAAATAAACAGACGAACTTAACCAGGAGTAAAGTAGCTTACCTGTGTCCTTTATAGCAACTCTCAAAATGGTGTCCCAAAACCAGCATGAACCAGTATGTGTACAGCAATGTGTGAATAGCTCCCGCTGGGTCCTAATGCCCATCTAGTGTCCTGCAACAAACAAATAGAGTAGGAACACAACATATTTCCCCCCTTCTGAAAACACAGTCTATGAACAGACAAAGTCCTTGGGAAAGCCAGGCTGTGTTCTGATACGCTGAGATCGGCGTGGAGCTTGCGGTGTTTGATCGAGGTTTTCGGTTGGGAAACAGAACGGTGCCTCTGTTCCATCCTGCTGGTCTGTTGGCCTGTGAGTTGGGATCAGTCTACGAGCATTCCATCGAGGTCCATCATTGAGCTCGTAGGTGTGAGGGCTGAACTTTTGCCCAACCTGTTTTGGAGGCAAAAGTGAAGATGTGAGCTTATGACTGCGGTTTGGGCGCTTAATTCTGACCCAATCTCCTTTGTTTAGATGGGGCTTTTGAGCGTGTTGCTTTGTGTCAGTGTATGACTTCGCTTTTCGTTGGCGTTCCGAAATCTGGGATGCGAATGTGGTTATCTTCGCGCTAGGTTTGACTGGGAATTTGAGAATGTCCAGTAGCCAGTGAAGATTCCGCCCAATCGTGAGTTCAGTGGGTGTCTTCCCTATTAGCGGTGCTTTGTCGAACGGTATATGCGGAGAATGGTTTGAACCACTTCATCAAATGTTTTGCCTGCTGCAAGGTTGGCTTTCAAACCCTCTTTGATGACGTGTTTAAATCGCTCAACACCTCCGTTGCTTTGAGGATTGTACCGAAGGAAAGCGATGCTCGATAGTATGACGAGTGAGGAATTTCACGAACTGGTCGGACACAAACTGTGGTCAATTGTCAGTGATTATGACCTCTGGGAGGCCCCACCTCATGAACATACACTGCAGAATAGTTGATGAGGTCACTGAAATTATTGTAGCGATTTCTGCCCATTTGGAATGCAGGTCATGTACTACAACAAGGAAACGCTGGTGCTGTGGAGCTGATTCAACTGGACTGAAGATATCCAACTAAAGTTGTTGCCATGGTTTTTGTGGCCATGGAATGGGCTTCATTGGCGCCGGTCGGGTGCTTGTGGCCTTTTCGCTCAGACTGCACGCTTCGCAGTGTGAGACAAATTGTGCCCAGATCCAGTTGTAGCGAGTAGCCTAGTTAGCGCTTGGTGATCCATACGGTGGGTAAATTTCCTGCCATAGAGGCAGATGTGTAGATGCAAGCGGGTGCTTCGCTTTCCCCTGTAGAGTATTTACATTCAAGTTAGTATGCAGATACAGCAAGTAATCTGTTTTTGTTATGTTGACACTGCCATATCAAGTACAAGCAGTAAATGGGGAGAGGTACCAGTAAATGGGGGATAGGGAGAGGCACCAGTAAATGGGGGATAGGGGAGGGGCACCAGTAAATGGGGCATAGGGGAACCAGCCCACACTGCGCACTAAGTCCGTGCAGCAGAGCAGGTCTCCAGTCGTCCTGGTTTAACCCCTGTCACCAAGATAAAGGCCGAGTGGTGGCTGATGTGCAACGGTCACCACACGTTAAAAAAAAAATCCATGCACAGGAATCTTCCACCCCCTCAATTGGAGTTCAGATCTGAAACATCGGGTCCTTCATTGAAACATTTGTGAACTTATGTGGAAGCAAGTCATCCTCTTTCGAGGGACCACTTATGATGATGATGATTTGCATTCTGCAGACAAGAGCGTGCCAGAGGCGAAGGTTACTGGGCGTTCCAGGCCGTCAATCCATTGCGAGAGCACAGCACCCATGGCGGTGCCTGATGCATCTGTGGTGATGTATGTACTGGCAAAGTGTGCGAGGATAGGAGGGGATGTGATTTTCTCCTTAAGCGTGGTGAATGCCTGAGCCTGGGAATCTGTCCATTCCCAAGGGACGTCCTTGTGCAGCAACTTGTGAAGTGGTTCGGCAATGTGCGCATAGTGCAGGACGAACTTCAGATAGAATTTGCATGTGCCGAGGAATGATGAAAGTTCTTTGATGTTGGTAACCTCCTGCATTCGCTGGATCGAGTCAATGGTGTCAAGCGTGCTGTGACTCTGTAGCCCAGAAAGTTTATTTCTCCAGCAGCGAATGTACACTTATCGGCATGAAGTGTAATGTTATGTGTAGCAAGTCTAGCCATAATTGCTTGAAGTCGCTGGTAATGTTCTTCCATTGTCCATCCATGGACGATGATATCGTCTGACAGATTGAGGGCTCCCTCTCTGCTTGCTAGCATAATAGTGACAATCTTCTGAAATGCACTTGGTGCAGAAGATAATCCATAGGGTATGCGTCGATACTGATACAGACCACCATGCGTCGTAAATGCCATGAACGGTTTGCTGTCCTCTGCTAGGGGTATTTGAGGGAACTGTGGCGCATGTCAAGTTTCATAAAAACTTTTGGGCCGTGGAATTCTGAAGACAGTTCTTCGATGGTAGGAAGAGGGTACTTGTCGGGGATGATGGCCTTGTTGACCTCTTTCAGGTCAATGCATAGGCGGATCTCCCCATTTTTACCTCAAGCAATCACTAAGTTCGAGATCCACGGTGAGGAGTCGATGCTCTCAATGATTCCCTGAGATTTGAGTCGCGTTAATTCTGCGGATACTTGGTCGCGACCGCGAATGGGAGACGGTGAAGTCGCTGCGTAACCGGTTTGACGGAAGGGTCAGGGCGGGGAAGATGGCAGAATTTTGTTGTCACTCCATACCCTGTGAAGATCGAGGGATACTACTTGTCAAAGTCCACTGTGTACACAGGTGTGCTGGTTGGGTCTAAACTTTGAACCCAAGTTTGTCAAAAAGGTCAACACCCATGAGGCTTCGTCCCTTCGTGAAATGAAAGGAAAAGTTCTCCAATGTTATGTCTGTTATATATGTAAACCTGTAAATACCTTGCTTAACCACCGGAGGGCTCATCCCCTGGAGTCCCAAGGGATCCCACAATCCCTTGGGAACACAGGTGCTTAAGGAAGCCTCACAGGCTAGAGAGGCAACCTGGAGACCTGCAATAAAAGACTAAGGTCACACTTTACTTTGAGCTCACAGTATCTGGTCAGGTTCTTTATTCATACACTACAACTAACGATGAGATACAGATGACGAACCCCACCACAACGATGCAGAGAACAGTTGGCATCCTGGAGAAATTTTCGGAGGGAGATGATTGGGAAATCTTTGTGGAGCGACTCGACCAATACTTCGTGGCCAACGAGCTGGAAGGAGAAGCGAACGCTGCCAAATGTAGGGCGATCCACCTCACTGTTTGTGGGGCACCAACATATGGCCTCATGAAAAATCTGCTTGCTCCAGCGAAACCCGCAGAGAAATCATATGATGATTTGTGCACACTGGTCCGCGAGCATCTTAACCCGAAGGAAATTGTTCTGATGGCGAGGTACCAGTTCTACATGTGCAAGAGGTCTGAAGGCCAGAAAGTGGCGAGCTATGTTGCTGAGCTAACATGCCTTGCAGGACATTGCGAATTTGAAGGGCTTTGGAGCACATGCTCAGGGACTTCTTTGTACTTGGCATTAGCCATGAAGTAATACTTCACAAACTTTTGACTGCAGAGACCCCAATCTTGAGTAAAGCCATAGCTTAGCCCAGGCGGTCATCGCCAGCAGTGACAATACCAAGCAATTCTCTCAGCACACGAGTGCTGCGACAAGTACTGTGAACAAAGTAATGTTGTTTTCGAATTGTAACGTACAGGGCAGGCCTCACATGCCTGCAGCTACACGTCCGCAGATGTCTCAGAGTCCACCATCAAGAGTGATGAATGCTAGGCCATTAACACCTTGTTGGCGCTGCAGGGGTACTCATCAATTCCATTCATGCCGTTTCAAAGGATACATTTGCAAGGGCTGGGGAACAATGGGACATCTCCAATGTATGTGCAGGTGAGCTGCAAACCCTGCTAATCCTGCAAACCATCATGTTGCAGAGGAGGACAGATCCAAGGTGGATCACGATGAACCAGAGCCTCAGACCAAGGAGGCAGAGGTATAAGGGATACAAACATTTACCACAAAGTGTCCCCCAATAATGCTGAAGGTTGAATTAAATGACGGCACTGGAGCTGCGGATGGACTCACTCTGGAGCATGCGCGATGCTGAGAATGTCATGAGTTGGTCACACCGCAGTAAGGGTTAGGACAGATAGCGACTGGGTGACCAAGAGACAAGGCAAGAGTAGGAAGGAAGTGCAGGAGTCCCCTGCGGTCATCTCCCTCCAAAACTGTTTTGGATACTGTTGGTGGAGAGGACTTACCAGGGGAAGGCAACAGCAGCCAGGTTCATGGGTGGCTCTGCTGCACAGAAGGGCGGGAAAAAGAATGGGAGAGCTATAGTGATAGGAGACTCTATTGTAAGGGGAATAGATAGGAGTTTCTGCGGCCGCAACCGAGACTCCAGGATGGTATGTTGCCTCCCTGGTGCAAGGGTCAAGGATGTCTCAGAGCAGCCACAGAGCATTCTGGAGAGGGAGGGTGAACAGCCAGTTGTCGTGGTACATGTAGGTACCAACGATATAGGTAAGAAGCGGGAAGAGGTCCTACAAGCTCAATTTAGGGAGCTAGGAGTTAAATTAAAAAGTAGGACCTCAAAGGTAGTAATCTCTGGATTGCTACCAGTGCCACGTGCTAATCAGAGTAGAGGGAGCAGGATAGTTAGGATAAATATGTGGCTTGAGCAGTGGTGCAAGAGGGAGGGATTCAAATTCCTAGGACATTGGAACCAGTTCTGGGGGAAGTGGGACTTGTACAAAAGGGATGGTCTGCACTTGGGCAGGACTGGAACTGATGTCCTGGGGGTAACATTTGCTAATGCAGTTCGGGAATGTTGAAACTAATATGGCAGGGGGATGGGAACCTATGCAGCAAGACAGGGTGAAGTAATATGGAGTCAGAAACAGATGGACGAAAGGAAAAAAGCAATAGTGGAAGGCCGAGTAAACAAAGGCAAGAAACAAAAAGCGTCACACTACATCATAATTCTAAAGGCTGTTAAAAAAACAAGCCTGAAGGCTTTGTGTCTTAATGCAAGGAGTATCCGTAATAAGATGGATGAATTAACTGTGCAAATAGATGTAAACAGATATGATGTGATTGGGATTACAGAGATGTGGCTCCAGGATGATCAGGGTTGGGAACTTAACATCCAAGGGTATTCAACATTCAGGAAGGATGGAATAAAAGTAAATTGAGGTGGGGTAGCATTGCTGGTTAAAGAGGAGATTAATGCAATAGATAGAAAGGACATTAGCTTGGATGATGTAGAATCTATATGGGTAGAGCTGCAGAACACGAAAGGGCAAAAAACATTAGTGTGAGTTGTGTACAGACCTCCAAACAGTAGTAGTGATGTTGGGGAGACATCAAATAGGAAATTAGGGGTGCATGCAATAAAGGTGCAGCAGTTATCATGGGTGACTTTAACATGCATATAGATTAGGCTAACCAAACTGGAAGCAATACGATGGAGGAGGATTTCCTGGAGTGCATAAGGGATGGTTTTCTAGACCAATATGTCGAGGAACCAACTAGGGGGGAGGCCATCTTAGACTGGGTGTTGTGTAATGAGAGAGGATTCATTAGCAATCTCATTGTGCGAGGCCCCTTGGGGAAGTGTGACCATAATATGGTGGAATTCTACATTAGGATGGAGAATGAAACAGTTAATTCAGAGACCATGGTCCAGAACTTAAAGATGGATAACTTTGAAGGTATGAGGCGTGAATTAGCTAGGATTGATTAGCGAATGATACTTAAGGGGTTGACTGTGGATGGGCAATGACAGACATTTAGAGACCGCATGGATGAACTACAACAATTGTACATCCCTGTCTGGCGTAAAAATAACAAAGGGAAGGTGGCTCAACCATGGCTATCAAGGGAAATCAGGGATAGTATTAAAGCCAAGGAAGTGGCATACAAATTGGCCAGAAATAGCAGCAAACCCGGGGACTGGGAGAAATTTAGGACTCAGCAGAGGAGGACAAAGGTTTAATTAGGGCAGGGAAAATAGAGTAAGAGAGGAAGCTTGCAGGGAACATTAAGACGGACTGCAAAAGCTTCTATAGATATGTAGAGAGAAAAAGGTTAGTAAAGACAAACGTAGGTTCCCTGCAGTCAGAATCAGGGGAAGTCATAACGGAGAACAAAGAAATGGCAGACCAATTGAACAAGTACTTTGGTTCGGTATTCACTAAGGAGGACACAAACAACCTTCCGGATATAAAAGGGGTCAGAGGATCTAGTAAGAAGGAACTGAGGGAAATCCTTATTAGTCGAGAAATTTTGTTGGGGAAATTGATGGAATTGAAGGCTGATAAATCCCCAGGGCCTAATGAACTGCATCCCAGAGTACTTAAGGAGGTGGCCTTGGAAATAGCGGATGCATTGATAGTCATTTTCCCACATTCCATAGAGTCTGGATCAGTTCCTATGGAGTGGAGGGTAGCCAATGTAACCCCACTTTTTAAAAAAGGAGGGAGAGAGAAAACAGGGAATTATAGACCGGTCAGCCTGACATCGGTAGTGGGTAAAATGATTGAATCAATTATTAAGGATGTCATAGCAGCGCATTTGGAAAGAGGTGACATGATAGGTCCAAGCCAGCATGTATTTGTGAAAGGGAAATCATGCTTGACAATCTTTTGGAATTTTTTCAGGATGTTTCCAGTCGAGTGGACAAAGGAGAACCAGTTGATGTGGTGTATTTGGACTTTCAGAAGGCTTTCGACAAGATCCCACACAAGAGATTAATGTGCAAAGTTAAAGCACATGAGATTGGGGGTAGTGTGCTGACGTGGATTGAGAACTGGTTGTCAGACAGGAAGCAAAGAGTAGGAGTAAATGGGGACTTTTCAGAATGGCAGGCAGTGACTAGTGGGGTACCGCAAGGTTCTGTGCTGGGGCCTCAGCTGTTTACATTGTACATTAATGATTTAGACGAAGGGATTAAATGTAGTATCTCCAAATTTGCGGATGACACTAAGTAGAGTGGCAGTGTGAGCTGCGAGGAGGATGCTATGAGGCTGCAGAATGACCTGGATAGATTAGGTGAGTGGGCAACTGCATGGCAGATGAAGTATAATGTGGATAAATGTGAGGTTATCCACTTTGGTGGTAAAAACAGAGAGACAGACTATTATCTGAATGGTGACAGATTAGGAAAAGGGGAGGTGCAAAGAGACCTGGGTGTCATGGTACATCAGTCATTGAAGGTTGGCATGCAGGTACAGCAGGCGATTAAGAAAGCAAATGGCATGTTGGCCTTCATAGCGAGGGGATTTGAGGACAGGGGCAGGGAGGTGTTGCTACAGTTGTACAGGGCATTGGTGAGGCCACACCTGGAGTATAATGTACAGTTTTGGTCTCCTAACTTAAGGAAGAACATTCTTGCCATTGAGGGAGTGCAGCGAAGGTTCACCAGACTGATTCCCGGGATGGCAGGACTGACATATCAAGAAAGACTGGATCAACTGGGCTTGTATTTACTGGAGTTCAGAAGAATGAGAGGGGATCTCACAGAAACGTTTAAAATTCTGACGGGTTTAGACAGGTTAGATGCCGGAAGAATGTTTCCAATGTTGGGGAAGTCCAGAACCAGGGGTCACAGTCTAAGGATAAGGGGTAAGCCATTTAGGACCGAGATGAGGAAAGACTTCTTCACCCAGAGAGTGGTGAACCTGTGGAATTCTCTACCACAGAAAGTTGTTGAGGCCAATTCACTAAATATATTCAAAAAGGAGTTCGATGTAGTCCTTACTACTAGGGGGATCAGAGGGTATGGCGAGAAAGCAGGAATGGGGTACTGAAGTTGCATGTTCAGCCATGAACTCATTGAATGGCGGTGCAGGCTCGAAAGGGCGAATGGCCTACTCCTGCACCTATTTTCTATGTTTCTATGTTTGTATGACTCCCGGTGTTAATGGAGCTGGACACGAGCGTGAGCCAGTTCATTATGAGCAAAAAGACTTTTGATAAATTGTGGTGCAGCAAGGCCTCAAGGCCTCAAGGCCAGTCCTGACTCCCATTCGCACTAAACTAAGAACTTATACAAAGGAACTGATTACTGTAATTGGCAGTGCTACTGTAAAGGTATCCTGCGAGAGAGCGGTGCACAAGTTACCACTCTGGGTGGTACCAGACGATGGTCCCACTCTGCTCCGTAGGTGATGGCTGGGGAAGATACGCTAACTGGGACGACATCCGAGCGCTATCGCCCGTCAACGACACTTCGTGTGCCCAGGTCCTAAACAAGTTCCCTTCGCTGTTCGAACCAGGCATCGGGAAGTTCCAAGGAGCAAAAGTGCTGATCCACCTAATTTCGGGGGTGCGACCCATCCATCATAAGGCGAGAGTGGTCCCGTACATGATGAGAGAGAGGGTGGAGATCAAGATAGACCGGCTGCAGCGAGAGGGCATCATTCCGCCGATCGAATTCAACGAGTGGGCCAGTCCGTTTGTTCCAGTCCTCAAGGGAGATGGCACTGTCAGCATCTGTGGTGATTACAAAATAACTATCAATCGTTTCTCCTTGCAGGATCAATACCCAGTACCAAAGGCAGGTGACCTTTTTGCGACACTGGCGGGAGGAAAGACGTTCACGATGCTGGCCTTGACCTTGGCCTACATGACGCAGGAGCTAGAGGAATCATCGAAAGGCCTCACCTGCTTCAACACACAAAAAGGTCTCTTCATTTACAACAGATTCCCGTTTTGGATTTAATCAGCCACGGCGATATTCCAGAGAAACATGGAAAGCTTGCTGAAGTCAGTCCCGTGCACTATGGTCTTCCAGGACGACATCTTGGTTACATGTCGGGACACAGTCGAGCATCTGCAGAACCTGGAGGAGGTTCTTAGTCGGCTTAATTGTATAGGGCTCAGGTTAAAACGCTTAAAGTGAATTTTTCTGGTGCCTGAAGTGGAGTTCCTGGGGAGAAGAATTGCGGTGGATGGCATCAGGCCCACCGATTCGAAGACGGAGGCAATCGAGAATGCACCAAAGCCACAGAACGTGATGGAGCTGCGGTCATTTCTAGGACTCCTGAACTACTTGGTAACTTCTTACCGGGTCTCAGCACACTGTTAGAACCACTGCATGCTTTACTGCATAAAGGAGATGAATGGTTATGGGGTAAAAGCCAAGAAAATGCCTTTGAGAAAGCTAGAAAACTGTTATGCTCAAACAAATTGCTTGTGTTGTATGATCCATGTAAGCGTTTGGTGATGCGTCGTCATCCGGTAATGGTTGTGTATTGCAACAAGCTAATGACTCTGGGAAATTGCAATCAGTTGCTTATGCATCCAGAAGTCTGTCTAAGGCTGAGAGCGCCTACAGCATGATTGAAAAAGAAGGTTAACGTGTGTTTTTGGGGTAAAGAAAATGCATCAATATCTATGTGGGCTCAAATTTGAATTGGAAACTGACCATAAGCCACTTTTCGGAAAGTAAGGGGATCAATACGAATGCATCGGCCCGCATCCATAGATGGGTGCTAACGTTGTCCGCATACAAATACGCCATCCGCCACAGGCCAGGCACAGAAAACTGTGCCGATGCTCTCAGTAGGCTGCCATTGCCCACCACGGGGGTGAAAATGGCACAGCCTGCAGATTTAGTTATGGTAATGGAAGCATTCGAGAGTGAGCTATCACCTGTTACCGCCTGACAGATTAGAACCTGGATGAGCCAGGACCCCTTACTGTCCTTAGTAAAAAAAACTGTGTGCTTCATGGAAGCTGGTCCAGTGTCCCATTAGAAATGCAGGAAGAAATAAAGCCGTACCAGCGGCGCAAAGATGAAATGTCTTCTATGGTGCAATTGGTAGTGGTACCAAAAAGGGCAGGGACACTTTCATTAGTGATCTCCACACTACCCACCCAGGCATTGTAATGATGAAAGAGATAGCCAGATCCCACGTGTGGTGGCCCGGTATCGATGCGGACTTAAGAATCCTGCGTGCACAAATGTAACACATGTTCACAGTTAAGCAATGCACCCAGGGAGACGCTACTAAGTTTATGGTCTTGGCCCTCCAAACTGTGGTCTAGGGTCCATGTTGACTATGCAGGCCCGTTATTGGGAAAAATATTCCTCGTGGTTGTAGATGCGTACTCCAAATGGATTGAATGTGAGATAATGTCGGCAAGCACGTCCGCTGCCACCACTGAAAGCCTGCGGGCCATGTTTGACACGCACGGACTGCCTGATGTCCTTGTGAGTGATAACGGGCCATATTTCACCAGTGCCAAGTTCAAAGAGTTCATAACCCACAATAGGGTCAAACATGTCACATCTGCCCCGTTCAAAGCAGCATCCAATGGTCAGGCAGCAAGAGCAGTGCAAACAATCAAGCAGAGCTTGAAGAGGGTAACTGAAGGCTCACTGCAGACTCCCCTATCCCGAGTCCTGCTTAGTTACTGCACAAGACCTCACTCGCTTACTGGGATTCCACCCGCTGAACTGCTCATGAAAAGGGCACTTTAGACAAAGCTCTCGTTAGTCCACCCTGATCTACACGAACAGGTAGAGAGCAGGCAGCTTCAACAAAGTACATATCATGATAGCGCAAATTTGTCACGCAAAATTAAGATCAATGATCCAGTATTTGTGTTGAACTATGGACAAGGTTCCAAGTGGCTTCCCGGCACTGTCATGGCCAAAGAAGGGAGTAGGGTGTTTCGGGTCAAATTTTCAAATGGACTCACCTACAGGAAACACTTGGACCAAACCAAACTCAGATTCACGGGCTATCCAGAGCAACCAACATTATACCCTACCTTTTTTGACCCCCCAACACACACACCAGTGGCAACCGATACAGCGGTTGACCACGCTGCAGAACGCATCACCCGCAGCAGCCCAGCAGGACTCACCACCCCCAGCAGTCCAGCAAGGCCAGCTGCACAGCAGCCCAGCAAGGGCCCAACAAATGACTTATCAAAACCAGCATTTGTACCGAGACAATTAACCAGGGAAAGAAAGGCCCCAGATCGACTCACCTTGTAAATAGTTACACTATTGACTTTGGCGGGGAGTGTTGTTTCTATGTAAACCTTGTTTATATATGTAATATGTAATACCTATGTAATACCTTGTTTAACCACCAGAGGGCTCATCCCCTGGAGTCCCAAGGGATGCCACAATCCCTTGGGAGCACAAGCACTTGAGGAGGCCTCACAGACTGGAGAGGCACTCTGGAGACCTGCAATAAAAGACTAAAGTCACACTTTACTTTGGGCTCACAGTATCTGGTCAGAATCTTTATTCATACACTACAATATCCTTGTAGTATATCGGGACAGATACGAGCCCAAGAACCTCAATTTTGGAGTCGGAATACGCATGGAGAGTGGAAGTTGCTTGCTGCAGTTGACAGTGCGTGAAGTGGGTTTTATACACAGTCTCGCTCAATATGGAGACTTTGGCTCCAAGGTCAATGAGGAGGCAGATGTCACAGTCCTTGAATTTGCCCGAACCGATGTGTAAAATGTCACTAACGGTGTAAACCATACTGGGTTCATCACTATCGGGGTTGTCCACATGTTGAATATGCTGCAATGAGCGACAGTCACTAGCAAAATGGTTCATTTTACCACATGCAGAGCATTTCTTCCCACATGCAGGGCAGTTAGGACACTTTGCTGAATGTGATTTGTCCCCAAAGTTAAAGCGGTGGAAGTTAGGCCCGCGATCCGTAGTGGATGGCTTATTACTAACCCTAGGTCTCTGCTGTGATTTCCGCTTTGGACGAATGCCTTGCACATGGGCTGTAGCTGAAGTTCGCTGCACAGTGGGAGCAGGGGATTTTATCGCTTTTGAATCGGAAAGCGCTGATTCGATTTGGATGGCCAAATTAGTTGCTTTATCCAATGTCAATTTGTCAACCTCCATTAGCAAGCATTCCCGAATGCAGGGGAATCGTTTTCTCAATAATTTGATCCCTGATCACTTCCTCTGGGAGTGCTCCAAAGTTACACGTAGCGGCCAGTTCAGTTAATGAAATGGTATTCTGTTTGATTGGTTCACCGTTCCCTTTCCCCCTTTGATGAAATTTGTATCACTCCATCATGATACTTTTCTTTGGCCCAAAATATTTCTCTCTGGCGCTTACCGCTTTCCGCTTTGTCATAGGACTCCGTGTCTTCAATTTGGCCAAAGATGTGTTGGCCTTCGGTGCCGAGGCAGTGGATAAGTATTGCACGACAGCGAGCTGGTGTTACGTTGTCACTGTCTAACCTACTCTCGGTTAAGTACGAAGAAAAACTTTTTATCCATCTTGGCCATGGAATTGGAGGGTCCCCGGGGGGAGGAGAGGAAAGGCGGGGGGGGCTGGGGGGGGGGGGGGTAGGGCGATTAATTTGAGTCATCCTCGTCGCCAAATTCAGTTGTGTACTTAAATAAACACACTAACTGAACCAGGAGTAAAGTAACTTAACTGTGTCCTTTATAGCAACTCTCAAAATGGTGTCACAAAACTAGCATGAACCAGTATGTTTACAGCAGCTGTGAAATAGCTCCCGCAGCGTCCTAATATCTGTCTCGTATCCTGTAACAAACAAATGGAGTATGAACACAACAAAGCTGAATATAGAGAGTTCAGAGGGAAGTGAAAGAGAAAGTAAGAGGGGCAAAGAGAGAGTATGAGAATAGATTGGCAGAAAACATAAGGTGGTATTCAAAAGTCATTTACAGGAATATAAATAATAAACGGGTAGTGAAGCCGATTAGGGACCAAAAGGGAAACCTGTGCATGGAAGCAGAGGACATGGCTGAGGTACTGAATGTATACTTTGCATCTGTCTTCACAAAGGAAGAAGATACTGCCAAATTCATAGTAAAAGAAGAGGCAGGGGAGAAACTGGATGAGATATAAATTGATAAAGAGGAAGTACTCGAAAGGCTGGCTGTATTTAAAGTTGATAAGTCACTAGGACTGGATGGAATGCATCGTAGGATGCTGAGAGTGGTTAAAGTGGAAATCGCGGATGTACTGGCTATAATCTTCCAATCTTCCTTAGATACAGGGGTAGTGCCAGAGGACTAGAGAATTGCAAATGTTACACCGTTGTTCAAAAAAGTGTGTAAGGATAAACCCAGCAACTATAGACCAGTCAGTTTAACCTTGGTAGTGGGGAATCTTTTAGAAACAATAATCAGGGACAAAATTTATAGTCACTTGGACTAGTGTGGATTAATAAAGGAATGCCAGCATGGATTTGTTAAAGGGAAACTGTATTTAGCTAACCTAATTGAGTTTTTTGATCAGGAAACAGAGAGGGATAATGAGGGCAATACAGGGACTTCCAAAAGGTATTTGATAAAATGCTACATAATAGGCTTGACAGCAACATTGAAGTCCATGGAATAAAAGGGGCAGTGGCAGCATGGATACAAAATTGGCTAAGTGACAGGAAATAGAGAGTAGTGAACGTTTGTTTTTCGGACTGGAGGAAGGTATACAGTGGTGTTCCCCAAGGCTTTGTACGAGGACCATTACTTTTCTTGATGTATATTGATGATTTGGACTTGGGAGTACAGGGCACAATTTCAAAATTTGCAGATGATACAAAACTTGGAAGTATAGTGAACAGTGAGAAGGATAGTGATAGACTTCAAGAGGACATAGACATGCTGCTGGAATGGGCGGACATGTGGCAGATGAAATTTAATGCAGAAAAGTGCGATGATACATTTTGGTAGGAAGAACAAGGAGAGGCAATATAAACTAAAGGGTACAATCCCAAAGAGGGTGCATGAACAGAGAGACCTGGGGGTATATGTGCACAAATCATTGAAGATGGCAGGGCAGGTTGAGAAAGCGGTTAAAAAAGCATATGGGATCCTGGGCTTCATAAATAGAGGCATAGAGTACAAAAGCAAGGAAGTTATGATGAACCTTTATAAAATACTGGTTTGGCCTCAACTGGAGTATTGTGTCCAATTCTGGGCACCACACTTTAGACCTTACAGAGGGTGCAGAACAGATTTACCAGAATGATTCTGGGGATGAGGGACTTCAGTTATGTGGATAGACTGGAGAAGCTGGGGTTGTTTTCGTTAGAGGGAGAAGGTTGAGAGGAGATTTGTTGGAGGTGTTCAAAATCATGAAGGGTCTAGACAGAGTAGATCGAGAGGAACTGTTCCCATTAACAGAAGGGTCGAGAACCAGAGGACACAGATTTAAGATGATTGACAAATGAACCAAAGGTGACATGAGAGAAAACTTTTTTACACAGCGAGTGGTTATGATCTGGAATGCACTGCCTGACAGGATGGTGGAGGCAGACTCAATCATGGCTTTCAAAAGGGATAAGTACCTGAAGGAAATAAAATTGCGGGGCTATGGGGAAAGGGTGGAGGACTAGCTGAAGTGCTCTAGCGGAGAGCCAGCACTGGCTTCTGTGCTGTAACCATTCTATGATTCTAAGAGGATTGTTCATCTGAACAATTAAAGTGAAGGAAAATTTATAATTTGAGCACAAGCTCATTCAACTTATAATATTACAATTAAGAAAAACATTTAAGTTGATACATTTAGTTTTAATTAAAATCCAGTAGAGGAAATGTATTAAACTTCCCAAATTAATTAAATCATTGAAGGACACTGGTAAATGACAAAGGTAAATATTCTCCATGAATATCACGCTGATTCTATTAACATGAAGTCATCAGCATCTCTCAAACCCGCGAGCACTACCACTTGGAAAGACAAGGACAGCAGGCACATGTGAACAGCACCACCTCCAAGTTCCCCTGCAAGTCACACACCATCCTGACTTGGAAACATTATGGCCATTCCTTCATCGGTGCTGTTTAAAATCCTGGAACTCCCTTCCTAACAGCAACGTTGGAGTACCTTCACCACACGGACTAGAGTGGTTCAAGAAGGCGGTTCACCACCACCTTCTCAAGGGCAATTAGGGGTGGACAATAAATGCTGGCCTTTCCAGCGACACCCATATTCTATGAATGAATTAAAAAAATTAGCTAGATTGTTAACTAGTTGGAATGGAGTTATATTAGTTCATTATATTATTTTCCACTACAAATGGTTGGTTGTTTACATAATCTTAACTAAACAGGAAATAAGTACCAGCACCTCATATAGCCAAGCAGTGGCCAATTTCATGATGCGGAGAGATAGTTTCTTCTGATAAGTTTTCGTAGTGAAATCAGGAACGTTAGCTCGGCTTCGTTGTTAATGCTCTTGCCTCTGAGTCGCAAATATGCGATCATGATAAAAAACTGACATTCCAGAGAAGTAATGAGGGCCGGGCTTCACTGAGGGTGAAGGCTTCAAACTAAGGTCCCATCTTTCTGCTCAGGAGGACATTAGAGATCCCATAGCACTATTTACAAAAGCGCTGGGAATTATCTGATGTCCTGGCCAACACTCCTCACTCAACCATTATCGACAAAAGCAGATCACTGCCCAGTTTCATCTCATTATTGTTTGTGAGATCTTGCTCTCTGTAAAATAGCTGCTGCTTTTGTCTACGCAACAGAAATCACAGCACTTCAAAGCAATTTACGGTATGCAAAGTGCTTTGAGACATTTCTGAGAGATGTGATAAGGTTCTACTTAAAAGCACGTCTTTCTTTGTCAACACATTTACCATATTACTTCAAATTGCACACTGGGGAAAGGTTCCTCCAACAGATTTATCTCAGTACAATCACTGTGGACTCCTCTTTAGTCTGCCTTCTAATTTTGTTCTAAATTCCCCAGCATCTGATTCAGAAAGATCTTGGTCTGCTTCCTAGTATTATTCCATGCTTTGAAAAGTGCAGTAGGAGTAGCTGACTGCTTCCAAAATAAAACACATTTAGAATTTCTTGTTTTCCTTTGCACTGAGGCAACTTCCACAGGTTGTGTATTTTTTGTGAAATCACTTTTGCTGCTTAAATATGCCGTCAGTCACTGTTATTGATCAACGATAGCCACGATGTTCTTATCTGGTTGACCTTTTCAGAGGGAGACAGCAAATGCCTGTGGTATTTATAGAGAAATTTTGGGAGCAGTTTTTTGTAACTACAAGGGTTTATGTCTTAGATTGTTGTAAGAAAACCTTTCTGGTGTTGACTGAGGCTGTCGATTCATAGAAACAACGTCCGCAGGGTAAGGTTACTTTGTCGGTACATATTAGCAATTTGCAATCTGCAACCGTTGTATCCAGATCTTTCATCCATACAAATAATGGCCAATGCCTTGTTCACAATAAAAGAAAGGTTTGCAGGTTCTCATTCTGGGAGTACACAGACGTGCTCATGACAGCTGGCTGTGCAGACATCTTTGAATTATTCTTCATTGCTTGCAAAGTAGTTTCAGGTAAGGCCTGAATTCACCCTGAAGTACTGGCTTCTTCTTAATACACAGCTGACTCTAGGCAAAAGCAGCTATTACTTGGTAATGAATCCCTTGCTTACAGCATAAATGGGAGTCCAGTTGCACAATGTATTGCACCTCAAGGAAGTGGCTTTCAATGCAATTCAGGCTGGGGGAAATGAAAGTATCTTCCATCTGCTGGCTGTAACAGCCTTAAATGAAATCAGTTTGCTTTGGCCTCGACCCAGGTTATCATCATCATCATAGGCAGTCCATCGGAATCGAGGAAGACTTGCTTCCACTCTTAACATGAGTTCTTAGGTGGCTGTACAGTCCAATATGAGAACCACAGTCTCTGTCACAGGTAGGACAAATAGTCGTTGAGGGAAGGGGTGGGTGGGACTGGTTTGCCGCATGCTCTTTCCGCTGCCTGTGCTTGATTTCTTCATGTTCTCGGCGACAAGACTCGAGGAGTTCAGCGCCCTCCCGGATGCACTTCCTCCACTTAGGGCGGTCTTTGGCCAGGGACTCCCAGGTGTCAGTGGGACTTTATCAGGAAGTCTTTAAGGGTGTCCTTGTAATGTTTCCGCTGCCCACCTTTGGCTCGTTTGCTGTGAAGGAGCATTTCACGTTATCCAGGTTATAGATGGTGGAGGGCACACAGCACAAAACTGCCCTTAATTCAGCCCTGAATTGGCAGCTCAAAGTGGTCACAGGTAAATGAGTGTGGGAAAGGGTGAAGTGTCAGATTGGTGCCTGGTGCTAAAGGGACATTTTTAGGACTGTGTATCATAGAATCATAGAAGTTTACAGCACGGAAGGCCATTTGGCCCATCGTGTCCGCGCCGGCCGACAAAGAGCTATCCAGCCAAATCCCACTTTCCAGCTCTTGGTCCGAAGTCCTGTAGATTACGGCGCTTCAAGTGCACACCCAAGTAGTTTTTAAATTCTATGAGGGTTTCTGCCTCTACCATCCTTTCAGGCAGTGAGTTCCAGACCCCCACCACCCTCTGGGTGAAAAAAATTCTCCTCAAATCCCAGCTAAACCTCTTACCAATTACTTTAAATTTATGTGTAGAGGATGCTTTACTCTGAATTTAGCCTGTGCTCTCCACATGATCTTAAAAGTGGTTCATGCTCATACTGCAAGCTTGAAAGGGTTTCATTTTACAGCAAACCTGGAGCGTCCAATCCCTGACCAGGGGTTCTGATCCTAGGAGGGGTTCTGATCCCCGGCCCCGGGTGGGTGGTCCCATCCGGACCTTGGGGTGCCCGATCTCTGGCCCAGGGGGGTTTGTATGGTGGGGGCTGATGGTGGGGGAGGTTGGGGGCCAAGAGGCAGCACCCCTGCTCCTCCCAGCCCACAAGGATTGCTCCCCGAGCCTGTGCTCGTCTCGCTGCAGCTGTCGGGAATTGCGAAGCCCGGGAACCCTGGCCAGTCACCGTTAAATCCAAGGCTTCCAGCCTCATTATAGTATTTAAAATGCCAACCCGCCTCCTGGGTGCAGGTTGGCTTCCCTCCCCCATCCTGCCTCCATTAAAGCTGGAAGTGGACGGTTTGGAGGCATGTTGGAGTCAGGATTCAGGTTTTGAACAATTCAAGCTTCCACCCGACCCCAAGCCACCCATTTCTTGGGGTTAAAATCGCCCCCATAGAATCTTTGAAAGAGCTGTCCAGTTTAGACCCATACCCCAACTTTTCCCCCATATTCCTGCAAATTAATTCTCTTCAGGTACATGTCCAATTGCCTTTAGAAAGTTTCTGTTGAATTTGCTTCCACCACCCATTCATGCAGTGCATTCCAGATCGTGACAACCCTCTGTGTTTAAAAACATCTCCTAATTTCTACTCTAGGTCTTTTGCCAATTATTTTAACTCTGTAACCTCTGGTCATCGACCCACTTGCCAGAGGAAACAGTTTCTCCCGACTTCTCTATCAAAACCCCTCCTAATTTTGAATACTCTATTCAGGCTCCCCTTAACCGTCTCTGCTCTATGAAGAACAATCCCAGCTTCTCCAATCTCTCCATGGAACTGAAGTCTCTCACCCTTATCCTGGTAAACTGCCTGTGCACCTACTCCAAGGCCTTGGCACCCTTCCTAAAGTCTGCTACCCAGAATTGTAAATAATACTCCAGCTGAGGCCTAACTAGTGATTGTAAAGATTTAGCAGATGTTCCTTGTTTTTGTATTCAATGCCCTTATTTACAAAGCCAAGTATCCCAGATGCTTTTTTAACTGCCTTATCAACTTGCCCTGCCACCTTCAAAGATTTGTGAATATGCACCCCCAGGTCCCTGTGCTCTTGCCCTCCCTTCAAAATAGTACCATTTAGATTACAGTGACTTTACATGTTGTTCCACTCAAAATGCATCACTTCACTCTTATCCGCATTAAATTGCAACTGCCATGTGTCTGCCCATTGATGTGTACTTTCAGTTGGAACAAAAATCAAGTTGAGAAAATGAGTCAGAGTCCAAGAACCGTGTTAAGGCTGGTTTTCTCAATGGTGCAGACAAAGGCATTCCTTTAAGGTTAAAAAAACATACACTGATTTAAATCTGCTTTTGAAATAAACACTGTGGGAGTTTCCCGCACAGTCTTGGCTCAGTTGGTAGAATTACCTTCTCTGAGTCAGAAGGTTGCAGGTCCTCAAGACTCGGCTTGTATTCCTTGAATATAGAAAATTAAGGAATGATCTAATTAAGAGATTTAAGATGATCCCAGAATCAAGCCTTCGGACCAAGGCACACCTGCTTGGGCTGTCCTGGTGGTTAGGCCATCTGCTCAAGCCCAACTTCCCAGACAAGATCAACCACAGGCACAGACCTGCTCATTATGCTTTAAGATACCATAAATGTTCATGTGATTGCAGTGCAGGTTCACAGAATGAGATTGGGGCTAAAAGTTTTCAATTATGAGGACAGGTTGCATAGACTCAGCTTGTATCCCCTTGAGTATAAAAGATTAAGTGGTGTTCTGATTGAGGTGTTTATGATGATTAAAGGATTTGATAGGGTAGATAGAGAGAAACTATTTCCTCTGGTTTGGGAAGTCCGGAACCTTAGAATGAGAGCTAGGCTGTTCAGGTGTGATAGAAACATAGAAAATAGGAGCAGTCGTCAGCCATGTCAGGAATCAATTCTTCACACAAAGGGTAGTGGAGATCAGGAGCTCTCTCCCCCAAAAGCTGTTGAGGCTGGGGGTCAATTGAAAATTTCAAAACTGAGATTGGTAGATTTTTGTTACATAAAAGTATTAAGGGAAATGAAACCGAGGCAGGTAAATGGAGTTAAGATACAAAACGGTCATGATCTAATTGAATGGTGGAACAGGCTTGAGGGGCTAAATGGCCTATTCCTGTTCCTAAATGCCACTCCATAGACCTGAGCACAAAATCGATGCTGACACTCCAGTGCAGTACTGAGAGAGCGTTGCACTGTCGGTGGTGCAGTCTTTCAGATGAGACATTAAACTGAGACCCCTGTCTGTTCCCTCAGGTGGGCATAAAAGATCCTATGGATCAATTTCGAAGAAATGCAGGGTTGTTGACCCCAGCGACCTGGGCAATATTTATCCCTCAATCAACATCAATAAAAACTGATTATCTGGTCATTATCTCATTGTTGTTTGTGAGAGCTTGCTGTGCGCAAATTGCCTGCCATGTTTTTCCTACATTACAGCAGTGACTACACTTCAAAAGTACTTCGTTGGCTGTAAAGCACTGTGAGATGCCATGTAAATGATGTTTCCTTTTGAAACCACGTTCATTCTGTGTCCATTTCTTATTTGAGACAGTAACCCATTCATTTAAAGTTGTGGACAAAGGCACTTGATCTGAACACATCAAGTGGCCGTTCACTAATACTCGCATTGCATAATTTCATGGTCATGCTTTTAATTGGGTCAGGTAGACGCAGAGAAAGACTTTCTACTTGTGGGGGAATCCAAACCTAGGGACCATGAACATAAGGTAGTCACTAATAAATCAGTAAGGAATTTAGGAGAAACATCTTTACCCAGAGAGTGATTAGAAAGTGGAACTCGCTACCACATGTGGTTGAGGTGAATAGCATAGATGCATTGAATGGGAAGCTAGATAAGCACAAGAGGGAGCAAGGAATAGAAGGTTATGCTGAGAGGGTAAGATGCAGTTGGGTAGAGGAGGCTCATGTGGAGAATAAACACCAACATTGATCTGTTGGGCTGAATGGCCTGTTTCTGTGCAGTACATTCCATGTCATCAACATAGGCAGTCCCTCAGAATCGAGGAAGACTTGCTTTTACTCTAAAAATGAGCCCTTAGGTGGCTGAACAGTCCAATACGAGAACCACAGTCCCTGTCACAGTTGGGACAGATAGTCGTTGAGGGTAAGGGAGGGTGGGACTGGTTTGCCGCAGGCTCTTTCCACTGACTGCATTTGATTTCTGCATGCTCTCAGCAGTGAGACTCGAGGTGCTCAGCGCCCTCCCAGATGCACTTCCTCCACTTAGGGCGGTCTTTGACCAGGGACTCGGAGTCAGTTTCCACATGTACGCTGATGACACCCAGCTCTACCTCTCTACCACTTCCCTCCACCCCTCCACTATATCTAAATTGTCAGACTGCTTGTCCGTCATCCAGTACTCAATGAACAGAAATTTTCTCCAACTAAATATTGGGAAGACTGAAGCCATTGTCTTCGGTCCCTACCACAAACTGCGTTCCCTAGCCATCGACTCCATCCCTCTCCCTAGCAACTGCCTGAGGCTCGACCATACTGTCTGCAACCTGGGTGTCATATTTTACCCTGAAATAACTTCCGACCGCATCTGCACCATAACTAAGACCGCCTATTTCCACCTCCGGAACATCATCCAACCCTGTCCCTGCCTCAGCTCATCCGCTGCTGAAACTCTCATCCATGCCTTTGTTACCTCGAAATATCCCCTTTAAACATCAACGCTCAAAAAAAGAAGAAAGAAAGACTTGCATTTATATAGCACCTTTCACGACCACCGGACGTCCCAAAGCGCTTTACAACCAATGAAGAACTTTTGAAGTATAGAAACATAGAAACATAGAATATAGGTGCAGGAGTAGGCCATTCGGCCCTTCTAGCCTGCACCGCCATTCAATGAGTTCATGGCTGAACATTCAACTTCAGTACCCCATTCCTGCTTTCTCACCATACCCCTTGATCCCCCGAGTAGTAAGGACTTCATCTAACTCCTTTTTGAATATATTTAGTGAATTGGCCTCAACAACTTTCTGTGGTAGAGAATTCCACAGGTTCACCACTCTCTGGGTGAAGAAATTCCTCCTCATTTCGGTCCTAAATGGCTTCCCCCTTATCCTTAGACTGTGTCCCCTGGTTCTGGACTTCCCCAACATTGGGAACATTCTTCCTGCATCTAACCTGTCTAACCCCGTCAGAATTTTAAACGTTTCTATGAGGTCCCCTTTCATTCTTCTGAACTCCAGTGAATACAAGCCCAGTTGATCCAGTCTTTCTTGATAGGTCAGTCCCGCCATCCCGGGAATCAGTCTGGTGAACTTTCGCTGCACCCCCTCAATAGCAAGAATGTCCTTCCTCAGGTTAGGAGACCAAAACTGTACACAATACTCCAGGTGTGGCCTCACCAAGGCCCTGTACAATTGTAGCAACACCTCCCTGCCCCTGTACTCAAATCCCCTCACTATGAAGGCCATCATGCCATTTGCTTTCTTAACCGCCTGCTGTACCTGCATGCCAACCTTCAATGACTGATGTACCATGACACCCAAGTCTCTTTGCACCTCCCCTTTTCCTAATCTGTCACCATTCAGATAATAGTCTGTCTCTCTGTTTTTACCACCAAAGTGGATAACCTCACATTTATCCACATTATACTCCATCTGCCATGCATTTGCCCACTCACCTAACCTATCCAAGTCGCTCTGCAGCCTCATAGCATCCTCCTCGCAGCTCACACTGCCACCCAACTTAGTGTCATCCGCAAATTTGGAGATACTACATTTAATCCCCTCGTCTAAATCATTAATATATAGTGTAAACAGCTGGGGCCCCAGCACAGAACCTTGCGGTACCCCACTAGTCACTGCCTGCCATTCTGAAAAGTCCCCATTTACTCCTACTCTTTGCTTCTTGTCTGACAACCAGTTCTCAATCCATTTCAGCACATTACCCCCAATCCCATGTGCTTAAACTTTGCACATTAATCTCTTGTGTGGGACCTTGTCGAAAGCCTTCTGAAAGTCCAAATATACCACATCAACTGGTTCTCCCTTGTCCACTCTACTGGAAACATCCTCAAAAAATTCCAGAAGATTTGTCAAGCATGATTTCCCTTTCACAAATCCATGCTGACTTGGACCTATCATATCACCTCTTTCCAAATGCACTGCTATGACATCCTTAATAATTGATTCCATCATTTTACCCACTACCGAGGTCAGGCTGACCGGTCTATACTGTTGTAATACAGCCCACACTACGAAATGTGTGCGCACTAGGTCCATGCAGCAGAGCTGGTCTCCCGTCGTCTTGGGAAATCCTCGCCACTGGACCAAGACCTAGCTGTTAAGCCTGTGTGGTGGCTGGGGTGCAATGACCACCACACATTAAAAAAATCCACGCACAGGCAACTTCCATCCTTCAAGAAAAAATTCGGGACCTGGAATATTAGGTCCTTCATTGAAACACCTGTGAACTCATCCCTTTTTGGCGTGGAAGCAAGTCATCCTCGTTTCGAGGGACTGCCTATGATGATGATGATGACTCCCAGGTGTCAGTGGGGATGTTGCACTTTATCACGGAGGCTTTGAGGGTGTCCTTGTAATGTTTCCTCTGCCCACCTTTGGCTCATTTGCTGTGAAGGAGTTCCGAGTAGAGCGTTTGTTTTGGGAGTCTCCTGTCCGGCGTGCGAACAATGTGGCTTGCCCAGCGGAGCTGATCAAGTGTGGTCAGTGCTTCAATGCTGGGGATGTTGGCCTGGTCGGGGATGCTAATGTTGGTGCATTTGTCCTCCCAGGCGATTTGCAGGATCTTGCAGAAACATTGTTGGTGGTATTTCTCCAGCGACTTGTGGTGTTTACTGAACATGGTCCATGTCTCTGAGCCATACAGGAGGGCGGGTATTACTACAGCCCTGTAGGCCATGAGCTTGGTGGCAGATTTAAGGGCCTAGTCTTCGAACACTCTTTTTCTCAGGTGACCGAAGGCTGCACTGGCGCACTGGAGGCATTGTTGAATCTCGTCGTCAATGTCTGCCCTTGTTGATGAGAGGCTCCCAAGGTATGGGAAATGGTCTAAGTTGTCCAGGGCCGCGCCGTGGATCTTGGTGGAGGACCTTTGTCTTACAGATGTTTAGCTTAAGGCCCATGCTTTCGTACGCCTCAGTGAATACATTCCATATACTTTTACGCACGCACACACAAAATAGTTTGTTGTAGTCTGTTGAATACTAACTATACTTGGATGCTGAAAATAGGTTGGTGTGTTGACTCTGAGTGTAATACATTTTGCTGTCAAACAGCATGAGATAGTTCCGACTTGTAGTGCTAGATTTCCTTGGCCAAGCCAGAGCCGGTAGAATTCCAGGAATTCTGCAAGAGACAGGGCTGAGATTGCCAGAACCCAAATCTTGTGTGACACTTAACAGCTAATAGATAGCTAAAATCTTCTATTTCCTTCCGCCAGCGGGTGCAGGCTGTGATCTCCAGAGATACAGGATGGGAGCTAAGAATAGGGTCCCTGCACACCGTAAACCATCCACTGAATCTCATTAATCGACAAGTCTCGGTGACTTGACGGGTTCCAGCTGCAGCGCTGATTTGCAAATTAATCTCATTCCATTTTTTCTTCTTCAATATTTTACATTAGGGAGAAAAATGGCAGCTTTATGACAGAAACAATTATATTTTAAATCAACATAAACATCAATATATTTCAGCTTGATTACATTCAAATTTGTGAAATTGACAATGTGCTTCTGCCGAGAGACTGAAGCTTCGAAATATCAATTGGCGATATTCGTTGGCGCATCTCCGCTAAAATGGCGAATAAAAGACCATTGGGATGTGATGAGTGGCACAGCAGGATGAGGTTGAGTGTGGCTTTTTACTAACGTTTTGTGATCTAATGAGATCATTGAAAGGTTTACAGCACTGCACACATGTCATACTGACCACATCCCTGCTTGTGCCCTCCTGTGAAATGTGCAACCAGACTGTGTTGGTGCTCTGTGGAAGTCTCTTACATGCATTGCATGAACGCCTTTAGAAACATAGGAACAGGAGGAGGCCATTTAGCCCTTGAGCGTGTTCTGCTATTCAATATCATGGCTGATCCACCCTCCTTTGCCTCATATCCTTTAATTCCTTTAGTTAACAAAAATCTATCAATTTCCGATTTAAAATTGACAAATTGACCTAGCATCAACTGCTGTTTGCGAAATAGAGTTCCAAACTTCTGCCACACTTTGGGCTCAATTTTTGCTACCGAGGCAGGAGAGAGGTGGTCAAAGTCTGAGGCGGGCTACAACCCCGCTCCTGGATCCACGTCAGCTTCCCCCACGACTTTTCCCTGCTGGGGCTTGTTAAGCCCACGCTGCAAGGTTCCTGGCCAATTAAAGGAAGCGGGTCTGATGACGTCATTTGATGACGCATCATCAGCCGGTTTCCTTAAAGGGACCATGCCCACGTACATTTTGACAGTTGTGCTGCCAGTGTTCTGCAGCATTGAGGTGCGGCAAACACTGACAAACACTACACAGAGGTGCACGACTGCTCCCAGGCTCTCCCAACACTCCCTTCATATGCTTATGGAGGGAGTCACAGACAGCACGGAGGTTCTCTTCTCTTCCAATGGGTGGAAGAGACCTCCCCAGGACACCAAGACAGCCTGGTTGCACATTTCCCGAGAGGACACAAGCAGGGATGTGGTCAGGGCTGGTAAGATTCCGGCCTTTGTGTGTAGAAGTGTTTCTTAACGTCGCTCCTGGCTCTAATTTTTACACCTAATCCTCAACTCCTCAACCAGCGGAAACAGTTTCTCTCTTTCATACCTATCAGTTTCCCTTAATATCTTGAATGCTTCCTTGCTAATATCACTCGATTCAGCTTGCCCATTGTCGTTACATAGTGAGAATGGTGACATGATCGTACTTTTGGCCTTGGCTCCCCCAGGAGGTGGTGAATGGGAAGGTCACACCCCGGCTTCAGATGGTTATGTGTTCATCCCGCTGGCAGGCTGACAGTCCCAGTACTGAGGAAGAGCTGCACTGTCGGAGCTGCCGCCTTTCAAATGAGATGTTTAACAGAGGTCCTGTCTGCCATTGCAGATGGCCATAAAAGATCTCACAGCTACTATTTTAAGAAGAGCCAGGGGAGTTCTCCCGATGTCCTGGAAAATATTTAACCATCAACCAATCTCAAACAGATGATCTGGTCATTAATCACGTTGCTGTTTGTGAGAGCTTGTTGTGCGTTTCCTCCATTACGACAGTGACTACGCATCAAAGGTACCTCATTGGCTGTAAGGTGTTTTGAGCTGTCCTAAGGTTGTGAAAGATGCATATAAATGCAAGTTCTTTCTAATATATGTTGAGTGACTGGATGTGTTGAATCTCTTTCATTCATGTAAACCTGAGAGAGAACACATGAAGAAGAACAGCAGGGAAAGGGTTAGCTTAACTTAAAGTGATGCGTGTGGGGGGGGGAACTGTACGGTCATTGTTGCTTGTGGGACCTTGCTGTGCGTAAATTGGCTGTCACGTTTCCTACATTACAACAGTGACTACACGTCAAAACAAGTTCTTCATTGGCTGTAAAGGGGTTTGGGACTTCCTGAGGTTGTGAACGGCACTACATAAATGCAAGTCTTTCTTTTTTTTCTTGGAGGGCAAACATTCAACCTTTGATTCAGGCATTAAGAAGGTATGTTATCTCCTTCGCTCCCCCCCCCCCACCACCCCGAGTTACCTGATGAAGTCATTGCGTGATGCTGGAGTACAAGATATTCTGCCTGCATGACCATTCTTCATGTGAGCACCTTGGGGGCAATTGACCCGCGAAGGTATCGCCGCCAAGCCCGAGGCAGTTCCCACCCGATGCTCACACTTTCCCACAGCAGACGTTGCAACAACGGGCAGGAGCCCTGGATGATTTCCCTCCCTCCGAGCACTGACGGCCCACTAGGGTCAACAATCAACGGTAGTATCCTGACCACCCCTCGGCTGAACTCTGACCTCACTGGGCTCCATGTTGTTCAGTCGGAAAAGAAGCCGGCAGCTGCCAGCACGTTCTCAATTTTCCGCATGATCCTTGTTGTGTGATGAAATGAAATATATTTGCACAAATAATTTATGTCCTGGCAATGATTATCTACTTAGAGCCGGTGACAAATTACACATCCCCACTTCTTGATTCATTCTGCGTGCCTGAATATTAACATGGGTCACTGCTCATTCTGTTTGTTTTCAGAGATATGTGACTTACCAAAATGTCACATTCAGTAAATAGTTTCATAGGCAGCAATCCGATTACCATACCGTCTGCTTCACTTATGCACATATCTGCTGAGAATATCATGCCCATGTTCCCCCGGTGACGTTATTGGGATAAGGTACTTACTTACTGTTCACTATGGCTGTCAATGAGGCATGGAGACCAGACCAGTCCCAAGTTGCCAGCTGCTGCTGAGTAGACAGATTGGCTATTGGCGTTTTACATTTGGTCTCAGTTGCCCTGGGCTATTTTAAAGGGGAAAGCAGACAGGGCTTGTACTCTCGATTACTATCTAGTCACCGCGCTGGTATATCTGGATATCAGGACCAGGTCATCTGCCCACACACCCATCCAGGATCACTTAGGTGAGGTATCCTATCCTAGCAAAAGTCACTACTTTTATGAGATGGGGGAGCAATAATTGAAGAGATGGGGCAGAGAATGTAATAATTCAAAAGTTAAAATCACTGGAGAGGGGCACATTTGCTGTTTTGGGGAACTTACAAGACATGACTTTTTAGCAAAATGGATTTGGCAGCATAAAAAGAAAGAAAGAATTTATATAACACCTTTCACGACCTCAGGACGCTTTAGGCTCGGTTGGCATTAGTTTGAAACTGATACATTTATATAATTAAAACATATGGGATCCTGGGCTTTATAAATAGAGATACAGTGTACAAAAGCCAGGAAGTTATGCTAAACCTTTATAAATCACTCGTTCGGCCCCAGCTGGAGTATTGTGTCCAATTCTGAGCTTCACACACTTTAGGAAGGACGTGGGGCACAGAAGAGATTTATTAGAATGGTTCCATCGATGAGGGATTTCAGTTATGTGAATAGAATAGGGAATCTGCAGTTGGTCTCCTTAGAGCAGAGAAGGATAAGAGAGGATTTGATAGAGGTGGTTATAATCATGAAGGATGGTAGATAGACTAAATAAAGAGAAACTGTTTGCAATGGGCTGAAGGGTCGATAACGAGAGAGCACAGATTTAAGGTGATCGGCAAAGGAGCCAAAGGCGACATGAGGAAAAAACATTTTACACAACGAATGGTTAGGATTCGGAATGCAGTGCCTGACAGCCTGGTGGACAATTTTTCACCTAATTTTTTTTTTTTGCGTGCACGTCCAATTCACAGTTTCGCGCATGCGAGGAACTTAACACTGGAAAGGCTGGTCCCAGGCTCCACAGGTCCGGCAAACAGCTGTGTGACCACACAGCTTAGAGGGAATGTTGGTGGTGGATATAGATTCTATAGTAGTCTTCAATAGAAAATTGAATAAATACTTGAGGGAGAAAAAATGCAAAAAAACCAATGGGGAAAGAGCAAGGAGTGGGATGAACTGGATTGCTCTTCGAAGGAGCGGGCACAGACTCAATGGGCTGAATGGCCTCACTCTGTGCTGTACAGGGGCAATTTTGACCTCCCCCCTAATTTTTTTAAATTCGCTCCAGGATGTGGGCATTGCTGGCAAGGCCAACATTTATGGATGCATTTATTTGCAACAAAAAAATGCTCTGATTGGGTCCCCTTGATCACATGACTTGATTGCTGATTGGTCCCCTTGGAGGATGAGACACACCCAGCAGTTTCCCTGGAATGTGTAATCAGTGACTTTGTAAAGTGTAATTTGAGCCATTCTGACTGCTGTCTCCAGACAGGGGAGAGCTCACTGTCACAGGTTAAGACTTCCTTCCTCCCTCCACCCCAGCCCAAGTTCCTGGCACCCCAGCTCAAGTTCCTGCCCCATCCCAGCCCAAGTTCCCAACGTTACCGCCATCCTCCCCACCCCGCCCCCCCGGCCCCTACCCGCTGTTCCATAGATGGGTCATTGTGTGTGGGTCACGGATTGTCAACAGATTTATTGGGTAACACCAATGATATCACACGCACCAAGCTTTCTGAGAAATTGGGTGTGGGTGCAAAGGGGATGTGGTTGGAAGAACATGATCTGTTCACTGAGTTTGCTCTCTCTCTCTCTCTCTCCCTCCTCTCCGATCCCATCTCCCTGTCCCCTTTCTCTCCCCCAGTCTTCCTGCCCCTCCCCAGTCTTCCTGTCCCTCCCCAGTCTCGCTCTCCCTCCCCAGTCTCTCTCTTCCCTCAGTCTCTCTCTCACTCTCCTCCATCCAGTCACTCTATCTCTCCCCATTCTCTCTCTCTCCCCCAAGTTTTACTCACCCTCTGCAGTATCTCTCTCCCTCCCCAGTCTCTCTCTCCTCCCAGTCTCGCTCTCCCTCCCCAGTCTCGCTCTCCCTCCCCAGTCTCTCTCTCCCTCCCCAGTCTCTCTCTCTCTCCCCAGTCTCTGTCCCTCTCCAGTCTCTCGCTCCACATCCCTTTTCCCTCCCCCAGTCTCTCTCTCTCCCTCACTAGTCTCTCTATCTCCCAACAGTCTCTCTCTCCCGCCCCAATCTCTCTCGCGCTCATCCACTGTCGCTCTCTTCCTTTCCAGTCTCTCTCTCACTCCACAGTCTCTCTCTCCCTCCCCAGTCTCTCTCTCCCTCCCCAGTCTCTCTCTCTCCCTCCCCAGTCTCTCTCTCTCCTGCAGTCTCTCTCTCCCTCCCCACTCTCTCTCTCTCTCCCACAGTCTCTCTCAGCCTCCCCAGTCTCTATTTCTCTCCCTTCCAATCTCCTCTCTCCATCCCCTTTCTCCTCCCATCTCCCTCTCCCTCCACAGTCTCTCGCTCCCTTGCCAGTCTCTCTCTCTCCCGCAGTCTTTCTCTCCCTCCCCAGTCTCTTTCTCTCTCCTGCAGTCTCTCTCTCCCTCCCCAGTCTCTGACTCTTTCTCCCACAGTCTCTCTCTCCCTCCCCACTCTCTCTCTCCTTCCTCATTCTCTCTCTCTCCCACAGTCTCTCTCTCTCCCACCCCACTCTCTCTTTCTCTCTCCCACAGTCTCTCTCCCCCTCCCCAGTCTCTGACTCTCTCTCCCACAGTCTCTCTCTCCCTCCCCAGTCTCTCTCTCCCTCCTCGGTCTCTCTCTCCCTCCCCAGTCTCTCTCTCCCTCCTCGGTCTGTCTCTCCCTCCCCAGTCTTTCTCTCCCTCCCCAGTCTCTCTCTCTCCATCCCCAGTCTCTCTCTCTCTCCTCGGTCTGTCACTCCCTCCCCAGTCTCTCTCTCCCTCCCTAGTCTCTCTCTCTCCCTCCCCAGTCTCTCTCACCTCCCCCAGTCTCTCCCTCTTCCTCCACAGTCTCTCTCTCCCTCCCCAGTCTCTCCCTCCCTCCCCGGTCTGTCTCTCCCTCCCTAGTCTCTCTCTCTCCCTCCCCAGTCTCTCTCTCTCACCCGTCTCTCTCTCTCTCACCCCCAATCTCTCTCTCCCTCCCTAGTCTCTCTCTCTACCTCCCCTGTCTCTCTCTCTCACCCGTCGCTCTCTCTCACCCCCAGTCTCTCTCTCCCGCCCTAGTCTCTCTGTCTCTCGCACCCCAGTCTCTCTCTCCCTCCCCAGTGTCACTCTTTCTCTCCCTCTCTCCCCAGTCTCTCTCTCCCTCTCCAGTCTCTTTCTTCTCCCCCCAGTCTCCTTCTCCCTACTCGGTCTCTCTCTCTCTCTCCCCCCACCCCCCGGTCTCTCTCTCCCCAGTCTCTCTCTCTCCCCCAGTGTATGTCTCTCTCTCTCTCTCTCTCCCCCCCCCCTCCCCAATGTATTTCTCTCCCTCCAGTCTCTCTCTCTCTCTCTCTCTTCCCAGTCTCTCTCTCTCTCACCCAGCCTATCTCTCTCTCACCAGTCTCTCTTTCCCTTCCCAGTCTCTCTCTCTCTCCCTCCAGTCTCTCTCCCTCTCCCCCCAGTCTCTCCTTCTCTCCCCCAGTCTCTCTCTCTCTCTCTCTCTCTCCCTCCTCCCAGTCTCTCGCTACCTCACAAGTCTCTCTCTCTCCCCCAGTCTCTCTCTCTCTCCCCCCAGTCTCTCTCTCTCGCTCTCTCTCTCCCCCCCAGTCTCTCTCTCTCCCCCAGTCTCTCTCTCTCTCCCCCCAGTCTCTCTCTCGCTCTCTCTCTCCCCTCCCAGTCTCTCTCTCTCTTTCCTCAGTCCCTCTCTCTCTCCCCCGACAATCTCTCACTACCTCCGATTTATTTCTCTCCCACAGAAGGCTGCGAAAATATTCATGTATATAATTACAGCGCTATTTTAGGCAAAGCAGCAAAGCAACATGGTCGGCAACAGCACAGTGGCTTCAGGCTCCACAGGATACAGGCTGCACTTCCGGTTTCTAGTTTGAGGGGGTTGGAGTCCAGGCCACTCATGTGTATGCTAAGCACGTCGGGAGTGCATGCATAGAAGGACACACAAAAAACTGTTGCAAATAATCACTCTGAGCATTTATTGTCCATCCCTAATTGCCCTTGAGAAGGTGGTGGTGAGCCACCTTCTTGAACCGCTGCAGTCCAAGTGGTGTATGTTGTCCCACAGTGCTGTTAGGGAGGGAGTTCCAGGATTTTGACCCAGTGACGATGAAGGAAGGCCGATATATTTCCAAGTCAGGATGGTGTGTAACTTGGAGGGGAACTTGCAGGTGATGGTGCCCTTGTCCTTCTAGGTGGTAGAGGTCGCAGGTTTGGGAGGTGCTACTGAAGAAGCTTTGGCGAGTTGCTACAGTGCATCTTGTAGATGGTACACACTGCAGCCACGGTGCACTGGTGGTGGAGGGAGTGAATGTTGAAGGTGGTGAATGGGGGTGCCAATCAAGCGGGATGCTTGTTGGAGATGGTCATTGCCTGGCACTTGTGTGGTGCGAGTGTTACTTGCCACTTATCAGCCCAAGCCTGAATGTCACCAGGTCTTGCTGCATGTGGGCATGGACTGCTCCATTTTCTGAGGAGTTGCAAATGGAACTGAACACTGTGCAGTCATCAGCGAACATCCCCACCTTTGAGCTTATGATGGAGGGTAGGTCATTGATGAAGCAGCTGAAGATGGTTGGGCCTAGGACACTGCCCTGAGGAACTCCATCCCCTGGAATCAGCCCATCCACCCCCCACCCGGGATCAGCCGCTCCTCCAGGTCAGGGATCAATCCCCTCCTCCGACCGGGGATCGGATCCCCTCCCCCGGGTTAGGGCTCAGACCTACCTGGAGGCTGCGGCCTCTTCTCCAGAGTTCCCCGCCTGACTGGAAGCTAAGCCTGTCAATCAAGGCTGATTTATAGAGTCATGGAAGCCAAAATTCACCTCAGCCAGAAAGGGGGCGCACATACTGTTTTTGATGTGATTTTGCCGCTGCGATGGATGCGGCAGCCTAGCTTGCGAAATTCAGCTCTTTGTCATTTTTTTTTGAGCGGGGCAGAAGTCGGTCATAAGTGGAGGGGTGGAACGTATATGGTCACCACTGGAAAAACATTTGAAGGCAATTGTGCGAACGACAGCCATTACACGAAAAATTGGCGACCATTCCGCAACAAGCCCCGGCCACTGCCACCTTCGTCGGCAGTGAGTTCCAGGTCATTACCACTCACTGCATAAAAAAGTTCTTCCTCACATCCCCCTGTATCTCTTGCCCCAAACCTTAAATCTGTGTCCCGTAGTCCTTGTACCATCAGCCGATGGGAACAGCCTTTCTCTGTCTACCTTATCCAAACCCGTCAAAATCTTGTACACGTCTATCAAATCTCCCCTCAACTGCCTTTGTTCCAAGGAGAACAGCCCCAGCTTCTCCAACCTAACATTGCAGCTGAAATCTCTCGTCTCTGGAACCATTCTGGTAAAACTCCTCTGCACCCTCTCAAGGACCTTCACATCCTTCCTAAAGTGTGATGACCAGAACTGGACTCAATACTCTAATTGTTGCCTAACCAGAACTTTATAAAGGTTCAGCATTACTTCCCTGCTTTTGTACTTCAATATCTCTATTTCTGAAGCCCAAGATCCCATATGCTTTGCTAACTACTCTCTCAATATGTCCTGCCACCTTCAAAGATCTATGCACACGAACCTCCAGGTCCCTCTGTCCCTGCGCACTCTTTAGAATTGTGCCATTAAGTCCATATTGTCTCTCCCTATCCCTTCTGCCAAAATGCATCACTTCACACTTCTCTGTATTAAATTCCATTTTCTACTTGTCTGCCCTTTCTGCTAGCCTATCTATGTTGTGTTGCATAAGAATAGGAGCAGGAGTAGGCCATTTGGCCCCTCGAGCCTGCTCCACCATTTAATAGGATCATGGCTGATCTGATCATGGACTCAGCTCCACCTCCTTGCCCAATCCCCATAACCCTTTATTCCCTTATCGCTCAAAAATCTGTTTATCTCCACCTTAAATATATTCAAAGACCCAGCCTCCACAGCTCCCTGATGCAGAGAATTCCATAGATTTACAACCCTCTGAGAGAATAAATTCCTCCTCATCTCAGTTTTAAATGGGCGGCCCCTTATTCTGAGACTGTGTCCCCTAGTTTTTGTTTCCCCTATGAGTGGAAATATCCTCTCTGCATCCACCTTGTCAAGCCCCCTCATTATCTTATATGTTTCGATAAGATCATCTCTCATTCTTCTGAACTCCAATGTGTATAGGCCCAACCAACACAACCTATTTTCATAAGTCAACCCCCCCTCATCTCTGGAATCAACCTAGTGAACCTTCTCTGAACAGCCTCCAATGCAAGTATATCCTTCCTTAAATATGGAGACCAAAACTGTACACAGTACTCTGGGTGTGGCCTCACCAATTTCCTGTACAGTTGTAGCAGGACTTCTCTGCTTTTATACTCTATCAGAATTAAAACATAGGGAGGTGACAGAGAGCGGAAGACTTGCAGTCGATTGGTATCATTCTCACTGTTTGCCACACCTCCAAGTTTGGTATCATCGGGAAATTTTGAAATTTCACTTCTGGGTAGGGAACCTGTCACTGGCGTCATGCTGTTGCATTGCATTGCATGCAGGAAATCTTAAATTCCACTCCCGGTGGGTCCAAAACTTAAAATCCCCCTTATGATTCCATGATTCAGAGTGCCATTCACAGCTGACAGCACTCAAATTAAGCTATGGGCTGTGAATCATGACACCGGCTGTTAGGAGAGAGCTCTAGACATGCATGCTTACCTTCGTGCTCTGCTCCCAAATTGTAATTTTTATAAAAATCCTTTGATTAAACTTTTGCTTCAGTATATAAAGTGCCCAGATTTTTATCAGTTTACATAAATCCATTTGAATGTGTAATAGTTATTGAGCACAATGTTGACAGCAGTAAGGCAGCAGGAAGTAATTGCACTTACACAACCCCTGACCATGATGTTGAAATGTCTCGGAGCACCTCACAGAATGGATTGCTGGTAAAGGGCAGTGATTTTCGTCACGTAGACAAATACGGCAGATGTTCTGCAAGGGCAGCATCCCACGAGGAGCACTGAACTGGATGTCCACCTGTTGTTTTGCTGGCGTTGTTTGAATGAGGCATGTTGGCCAGGAGAGCAGGGTTCCTTGCTTTTCCTCGCATAGTGCTGTGGGATATTTACCTTGCACCACTGGTGACTTTCGGATGAGACGTTAAACCGAAGGCCCCGTCAGCCTTCTCAGGTGGACGTAAAAGATCCCACGGTACAATTAAAAGAAAGAGCAGCGGAGTTCTGGCCAATAGTCATCCCTCAACCAGCATCATTAAAACAGATGATCTGGTCATTATCACATTGTGCAGGTTATGGGAGCTTGCTGTGCATACAAATTGGCTGTTGCGTTTCCTACATTACAACACTGATTACACTTCAATAGTACTTAATTTGCTGTAAAGCACTTTGGGATGTCCTGAGGTTGTGAAAGGCGTGAAATAAATGCACGTCTTTTATCACTGGTCTTCGATTTAACATCTCATACAAAGGGCAGCACCTTTGACAATGCTGTGCTTCTTTAGTACAGCACTGGAGAGTCACTTTAGATTATATGCCTGTGTGAGGCGCGGCACTTTCTGACCGAGAGAGTGCTGTCAACTGAGCCAAACTAATGCTTAGAATCAGCAAGGTCACATTGATCTTCCTGAACAATTTGCTGAAATATAATTTTACTGACCTTCGCATTTGCGTTTGAAGGCCTAGATGTTCACAATTTGTGAATATGAGAGCAACTTTATTTTTATATTCACTCCACCCCTGTTTCATTCTGTCCTCTTTGGCTAACTGACGATCGCAAAGTAGACAGCCATAATATCTTGCGGCCCGTGACTCGAGGATCTGGCCAGAGTGCGGGACGGTATTGGAAATGAAAAATGTGCAACACCCACCATTAGCATATGGGTTGTGGTCATCATGTAAGCAGGGTGTCATTAAAGTTTATCAGGTTGAAAAGAAAACTTTGCAAAGCATTCTTTTCATTCCTGTGCTGACGTGCTGAGGTTTTGTCTCCGAGGCGAGCCTATATGTTGACAACAGGAAAGTAAATTGCTTCAAAGGGGCTGTTTTCATGGAGTGATTGACATTGTCGTCAGGTGTCCTGCAGCACTCTTGTCTAAGCGGATTTGCAGGATGATAGATGTTGTGGAAGAGAATTTTGTCTGACACTAAGAGGCTCAGCCAGAGCCATTCTCTCAACGATTCTCCTCAATCAATCCTGACTTAAAACACGCAGCAGTGTTTGTACTTATCTTCTGTTTTAAAAGGAACGACCACTTATGTTAACTCTTTAAACTCTGATTTCCTCAGAGGCATTGTTGGTTGATACTTTATTTTAAAGAAAACAAATTCCTATTGTTACGATGAACTTAAGAATGACTTTACCAACATTTTTACATTGCACAATTGGTAATGTGAAGCAAAGATTTTTTTTTTCGTAACAGAATACCTCTTCAGAATACATGTCCAAATAGATGAAGGATTTTGACAGAGTAAATAAGAAGAAACTCTTTCCACTGGCAGGTGGGGCGGTAACCAGAGGACACAGATTTAAGATCATTGACAAAAGAACCAGAGGAGGAGAAGAGGATAATTTATTCAACACAGCGAATTGTTATGATCTGGAATGCACGGCCTGAAAGCAGGTGGTGGAAGCAGATTCAATAGTAACTTTAAAAAGGGAATTGGATATATACTTGAAATGGAAATATTTGCAGGGCTACGGAGAAAGAGCAGGGGAAATGGGACTAATTGGATGGCTCTTTCAAGGAGCCAGCACAGGCACAATGGGCCGAATGACCTCATTCTGTGTTCTATGTTTCTACAGTTCTATGACTACCTGTCAATATTTGATTCAATTAAATAATACCATAAATATGCTCCGGGATTCTCCATCCATTGTAAGCTTAATGACAACAGCAACCAAGAGGTTATACTGGTGTTTACATAATGCTGAGCAGGAAACCCAGCTTGTCCCCTTAAACAATACCGCCACACAAATAGCTGAGGCTTCTCACCTCTGCATTCGCCAGCCTCTGCTCCTCCACCCAGAATAGCAAAGCCAGAAACTCCAGCCAACGTGCAAAGTGTCAGTCATGCCTCAGTAGGTAGCATGCTTGCCTTCCGAGTCAGAAGGTTGTGGGTTCAAGTCCCCGCTCCAGAAACTTGAGCACTTAATCTCGGCTGACATGTCACTGCAGTATTGATGGAGTGCTGCACTGCCAGAGGTGCCGTCTTTCAGATGAGAAGTTAAACTGGGGCTCCATCTGTACTTTCAGGGTGGATGCAAAAGATCCCATGGCACTATTTTGAAGAAGCGAAGTGCTCAACCAACATCAGTTTAAAAAGAAACCAACGATCTGGTCATTATCACATTGGTGTTTGTGGGACCATGCAATGTGCAAATTATCTGTTGCGATTCAACAGTGACTACACTTCAAAAATACTTTATTAGCTGTAAAGTGAGGAGGTGCTGAGGTCAATACAGGTGCTATATAATTGCTTGTCTTTCTGTCTTTTAAAGCCCATGCTGCTTTATATAGTGAGTCAATGGATTAAATGCATTCTGGCACAAATAGATAACTAAGGTTTCAGCACAAATGAAGTACAGCAGGAGTGAAATTGGCCTTCGCCAGTGGTGTGAAACGGGTTGCTAGAGGGTTGGCAGGCCATTTACATTGTGCCTGATTTTCTCATCCTGTCCAATGCTCAAGAGCCGTTGAGACTGACTCCTAGAGCAGGGAGGGCGGATTCTCCCACCTTGTGTTTTCAGTACACTGAGGGGAGTCAGGCTATCTCTTGACTCCCAATTTACATTAGCATGGGATGGCAGCAGGTATAACAACCTAATGGGTAGATTTTTCTTCTTCAGAGTCATAAAGTCACCCCTGAGTGAGGGGCAGAGAGAATCTTCGGCTGATGAGGGAGCCAACCTGATTTTCCTTTCATTTAAATTAATTGATAGAAAATCGGATGGCATTCAGAATGGACATTAACAATAGTGACTACACTTCAAAAGTATTTCATTGGCTGTAAAGCGCTTTGGGATGTCCTGACATCATGTAAGTCAATATATAATCACTCTGTGTCCAATTTTACTCTCTTTTTTGTGCCCAGTTCATGCTTTACACCTGGGCATTATAAATGAAATGCTGCTCGGGAGTAGCGTGTGCTGCTGCAGGAGGGCGACGGCTGCGAAGCCAGGTCGCTGATTGCAGTGCGGGCAGGCAAAGCAGGAACGGCGAGGTCGGGGCGAAAGAGCGGCGAGAGACTGTAGAGGGATGTGATCGGAACCCAGGAGAGGCGAGAGTTCGGGGCCAGAAGACGCGAGGGCCCATGGGCAGCACGGACCAGCCCACACTGCGATACGTGTGCGCACTAGATCTGTGCAGCAGAGCTGGTCTCCAGTCATCTTGGTTAACCCTTGCCACTGGACCAAGACCCAGCTCTGTCAAGCCCGTGTGGTGGCTGGTGTGCAACGGCCACCACACGTTAAAAAAAATCCACGCACAGCCATCTTCCACCCTTCAACATGCAATTCGGGACCTGGAATATTAGGTCCTTCATTGAAACATCTGTGAACTCAACCCTTTTTGGCGTGGAAGCAAGTCATCCTCGTTTTGAGGGACTGCCTATGATGATGATGATTATAAATGAAAACCTCCCCACGTTAATCCTACATGCATAGCCCATGATTAGAATAAGTAATTTGCCCAAGAAACAGGCATTTTCACGGCTGCTGGGATTTTTTGTGCTAAATTATGCTACACAGGCAGCAAATGGTACCACAGGCAGTAATGGTGCCATAACAGTTCACTCGCCCTCCCCATAATACCAAGAGAGAAAGACTTGCATTTATATAGCGGCTTTCACGGACGTCCCAAAGTGTTGACAGCCAATGAAGTACTTTTAAAGTGTAGTCACTGTTGAAATGTAGGAAACGTGGCTGCCAATTTGCACACAGCAAGCTCCCATCAACAGCAATATAGAAACATAGAAACATAGAAAATAGGTGCAGGAGTAGCCCATTCGGCCCTTCGAGCCTGCACCACCATGCAATAAGATCATGGCTGATCATTCCCTCAGTACCCCTTTCCTGCTTTCTCTCCATACCTCTTGATCCCTTTAGCCGTAAGGGCCATATCTAACTCCCTCTTGAATATATCCAATGAACTGGCATCAACAACTCTCTGCGGTAGGGAATTCCACAGGTTAACAACTCTCTGAGTGAAGAAGTTTCTCCTCATCTCAGTCCTAAATGGCCTACCCCTTATTCTAAGACTGTGTTCCCTGGTTCTGGACTTCCCCATCATCGGGAACATTCTTCCCACATCTAACCTGTCCAGTCCCGTCAGAACCTTATAAGTTTCTTTGAGATCCCCTCTCATCCTTCTAAACTCCAATGTATAAAGGCCCAGTTGATCCAGTCTCTCCTCATTAATCAGTCCAGCCATCCTTGGAATCAGTCTGATGAATCAGTCCCGTGATAATGTGATAATGACCAGATAATCTGTTGTAGTGATGTTGATTGAGGAATAAATATTGGCCAGCACACCAGGGATAACTCCCCTGCTCTTCTTCAAAATAATGCCATGGGATCTTTTACGTCCACCTGAGAAAGCAGGCGGGGCCTCAGTTTAACGTCTCATGCGAAAGACGGCATCTCTGATAGTGCAGCACTCCCTCAACACTGCACTGGAGTGTCAGCTGGATTTTTGTGCTCAAATCTCTGGAGTGGGACTTGAACCCACAACCTTTTTGACTCAGCGGCAAGGGTACTACCCACTGAGCCACAGCTGATACAAAAGGCAAACAACGGAAAAGCAATGCGAATTCCCAGCTCCAATTTTAAGCCCAGATCATCATACAGCTCTCAGTAATAAGGGTGCATGATCCCTTCAATAGCGCAAGAGACTGAATACTCTCCAGCACTGATAAGTCAGTGTGCAGCGAAATGCAGAGAATTAACATCTGCAAAAGCTTTGCTCTGCAATAAAGAAACCATTAAATCCTCTTTGATTACAATTAAGATAGGTCCTTTAATCACCAATGAAACAGACAATCATGTTCCGCTTTCTGAAATTAAGATAATTCTCTCATGATCAAATTTTAACTCTTAAACGAGCATAGAGCTGGAAGCAAATTAATAGACGGGAGGTTCCTGATGATATTTATTAACCATTTTAACAGAAGACCTGTTCATACAGTAGGCTCTCAGGAAATCATACTGAATTAATACAGTAGAATAAATTAATTTGAAAGTCAAGGACAAGAAAAGGCATGTATCTCATTGAGCACGTTTAACTCCCTCATTATAGCACTCAGATGCAATTTGAATTTTCTCTCCCTGGTGGGGCATCAGACGCTCGTCGGGGACACTGGCTAGGATATCATGGGTCCACTGCCTCCATAGGTTACAATCGATCCTGCACTCCTGTTAAAGAACATAAGAAATAGCATCAGGAGTAGGCCATACGACCTTCCAGCGAGCTCCACTATTCGATACGATCATGGCTGATCTTCAACTTCAACTCCACTTTCCTGCCCGATCCCTTGATTCCCCTCCAGTCCAAAATTCTATCGATCCCAGCCTTGAAAATACTCAATGATTCAGATTCCACAGCTCTCTGAGTGAAGAAATTCCTCCTCATCTCCGTCTTAAATGGCCGTCCCCTTATCCTGAGATTATCCTCCCAGTTCTGGACTCTCCATCCAAGGAATACAACCACTCAGCAGCTACCTTGTCAATCCCCTTGTCACAGGCCCCATCTTTCAGATGAGACATTAAACCTCAGTCTGCTCCCTCAGGTGGATGTAAAAGATCCCATGGCACTATTTTGAAGGCGAGCAGAGGAGTTATCCCCGGTGCCCTGGCCAATATTTATCCCTCAACCAACATCACTAAAACAGATTATTTGCTCATTATCCCATTGCTGTTTGTGCTACTGTGCACAAATTAGCTGCCGCGTTTCCTCTATTACAACAGTGACTACACTTCAAAAAGTACTTCATTGGCTGTAAAGTGCTTTGGGTCATCCGGTGGTCGTGAAAGGCGTTATAAATTGCAAGTCTTTCCTTCTTTACTTTATAAACACTGCTACTTCGGGGCTGAAATTTCAGTTGACTAATTTTAAAGAATAAATAGGCTAGAGCAAAAAATGATATCTCAACATGTCTTTCACTCCTGTCTACATCTTTTACATTCCAACGGTTGAAGTAAAAATATAGCAGGCTATCTCTTTCAGCTTAAGGACTAGAGGTCACAGGTTTTGGCTTATAAAGGAGGCATTGAGAAGTACTTCTCTCCACAGAGAGTGGCCAACCACTGGAAGTGGTTATTGTAAGGGTAGTGGAGGCCAGGACACTGGACATTTTTAAGAACAGCTAGACGCTGTAATGAGAAGACGGTACTCTGGGGGAAAAGAGATCAAATGGACTGAAGGACTTTCTTCATGTGCAGCTAATTTCTGAGCTGGTCCACGATGTCTGTATCTGCTCCAGAAAGAGCCAAATTCTTGCAGCTCAGGTTTTACAGCATAAATGTTCTGTCTGTTTGTTATTGTGTTCAGTTTAATTCATGTTACTGGCGCTCTTAATTATTGATCAAATTAGGAAATGCATCCTTAAATGAGACAAACTGCTGTCTGGTAATTTTACTCCCGCTCCCATTCCCCTACTGCGATGAGGCTATGTCTGACATGCATGTTAATCAATAAATGCAACTTTATTATTGCAGGACTTTATCAAGATGTTTCTGCAGAGTCCATTAAGACAATTATGTTGAGCAAGCTTAATTCAAAATGGATGTTTGTTGGTCCAAAGATCTGTAATGTTTAAAGAAAAGGAAATTTTTCTACTGCTGATCTTGACACAGTTTGATGTGCTGCCTCAGAAGCTGAATCTCTTGCAGTTTCGTGGTGCATCATGCTGGTGGGCTGGAAGGCTGTGTCATGTGGTGGCAGGACATTGGGTCATGCCCACGAGGCCCGACATGGTGGGTTTCCAATGTGAACCAGGTCACTGGGGGCAGCGTCGAGGAAAGAGAGCGAAAGGAAATCAGGGGGTGAGGCCATCTGTGTCGTTCCCTGCCCCCCCCCAGCCGCCAGAGGTCGGGCAAGGGTTAGTGGTGTGGGGATTCTTTGCAGAGGAAAATGAAGCAAGTAAAAGAGAAATAAGAGGCAAGTATCAATTGGAAACAAGAACAAAGAAAATGAGATGTCGCTGCAATGATTTATAACGGTCTGCCTCTCTCTGGAGTTTGGAACTTGACGAGCTGTATAATGAGAATATTACATTAGTACCTTACGAAAAAAGCAAGAGTATCCTGCATTCTATATCACATCACATAAAGAAAAAGTCTGAGGGTTGGAGGAAAACAAAACTTTGAGAAGAGAACAGAGAGAAATTTAAACTGGGTATGGACGCAAAAGCATGGTCAAAGAGATTGGTTTTAGGAGGTTGCTGTATAATTTTTATTATTCATTCGTGGGATGTGGGCATCACTGGCAAGGCGGCATTTATCACCCATCCCGAATTGCCCTTGAGAAGATGGTGGTGAGCCGCCTTCTTGAACCGCTACAGTCGATGTGGTGAAGGTGCTCCCACAGTGACTTTGTCGTAGTGGTTTGGTACAACTGAGTGGCTTGCTAGGTCATTTCAGAGGGCAGTTAAGATCCAACCACATTGCTGAGAGTCTGGTGTCACATAGAGGCTAGACCGGGTAAGGACGGCAGATTTCCTTCCCGATAAGGCATTAGTGAACCAAATGAGTTTCAATGACAATCCAGTAGTTACACATCACCATTACTGATACTTGCTTTTAATTCCAGATTTGTTTATTCGTCGAGATAGGTGGGAAGCCAGAGGGGTTTAGAGATGGCAATCCAGATAGAAGGAGCCTGGTGGCTGAAAGATTAGCTACTGGTGGTGGGACAGAGAGAGCGGGAAGGAAGAATAATCCAGTGTCAGGAAAAGTGGAGGGTGTGAGTGGGTGCTGAGTTAGTGTGGGATGCATTCCTCTACTTCTGACCTCTTGTGCATCCCCAACTTCCTTCGCCCCACCACTGGTGGCCGTGCATCAGCTGCCAAGGCCCGAAGCTCTGAAATTTCCCCCCTAAACCTCTCCACCTCTCTCCCCTCCTTTAAGACGCTCGTTAAAACCTACCTTTTTGGCCTGTCCTAATATCTCCTTACGGTGCCAATGCTTGTCTGATTAAGCTCCTGTCAAGTGCTTCGGGATGTTTTTTTATGTTAAAGGCTACATATAAATGTATGGTGTTATTGTTGAAGGAGTTGAGAATTAGAATCTTAATTCAGTTTTCTGGGATACATTGTTCTCTCATCTCAGCTAAACATATTTATGTTAATGTTGATGTGTTTTTGTGATTAAATGTGCTGGGAGCAAGGCTTTTATTTAAAGAGTGCTTAGTTTCAAAATTAAAACTTTTGGTATGTTTTGCAGTACTATTTTCCAGCCAGTGGATATCTATTATTCCTTATCGATACACTATTTTACTGTGTTTATATAACCTCTTACTGACATCTAAGGGATAGTTCCCTCGATGGCATCGCACATTGCGTGAGAAAAGCTCAGTGAATGAGTCAGGCACTGAGTTTTGTGGCAGAACATTTAAGCCGATTTTTCAAACCCACGCACTGAGCATATCGGGGCGTAGTTAGTTATACCTCCCAGTAGCACTGTTAATAAAGGATGAGATTGGTGCTTGCCCATGTAATTTGCCCATGCGGGGATTTTTTGTCCTGGGCTTCAGTATTGAGATTCTGAAAGTTGGGAGTGACAATTTGCTTAGAATTACGTAGAATTTTACAGCACAGAAACAGGCCCTTCAGCGCAACTGGTCCATGCCTGTGTTTATGCTCGATACAAGCCTCCTTCCACCCTTCTTTATCTCACCCTGTCAATATAACCTTCTATTGCTTTCTCCTTCATGTGTGTATCTAGCTTCCCCTTAAATGCATTGATGCTATTTTCCTCATTTACTCCTTGTGGTAGCTGTAATATAGAGCTCCCCCTAGTGGACTACAGCTCCACCTAGTGGACTACTGTAATAATGCAACTCCTGATGTATATAATAAAAGGGTCATGTCACATAGACATAGAAACATAGAAAATAGGTGCAGGAGTAGGCCATTCAGCCCTTCGAGCCTGCACCGCCATTCAATAAGATCATGGCTGATCATTCCCTCAGTACCCCTTTCCTGCTTTCTCTCCATACCCCTTGATCCCTTCAGCCGTAAGGGCCATATCTAACTCCCTCTTGAATACATCCAATGAACTGGCATCAACAACTCTCTGCGGCAGGGAATTCCACAGGTTAACAACTCTGAGTGAAGAAGTTTCTCCTCATCTCAGTCCTAAATGGCATACCCCTTATCCTAAGACTGTGTCCCCTGGTTCTGGACTTCCCCAACATCGGGAACATTCTACCCGCATCTAACCTGTCCCGTCCCATCAGAATCTTATATGTTTCTATGAGATCCCCTCTCATCCTTCTAAACTCCAATGTATAAAAGCCCAGTTGATCCAGTCTCTCCTCATATGTCAGTCCTGCCATCCCGGGAATCAGTCAGGTGAACCTTCGCTGCACTCCCTCAATAGCAAGAACATCCTTCCTCAGATTAGGAGACCAAAACTGTACACAATATTCCAGGTGAGGCTTCACCAAGGCCCTATACAACTGCAGTAAGACCTCCCTGCTCCTATACTCAAATCCCTTAGCTATGAAGGCCAACATACCATTTGTCGCCTTCACCGCCTGCTGTACCTGCATGCCAACTTTCAATGACTGATGAACTATGACACCCAGGTCTCGTTGCACCTCCCCTTTTCCTAATCTGCCTCCATTCGCGTTTTTGCCTCCAAAGTAGATAACCTCACATTTATTCACATTATATTGCATCTGCCATGCATTTGCCCACTTACCTAACCTGTCTAAGTCACCTTGCAGCCTCCTAGCGTCCCTCTCACAGCTCATACTGCCACCCAGTTTAGTGTCATCTGCAAACTTGGAGATATTACACTTAATTCTTTCATCTAAATCGTTAATGTATATTGTAAAGAGCTGGGGTCCCAGCACCGAGCCCTGCGGCACTCCACTAGTCACTGCCTGCCATTCTGAAAAGGACCCGTTTATACCGACTCTCTGCTTCCTGTCTGCCAACCAATTCTCTATCCACGTCAGTATATTGCCCCCAATACCATGAGCTTTGATTTTGCACACCAATCTCTTGTGTGGGACCTTGTCAAAAGCCTTTTGAAAGTCCAAATACACCACATCCACTGGTTCTCCCTTGTCCACTCTGCTAGTTACATCCTCAAAAAATTCCAGAAGATTTGTCAAGCAGGATTTCCCTTTCATAAATCCATGCTGACTTGGACCGATCCTGTCACTGCTTTCCAAATGTGCTGCTATTTCATCCTTAATAATTGACTCCAACATTTTCCCCACGACTGATGTAGAGCCATCATGTGTATATGTGTGTTTGTGATGTCGTAAAGAATATATCGCATTAGCAAATGAGGATATGATCATTAGATTCCCTAGCCAAAATTTCTGTTGGTGGATCACCCAGCCAAACAACAGAGAGACGCTGAGAGGTTCTTTGTTTTGCAACACAGCTATAATCCGAGGTAAATTTCAAGCACACTGTTGACATTGCCAGAGTCCAGATGGCCACGTCTATGGGAATAATAGGGTGCTTGGGTGAGTTCTAGCGTGACTGAGAGTATGTGGAGCGGCTAGAATTTTTTTTCAATGCAAATAGTATCATCAAAGTCCCCGATGCTGAAAACTGTAACCGGGTGGTGTTAGAAAGGAAACAGGCTATTTTCCTGACTGAAGCAGGCCCCAAGGTGTATGAAACACTGAAAAATATGCTTGTTTCCATCAAGCTGATGGACACATCACTGACGGAGATTCTAACCAAGTTAGAACAGTATTCAGTCTTGAGCCCGTGGAAATTGCTGAAATTTATTGTTTTTGAACACGGAATCAATTGAATGAGGAGTGTCTCAGGGCCCAAGTTTCCACAAGAAAAAAAACGGGCGCCCCTCCGAGCTGGGCGCCCGTTTTTCGCACCTAAAACGGCGCCTAAAAAAATCCTCGGTATTCTGCACCTACTTACAGGTCCTCTGGCCCTCGGCGCAGCCAGCACGAGCTGTGGGGGGGCGGAGCCAGGTCCCGGCACTGAAAACAGTGCCGGGACCTCTGCACATGCGCGCTACAGTCGGCACGCAAGTGCAGTAGCTCCAGGCGCCGAACTGTGTGGGAGGGGCCCGAAGCATGCAGTCCCTAGCCCTGGCCCAATGGCCTCACTGGGGCTCCTCCCACGGCCAGCTCCTGCTCCCCGCCTGACCAGACCCGACACCCGCTCTCGCTCCCCGCTCCGCCCCCCACCCCCCGCCGACCAGACCCGACCCGACACCCGCTCCTCCCCCCCCCCGACCTGAGACCCGACACCCGCTCCCCCCGACCAGCCCCCTCCCCCCGCCCCCACCCCGACACCCGCTCCCCCCCCGCCCCGACCCGAGACCCGACCCCCGCTCCCCCCCCCGACCTGACCCGAGACCCGCCCCCCCGGCCCGCCGCCTCCCCGACCCGCTCCCTCCCCTCCTCTCTCTCCCCCTCCCCTCCTCCCCTCTCTCCCTCTCCTCCCCCTCCCTTCCTCCCCCTCTCTCCCCCTCCCTCCCCCCCTCTCTCCCTCTCTCCCTCCCCCCTCTCTCTCCCTCCCTCCCTCCCCCTCTCTCTCCCTCCCTCCCCCCTCTCTCTCCCTCCCTCCCCCTCTCTCCCCCTCCCTCCCCCCCTCTCTCCCTCTCTCCCTCCCCCCTCTCTCTCCCTCCCTCCCTCCCCCTCTCTCTCCCTCCCTCCCCCCTCTCTCTCCCTCCCTCCCCCTCTCTCTCCCTCCCTCCCCCCCTCTCTCTCCCTCCCTCCCCCCCTCTCTCTCCATCCCTCCCTCCCCCCTCTCTCTCCCTCCCTCCCCCCTCTCTATCCCTCCCTCCCCCCTCTCTCTCCCTCCCTCCCCCCCTCTCTCTCCCTACCTCCCTCCCCCCCTCTCTCTCCCTCCCTCCCTCCCCCCCTCTCTCTCCCTCCCTCCTTCCCCTCTCTCTCCCTCCCTCCTCTCTCTCCCTCCCTCCTCTCTCTCCCTTCCTCCTCCCCCCCTCTCTCTCCCTCCCCCCCTCTCTCTCTCTCCCCCCCTCTCACTCTCTCTCCCCTCTCTCTCTCCCCTCTCTCTCTCTCTCTCCCTCTCCCTCCCCCCCCTCTCTCTCTCCCTCCCCCCCTCTCTCTCCCTCCCCCCTCTCCCTCCCTCCCTCCCCCTCCCCCTCTCCCTCCCCCTCCCCCTCTCCCTCCCCTCCCCCTCCCCCTCTCCTTCCCTCCCTCCCCCTCCCTCTCCCTCCCTCCCTCCCCCTCCCTCTCCCTCCCTCCCCCTCCCTCTCCCTCCCTCCCCCTCCCTCTCCCTCCCTCCCTCTCCCTCCCACCCCCTCCCTCCTCTCTCTCTCTCTCCCTCCCTCCCTCCCTCCCTCTCTCTCTCTCCCCCTCCCGCTCAGCGGCACGAACGGCTGCAGAATTCTCCCTGGCTGAAGCACTTTCACACAGGTAGGAAGATGGTTTATTTAATCTTTTCTTGGCTTATAAATGTTTATTCAGGTTGGATTTATTTGTATAATATTTGTAGAAGTATAAATAAGGATTTATTGTCGAATTTAATGAGTTCCCTTCCCCCCCCCACCTTGTTCTGGACGCCTAATTTGTAACCTGCGCCTGATTGTTTAATGTGTAGAACAGGTTTTTTCAGTTCTACAAAAATCTTCACTGGCTCCATTCTACTTTAGTTTGGAGTACGTTTTCACTGTGGAAACTTTCAAATCGGCGTCAGTGGCCGGACACGCCCCCTTTTGAAGAAAAAATTCTGTTCTAAACTAGAACTGTTCTACCTGACTAGAACTGCAGAAAAAAAAATGTGGAGAATTGCGATTTCTAAAATAGTCCGTTCTCCACCAGTTGCTCCTAAAAATCAGGCGTGAATCATGTGGAAACTTGGGCCCTCAGTGAGTACTTTAAAAAAGCTATCCTATTCACTGCCATTTCAGAAACTTTTAGGACCAAGCATTGCGTGACCGCTTTGTTTTTGGGATGAAAGATGAAGCATTCAGAAGAAAATTGTTGACAACCCCGAACCTTACCTTTGATTTAGCTTGTCAGACAGCTATGTCGATGGATACGACTGACCAATACTCCCAAGAATTTTGCACCATTTCCAGTTGTCAGACAACAGAGGTGAATCGCCTGCAGGTTAAAAGTAAAAGGCAGTTGAGCCCCAAGGCCTCAGCAACTGACCAAGGTAACAGAGCATTGAAGGCGTGTTACCGGTGCCTGGGGCAACTCATTGCTCAAAATTGTCCATATGTGAAGGCACAGTGTTTCTTCTGCAAGAAAACAGGGCATCTTGCGAAGGTATGCCGTCTGAAGAGTAAACAAACTTTCAATGCTGTATATAGAAATCGCCAGAGACTACATAGCATTGAAGAGAAGCAACAGGACAAGGAGGTTCTGCAGATACACGTCATCAGGAGCACAAGGGTATTTAATAACGGTTCACGATTTGAAGGAAATTGTGGAAGAAAAGTACTAAGCCTACAACTGAAATAGAAAACCAGAAGAAAAAACTTAATTTAAGCTTTTTTCCAAAAAAAAAGCATATATTCTATATATATTTTTTATGGCAGCGATGGCTCCACAGAATGATGACACAGAATCTATGCAAGCACAAGAATTAACCACAAAATTGAAAAGTAAAAGTAAACCAAGTAGATATTGCAGGAACCAGGATACCCACGGAAATCGACACTGTTGCATCCATGAACATAGTATCGGAATTGCTATATCTCAACAAGTTGAGTGATTTTCCGATGGAGAAATCGAAGATAGAGCTGCGAGGCTACTCAGGAGAGAAAATCCCTGTGGTAGAACGTATCACCGTATCGGTGAAATACAAGGATCAGTTTCAGAGCTTGCCTCTCTTAATAGTGCCAGGAGACAAGCCTGCCTTGATAGGTAGAAATTGGTTGGGATCATTGAAGCTGGATTGGAATGAGATTTTTCCGTGTGAAAACGAAATTTGCATCAAAAGATGACGTCATCGCGCAATATCCGAAGTGTTCTGCAAAACACACAGTCCGATCCAAGACTTCAAGGCAAGTGTCAGGGTACATCATCATCATCATAATCATCATCAGAGGCAGTCCCTCGGAATCAAGGAAGACTTGCTTCCATTCTTAGAATGAGTCCTTAGGTGGCTGAACAGTCCAATACGAGAGCCACAGTCCCTGCCACAGATGGGACAGTCATTGAGGGTAAGAGAGGGTGGGACATCTTTGGCACATGTTCTTTCTGCTGCTTGTGCTTGTTTTCTGCATGCACTCAGTGATGAGACTCGAGGCGCTCTGCGCCCTCCCGGATGCACTTCCTCCACTTCCTCCCCTGGGAGGACAGACGCATCAACATTAGTGTCCTCGACCAGGCCAACATCCCCAGCATTGACGCACTGTCAGGGTACAGAAGGATGCTAGACCAGTTTACTGCAAGCCACGTCCCGTACCATATGCACTCAAGCGGAAAGTTGTGCAAGAACTCAAAAGGCTAGAAACTGAGGACATTATCTCCAAGGTAGATCTAAGTAATTGGGCTACACCCATTGTTGTTGTACCTAAGTCAGATGGTAAGGTAAGGTTGTGTGGTGATTATAAAATAATTGTAAACTAGGTTCTAGAGGGTAATCTACCCAATACGTTACTAAATGTAGAAGATTTGTTCGCAATGTTGACAGCTGGCCAGATCTTCTTGAAGTTAGATCTGACAAATGCCTACCTACAACTTGAGCTAGATGAGGAGTCCAAGTCATGCTTAGCTATAAATATTCATCTAGGCCGATATCAGTTTAATAGGTTACCATTTGGAGTGTCTTCTGCCCCCGCGATATTCCAAGGGTTGATGAACCAGATTTTGCAAGGCTTTGAACGGGTTATTTAGATGACATACTCATTTCAGCGCCCAAGAGGCAAATCGATAATGATATATTGAATGAAGTGCTCAAACAGCTAGAGAAGCACAGAGTACAAGTGACTTTACGGCAAACGAGCCAAAGGTGGGCAGCGGAAACATTACAACGACACTCTCAAAGCCTCCCTGATAAAGTGCAACATCCCCACTGACACCTAGGAATCCCTGGCCAAAGACCACTTTAATTGGAGGAACTGCACCCGGGAGGGCGCTGAACTCCTCGAGTCTCGTCGCCGAGAGCATGCAGAAATCAAGCGCAGTCAACGGAAAGAGCATGCGGCAAACCAGTCCCACCCACCCCTTCCCTCAACGATTGTCTGTCCCACCTGTGACAGGGACTGTGGTTCTCGTATTGAACTGTACAGCCACCTAAGAACTCATGTTAAGAGTGGAAGCAAGTCTTCCTCAATTCCGAGGAACTGCCTGTGATGATAATGATGACGAGTGACTGCTCACAAGTGAGTTATTTCAAAACTCAGTGGAGTACTTAGAACACAAGAGTAGACAAAGATGGTTTGTGGAACAGAGGAGGTTGAGAGGAGACCTCATCGAGGTGTACAAAATATTGAGGGGCCTGGATATAGTGGATAATAAGAGTCCATTTCCATTGGTGGAGGGGGCTATTACGAGGGGGCATAGTTTTAAGGTGGTTGGTGGAAGGTTTAGAGGGGGGGCTTCTTTACACAGAGGTTTGTGGGGATCTGGAACTCACTGCCTGGAAGAGTGGTGGATACAGAAATCCTCGCCACTTTTAAGAGATGGTTGGATGGGCAATTGAAGTGTCGTAACCTGCAGGGTTACGGACCTAGAGCTGGTAATTGGGATTAGACTGGATGACCTTTTGTTGGACGGAGCAGATATAATGGTAAGTACTGCAGGGAATAGAATATGGCCAGGGTGATCTCTTGGACTAGTTTCGATCACCTGGATGGGTCGGAGAGGAATTTTCCCAGATTTTATCTCCCTAATTTGGCCTGGGTTTTTATCTGGTTTTTGCCTCTCCCAGGAGATCACATGGCTCCTGCTGGGGGTGGAGTGTAGAATGTTTTAATATAAGGGGTGTTGCAGCGGTGTGGGGTGGACTGATTGGGCTGGGTGCTCTTTGCCTTTCCGTCATTGTTCATGGGTTTATATGTAACCTTCAGGGCTGCTGACCGAGGGCCGTGCGGCTCTTTGTCGGCCGGCCCAGATACGATGGGCCGGAATGGCCTCCTTCTGTGCTGTAAATTTCTATGTTACTATCCAACCAAGGGAAAACCGGATGCAATCAGAAAAGCACCCACTCCCAAGAATGTCACTGAACTGCGATAATTTTGGGGTCTGCATTCAGGCTGCAGCTAAGGTTGGAACTGGAGACTTTGGATGGAAGATTGTTGTCAGGGGCTTATGATGGGAAGTTCCTACCAAATTTGGCCAAAGTGATACATCCCCTAAATGAGCTGTTGAAAAAACAGGTCCATTGGATGCAGCATTCAAAGAGTGTAAAAGCAAATTAGTAGAGAGTACCATATTAGTTTACTATGAGGTATCTAAGGAGATCAAGCTAGCATGTGACGCCTCTCTGTATAGAATTGGCGCAGTGATCTCTCATGTACTACATGGTGGGGAGGAGAAACCAATTGTTTTTGCTTCATGCACTCTCAGTACCAGTGAGTGTAATTATACACAGATCGAAAGAAAAGCTTTGGCATTCATTTTTGGGGGCAAGATGTTCCATAAATACTTGTATGGTCGTAAGTTTACCATAAGCCCCTGACAGCAATCTTCCATCCAAAGTCTCCAGTTCCAACATTAGCTGCAGCCCGAATGCAGAAATGGACTTTCACTTTAGCAACATATACATATGATATTGAATACAGACGATCAGCTGATCACAGTAATGCTGATGGTATGGCCAGGTTGCCAACCCCATCACAAGTTACACCCAATAGGGAAGAAGTGTTCTATTTTTCATACATTGACGAACTGCCCGTCACAGCTGAAGAGATTGGTAGAGCAACCAAATGTGATCCAGTCATGTTAAAGGTGTATGATTACAACCAGGTATAGAGAAAGATATTCAACCATACTTCGTTTGCAGGAATGAATTATCAGTGGATATAGATTGTATCATGTGGGGTACAAGAGTAGTTATTCCAAATAAGTTCGGGTCCAAATTGTTAGGAGATCCTCATGACCAGCACCTGGGAATGTGCTTGACCAAGAGATTTGCATGCAGTTACTTATGGTGGCCAAGTCTAAATAAAGATATAGAGTACATCATCAGTCAGTGTACAACATGTCAATCGGTCAGTAAGAAACCACAATCAGTGCCATTACAGCCATGGAAATGGCCGCCCAGGGTGTGGCAAATGTTACATGTAGATTTTGCTGAGCTGGAAGGACAGCAATTGTTCATTGTGATTGATTGTCATTCGAAGTGGATAGAGTTGTTTCTGACGTGGAAAATAACGTAAAACAATGGACAATTTGCGAACATTGTTTTCTTCATATGGTCTCCCAGAAGAAATTGTGTCTAATAATGGGCCGCAATTTTGTTCAGAAGATTTTTCACAGTTCATGAGCAGAAACGGAGTGAAACATACTAAGGTTCCACCGTATCACCCTGCTTCAAATGGTGCAGTAAAGCGCACAGTTCAAAGTGTAAAACATGCCCTCATCAAGCAATTGTTGGATCCAAATCCAAGGAAATGCCAGTAGTTGCTGGACCACAAATTGGCAAATTTTCTGATTACTTTTCATAATACTCTTCATACGACTACTGGTCGAACACCAGCAGAGTTGTTTCTCAAACGACAGCCACGAACCAGGTTCTCATTGTTAAAGCCAAACCTGGCACAGTCAGCAGAAGATAAATAATTAAGACAGAACGAGAATCATGATAGAGGTCGAGTAAGAAAGAGAAGTATGAAATTGAATCAGAAGATTAGAGTGATGAACCATTTGTACTGTATAGTAAGGACACATTACAGATTGTACATAGTCGAGACCCCAGCACCGATCCCTGCACCCCACTAGTTACTGTTTGCCAACCGGAAAATGACCCATTTATCCTGACTCTCTCTATTTTCTGTTAGTTAGCCAAAACTCTATCCATGCTAAGATATTACCCCCAACCCCGTGAACTTTAATCTTGTGCAGTAACCTTTAATGTGGCACCTTATCGAATGCCTTCGGAAATCCAAATACACTTGTTCCCTTTTATCGACCCTGCTCGTTATATCCTCCAAGAATTCCAGAAAATTTGTCAAACATGGTTTCCCTTTCATAAAACCATGCTGACTCTGCTTGAGTGAACTATGCTTTTCCAAATGTCCTGCTAGTGCTTCCTTAATAATGAACTCCAGCATTTTCCCAACTACAGATGTTAGGCTAACTGTTCTGTAGTTTCGTGCTTTCTGTCTGCCTCCTTTTTTAAATAGGGATGTTACATTTGCAGTTTTCCAATCCACTGGGACCTCCCCAGAATCCAAGGAATTTTGGTAGATTACAACCAATGCATCCACTATCTCTGCAGCCACTTCTTTTAAGACACTAGGATGCAAGCCATCAGGTCCAGGAGTCTTGTCCACCTTTAGTCCCATTATTTTGCCGAGTACTACTTCTTTAGTGATTGTTTTAAGTTCCTCTCTCCCTATTGATTATCCACTATTTAGGATATTTTTAGTGTCTTCTACCGTAAAGATCGATACAAAATATTTGTTCAAAGTCTCTGCCATTTCCCTGTTCCCCATTATTAATTGCCCAGTCACAAAAGGATCATGTGACAAGGTCACATGAAAAGTTCCTGTAAAGCTATCTAGTGTATGTGTGTGTTTGTGATGTCATAAAGAATATATCACAGTAGTGAGCTCCACAGTCAAACTACTCTCTGAGCAATGAAGTTCCTGTTTACTATTCTTGATATTTTCCACTTTTCATACAGCAGTTCCACCTTGTCTTTGGGGCATTGCTCTCGCACTCTCTCTCGCTGTTTGCTGCTGCATTTCTTGTAATGCAAGAGTCCTTTTCCACCGTCGCCAAGCACTATTTGTTGCTGCTAACAGTTGCTCCATTAGCACTGACCACGGTGCTCAACGTGGGAATTCCATTGGGCCTCCCAATGGTATTGAAGTGTTTGGAGGAAGACAAGGAGTTCAGGGTGAGGGGACGAATGCAGCACTTGCACCCCAAACATCTGGCACCCGGTCCCAGAATCAAGCTTTCGAACCAAAGTACACTTGGCCATCTGCTCAAGCCCAACTTCCTAGACAAGATCGACCACAGGCACATTACGGTTAAATGATACCGTAAATTTTTATGCAATTGCAGCACAGGTTCACCAGAGTGATACCGGGGCTGGGAGTTTTAAATTATGAGGACAGGTTGCATAGACTAGGCTTGTATTCCCTCGAGTAGAGAAGATTAAGGGAGATCTAATTGAGGTATCTAAGATGATGAAAGGATTTGAAAGGATTTGATAGGATAGACAGAGGGAAACAATTTCCTCAGCTGGCGGACGTCCAGAAAAAGGGGTCTTGACTTTAAAACGAGAGCTCGGCAGTTCAGGGGTGACGTCAGGAAGCACGTATAATGCAGAACACTTCTTACAATTACAACAGTGACTACACTTCAAAAGTATTCCATTGGCTGTAAAGCACTTTGGGACATCTTGAGACTGTGAAAGGCGCTGAATGAATGCACTATATTTCTTCTTCTGTTGAATAAGCAGAGTGCTTCAACAAGTTAGTGTGGTGTTTATAGTGAGAAGCAAGAACTCCAAACTAAAGAAAACTTGAAACAAACTTGCTTCAGTCCTATTTCCCAAACATGGCTGCAGTACTACTTATTGTTACTGAAGAGCTCCTGTTTATCTACCACACCACGGGGGAGAAATTGGGGCTGGTAATCGTCGCAGGAAGTCCCGCCCAGGCCGCAAAATTGTGTTTCCCGCCCCTTGCAGGAAGTGGAGCGCAATCACACGCATTCCACTTCCTGTTGGGGCGGGTTCCAGGGCGATGCTGGGGCGGGTTCGGCACCTGCGTAGTGCTAACGCAGTTCAACGCCCCTTCCCCTTCACTTAAAGGGGCGGGCCACTGCGCACTCTGCCGGGCCTCTGATGGACACCAATGGGCCATCAGGGCTGGGCTGCATGATGGCGGCCCAGACCACGAAACAGAGGAAGTTGTCGGGCCGATCGGTGAGTCGGTGAAAAATGTACGATGGCATCATAGGGCGCTCCCGACCTTCCCTTTAACTTCCGCCCTGCGAGTGGATGTCGGCCCGGTTCGCGACCCACGAGGCTGGGGCTGACACCGCTCACAGGGCAGTTTCTGCGCGCAGTGGTAAGGTGGTCTCCATTGGAGCCGGTAGCAACCGTTTCCCCCCCACCCCCACCACCCCCGGGCAAAAAGTGTTTCTCGCCCTGTTAGCATCCCCCCCCCGGAGGCGCAAACGTGTGTCACAAAATTGGACAATTTTGACCCCCATATCTTTCAGCGACAACGACAACTCTCTACTGCAATGACGATACAGTTCCCCCCCGCGCCCCCACCCCCCACGCCTCCACCCACCCCATCCCATGCCGCCCACTTTAAATTAAGCTAACCCTTTCTTTGCTATTCTTGTTTATGTTTTCTCTCTCACATGTATCTGAATGAATGAGATTCTGCTGCTCAAGCCACTCAGAGTATATATATCTATTTGGGGATTCCAGGACTAGGGGTCATAGTCTAAAAATTAGAACCAGGACTTTCAGGAGTGAAATTAGGAAACATTTCTATATACAAAGACCAGAAATCTTCCCAGCCCTGCGAGTGCGGGTTTGGATGCCCTGATTGACAGCGGGTCGGGATCCCACTCTGAACCAACCTCCGTGTGGGCTTCTGTCCTGTCGGATCTGCGTTTGGATAGCAGACTCGACAGCAAGCGGCGAGACAGGTAATTAAGATCATTAAAAGGTTAGAGGCTTAAAAGCAGGCACTTAGAATTTTACCAACCTTTTGACAGCTTTGCCGTCCCTCGGGTTTCTCGCCAGGTAAGTGTGTCGGTTTCTTAGTGACTGTCTATTGCTGTGACTAGTTGACAGCTGCAGAAGTGGTATAAAATCTACCATTTCACAGCTGATCACTTTCCAATGTCAGAAGCTGAAGTCTTCAGGGCTTGGAAGAGACTTTTGAGCTATATGCACTTTGGAAGTGTTTTAAGTGAACTATCCATTCACTGTCACCTCATTAGAGCAACCTCTCTCACCATTGACAGGGCACTTCTGTCACCTCACATTCACCTGCCATCTATTCCAGCCCTTGAAAAAATCTTACCTTGGTCCTTAGAATCTCACCACTATCAGCCCCAACACCAACATCACTAAACACATCAGTATCACCACCAACAGCGACAGCAACCTTCTCCGCAAACACCTGATGCTGCACAGGACGCAGGGCATCAGCACCTGACCACATTGCTGCCCAGGAGGCCAGGGATGGTCTCATCATGGCCACTGTTACGTCACTTCATGCTGTACACCCTGACTGCCACATGATGCGCCAGGTTAGCACCACCCCACACCAGCAGCATGAAGCATCCCTGCAATGCCCAACCCATTCCTTTCACACTCATCACCATTTTGGATGGTTGGGTACCCTTATGTCTCACTACAACTCACTAAGCCACTTCCAAACATGTCCACAAATCTGTCCAAGAACGCAAAGTCCTGAAAATAAAGATTTCAATGTTAGGCAACACATCAACACTAACTATACATGAACACTGGCTAAAGACTCAAGTGCTTACCCTTGTGTGGTGCTAGTTGCTATGATAGAAACATAGAAACATAGAAAATAGGTGCAGGAGTAGGCCATTCGGCCCTTCTAGCCTGCACCGCCATTCAATGAGTTCATGGCTGAACATGCAACTTCAGTACCCCATTCCTGCTTTCTCACCATACCCCTTGATTCCCCTAGTAGTAAGGACTTCATCTAACTCCTTTTTGAATATATTTAGTGAATTGGCCTCAACAACTTTCTGTGGTAGAGAATTCCACAGGTTCACCACTCTCTGGGTGAAGAAATTCCTCCTCATCTCGGTCCTAAATGGCTTCCCCCTTATCCTTAGACTGTGTCCCCTGGTTCTGGACTTCCCAACATTGGGAACATTCTTCCTGCATCTAACCTGTCTAACCCCGTCAGAATTTTAAACGTTTCTATGAGGTCCCCTCTCATTCTTCTGAACTCCAGTGAATACAAGCCCAGTTGATCCAGTCTTTCTTGATAGGTCAGTCCCGCCATCCCGGGAATCAGTCTGGTGAACCTTCGCTGCACTCCCTCAATAGCAAGAATGTCCTTCCTCAGGTTAGGAGACCAAAACTGTACACAATACTCCAGGTGTGGCCTCACCAAGGCCCTGTACAATTGTAGCAACACCTCCCTGCCCTTGTACTCAAATCCCCTCGCTATGAAGGCCAACATGCCATTTGCTTTCTTAACCGCCCGCTGTACCTGCATGCCAACCTTCAATGACTGATGTACCATGACACCCAGGTCTCTTTGCACCTGCCCTTTTCCTAATCTGTCACCATTCAGATAATAGTCTGTCTCTCTGTTTTTACCACCAAAGTGGATAACCTCACATTTATCCACATTATACTTCATCTGCCATGCATTTGCCCACTCACCTAACCTATCCAAGTCGCTCTGCAGCCTCATAGAATCCTCCTTGCAGCTCACACTGCCACCCAACTTAGTGTCATCCGCAAATTTGGAGATACTACATTTAATCCCCTCGTCTAAATCATTAATGTACAGTGTAAACAGCTGGGGCCCCAGCACAGAACCTTGCGGTACCCCACTAGTCACTGCCTGCCATTCTGAAAAGTCCCCATTTACTCCTACTCTTTGCTTCCTGTCTGACAACCAGTTCTCAATCCATGTCAGCACACTACCCCCAATCCCATGTGCTTTAACTTTGCACATTAATCTCTTGTGTGGGACCTTGTCGAAAGCCTTCTGAAAGTCCAAATATACCACATCAACTGGTTCTCCCTTGTCCACTCTACTGGAAACATCCTCAAAAAATTCCAGAAGATTTGTCAAGCATGATTTCCCTTTCACAAATCCATGCTGACTTGGACCTATCATATTACCTCTTTCCAAATGCACTGCGATGACATCCTTAATAATTGATTCCATCATTTTACCCACTACCGATGTCAGGCTGACCGGTCTGTAATTCCCTGTTTTCTCTCTCCTTTTTTAAAAAGTGGGGTTACATTGGCTACCCTCCACTCCATAGGAACTGATCCAGAGTCAATGGAATGTTGGAAAATGACTGTCAATGCATCCACTATTTCCAAGGTCACTTCCTTAAGTACTCTGGGATGCAGTCCATCAGGCCCTGGAGATTTATCGGCCTTCAATCCCATCAATTTCCCCAACACAATTTCCCGACTAATAAGGATTTCCCTCAGTTCCTCCTCCTTACTAGACCCTCCGACCCCTTTTATATGATTGGACAAGGATGAGGGTGAGTGTGAGGGGTGGATAGTGAAATGAGGAACTGATAATGTAGATAGACAGAGAGAGAGTGATGGGTGGAGGTGCAAGGTAGGTTGGTGTGACTAAGGATGTGCAGGATCAGGGTAGGGAAGGCAGAATGATGGGGATGTGATGAGTGGCACAGCAGGATGAGGCTAAGTGTGGCTTTGCAGTAACGTTTTATGATCTACTGAGACCATTGAAAGGTTTGCACCACTGCAGCCAGGTCCTCCTGACCACATCCCTGCTTGTGCCCTCATATGCAATGTGCAGCCAGGCTGCATGGGTCTCCTGGGGAGGTCTCTTCCGTCCAATGGAATAGAAGAGGACCTCCCTGCGTGCTGTGACTCCCTACATAAGCATCTGGAGGGAGTGATGGGAGAGCCTGCGTGCAGCCGTGCACCTTTGTGCAGTGTTTGCCAGTGTTTGCAGTAGCTCAATGCTACAAAAGACTGACAGAAGAACTGCCAAAAAAAGTTGGGCATGGTCCCTTTAAGGAAACCGGCTGATGACGCGTCATCAGATGATGTCATCAGACTCGCTTCCAGTTAATTGGCCGGGAAACCCACAGGGTGGGCTTAACAAGCCCCGGCCACAGAAGATTAAAGGGAGAGAGCAGACTGCACTTTGGGGCGGGTTTCCCCACACTGCAACAATGCCACCTGCATCAAACTCGTCTACGTTGGTGAAATCCCGGCCTCGGGGCAGTAGAAGTTTGGAATACTTTTTCGCAAACGATAATTGATGCTAGGTCGATTATTAATTTTAAATCTGAGATTGATAGCTTTTTGTTGACCAAAAATATTCAGGGATATAGGCCAAAGGCGGGTATATGGAGTTAGGTCGCAGATCAGCCATGATCTTATTGAATGGCAGAACAGGCTCGAGGGGCTGAATGGCCTACTCTTGTTCCGATGACAAAATAAACAAGCAATGCAAATTTTCAAATGGAAGAATTCATCAACGTGCCTCCAGAGGACAGCACTTGATGGCGATTTTTAAAGTCCTGAATCTGGAAGGGTAACATTTATCGTGGGGTTCTCCCGATCACCTGCCATTTATGCCATTTCACTGAATATATGGCAAGAAATCGGAAGAACTTCAATGGCAGGTTTATTCAAAGATCTCTTAACCTAAGTGCTGTGCTGAGGGAGTGCTGAACTCTTGGAGGTGCCTTCTTTCTGATGAGACGTTAAACCGAGGCCCCGTCTGCCCTCTCAGGTGGACGTAAAAGATCCCATCGCACTATTTTCATAGAAGACCAGGGGGGATTATCCCTGGTGTCCTGGCCAATATCTATCCCTCAATCAACATTAGATCAACAAAAACAGAGTATCTGGTCAATTTCACATCGCTGTTTGTGGGAGCTTGCTGTGCGCAAGTTGGCTGCCGCATTTCCCACATTACAACAGTGACTACACTCCAAAAGTACTTCATTGGCTGTAAAGCACTTTGAATCGTCCAGTGGTCAAGAAAGGTGCTATATAAATGCAAGTCTTTCTTTCTTTCTAATGTCCAAGTGCCAATGTAAAAGTACCTATGGTCTCCTCTCAGTGCCCACACAGAGAGGCTTTAACGGTGTGCTTGACATATTAAGCAGATGGAATAGATGGGCCTGATTAGCTTACTCAGTCTAATCATTACAGGCTTAATCACCAATCATTGCGGGGTCAGAGAGCCATCCTGCAGAACTTTCCCTTAAGTGGTTAAGTAAGTGTAATTGAGTCTATTAAAGGTGGACTGTACATGGCGTTTGGAAGGATTGGGCTGCATCTTACCCTTTGCTTCCTCATAACCTTACATTCAAACGCCTGGGAGAAAAAACAGACAAAATAAAACCACAGGTGCTGGAAATCTGAAATGCTGGAAATGCTCAGCAGGTCAGTCAGTATCTGTGGAGAGAAGAGAATCAACATTTCAGGTGTGGATCCTTTGTCAAACTGGAGGAGATTACAGATGAACAGCATTTAAAGTGGAAGCGAACAAAGAGAAAGGGGCAAGGAAAGTGCACGCACTGAAGGTGTTCTTGACTGTTCATATAAGTGTGACTTTAACAAGATGCATTTAGTATGTATTTAGAATGCATAATTGTGATAATTTGGCAATGACAAGCTGAATTAGCTTATTAATGTGTGATCTGAATTGGCACTCTGCTTACGCTAGGGAATTTATCCGATGCACTGTTCAGTCAAGTTATAAGAGCAGAATTTGATACACTTTTATATTTTTTTAAGTCACGATCTTGTCAGCTGGGCTCAGTGGGTAGCACCTTCGCCTCTGCATCAGAAAATTGTGAATTCAAGCTCCACTCCAGCACATGAGCCTGTATTCAAGGAGTTAACACTCCGGCATAGTACTGAGGGAGTGCTGGACTGTTGCAGGTTAAACCAGTCTCCTCTGTGTGGGTGTTCGAAGAAAAAAAAAAAGTTCTCCTGGTGTCCTGGACTACGTTCTTTCCTCAACCCATACCGGCACAAATAATGATTAATTGGTCATTCATTCATCACTAGTTTGTGGCATCATGATGTGCTCAGGATGGTTGGCTGCCATGTTTGCCTACATTACAACAGTGACCACATTTCAAAAGTATTTCATTGTGCAGGAAGTGCATTGGGACATTTCCCAGAAGCGTGCTCAGGTGCTTTGTAAATGCAAGCCTTTCTTTTATTTCATAGTGTGTTCTTATTTGTGTAAATAGTGAGCAGATTGGGCTGTCATTGGTGTAAATTCTTTCACAGCTTAAGTAACAATGTAAATTTATTTAGCTTGCATTAGAGGACATGTCAGAGGGATCCGGCTGAGTGGATTCCTATTATTACTCCACAGACACGATCTGCTTACAATAATCTTACTGTGGACTTTTCACACACACACGTGACCAGTAAATTAAAATAACACTTTTATTTATTTATTCTTTCACGGAATATGGGTATCTCTGGCAAGGCCAGCCTTTAGTGCCTGTTATGTTCAGAATAAATCCTCAGCACTGTATTGTAAGCTCAAACTGTTGTGACCTTGGTCTCTTTATTCAGACTCCAGAGTGGAGAAGCAGCATGGTGAGTTACCTTTTATACCTGCTTGCCCCATGGTGCACAGGTGTCCTTTAGGTTGCCCACAGTTGTGCCCCCTAGTGGCGAGTCTTATATTTTGGTAAGGTTTACAAACATACATAACATCACTCCCCCCTCCAAAGTCTTATGTACAAGTTATTTGCAAGTTGAGGCGATCTGGCACCCTGCGTCCCTGGGTCGATTGCCTGGGTTGAAGTCCTGACGTGGTGGGTTCATCCTCGTGGTTGACGGCGAGGTCAATTGTGTTAGTGGGTTGCTGGGGCCAAGCCCTTTCACAGTGGTTCCTGCTTATCTGTAGTTCGCAGTTTGGTCTGGTCCAAATTCTTTACGCGTTAGTCCGGTACATAGTCTCACAATCAAACGCTCTGTTTTCATTACATACACTTCATTCACCCCCTTGACTAATGTGGTGCTCGTGGCCCAACTGGGGCCGTGAACACGGTCTCCATCACTTATTCTGATGTCGCGTGGAGGGGCCGTGCAATTAACGTGAACTGCTCCCTCATGTGATACCAGTTATTGATAGAGCGGACATAACTGGTATCAGTTCCTTGATGTAGGTACGCAGCTTTGCCTGAATCGGGATCATCTTGGGTCGCTGTGCTTCGGCGCCCCACAGCCTCTCAAATGCCTTCTGGCTCATAACTGATTGACTCGCCCTCGTGTCTAGTTCCATGGAGACTGGAGTGCTGTTAAGTTCAGCTTTTAACATTATTGGAGGGCTTTTGGTGGTGAAGGTGTGTATCCCATATACTTCCTCTTCATCCTCGGGTCAATTGCCTCTCATGCTCATTCATCATGATCCTCGCTGGATTCGTCGTCCTCTCCTGACTCTGCCACGTGGTGAGTCAGAGACCGTTTGCACATTCGCTGGAGGTGCCCCATTGTTCCACAGCCCTTGTAAACATAAGGCTTGAATCGACATTGAGGAGCTCTATGGCTGGCCCTGCAGCGCCAACATGTTGCTAATGGATACGCATTCACGTCCCATGGCGGACTCTGAGTCACTCTAGGCCTAGGTCTGGCCTCTGCAGTCATGTGGGCCCTGCCCTGTACCATTCTGCCTGCTGAAAACATTATTTTATGCGCAGTACTTGCCGGTGAGCTTCGATTCTGTGAAGATATCTGTTTTGTGTTATCGCTCATGGATATTTGAAGGCTTGGCTATCGTGATGGCCTTGCTCGAATCTAGGGATTCGGCAGACAGCACGAAAAAATCCCGCAACATTTCCCCCAAGGGTCTTACAAATTCGCACTGTCCCGCAAGGCATCTTAAGTCTGCGACAAATCTCACCACATTCTGGCCCTTGGAACGATGGTGCTTGTAAAAGCAAGACCTGGCCATCAGGATGCTCTCCTTTTGCTTGAGGTGTTCCCTAACCAGCGTACACAGCTCTGTGTAAGTCTTGTCCATTGGTGCCAGCAAATCTTTAGGAGGCCCTATATCAAAGACCCACATATGGTGAGGAGAATCGCCCTGCACTTGATCGCCCTGCCCATGTCCAATTCATTGGTCACAAAGTACTGGTCGAGGCGCTCAACGAAGGCTTTCCAATAATCACCCTCAACAAATCTCTCAAGAATACCAATGGCAGCCATTACCACATGAAAGTTTGTGATCTGTTACTCGTCGCCAATTTGTTATGATCAGAATAGATCCACAGGACTCTATCGCAAGCTCAAACTGTTGTGACCTTGGTCTCTTTATTCAGACTCCAGAGTGGAGAGCAGCATGGTGAATCACCTTTTATACATGCTTGCCCCAGGGAGCACATGCGACCTTTAGGTCTCCCACAGGTGTGCCCTCTAGTGGCAAGTCTTACATTTTGGTGAGGTTTACATACATACATAACAGTGCCCATCCCTAATTGCCGTTGAGAAGGTGGTGGTGAGCTGCCTTCTTGAACCGCTGCAGTCCGTGTAGTGAAGGTACTCCCAACAATGCTGTTAGGGAGGGAATTCCAGGATTTTGACCCAGCAATGATGATGATACAGTGATGTATTTCCAAGTTTGTCCAGCTCTGTTGGGTGGGCCACATCATCCACATGCCCGACACGAGACTCCCTAAGGAAGCGCTCTACTCGGAACTCCTACTTGTCAAGCGAGCCCCAGGAGGGCAGAGGAAACATTTCAAGGACACCTTCAAAGCTTTCTTGATAAAGTGCAACATCCTAACTGGCACCTGGGAGTCCCTGGCCCAAGACCGCCCTAAGTGGCGCCAAGCACCTCGAGTCTCATCGCCGAGAGAATGCAGAAACCAAGCGCAGACAGCGGAAGGAGCGTGCGGCAAACCAGACTCCCCACCCATCTTTTCCTTCAATGACTGTCTGTCCCACCTGTGACAGAGACTGTAGTTCCAGTATTGGACTGTACAGTCACCTGGGAACTCACTTTTAGAGTGGAAGCAAGTCTTCCTCAATTTCGAGGGACTGACTATGATGTTGATGATGATGATGATGATATTTCCAAGTCAGGATGCTTTGAGACTTGGAGGGGAACTTGGAGGTGCTTCTGCCCTTGTCCTTCTAGGTGGTAGAGTTTTTGCAGCATTCTATAACCTGGGATTAGACCCGTAGCAGAAACACCAAAATGCTCTTCAAAGCACAACTGTCAAGATTGTGAGCACAACAAAATGTCTGCTGAAGAGGAACAGATGGTCCTTTACCACAACTCAGCTTGGGTGTTAACGAGGCCATTTTTCCTTTTCCAACCACAAGCACTGCATCGCCAACGTACAAGACAAAAATGTTACAAACAGAAAAGACTTCTGACTGGTGGGTTTGTTGGGAAATACATCATTCTGCGCAGAATGACCCTCTTCAAGCTGATGTGTTGTTTTCCGTCCCCTGGGCATCAGACACTCATGTAATCCCACCACGACAATGAAGAGACTCAACACCAAACTACTGAAAAACCCACCTTGAAGAGGTGATGTGGAAGGCATATTCCACCCCCTCCCCCCACCCCTCTCAACACACACACAAACAGAGACAGGCCCCACCTACCCAGGAATATAGGCCCACATTGGCAAGAAAGAAGAAACTTGAGTTTTTTGAAGATGTAACTAGTAGAGTGGACAAGGGAGAACCAGTGGATGTGGTATATTTGGACTTTCAAAAGGCTTTTGACAAGGTCCCACACAAGAGATTAGTGTGCAAAATTAAAGCAGATGGTATTGGGGGTAATGTATTGACGTGGATAGAGAATTGGTTGGGAGTCAAGAAGCAAAGAGTAGGAATAAACGGGTCCTTTTCAGAATGGCAGGCAGTGACTAATGGGGTACCGCAGGGCTCAGTGCTAGGGCTCCAGCTATTTACAATATACATTAATGATTTTTAAAAAGGAATTGAATGTAATATCTCCAAGTTTGCAGATGACACTAAGCTGGGCGTCAGTGTGAGCTGTGACGAGGATGCTAAGAGGCTGCAGGGTGACTTGGACAGGTTAGGTGAGTGGGAAAATGCATGGCAGATGAGGTATAATGTAGATAAATGTGAGGTTATCCACTTTGGTGGAAAAAACAGGAAGGTAGAATATTATCTGAATGGTGAAAGATTAGGAAAAGGGGAGGTGCAACGAGACCTGGGTATGGTACATCAGTCATTGAAAGTAGGTATGCAGGTACAGCAGGCGGTGAAGAAGGCAAATGGCATGTTGGCCTTCATAGCGAGAGGAATTGAGTATAGGAGCAGGCAGGTCTTACTGCAGTTGTACAGGGTCTTGGTGAGGCCACACCTTGAATATTGTGTACAGTTTTGGTCTCCTAATCTGAGGAAGGACATTCTTGCTGTTGAGGTAGTGCAGCGAAGGTTCACCAGACTGATTCCCGGGATGGCAGGACGGACATATGAAGAAAGACTGGATCGACTAGGCTTATATTCACTGGAATTTAGAAGAATGAGAGGGGATCTCATAGAAACATATAAAATACTGACGGGATTGGACAGTTTAGATGCAGGAAGAATGTTCCCGATGTTGGGGAAGTCCAGAATCAATGGTCACAGTGGAAGGATAAGGGGTAAGCCATTTAGGACCGAGATGAGGAGAAACTCCTTCACTCAGAGAATTGTGAACCTGTGGAATTCTCTACCACAGAAAGCTGTTGAGGCCAGTTTGTTAGATATATTCAAAAAGGAGTTAGATGTGGCCCTTACGGCTAAAGGAGTCAAGAGGTATTGAGAGAAAGCAGGAATGGGGTACTGAAGTTGCATGATCAGCCATGATCATATTGAATGGTGGTGCAGGCTCGAAGGGCCGAATGGCCTACTTCTGCACCTATTTTCTATGTTTCTATATTTCTAGATGTAAAGTTATTTACAAGTTGAGGCGATCTGGGGCTCTGTGTTCCCGGGTCGATCGCCTGAGTTGAAGTCCTGGTATGGGTGAGCTGGTTGGATCATTGCTGCACTGCACCGCGGCTGGTCTGATCGGACTGTTGGTCATGGTGGGTTCATCCTCGTGATTGACAGCGAGGTCAATTGCTGGTTGGGTGTGTGTTGATGGATCAATGATGGTACTGTCCTCTTCAAACTGTTCTTGGTTGTCAGTGAACCACAGTTTGGTCTGATCCAAATGCTTTCTGCACATTTGTCCATTCAGAAGTTTGACAACAAACACTCCATTCCCCTCCTTGGCTAAAACAGTGCCATCAACCCATTTGGGACGATGACCATAATTAAGAACAAATACACCGTCATTAACCTCAATGTCATGCGATACAGCCGCGTGATCGTGGTACATGTTATGCCGGTGACACCGGGTTTCTATATGATCATTGAGATCCGGGTGGACTAAGGAGAGACTGGTTTTGAATGCTCCCTTCATTCAAAATTCTGCCGGGGGAACCCCAGTTAGCAAGTGGGGTCGCGTCCGGGAGCTGAGCAGAATCCGAGATAACTGGGTCTGCAGGGCACCGTCCGTCACACATTTCAAACTCTGCTTGATAGTTTGGACTGCCCATTCCGATTGACCATTGGCTGCGGGCTTAACTGGGGCAGACCTGACATAGAAACATAGAAAATAGGTACAGGAGTAGGTCATTCGGCCCTTCGAGCCTGCACTGCCATTCAATGAGTTCATGGCTGAACATGCAACTTCAGTACCCCATTCCTGCATTCTCACCATATCCCTTGATCCCCCTAATAGTAAGGACTACATCTAACTCCTTTTTGAATATATTTAGTGAATTGGCCTCAACAACTTTCTGTGGTAGAGAATTCTCTGGGTGAAGAAGCTTCTCCTTATCTCGGTCCTAAATGGCTTACCCCTTATCCTTAGACTGTGACCCCTGGTTCTGGACTTCCCCAACATTGGGAACATTCTTCCTGCATCTAACCTGTCTCAACCCGTCAGAATTTTAAACGTTTCTATGAGATCCCCTCTCATTCTTCTGAACTCCAGTGAATACAAGCCCAGTTGATCCAGTCTTTCTTGATATGTCAGTCCCGCCATCCTGGGATTCAGTCTGGTGAACCTTCGCTGCACTCCCTCAATAGCAAGAATGTCCTTCCTCAAGTTAGGAGACTAAAACTACACACAATACTCCAGGTGTGGCCCTGTACAACTGTAGTAACACCTCCCTGAGCCCAATACTCAAATCCCCTCGCTATGAAGGCCAACATGCCATTTGCTTTCTTAACCACCTGCTGTACCTGCATGCCAACCTTCAATGACTGATGTACCATGACAGCCAGGTCTCGGTGCACCATTCAGATACTAGTCTGTCTCTCTATTTTTACCACCAAAGTGGATAACCTCACATTTATCCACATTATACTTCATCTGCCATGCATTTGCCCACTCACCTAACCTATCCAAGTCACTCTGCAGCCTCATAGCATCCTCCTCGCAGCTCACACTGCCACCCAACTTAGTGTCATCCACAAATTTGGAGATACTACATTTAATCCCCTCGTCTAAATCATTAATGTACAATGTAAACAGCTGGGGCCCCAGCACAGAACCTTGCAGTACCCCACTAGTCACTGCCTGCCATTCTGAAAAGTACCCATTTACTCCTACTCTTTGCTTCCTGTCAGCCAACCAGTTCTCAATCCACGTCAGCACACTACCCCCAATCCCATGTGCTTTAACTTTGCACATTAATCTCTTGTGTGGGACCTTGTCGAAAGCCTTCTGAAAGTCCAAATACACCACATCAACTGGTTCTCCATTATCCACTCTACTGGAAACATCCTCAAAAAATTCCAGAAGATTTGTCAAGCATGATTTCCCTTATACAAATCCATGCTGACTTGGACCTATCATATCACCTCTTTCCAAATGCGCTGCTATGACATCCTTAATAATTGATTCCATCATTTTACCCACTGCCGATGTCAGGCTGACCGGTCTATAATTCCCTGTTTTCACTCTCCCTCCTTTTTTAAAAACATGTTTGATGCCATAGCGGGTCATGAACTCATTGAATTCCGAGCTGGTGAAACTTGGTCCATTGTAACTAACAAGAATATTGGGCGAAACATGGGTGGCGAACATGGCCCGAAGGCTTTCAATTGTGGCAGTGGACGTACATGATGACATTATTACACATTCAATCCATTTAGAGTAAACATCTATTGCTACTAGGAACATCTTTCCTAGAAAGGGGCCAGCGAAATCTACATGGACCCTGGACCACGATTTGGAGGGCCATGACCACAGACTCAGTGGGGCCTCCCTTGATGCATTGCTCAACTTTGAGCAAGTGTTACATTGGTATACGCATGACTCCAATTCCGAGTCAATGCTGGGCCACCAAATGTGCAACCTGGTGATAGTCTTCATCATGACTATGCCTGGGTGGGTACTGTGTAGGTTGCGTATAAACATTGCCCAGCCTTTTTTTGGCAAAACCACGCGATTCCCCCATAAGAGACAATCCGACTGGATGGACATTTCAACCTTGCATCGTTAAGACGACTTAATTTCGTCTTGCATTTCCCCGGGAACAGCTGACCAGCTCCCATTCAGGACGCAGTTTTTTTTACTAGTGATAACACAGGGTCCTGGTTAGTCCAGGTCCTGATCTGGCGAGCTGTGACTGGTGACCCCTCGCTCTCAAAAACATCCATTACAAGAAACAAGTCTGCGTTTTGCGCCATTTCCACGACGGTGATGGGCAATGGTAACCGACTGGGGGCATCCGCATAGTTCTTAGTGCCTGGTCTGTGGCGGATTACATAATCATACGCAGATAATGTAAGTGACCATCTTGGGTCCATCTTGGATGTGGGTCAAAGCATTGGTGTTAACACCTTTGCTTTCTGAAAACAGCAAAATGAGCGGTTTTGTGGTCGGTTGAGCTCGAAGCGGAGTCCAAATAGGTATTGGTGCATTTTCTTAACCCCGTATACACATGCTAATGCTTCTTTCTCAACCATACTGTAGGCTCTTCGAGCCTTAGATAAACTTCTGGACACATATGCAACCGGTTGTAGTTTGCTTGACACATTGGCTTGCTGTAACACACAACTGACCCCGTACGAAGATGCATCACAAGCTAGTACTAAACATTTATACAGGTCATACAATACAAGTAACTTGTTAGAACATAGCAGGTTTCTGGCCTTATCGAAGGCTCTCTCTTGAGATTCACCCCAAACCTAGTCGTCGCCCCTACGTAGCAATAAATTCAAAGGTTCCAGCAAAGTGCTCAACCCGGGTAGACAGTTATCAAAATGGTTGAGGAGTCCAAGATACGAATGCTGCTCCATCACATTCTGTGGTCTGGGTGCTTTCTTGATGGCCTCCTTCTTAGAGTCCGTGGGTCTGATGCCGTCTGCCACAATCTTTCTTCCCAAAAACTCGACCTCTGGCACCAGGAAAACACACTTGGAGCATTTCAGCCTGAGTCCCACTCTGTCCAGTAGCTTTATAACCTCTTCCAGGTTGTGCAAGTGTTCGGTGGTGTCACGACCAGTGATCAGGATGTCATCTTGGAACACCACGGTGCGCAGAACCGATTTCAGCAGACTCTCCATGTTCCTCAGGAAGATGGCAGCAGTCGAGCGAATCCCAAAAGGGCATCTGTGGTATATGAACAGTCCTTTGTGCGTGTTGATGCATGTCAATCTTTTCGAAGGTTCAGCCAGCTCCTGTGTCATGTAAGCAGAGGTTAGATCCAGTTTGGTGAACGACTTCCCCCCTACTAACATTGCGAACAGGTCCTGATGGGGTTAGACAGGTTAGATGCAGGAAGAATGTTCCCAATATTGGGGAAGTCCAGAACCAGGGGACACAGTCTAAGGATAAGGGGTAAGCCATTTAGGACCGAGATGAGGAGGAATTTCTTCACCCAGAGAGTGGTGAACCTGTGGAATTCTCTACCACAGAAAGTTGTTGAGGCCTGTTCACTGAATATATTCAAAAAGGAGTTAGATGAAGTCCTTACTACTAGGAGAATGAAGGGGTATGGCGAGAAAGCAGGAATGGGGTACTGAAGTTGCATGTTCAGTCATGAACTCATTGAATGGCGGTGCAGGCTAGAAGGGCCGAATGGCCTACTCCTGCACTTATTTTCTATGTTTTCTATGTCTCTATGTCCTCCGCTTCTGGTAGTGGGTACTCGTCCTGTAACGAGACTCAGTTGATCGTTATCTTGTAGTCTCCGCAGATTCTGACTGTGCCATCGCTTTTCAACACCGGAACAATTGGACAGGCCCACTCGTTGAACTCGACTGGCGATATAATTCCCTCTCGTTGATGTCTGTCCAGTTTGATCTCGATTTTCTCCCGCATCATTTTTGGAACTGCTCGTGCCTTGTGATGAATGGGCTGTGTATCAGGGACTAGATAGACGTGCACTTTGGCGCCTGTGAAGTTGCCGATGCCTGGCTCAAATAACGATGGAAATTTGTTCAGCACTTGAGCGCACGAGGCGTCATCCACCGAAGACAGTGCTTTGATGTCATCCCAGTTCCATCAGATCTTTCCGAGCCAGCTTCTGCTGAACAGTGTTGGGCCATCACCTGGTACAATCCATAGTGATAAATCATGCACAGCTCCATCGTACGATACCTTCACTGACGCACTGCCAATGACTGGTATGAGCGCTTTGGTGTAAGTGCACAGCATTTTTATGAATCGAGCTTAATTTTAGCCTTTGTGCCTTGTTGCCCCACAGTTTCTCAAAAGCCTTCTGGCTCATAATTGACTGACTCGCCCCCGTGTCCAATTCCATGGAAACTCGAATACCGTTTAATTTGACTTTCAACATTATCAGAGGGCTTTTGGTGGTGAAGGTGTATACCCCCAATACCATGTGCCTTAATTTTGCACACCAATCTCTTGTGTGGGACCTGGTCAAAAGCCTTTTGATAGTCCAAATAAACCATATCCACTGGTTCTCCCTTGTCCATTCTACTAGCTATATCCTCAAAATATTCTAGAAGATTTGTCAAGCATGATTTCCCTTTCATAAATCCATGCTGAATTGGACCGATCCTGTCACTGCTTTCCAAATGTGCTGCTATTTCATCTTTAACAATTGATTCCAACATTTTCCTCACTACTGATGTCAAGCTAACCAGTCTATAATTACACGTTTTCTCTCTCCCTCCTTTTTTAAAAAGTGGTGTTACATTAGCTACCCTCCAGTCCATAGGAACTGATCCAGATTCGATAGACTGTTGGAAAATGATCACCAATGCATCCACTATATTTAGGGCCACTTCCTTAAGTACTCTGGGATGCAGACTATCAGGCCCCGGGGATTTATCGGCCTTCAATCCCATTAATTTCCCTAACACAATTTCCCGCCTAATAAGGATATCCTTCAGATCCTCCTTCTCACTGGACCCTCGGTCCCTTAGTATTTCCAGAAGGTTATTTGTGTCTTCCTTCGTGAAGACAGAACCAAAGTATTTGTTCAACTGGTCTGCCATTTCTTTGTTCCCCATTATAAATTCACCTGAATCTGACTGCAAGGGACCTACGTTTGTCTTCACTAATCTTTTTCTCTTCACATATCTAGAGAAGCTTTTGCAGTCAGTTTTTATGTTCTCAGCAAGCTTCCTCTCATACTCTATTTTCCCCCTCCTAATTAAATTCTTTGTCCTCCTCTGCTGAATTATAAAATTCTCCCAGTCCTCAGGTTTGCTGCATTTTCTGGCCAATTTATATGCCTCTTCCTTGGATTTAACACTATCCTTAATTTCCTTTGTTAGCCATGGTTGAGCCACCTTCCCCGTTTTATTTTTACTTCAGACAGGGATGTGCAATTGTTGAAGTTCATCCATGTGATCTTTGAATATCTGCCATTGCCTATCCACCGTCAACCCATTAAGTATCTTTCGCCAGTCTATTCTAGCCAATTATGTTCAGAATAACTCCACAAGACTGTATGCTGTAAGCTCAAACTGATGTGACCTTAGTCTCTTGAAGCAGCATGGCAGACAACCTTTTATACTTGCTTGCACGGAGTGTGCAGGTGACCCTTGGGTCTCTAACAGGTGCGCCCCCTGGTGGCAAGTCTTAAAGTATTATAAAGTTTACATACATAACATCTACCACTAAGAACAGCAACATTGTGGGAACACCATCACCTCCAGGTTGCACTCTGAGTCTCACACCAGTCTGACTTGGAGATATATCGCTGTTCTTTGATGGTTGCTGCATGAATGTCCGGGAATTCCCTACCTAACCGCATTGTGGGAGCACCAACACTTCAAGGACTGCAACGGTTCAAGGCAAAATCCCACCACCGTCACCTTCTCAGGGAAACTAGGAATGGGCAATAGATGCAGCTTTGCCATTGTCACCCACATCCCAAGGATAAACAATAAAAGTGAAGCTACTTATACTGGGAAAACTATCAGTTCCAAGTTAGTTAATCTGTGGACCTATTAGTCATTATACACACTGCAGTACATTGTCTTTATATAGTGCTGTTCATTGAAGACGGGGAAATATTAAGTGCTTCCTGGTTTATATATTGAAAAAAACTTTTGATTATTTCCTTCGCTCCGGACTTTTAATTGTAGCCTCGAGTTCTGATTGTTCAGATAAACAGTTAAGGACTTCCTGAGTATAATGGTTTGTGACACAGGGTCGATCAACTGACGTGTTTGTACTTGTGGCTGAATATTAGAAATCTCCGACCTCCAACTATAAAAAGCCCAATGTAGTCAAGCAAGCTGTGCGCCAGCTCATGGCAAAGCAGTAACAGTTGCTGGGAAGTCTTCAGGTCAAAATCATGCTGGATCTAAACTGGCATTTCTGCAATAAACTAACTCGTGTTCTTTTTTGTAGCCCTCCAGTGTAAAACTGGTTCTGCATTACTGTACCTCCTGAATTGAACCTGCAATGTTTCTGCATTATAAGCTGTTTTAAGCCAAAACATCACATTAGATCTACTCATTGAAGAATCAAAACCCATTTCAGTGGACAGAAAAGCCAGCGATGAGAGCGAGGGGCAAAATAAACATTGCTTCCAACTTGCTTCAAGGAACTGACTTCCTTGGTGATTGTCATTAGCCCTATTAGATACACATTACACTAAGTATAATGTGGTGCATGTGATTATGCCCAAGAATCTGATGTGTATTTGATCGTAAAAGTAAATACAAAAAGACTTTCAAAAGCTCAGAAAGGCTTTAGATGTAGTTGGGTCGATATCAGACATACCTAGGTAAAAGTTCATTGCGTGTGTTATTGAATTCTGAGCTCAGAATGTCAATATCTCGTGTATAATTTAGCTCCATCTTCCCTTTCTAAATTTTTCCAATCCTTCACATCAAAAGGGACAATCTTTGTAATGGTTTATGTGAGTAATAGTTTTCTGTTCGGTAAATTTTGCTGTAATTATTTTGAAGCATTAAATCTGTCACTTTATTTTAGGCAAGTGCATGCTGTTTTCATCTCTCGTTTAGAATAGATTGGTAATTTTATCTTTTGACAGTGATCTAATAAAGAAACAGCAACCTTATTCTTATAGTTTGGATGATTGTTCTGAGCCGTTGAAGATGATGTTTTCTTGAAGAAGGTAGCAAGCGAACCACTCCTACATTTTATCTGGCAGTACAGTTAGGCATGCAACAGTCGATGTGGGGATCAGAAGTTTTCTAGATGCTCTTAACGTCTCCAGGAAACCAGGAGAACCTCGGGTGACAAATAATCACCCCTTTAGGTTCAAGATATCTGAATTATGGAATTGGTTTCTTGGTTCTGACTAATGATTGTTGTGATATATTCTTACGAAATCACTAACAAACACACTCGACAAGATGGCTCCAACCATCATCATGTGGCCTTGTAGATGCAGGGAGGATGTTTCCCCGGGCTGGGGAATCTAGAATCAGGGGTCACAGTCTCAGAATAAGGGGTCGGCCATTTAGGACTGTGATGAGGAGAAATTTCTTCACTCAGAGCCTGGTGGATCTTTGGAATTCTCTAGCCTAGAGGACTGTGGAGGCTCAGTTGCTGAGTATATTCAAGACAGAGATGGCTAGATTGTTGGATGTTAAGGGAATGAAGGGATATGGGGATAGTGCAGGAAAGTGGAGTTGATGTAGAATGATATAGATCTCATTGAATGGCGGAGCAGTCTCGAGGGGCCAAATGGACTACTCCTGCTCCTATTTCTTATGTTCTTATTAGTTTAACATCTACCTGAACAGGTAGCTGGGGCCTCAGTTTACCTCTCTTCTGAAGGACAATGCCTCCTGCAGTACAGCACTCCATCAGGACTCCCAACAATTTTTTGACTCAAGAGATAGCTGCTACCAACAGATCCATCTGACACTGAAAGCTGGAGAGCCTCAAAGCCACTCCTTACAGATCTTATTAGGGCAGTCCCTTGGAGTCGAGGATGACTTGCTTCCACACTTATGAGTTCTCAATGATTGATGAGACCAATGTGGGACCGATAGTCTCTGTCACAGGTGGGGCAGATGGAGGTTAAAGGGACAGTTGGGTGGGGTGCTTGGGTTGTCGTGCACTACTTCCACTGTTTGCGCTTGGCTTCCGCGTGCTCCCGGCGAAGAGATTCGAAGTGTTCGGCGCCTTCCCAGATGCTTCTCCTCCACTTTGAGCGTTCTTGGGCCAAGGATTCCCAGGTGTCGGTGGGGATGTTGCACTTTTTCAAGGAGGCCTCGAGGGTGTCCTTGAAGCGTTTCTTCTGCCCACCTTGGGCTCGCTTGCCGTGTCGGAGCTCTGAGTAGAGTGCTTGTTTTGGGAGTCTCGTATCAGGCATGTGGTTGATGTGGCCTGTCCATCCGAGCTGATCAAGTGTGGTCAATGCTTTGATGCTGGGCCTGAGCGAGAACACGGACATTGGTGCGCCTATCCTGACAATGGATTTGCAGGATCTTGCGGAGGCAGCGTTGGTGGTATTTGTCTGGTGCTTTGACGTGCCTGCTGTGCATAGTCCATGTTTCTGTAGCATATAGAAGGGCAGGTATCACGACTGCTCTGTAGACCATGAGCTTGGTGCCGGGTTTGAGAAACTGGTCTTCAAACACCCTCTTCCTCAGGCAATACCTTTAAATGCTCAAGCATAATATGTCATTTGTTGCCTTAGATCCCAGGTGCTGGATCTCTCAGGATATAATCCAAAAATGTAAAGGCTTCATATGATCCGAATTAAAAAGGTCGGTACATGGTTCCTCGCTTAAAGTAAAGGTGTCAGTGGTAGCATTCTTGAGTCAGAAGTTCAAGGGTTCAAGTCCCACTCCAGCGACATGAGCATAAAATCCATGCTGACACTCCAGTGCAGTGTTGAGGGGTTCTGCAGTTTTGGAGGTGCCATCTTTCAAATGAGACATTACATTGAAGCCCCATCTACTCTCTCAGGTGGACATAAAAGATCCCACCACAATATTTGAAGAAGGGCAGGGAAGAACACTTCCAGTTCTGACAAAAGCTATGGCACTGAAATGTTAACTCTGTTTCTCTCTCCACCGAGGCTGTCTGACCTGCTGAGTATTCTCAGCATTTTCAGTTTTTATTTCAGATTCCCAGCATTTGCAGTATTTTGCTTTTGAGTTATCCCTGGTGTCCCAGCCAATATTTATCCCTCAATCAACACCTAAAAAGCAAATTATCTGGTAATTTATTTAATTGTTGTCTGTTGTGCATAAATTGGCTGCCACGTTTCCTGCATTACAGTAGTGAGCAAACTTCAAAAATACTTCATTGGCTGTAAAGCGCTTTGGGACTTCCGGTAGTTGCACTGATGGTTAGTACTTATAGTCACCCAGTGGGTAGTACCCTCACCTCTGAGTCAGAAGGTTGTGGGTTCAAGTCTCACTCCAGAGACTTGAGCACAAAAATCTAGGCTGACACTCCAGTGCAATGCTGAGGGAGCACTACACTGTTGGAGGTGCCGTCTTTCAGATGAGACATTAAACCAAGTCCACCTGAGAGTCTGCCCTCCCAAGTGAATATAAAAGATCCCATGGCACTATTTCGAAGAAGAACAAAGAAGTTAACCATGGTGTCCTTGTCAATATTTATCCCTCATTCAACATAACAAAAACTGATTATCTGGTCATTATCACTTTGTGGTTTGTGGGAGCTTGCTGTGCAGAAATTGGCTGCTGCATTTCCTGAAGTGCTTTGGGATGTCCTGAGGTCATGTAAGGCACTATATAAATGCAAATTCCTTCCTTCGCGCTTGCAGGAATTAATTTACAAGTCTGCCGGAACTCACACATTACTTCAATAGCTTAAAACAATTTTTTGCAGTTTTCAACAAACTTGACAAGTGATTTTTCTCTCTCTCTCGTCATTCGGTGGATTCCTTTCAAAAGTGGAAATGCTACAAGCTGACTGTATGCCAGACCCTGCCTTTGTTGGCACTGTAAATTGAAAATATATCATAAGCTTATCAGACTTCGAGTGCTGTGATTACTTTACAGGGAGAATTCAGCGAAGCTGGGTTTCTGGAGCAGAGCCAGATGGGAGCACAAGTGGAAGGTAGGGCCACAACACTGGCCCTAGTCCCTGGCCCACACTCCAGTCCACCCAGATTCTGCTCCAGGATCCCAGTCTCGCTGAATTTTCCCTCAAACTCAAACCCAAAAGGGATTGCGTTAAATCAGTATTGTGCAAAATAAAAGCACGCGTGTGGTTAACACAGTGCCAAAACCGATACTTAAAAAGATGATAAAGGGAAAACTTAGTTTAACAGCAGCTTTAATATATGCCAACTGTCAGCAACTTAAGCCCATGTGCAGTGATTCTATTCAGCTTGGCTCAGTTAGTGGCACTCTCACCTGCGGGTTAGATGGTGGTAGATTCAAGCCTCGTTCTTGGCCTTAAACACATAAAGGCAGAATCTCTCCCACCTCTGGTTCCCCTCTGTGAATCACTCCTCCACTATTGGATGCCCCACTCTCTGTTTCCCTTCTTTCCTGCCTTTGGCTTCCCCTCTTTGCCTGCTCATGGGTGGCCTTCCTGGTTCATGGAACTTCTCGCACACCATAGGCTGCCGCAAAACCCCAAGCAAAAATACTCAACTTCAGAAGGCCCGACCGTTAGAATGTAAATGCAATAACTTTTGTAGAAGTCATGTGATCAGATGTCATGTGGTCAGAATGTGAAGTGATAATGCCTCCGACCAGATTTGGCAACCCTACCCCATCCCCAATGTTCCCACTGTGTACTGCCATGCAATGGCCTCGAGGTCCTGCACAGGCTGTTCACCGGCTTTTCAATGGGAATAATCACGCAGGCGCAAAAACTTGAATGGGCCGTGCAACCAGTTAAAGGGGCCGTGCATCTAAAATAACAATTAATTGGAACGCGATTTGCACCCTGGGCTGTTGTCTGCTGACATCTGCCCGGGGGCGCCTCTTAAAGGGGAGGCATTGCGCGCCCCGGGCTGCCATTTTCTTTTTGTCGGCCGACACTTACGTCCCACGTCTCGACCCGGGCCGCCATCATGCAGCCCGGCACTCCTCTTTGGATGCTGGGCTGCTGGCCCGGTCGAGATTGTCCCTGGTGGCCCAGTGGTGGCCACCAAAGGGCCTGCAGGGTCCGCAGCGGCCCTCCCATTCAACTGAAGAGGAGGGATGTTGCGGCGCGTCGGCGCTACTTGGAGCTTCCGCGTAGCGCTGACCTATTCAACGGGACGCTGGACTCAGCTCTGTGCTGACGCCTCAGGAGTTGGAGCGCCTGAAACAGCACTCCGCCTCGTTTGAGGGACGCGAAGGGGAATTCCACGCCAGGAGCGCGACACCCCTCCCAGGCGTTAACTGACCCGGGTCGGAAGGTTGCCGCCACCGGACAGGGCGCGGGGCAATTTTGGCCCCTTTACTTTTGTCTTCTGGTTTCTCCCAAAGGATGAGCTTCCCAATCTCCAGCTGAAACCAACCGCTTCCGCCTCCTCCCCTTGCAACCGACACATAAACAGCTAGGACATTTAAGTTGCCACGGCAACTCGGGTCACGAACCCTGGACAGCTTGTTGCCAGAATCAGTGTGATAAATCCTGCGTTTCTCCAAAGTTTAGCAAGTGGGGGGAGTTGGTCACCTTAGGTCAAAAATCTGCTTTCAGAACTTTATCTCGTGAACTATCGAATTAAATAAAGCCAGCTAAACAAGTTTGGTTACTGCAGTATAGTAACACCATTGTTGATTATAATGTTTTACAGCAATGTTAACACTAGCTTTTGGAAAATTGGGCTGGTTTAATTTAGTGTGACATCTAGATGCACTTTCATCTTATTTTAATATAGGTACAGTTGTCCTTTTAACGATTGACGTTAGCTTCTCTGTAACCACTGTTTTATGGGATGTGGGTAGGAGAGCGAGTACAGATATTTACCAATGTTGCTTACATATCTAACTTGTATTTTAATCTATTATCTATTATTTATAGACAAACTGGCATCTAATATTCATTTAAGTCCATTATTGAACTCTTAACAGCTGCTTACAGAAGATGTCAATAAAGGAATGCACTCCAGGATGAAATAGATGGACTTGCATTTATAGACTGTCTTTCATGACCTCAGGATGTCCCACAGTGCTTTACAGCAAATTGGCTGTCGCGTTTCGCTGCATTACAACAGTGACTACACTTCAAAAGTACTTCATTGGCTGTAAAGTGCTTTGGGACGTCCTGGGGTTGACAAAAGGCGCCGTTATAAATGCAAGTCTTCCTTTCTTTCCAAAGCAATGTTTGAAGAAGTTGAACTGACCAGTCACAAGTTGGATGTTTATTGAAAGCAATGTTTTAATTCATACTGACTGAGGGAGAACATTGATACAACATTGGCCCAATAACTCAAGAAGGGACCTTTGCACCCTCATTTTCTTCAATGGTCTTAATTTCTTCACCCACACAATACCTTTCTTCTACATTCAACATTACTTCATCAACTGCCCATTGCTGACTTAGCTGTGAACATCAGTAACAAATTCGTCATAGTACTTTAAACCTGGACGCTGGGAATTTCCACAGGCCTTTTCCCACTCCGTCTCTGTAACTGTGGAGGAAATTCCATCTACACACTGCGGTTACGGCGACAGAGTGGGAGAGGCTATATTGAAATTCTCGGTGTTAGCGGGGGTGGGGGGGGGGGCAGCGAGGAGAGTACTTCAAACCTTCCATACGCAGGCCATAAGCAAGGACTAGTGCTCTGGTCCTGGAAACCCCGGCAGCCGCCCTCGTTTCATTTGCGCTCGTGTTTCTTAATTTGCCTGTTTCTCCTGTTGGCCTGAGGATTTGCAAAGGTTTGCTCTCAGTGCCACCTCGTCGATGGATATATCTGAAATCTGTGCACCAAGCACAGGGAACACCACCAGCGTGAGGCACATGCAAACTAACAGGGCCGGTTAACTGGGTTAGCTGGGACTCAGTTGGTAGCACTCTTACATCTGAGTCAGAGGTTGTGGGCTTAAGTCCCACTCCGCAGAGAAATATAGGCCGATACTCCAGAGTGAGTGCTGCACTGTCGGAGGTGCCGTCTTTCGGATAAGACTTTAAACCAAGGCCCCGTCTGCCCTCAGGTAAAGAATCCCATGGCACTATTTCAAAGAAGAAAAGGGGCATTATCCCTGGTGTCCTGGCCAAAATTTATCCCTCAAACAACATCACAAAAAACAATTATCTGGTCATTATCGCATTGCTGTTTGTGGGAGCTTGCTGAATGCATATTGGCTGCGGCGTTTCCTACATTACAACAGTGACTACACTTCAAAAAGTACTTAATTGGCTGTAAAGCACTTTGGGACATCTGCTGGTCATGAAAGGCGCTATAGAAATGCAAGATCTTTCATTTGTTGAGATTGTATGTGAGAAGCACTTGGCTTAGACTTAAGTGACTCTGTTAAAAATTCAGTTCGAATCCTACTATTTGCCTCCCTTTTTGAGATGTCACCCAGTCCCCTTCCCCGCCAACTTTGGAGGTGGAACCAACTGTAAAAAGTGCTTTCTGATTCTTTAACATCGAGCCAATTCCGCATCCGTATTATAAAGGTTAACCTGCACCATGCCAATCCTTGACCTGACTCAAAGCATCAAACAACTGAGTTATCTCATCCACAACACCCAAACATCACACCTGGATGAGATAACTGATGCTTGGCTCTCTCAGGGATAGAAATGGCCGTCTGTGCTATTTTTACAAATGCAGCTGGACAAAATTCGTACATTAGTATGGATTAATCTATGAAAATAGCAAACACAAGAATTTTATCCAATCACATTGACTAATAAGTTACCGTAGTGCAGCAAGTAATTCCCACCCCAAGAGTTACATCTACATTCCAGTTTCACTTTAGCCCTGACTAGCTTTAATTCCTGAAATGATTCCATGCTATTTTTGGAGACTGAAAAGAAGGAAAAGAATTCCTGAGCACACTGGGCGTGAATTCCTCTTCATTGGCAGCGCAGGATGGGCGATAGTCGATCGGCAGCCTGTTTTGCATTTCGCCTGATTTTCTTGAAACCAGTGGAAGAGAGAATCCAAGAAGCGCAAAATGGCCGATGATTTTCGAAACGCTCATTTTGTGTTCCCGCCCAGGACGAGTTTATACCCCATTAAGTTTGTCCTGGCTGGCCTCCCATCCTTTAACCTGCATGACTCTGCTGCCCCTATCCTATCCCACACCAATTCCCACCTGCCCATCAGCTCGCTGACCTACATTGACTCCCGGTCCCTCAATGCATCAAATTAAAACTTCTCCCCCTCGTGGTGTAATTCCCTCCATGGCCTCAACCCTTACTACTTCTGTAACCTCCTACATCCCCACCTCACAAACTTTGCATTCCTCTCACTCCGGCCTTTTGTGCACCCCCTCTCCTTGCTCACCACTGGCGGCCGTGCCTTAAATCGCCAAGGGCCTGATGTCCTTCCTAAACTCTTTTACTTCTCCATCTCCATCTGGCTCTTGCTTTCCCAGTGAGTCTGCATAGTGCATTCCAACCCTCCTTAAAAGCCACCTCTGTGACCTGGTTTATGGTCACTCACCCTAATCTCTCCTTTGGTTTGGTGTATGTTTCCTCTTATGCCTCCGCAAACTGCCTCAGGATGTTTTCCCATGTTAAAAGCGCGAGGATGTAAATGCAAGACGGCGCTGTTGTCTGTTACACTTTAATAAACAAAGCTTGAATAAGCGCTGCAACTTTGTCAATGGACCGTGCATGTCCCTCATACTTCCTGCTGAATCGGGGATTCAATTCCCAATCGGTGCTTGCTCAGAGCAGCAATAGGAATGCTGCATTAGGCCTCAGCGCCCCTGAGCTGTGAAGGGGGAAAATCAGCCAGGCTTCCTGTTCCTGATCACTACCACAATGAGCATGTGTGTGTAATGGATGCCAGCTGGACATAGAATTGGGCTCAGCTGTGTAGCTGTTCATGAATTGACTGCTCTGCTGACACACACTATGCAGACTCTCGAACATCTAAAGTGGTCTGTTTGCCGCAAAACCCAAGGTTTTTTCCTATTATTCATTCTCGGGATGTGGGCGTTGCTGCCAAGGCCAGCATTTATTTCCTGTGCCCAGATGGTGGTACTGGAGCATCTTCTTGAACGATGGCATTAGCGGTCCAATGTAACGGAGGGGCTTGCTCGGCAACCACTTTGGAGTCACGTGTCGGCCAGACCGAGGAAGGATGGCAGGTTTCCTTCCTTGAGGGATTATGAGTGAAACAAAAATAAAAACAGAAAATGCTGGAAATAATCAGCAGGTCAAGCGGCATCAGTGGAGCGAGAAACCGAGTTAACATTTCAGGTCAATGACCTAAGTGCACCAGTGAGTGAAGCAGTTGGGTTTTTAACAACAATGCACTAATTTCCTCATTTTATTTTGGGTCACTGCTCCTTTTCTTCATTTCTTTGTTACTCCTCTGTAAAGTGACTCGAGAGGTTTTTCTAAATTAAAGGCGCAATACAAATGTATGTTGCTAGTGTTGCCTTAGAGAACATTAACCTCAGCACAAGTCCCCAGTCAAAGTCAACCAGGAGAGAAAATTGTCATACAAGTAATAAAGCTACTGCACAAGGCTCGCAGTTCTTTGCTGAGCTATGGCGTGAATGCATATTGTACTGTGCAAGTACTTGTATCGCTTGAGTATATATTCATATCCACATGATATGTTATCGCTATAAGTACAATGTTTATTTTATCGACACATACTGCGACAATATATGGACCAATTTTACAAAATCATACTCGCGGTGGGGAGCTACACTTGCTGGGAGCACACATCAGGAATTTGTGCTTCCCAGCATTTTCCGTCCATTCATAGTATAGTTAATTGTGAGGAGCACTCCGGTAATTTTCCTTTCCAAAGTTGTTGAAGAAGTGAAGAGATTAAAACGTGTCGGGCCGCGGTAAAACCAAAGGAAAAGTGTGTGCCCAGGCCCAGGCCAAGGCCAAGACCCGCTCCTCCCGAGCCGGCCTGCAGTTCCCGGTCGGCCGCTTCCAATGTCCACTGTGCAAGGGTCACTCCACCGAGCTTGACGGGGCCGGGGCCCCGGTCTACCTGGCCGCCGTCCTCGAGTACCTGACCGCCGAGATCCTCGAGCTGGCCGGCAATGCGGCCCATGTCAACAAGAAGACCCGCATCATTCCCCGCCACTGGCAGCTCGCCATCTGCAGTAACGAGGAGCTCAACAAGCTGCTGGGTGGGGTGACCATAGCCCAGGGCGGGGTCCTGCCCAACATCCAGGCCGTACTGCTGCCTAAGAAAACTGGACACGCCAACAAGGTTCACACCTGAAGACGAGAATAAAATTAAAAATCAACACTCCGGAAGGCAAGACTTAGAACTGGGAGTGCATCTTCGTGCAGGTGGTACTTTTTTGTTACCTATCTACATAATGAAGAAGGACAAGAGGGACAGGAGGAGGGTGGGGGGGCTGGGGAAGGGCAAAACTAGGATAGTATTTATTTAAACAGAGAGACATCAACATTTGGAGAGGGTTGGCAAGAATGGGTGAGCAAGGCCAGGATACTGAGCTCATTTAAGGCGCAGTCATGGGAGAAATTGCAGTGTTGGCATTCCAAAAAGGGTGAGGTCAAATAGGTTGAATAGCCATCATCACTTGAACTGATTTTAAAATTCTCACCCTAGGTTTCAAATCCCTCCATGGTCTCACCTTTCCCTATCTCTGTAATCTCCTCCAGCCCTACAACCTTCCACGATATCAGCCCTCGTCCCACTCTGGCCTCTTAAGTATCCCCGATTTTAATTGCTCCACCATTTGCGGCCGTGCCTTCAGCTGCCAAGGCTCTGAGCTCTAGAATTCCTTCCCTAAACCTCTCCCCCTCTCTACCATTCTTTCCTCCTTTAAAGACACTCCTTAAAATCTACCTCTTTGACCTTTTGATCATCTGCGCTGATATCTCCTTCTGTGGCTCGGTGTCAACTTTTGCTTGATAATCGCTCCTGTGAACTGTCTTGGGATGTTTCACTACATTAAAGACATTATAAGGCATGTCAGCCATGGCTCAATTGGTAGCATCCTCGCCACTGAGTCAGAAGGTTGTGGGTTCAAGTCCTACTCCAGAGACTTGAGCACGAAAATCTAGGCTGACACTCCAGTGCAATACTGAGGGAGTGCTGCACTGTCAGAGGTGCCGTCTTTCAGGTGAGGCATTAAACCAAAGCCCTGTCTGCCCTCTCAGGTGGACGCAAAAGATCCCATGGCACTATCTTGAAGAAGAGTTGGGGAGTTATCCCCGGTGTCCTGGCCAATATTTATCACTCAATCAACATAACAAAAAGCAGGTTATCTGGTCATTATCACATTGCTGTTTGTGGGAGCTTGCTGTGTGTAAATTGCCTGCTGTGTTTCCTAGATTACACCAGTAACTACACTTCAAAAAGTGCTTCACTGGCTGTAAAGCTCTTTGGGACATCGTGAAAGGCGCTCTATAAATGCGTGTATTTCTGTCTTTTTATAAATATAATTGATTATTGTTGTTGTTGTTGTTGAACCTTCCTTGTGATCCCTAACAAGAGACATAGGAAGTGGGAGGGGTTCATTTAACCTAAGCTGCCCTGATGGGAATCTGAAGCAATCAGTTCAGACTCCCGAGTTTACTTCCGATTGACTCCGATGGAAAGTCAAAACTTTGGGGGCAGGCGTGTAAATCAGGCGGCCGAACCAATCATGTCCTTTTCTCATTGGCATGGTTAGGCTAAAATGACCTCAATTATTCTGATTCTGCCCCTTGCCTCGTGACGCTTCCTGTACAATCAAATTAGCTGCCTTGCAAACCCATCATTGTGTAGTGCGTGTTGGAGATCCGCGCTGTATGCAAACAGCTATTACCTGTTTATCTTGCTTAATGGATGGTGCGTGAACTGTAATTGAGCATCTCTGTCTGCTGGGAAATTATTGTTTACTAATAAGAATGTCATATCTCTATAATTATGCAAAACTTTTGGTTGCTAAGTGTAACATTTACTGTGACAGATTAACTTGCATCAAAGACAAATGCTTATCTCTACCTCTGACTCCCTGGATCTGAAAGACAACAATAATTTAATAAGCACTTGTTCTATTGATAGTCTAAGCCTGACGAGCTCCCTGATGGCTCAGCTGGTCTAGGCAGTGAGCGGCTCGAACAGATTTGATCCGCGGGCCAGATCAAGCTTGACTGATCTGAGCCAGGGAGGTTGGGAGGTGTCAGCCGTGGCTCAAGGGGTAGCACTCCCACCTCTGAGTCAAGCACCACTCTGGGGACTTGAGCACAAAATCTAGGCTGGCACTCCCAATATTAATCCCTCAACCAACATCATTAAAACAGATTATCTGGTGATGTTATTACTGTTGGTGGGAGCTTGCTGTGCACAAATTGGCCGCTGTGTCTAATACATTACAACAGTTACTATAGGGTCAAGTTTCGGCCTGGGTTGCTCCTATTTTTTTGGAGCAACTAGTTTAGAATGGAGTATCTTAGAAATTGCAATTCTTGGCCTTTAGTTTGCTCCAGTTCTAGTGAATTAGAACAATTTCATTTTAGAACAGATTTTTTTTTTCAAAGGGGGGTGTGTCCGGCCACTTACGCCTGTTTTGCAAGTTTAGGCAGTAAAAACTTACTCCAAACTAACTTAGAATGGAGTAAGTGTAGATTTTTCTACGCTCAGAAAAACCTTGCCGACACTGAGCAATCAGGCGTAGGTTACAAGTCAGGCGTAGGGAACGAGGGGGTGGGGGAGGGGGGGTTTACAAACATTAAGCACTTCACTTTTACAAATAAAGAGCCATCATCAATAATAAATGATAAATAAATCAATAAATAAACCAATAAATCAATCCAATTAAATTAAAAAAATAAAAAAATGTAAAAAAAATTACAAATCACTCAATAAATAAAATTATTTCTACTCACCTACTGCAGCACCAGGGAGAAGAGGACGGGGGGAGAGAAGAAGAAGATGGGGGGGGGGGAAGAGAAGAAGATGGGGGGGAGGGGGGGAGAAGAGAAGAAGACGATGAAGAAGCCCCACAGGCGGCTGATGCCGGTCTGCTGCCGCCACCGACTCTTCGGGCGGGGCCCGCTCCAGCGCGAGGCCGGGCGGGCGGGCCCCATCGATGTCGAGGAAGCTGGGCCCCGCCGAGGACTTTGGGCGGGGCCCGCCACCAGCGAGAGGCCGGGCGGGCGGGCCCCATCGACGTCGAGGTAAGATGCGCAGACCACTAGGCCGGGGATAGGGGCGACGTCCCTTCGGCCTGGGATAGGGTCGTCGCCCCGGAGACAGGACGCCGGCAGCTACTGCGCATGCGCACAGCTGCCGGCGCTGTTTTCGGCGCGGGGCTGTAGCTCCGCCCCCAGCAGCTCCTGCAGCGCCGCGCCGAGGTGAAATTGGGCCGACAGCTATCTGAGAATCGTGAGGTCGGTATTCGACGCAATCTTTGTTCTATAAATTAGGCGGGCCGCTCCAATGTGCGCCGTTCTAGCGGGTGACCGAAACTTGACCCCTATACTTCTAAAGCTCTTTGGGGTGGCTTGAGGTCCCAAAAGGTGCTTTATAAATGCAAGTCAGTCCTTAGCTTTCTTTTTTAACTGTTTTAATTCTATACTTTTTTTCCCTCTTGTCTTTCCTTTTCCTTCCTTCCTTCTTGGAGCACTGTGCACAGTTCGGGTCTCCATATTATAAAAAGGATATAGAAGAACTGGAGAAGGTGCACAGAAAGATTTACTGGCATGATACCAGAACTAAGAGGTTGCACCTATCAGGAAAGATTGAACAATCTGGGCTCTTTTCTCTCGGAAAGAGAAGGCTGAGGGGTGATCTGACACCTGACAGGTGCCTTTAAGATTATGAGAACATAAGAAATAGGAGCAGGAGTAGACCACTTGGCCTCTCGAACCTGCTCCGCCATTCAATAAGATCATGGCTGATCTGATCATGGTCTCAGCTCCACTTCCCTCCCCACTCTCCTTAACTCTTTATTCCCTTATCGCTCAAAAATCTGCCTAGCTCCGCCTTAAATATATTCAATGACCCAGCCTCCACAGCTCTCTGGGGCAAAGAATTCCACAGTTTTACAACCCTCTGAAAGAAGAAATTCCTCCTCATCTAAGTTTTAAATGAGCGTCTCCTTATTCTGAGACTATGTCCCCTAGTTTTACTTTCCCCTATGAGTGGAAGTATCCTCTCTGCATCCACCTTGTCGAGCCCCCTCATTATCTTATATGTTTCGATAATATCACCTCTCATTCTTCTGAACTCCAATGAGAGTAGACCCAACCTAAACCTATCTTCATAAGTCAACTCCCATATCTCCGGAATTAATCCAGTGAACCTTCTCTGAACAGCCTCCAAAGCAAGTATATCCTTCCTTAAATACGGAGACCAGAACTGTATGCAGTACTCCAGGTGTGGCCTCACCAATACCCTGTACAGTTGTAGCAGGACTTCTCTGCTTTTATACTCTATCCCCCTTGCAATAAAGGCCAACATTCCATTTGCCATCCTGGTTACTTGCTGTACCTGCATACTAACTTTAGGGGTTCCATGCACAAGGACCCCCAGGTTTCTCTGTGCTGCAACACTTTGCATTTTTTTTCCATTTAAATTTAATTTGCTTTTCTATTTTTGCTGCCAAAATGGATGACCTCATACTTTCCCACATTATACTCCTCTCCCAAATTTTTGCCCATTCACTTAGCCTGTCTATATCCCTTTGCAGATTTTTTGTGTCCTCCTCACAACTTGCTTTCCCACCCATCTTTATATCATTAGCAAACTTGGCTACATTACACTCGGTCCCTTCATCCGAGTCATTAATACAAATTGTAAATAGTTGAGGACCCAGCACCAATCCCTGCGGCACCCCACTAGTTATTGTTTGTCAACCAGGAAAAAAGGGTTTGATAGGGTACATGCAGAGGAGATATTTCCATCTGCGGGAGAGACAAGAACTTGAGGCCACAAATATAACATAGTCATTAATAATTCTATTAGGAAATTCAGAGAGTGGTTAGAATGTGGAACTCGCTACCGCAAGGAGTAGTTGAGGTGAATAGCATAGATGGATTTAAGGGGACACTCTAAGTGCATGAGGGATAAATGTGTTATGTATGTATGCTTGGGGTTACTAGGTGGTGCCACTGTCGGAGATCATTGGGCTGTACGTACGTGTGCACAGCCCAGATATAAAAGGCAAGCCATCATCTGATAAAGCAGAGCCAGGTTTGTACCTGTGTTAGTTTACAGTATTCAGTCTATCGAGTTATTACATACATAACAAAAGGAATAGCAGGTTATGTTAATAGGATGAGATGAAGAAGGGCAAGTGGAGGGTCGTGTGGAGTATAAACACCGGCATGGACCAGTTGGGCCACATAGCCTGTTTTTGTGCTGTAAATTCTGTGTAATTCTATGTAATTCCTTCTTTGCTTCCTTCTGCCATTTATTCCAGTCCCAAAATGTGTCATTCAGTAATGGTGAACTCCTTCAAATTATAATAGCACAAATCTATTACAGGAATGTCTGGCAGGAGAAGTTTTTCAAATATAATATCCCTTGGAACGAATCAGACACAGCTTGAATTATTTTATAATATTTAAAGTAGGTATTTTTAATTTGCTGTAACGCTGAATCACAACTGAATAATTCCTTAATGATAGCCCCCTGTGAATCATGTGATGTGATTATTTCACACTAACACCATTACAATCGCCTCTCAAACATTGAACCTCCACAGCTCTGCTGTAATGCAATTTCCTTTTTTTTTATAAAAAAAATAAATCATGTTTTGCTTCTAGTATAAAGAATAACAGATAATTGTGAGTGAGTACGAGGCACTAATTTACTGTGGAAAAAAGCAGATTATGCTGTAGGTCAATCAGCAGCTGAAGACAGATATGACAGGTTATTATTTCATCAAACTGTAATTTACTGGTGGTGTTCATCCGTAAACAACTCGAGCTCTATGCTCCTGTATTATGTCATTTTACTCACATTTCATTTGCATTAATTTTGACACCGTTGCTCCCCATTTTTAGTTAATCTTTACCCAACGCTTCTCTTTCCCCTCTCCTCCCAGCTGCAACACACAGATTGACTCACACTGCGGTGGGACACGGGTCAAAAAAACCATATATAAATATACATATATCGTACTTTATCATCTGAAAGGGCTGCACACAAATTGCTTTTGAAGAGCTGCAATGTCGGCAAAAGAAACAGCCAACTCGCACGTAGCAAGATCTCAAAATAACAAGTGGCATGAATGACCAGTCTAATTACTTTGTGGTGGTGTGCGGGCAGGGGAGGGTTGGTTGTTGGCCAAGAGACTTCTTCACATAATGGCCTATGGCCTATTTTGCCCATGTTTAATGCCGCCTCTGATGGATTGCACCTCCAGCAATGCAAAACTCTCTCAATACTGCACTGGAATTTTGACCGAGATTATGGCCTGGAGTTTCCGCTCGGTTGAGCTGTTCTATGTTCAACGCAATTGGCCTGAAATCGTCCAAATCAGCGCAAAAAGGTCGAGGGATTTCAAGCGTAAATTACGTCCAGCCTAAATCGGGGTTCCGCCACCTTTTGCAGTGGTTTAAAAAACATTTTGCTGGAGCTGGCCCCACTCATAAAACTGAGCACGCCCCCAGATCAAGTATATCATCATGACGGGTTTCCGCTTATTGCGCTCGTTTGTGTGCCTTCCAGGAAGCTCTTAAAATTAGAAATATAGAAATTTACAGCGCAGAAGGAGGCCATTTTGGCCCATCATGCCCGCACCGGCTGACAAAGAGCTGCACGGCCCTCGGTCAGCAGCCCTGAAGGTTTCATATAAACCTATGAACAACGAACAATGGCGGAAAGGTAAAGAGCACCCAGCCCAACCAGTCCACTCCACACAACTGCGACACCCCTTATACTGAAACATCCCACACTCCACCCCCAGTTAAGCTTAATCTTTTTAGGCGCACGGACAATAATTGGTACATTTTAAAAGCTTTGAAGATATGCTTTTTGAATTACTAACATACTGACTACTGTTCAATATAACTAGAAAATGGTTCTGTAAAGCTTTGTGAAGTCACTTCCAGTTATTTAGTATCAGGTTACTCTCAGGTGGGAGACTCGACAATCTAATTAAAATGCTTATTTGTTGTGATAAACCCATTTTCAGCTGTATTAATCAAAATGCACCAAGTTACCACTATTAAATATACCAAGGAATATTTGTAATGGAAATTTTTTTTTCAAATTAATTTCTACGTTTTGCGCTATGCGCCTCAGTTTTCACCCCGGAGGGGCGGTAAATGGTGTTTCTGGGTGTAACGTCGGGCATCTAGGTCTTAGCGCCCGGCTGGTAAATTAGGCTCCTGATTTGTGGCGGTGCAAAAACTTACCGCCCCGTCCTCCAGTTTGACTGAGATCATGACGTCAATCGTCATGCAACGCTGTGCTTGCGCTCCGGATGAAAAATTCGGCCATTATGCCTCATTTAACGTCCACCTCAGGAAACGTCTGAAAAAAATGACGTTCCCAGGATGCAGCAGGCGGTATTGACGCCGTATTTAAATGGACGGAGGAGGATCCTACATCGCAGGTCACATTGACTGCAATGGTTGCGCACAGCACGTTGCGTGAAGCTCCGACTTGCAAATGGCCGTTTTATCTGCCATTACAGTGTCCTTACAACGTCAGTGAGGGAATTTAATGGGGGCATTACTCGTTCGCCATCGTATCATTCTGGGTGCTATTGGCAGGCGGCGTGAAGGTAGAAGAATGGCCGCTGACCATGTTGGGCCACAGATGAGGAGAGGCCGAAGATGTCTGAGGAGGAAGGCTAAGCCCCCCAACAGGTTTACAGGGATCACCACTCGTATATCTAGCTGTCTGAGGAGCATTGTGTGAGAAGGCTGCACTTCAAAAAGGAAGTGCTGACAGAGATATGCCATCTCCTACAGGCAGACCTTCAGCCTTATTGTGTACAGTTTTGGTCTCCTAACCGGAGGAAGGACATTCTTGCTATTGAGGGAGTGCAGCGAAGGTTCACCAGACTGATTCCCGGGATGGCGGGACTGACCTATCAAGAAAGACTGGATCAACTGGGCTTGTATTCACTGGAGTTCAGAAGAATGCGAAGGGATCTCATAGAAACGTTTAAAATTCTGACGGGGTTTAGACAGGTTAGATGCAGGAAGAATGTTCCCAATGTTGGGGAAGTCCAGAACCAGAGGTCACAGTCTAAGGATAAGGGGTAAGCCATTTAGGACCGAGATGCGGAGGAACTTCTTCACCCAGAGAGTGGTGAACCTGTGGAATTCTCTACCACAAAAAGTTGTTGAGGTCAATTCACTAAATATATTCAAAAAGGAGTTAGATGTAGTCCTTACTACTAGGGGGATCAAGAGGTATGGCGAGAAAGCAGGAATGGGGTACTGAAGTTGAATGTTCAGCCATGAACTCATTGAATGGCGGTGCAGGCTAGAAGGGCCGAATGGCCTACTCCTGCACCTATTTTCTATGTTTCTATGTTTCTATGTTTCTTACAGCGCCAACAGGACTGTGCTGCCCGTCGCAGTGAAGGTGACTGTGGCGCTGGCCTTCTATGTCTCCGGCTCCTTCCAGGCAGCAGCAGTGGACATGTGCAGCATGTCTCAGCACGGTGCACGTTGCTGCATTTACCAAGTCACAAAGGCTCTGTATGCCCTCAGGATGGACTTCATAAAGTTCCCAATGAGCAGGGACAGCCAGAATGAGAGGGCATGTGGGTTTGGCAGAATTGCAGGCTTCCTGAGGATTCAAGGAGCCATTGACTGCACACACGTGGCCTTGCGAGCATCATTGGACAACACAGAGGTATTCAGAAACTGAAAGGGATACCATTCCGTAGACATCCAGCTGGTGTGCGACCACATGCAGCGCGTCCACGCAGTGAATGCCCGCTATCCATGAAGTGCACATGATGCTTTCATCTTGTGTGATAGCAGTATCTCACAATTGTTTCAGCGACAAAGGGAAAGGCAGTGCTGGCTGGTCGGGGACAAAGGATATGGCCCAGCCACCTGGCTGATAACCCCCTCCACAACCCCACCACAGAAGCTGAGCAGCGCTACAATGGCAGCCATGCAGCCACCCACAACATCATCGACGGACAATTGGGGTGTTCAAGCAGCAATTCCGATGCCTGGACCGCTCTGGAGGCAGCCTTCAATCCTCCTTTCAACAGGTCTCTGAATTCATTGTGGTGTACTGCAGGCTACATAACTCGGCCGCCATGAGGGCCACCTCAGGAGGAGGAGGACGACGAAGAGGAAGCTGGCGAGGCCCCGATTGCAAAGCCACCCCATCCAGGGGGGAGGCTGTGACCAGATGCTGTCATGTTTCCAGCTCATAATGGACTGGTTTGGCTAAATGGAGGAAGCTGAGGGATGCTTCTAATACTGGCCATGCTATTTGCCACTACACAGGCACATCTACGCTGAGCTTTTGAAAGATGCAAACGACACCAACGGCAAAGTGTCAAAGTGACATTTTTATCAAAAAAGTTACAATCTACCCCCAACAAAACCAAATGAGACAATAAACCATCAGAACCAAACGATACAATAAAGAGCATTCTGCTGCAAGTAACTTATCAAGTGCATTATTAAAAAACAATTATTTACAGGTATTCTAATAATCTTGCAATGCCTGTGCAGAATGGGGACTTGGCCTGATATTTCCTGCCTTCCCTTCACCCTCCTCCCACACCTGCTGTTCCCCCTCAATGAGGCCTCAGTGCCTACAGCAAGGCTACTTGAGGGCTGCTGTATTAGGTGGGCAGACAGTGCAGACGGCGTATGAAGACGCTCTGGTCCAGTTCTGGGCCTGGAAGGCCCAGCTGTGGACTGCTGCACCTCATCATCGGCGGAAGCAGTCACTGGTGGCTCGGGTGTGGACCGCGTAAGGGTGCATGGTGGGAGAGTCAGTGGTGGGAGCCGGAATGCTGTCCTCCTGAGGAAGGACAGCACCTTCCATTTCCTGGGAGCCACTGAGACTCCAGCGGGGCTGGGCCTCAACATTCAGAGCACGATGTGTCTCCACAACTTGCTGGCCTGCTTCGGCACTGTCCCTTCCCCGTTGGACACTGGGGTGCACAGAGAGGATGGCACCAGTCATCGACCGCATCACGTCACCAAGTTGCAGCGTAGCTTGTGCCTGCGATTCGATCGATGCTGCAACGTGATCAATGGCACGCGCCACGCATTCTGGAACGCCACTATCGCTGCTGGAGGCCACCTGCCTCTGTGAGTGGGCAATGATGGCCTCGCTGGAGTCCTGAGTTGCACCGACAATGCGCGATGCTGCCTCCGCAACAGTCACAGCAAGTTTGTCGATGCTCGCTGGGATCCGACCCATTGCACCCCTGAGATTACGGTGCATACCTGTGCTTTCCCTGGACATTTCCACCAAGTCCACTTCCATGTCTGCCTATTGTTCAGCAGACCTACTTTGCCGACTCGCCCTCCGGAGAGCTGGCCTCTGAGATTCCCCTCTCACTGCGCGTTGCTGTCGGCAACTTGAGCCAGGAACTACAGTAGCTATACAGGAGGATAGAGTATAAATCAAGAAATAACGCGACTACGCATGCGCAAAATTGCCTCATTTTTTAACACCGCGATTTTCCGCTTGGGCACAGATGTCCATTGTGTAACGCTTGATTTAACGCCGCCAATCGTGGATCCTCTTGTTTTTCCAAAATTTCCAATTGAAGGTCCAAACTTTTTTCAGGTGTTATCGGGATCGCCCCACCGTGATTAGCACCCCAAAAACGGGAAAGCCGAAAATACAGCCCATCGAATCATAGAATCATAGAATGGTTACAGCACAGAAAGAGGCCATTTGGCCTGTTCAGCCTATGCCAGCTTGCTGCAAGAGCACTTCAGCTAGTCCCACTCCCACGCCCTTTCCACGTAGCCCTGTAAAATGTTTTCCTTTCGGTACTTATCCAATTCCCGTTTGAAAGCCACGATTGACTCTGTCTCCACCACCCTTTCAGGCAGTGCATTCCAGATCCTAACCACTCACTGCGTAAAAAAGCTTTCACTCATGCCGCCTTTGGTTCTTCTGCCAATCACCTTATATAAGAAATAGGAACAGGAGTAGGCCATTTGGCCCCTCGAGCCTGCTCCACCATTCAATAAAATCATGGCCGATCTGATCCTGGCCTCAATTCCACTTTCCCACCCGCTCCCCATTACCCTTGACTCCCTTAAATCTGTGACCTTTTGTTCTCGGCCCTTCTGCCAATGGGAACAGTTCCTCTCCATCTACTCTATCTAGACCCCTCATGATTTTAAGCACCTCTATCCAATCTCCTCTCAACCTTCTCTGCTCCAAGGAGAACAACGCCAGCAATTCCAGTCTATCCACTTAACTGAAGTCCCTTATTCTTAAAACTAGCGCGATTTTGGGCAGAATTGGCACCTGGATCGCCGATTGAGCCAAAGCGGAAACACTTGCCCAATGTGCCGATATCGACAGGCAATATACTGGAGCACAGGTTAGTCTTGGGAAGTAGTGCAAGACATGCAGCATCACATCGGCTGCCTGCTTTATGCCTTGCCCAATATTCAGTTCCATTGACTTCGAGTCTTCTTCAGCAGCATTCACAAACACACAACCTCCACCATCTCTACCAGTTAGAAAGGGCAGCTGGCGCATGGGAACACCATCACCTCCAAGTTCCCCTCCAAGTCACACATAATCCCAATTTAGACATCTATCGGTCGTTCCTTCATCGTCGCTGGGTCAAAATCCTGGAACTCCTTACCTAACAGCACCTTCACCGCATGGACTGTAGCAGTTCAAGATTAATAGAAACATAGAAACATAGAGTAGGCCATTCGGCCCTTCGAGCCTGCACCGCCATTCAATGAGTTCATGGCTGAACATGCAACTTCAGTACCCCATTCCTGCTTTCTCGCCATACCCCTTGATCCCCCTAATAGTAAGGACTACATCGAAATCCTTTTTGAATATATTTAGTGAATTGGCCTCAACAACTTTCTGTGGTAGAGAATTCCACAGGTTCACCACTCTCTGGGTGAAGAAGTTTCTCCTCATCTCGGTCCTAAATGGCTTACCCCTTATCCTTAGACTGTGACCCCTGGTTCTGGACTAACCCAACATTAATAAGAACATAAGAACATTGAACAGGAGTAGGCCATCTAGCCCCTCGAGCCTGCTCCGCCACCCAACAAGATCATGGCTGATCTGGCCGTGAACTCAGCTCCACTTATCCGCCCGCTCCCCATAACCCTTAATTCCCTTATTGGTTAAAAATCTATCTATCTGTGATTTGAATATATTCAATGAGCTAGCCTCAACTGCTTCCTTGGGCAGAGAATTCCACAGATTCACAACCCTCTGGGAGAAGAAATTCCTTCTCAACTCGGTTTTAAATTGGCTCCCCCGTAATTTGAGCCTGTGCCCCCTAGTTCTAGTCTCCGCGACCAGTGGAAACAACCTCTCTGCCTCTAACCTGTCTATCCCCTTCATTATTTTAAATGTTTCTATAAGATCACCTCTCATCCTTCTGAACTTCAACGAGTAAAGACCCAGTCTACTCAATCTATCATCATAAGGTAACCCCCTCATCTCCGGAATCAGCCTAGTGAATCGTCTCTGTACCCCTTCCAAAGCTAGTATATCCTTCCTTAAGTAAGGTGACCAAAACTGCACGCAGTACTCCAGGTGCGGCCTCACCAATACCCTGTACAGTTGCAGCAGGACCTCCCTGCTTTTGCACTCCATCCCTCTCGCAATGAATACCAACATTCCATTCGCCTTCCTGATTACCTGCTGCACCTGCAAACTAACTTTTTGGGATTCATGCACAAGGAGGCTGGTGAGGTGACCAGGGTCAGGGACCTGCTCGATGGCGGAGGAGCGGGCTGGATGGCGCCAGACACGCTGGTGCGGCGCCTAAATTCTGCCAACGTCCGCCACGCGGCCGATGCCATCGAGTCGCTAAAAACAGCTCTGGGCCCTGACTCCGTTAGGTGTATCGAGGAGGCTCAAGCACGTGGGGAGATCCCGTCCGAACTGACCCCCGTCCGGACGGAATTCCTCATCGGCGCCAAACCCCGGAACCTCCCTCGGGGACCGGCGCCTCACAACTTGAGCCGCCTCGGGGAAATCCCCTCCGTGCCTTTCAGTTCCGCGCGGAGGGGTTTCCTGTACGGGCTGCTCCTGCACACCCTCAACTTTGCCATCCTCGCCGGCCGTCCGGACACGCCATGGCGTACCATCTTGCCGTCCGGAGGAGGCGGGGGTCCCCGATGGAGGGCACTCTACGCAGGGGTCCTCCCACTATTCATCGGGGACTTGGCCTGGAGGGTGGTGCACGGAGCAGTGCCGTGCAACAAATTTTTAAGCCGGTTCACGGACTCCCAAGCCGCCTGCAATTTCTGCGGTCTGGAGGAGTCCGTGTTCCATGTTTTTATTGAATGCACAAGGTTGCAGCCCCTGTTCCACTATTTGAAGGGGCTGCTCCTGAAATTCTGGCTGCACTTCAGTCCCACTCTCCTGATCTTTGGGCACCCTGTGCGGAGGGGAGCGGGTAGGTCTGAGGGCCTCCTCGTAGGACTGCTCCTGGGCACGGCCAAGGGTGCCATCAGCCGGTCCAGGCAGCGGGCGGTCGAGGGGGTCGTTCAACCTGACTGCCTGCCTCTCTTCCGCTCTTACATCCGATCCAGGGTGTCCTTGGAGATGGAGCACGCGGTGTCCACCGGTACGCTCGCGGCCTTCCGCGAGAGGTGGGCACCGGAGGGACTGGAGTGCATCATCACGCCCGGCAACCAAATTTTAATTTGATTTTACGTTTTAAAGTTTAATTTGTTTTAATTGCCGGTGTTTTTAGTGTCCCCCTCTCCTTTTATAGGGGGCACTGGAAAAATTTGACTTTAGCGCCCCAAAAAAAAAAAAAAAAAAAAAAAAAACCAAAAACCAAAAAAAAAAGGGGCTTGAAAATGTCTGCTGTGTCACCCAGGTCGGGTGGCACAGTTTAATGTTGTTTATGTTTTGCAGGTAGACTCCTAAAAGAGTTTCATGCACAAGGAGGCTGGTGAGGTGACCAGGGTCAGGGACCTGCTCGATGGCGGAGGAGCAGGCTGGATGGTGCCAGACACGCTGGTGCGGCGCCTAAATTCTGCCAACGTCCGCCACGCGGCCGATGCCATCGAGTCGCTAAAAACAGCTCTGGGCCCTGACTCCGTTAGGTGCATCGAGGAGGCTCAAGCACGTGGGGAGATCCCGTCCGAACTGACCCCCGTCCGGACGGAATTCCTCATCGGCGCCAAACCCCGGAACCTCCCTCGGGGGCCGGCGCCTCACAACTTGAGCCGCCTCGGGGAAATCCCCTCCGTGCCTTTCAGTTCCGCGCGGAGGGGTTTCCTGTACGGGCTGCTCCTGCACACTCTCAACTTTGCCATCCTCGCCGGCCGTCCGGACACGCCATGGCATAGAAACATAGAACATAGAAACATAGAAAATAGGTGCAGGAGCAGGCCATTCAGCCCTTCTAGCCTGCACCGCCATTCAATGAGTTCATGGCTGAACATGAAACTTCAGTACCCCCTTCCTGCTTTCTCGCCATAACCCTTGATCCCCCGAGTAGTAAGGACTTCATCTAACTCCCTTTTGAATATATTTAGTGAATTGGCCTCAACTACTTTCTGTGGTAGAGAATTCCACAGGTTCACCACTCTCTGGGTGAAGAAGTTTCTCCTCATCTCGGTCCTAAATGGCTTACCCCTTATCCTCAGACTGTGACCCCTGGTTCTGGACTTCCCCAACATTGGGAACATTCTTTCTGCATCTAACCTGTCTAAACCCGTCAGAATTTTAAACGTTTCTATGAGGTCCCCTCTCATTCTTCTGAACTCCAGTGAATACAAGCCCAATTGATCCAATCTTTCTTGATAGGTCAGTCCCGCCATCCCGGGAATCAGTCTGGTGAACCTTCGCTGCACTCCCTCAATAGCAAGAATGTCCTTCCTCAAGTTAGGAGACCAAAACTGTACACAATACTCCAGGTGTGGCCTCACCAAGGCCCTGTACAACTGTAGCAACACCTCCCTGCCCCTGTATTCAAATCCCCTCGCTATGAAGGCCAACATGCCATTTGCTTTCTTAACCGCCTGCTGTACCTGCATGCCAACCTTCAATGACTGATGTACCATGACACCCAGGTCTCGTTGCACCTTCCCTTTTCCTAATCTGTCACCATTCAGATAATAGTCTGTCTCTCTGTTTTTACCACCAAAGTGGATAACCTCACATTTATCCACATTATACTTCATCTGCCATGCATTTGCCCACTCACCTAACCTATCCAAGTCACTCTGCAGCCTAATAGCATCCTCCTCGCAGCTCACACTGCCACCCAACTTAGTATCATCCGCAAATTTGGAGATACTGCATTTAATCCCCTCGTCTAAATCATTAATGTACAATGTAAACAGCTGGGGCCCCAGCACAGAACCTTGCGGCACTCCACTAGTCACTGCCTGCCATTCTGAAAAGTACCCGTTTACTCCTACTCTTTGCTTCCTGTCTGACAACCAGTTCTCAATCCACGTCAGCACACTACCCCCAATCCCATGTGCTTTAACTTTGCACATTAATCTCTTGTGTGGGACCTTGTCGAAAGCCTTCTGAAAGTCCAAATATACCACATCAACTGGTTCTCCTTTGTCCACTTTACTGGAAACATCCTCAAAAAATTCCAGAAGATTTGTCAAGCATGATTTCCCTTTCACAAATCCATGCTGACTTGGACCTATCATGTCACCATTTTCCAGATGCACTGCTATGACATCCTTAATAATTGATTCCATCATTTTACCCACTACTGAGGTCAGGCTGACCGGTCTATAATTCCCTGTTTTCTCTCTCCCTCCTTTTTTAAAAAGTGGGGTTACATTGGCTACCCTCCACTCCATAGGAACTGATCCAGAGTCAATGGAATGTTGGAAAATGACTGTCAATGCATCCGCTATTTCCAAGGCCACCTCCTTAAGTACTCTAGGATGCAGGCCATCAGGCCCTGGGGATTTATCTGCCTTCAATCCCATCAATTTCCCCAACACAATTTCCCGACTAATAAAGATTTCCCTCAGTTCCTCTTCCTTACTCGACCCTCTGACCCCTTTTATATCCGGAAGGTTGTTTGTATCCTCCTTAGTGAATACCGAACCAAAGTACTTGTTCAATTGATCCGCCATTTCTTTGTTCCCCGTTATGACTTCCCCTGATTCTGACTGCAGGGGACCTACGTTTGTCTTCACCAACCTTTTTCTCTTTACATACCTATAGAAACTTTTGCAATCCGCCTTAATGTTCCCTGCAAGCTTCTTCTCGTACTCCATTTTCCCTGTCCTAATCAAACCCTTTGTCCTCCTCTGCTGAGTTCTAAATTTCTCCCAGTCCCCAGGTTCGCTGCTATTTCTGGCCAATTTGTATGCCACTTCCTTGGCTTTAATACTATCCCTGATTTCCCTAGATAGCCACGGTTGAGCCACCTTCCCCTTTTTATTTTTACGCCAGACAGGAATGTACAATTGTTGTACTTCATCCATGCGGTCTCTAAATGTCTGCCATTGCCCATCCACAGTCAACCCCCTAAGTATCATTCGCCAATCTATCCTAGCCAATTCACGCCTCATACCTTCAAAGTTACCCTTCTTTAAGTTCTTGCCGGAGGAGGCGAGGGTCCCCGATGGAGGGCACTCTACGCAGGGGTCCTCCCACTATTCATCGGGGACTTGGCCTGGAGGGTGGTGCACGGAGCAGTGCCGTGCAACAAATTTTTAAGCTGGTTCACGGACTCCCAGGCCGCCTGCAATTTCTGCGGTCTGGAGGAGTCCGTGTTCCATGTTTTTATTGAGTGCACGAGGTTGCAGCCCCTGTTCCATTATTTGAAGGGGCTGCTCCTGAAATTCTGGCTGCACTTCAGTCCCACTCTCCTGATCTTTGGGCACCCTGTGCGGAGGGGAGCGGGTAGGTCCGAAGGCCTCCTCGTAGGACTGCTCCTGGGCACGGCCAAGGGTGCCATCAGCCGGTCCAGGCAGCGGGCGGTCGAGGGGGTCGTTCAACCTGACTGCCTGCCTCTCTTCCGCTCTTACATCCGGTCCAGGGTGTCCTTGGAGATGGAGCACGCAGTGTCCACCGGTACGCTCGCGGCCTTCCGCGAGAGGTGGGCACCGGAGGGACTGGAGTGCATCATCACGCCCGGCAACCAAATTTTAATTTGATTTTACGTTTTAAAGTTTATTTTGTTTTAATTGCCGGTGCTTTTAGTGTCCCCCTCTCCTTTTATAGGGGGCACTGGAAAAAGGGAAAAATTTGATTTTAGTGCCCCAAAAAAAAAAAAAAAAGAAGAAAAAAAAGGGCCTTGTAAATGTCTGGTGTGTCATCCAGGTCGGGTGGCATGGATACATGTTTTATGTTTTGCAGGTAGACTCTAAAAGAGTTTCATGCACAAGGACCCCCAGGTCCCTCTGCACTGCAGCATGTTGTAATTTCTCCCCATTCAAATAATATTCCCTTTTACTGTTTTTTTTTCCCAAGGTGGATGACCTCACACTTTCCGACATTGTATTCCATCTGCCAAACCTTAGCCCATTCGCTTAACCTATCTAAATCTCTTTGCAGCCTCTCTGTGTCCTCTACACAACCCACTTTCCCACTAATCTTTGTGTCATCTGCAAATTTTATTACACTGCACTCTGTCCCCTCTTCCAGGTCATCTATGTATATTGTAAACAGTTGTGGTCCCAGCACCGATCCCTGTGGCACACCACTAACCACCAATTTCCAACCCATAAAGGAACCATTTATCCCGACTCTCTGCTTTCTGTTAGCCAGCCAATTCTCTATCCATGCTAATACATTTCCTCTGACTCCGCGTACCTTTATCTTCTGCAGTAACCTTTTGTGTGGCACCTTATCGAATGCCTTTTGGAAATCTAAATACACCACATCCATCGGTACACCTCTATCCACCATGCTCGTTATATCCTCAAAGAATTCCAGTAAATTAGTTTCCCCTTCGTGAATCCATGTTGTACCTGCTTGATTACACTATTCCTATCTAGATGTCCCGCTATTTCTTCCTTAATGATAGCTTCAAGCATTTTTCCCACTACAGATGTTAAACTAAGCGGCCTATAGTTACCTGGCTTTTTTCTTCCCCGTTTTTTAAACAGAGGCGTTACATTAGCTGCTTTCCAATCCGATGGCACCTCCCCAGAGTCCAGAGAATTTTGGTAGATTATAACGAATGCATCTGCTATAACTTCCGCCATCTCTTTTAATACCCTGGGATGCATTTCATCAGGACCAGGGGACTTGTCTACCTTCAGTCCCATTAGCCTGTCCAGCACTACCCCCCTAGTGATTGTGATTGTCTCAAGGTCCTCCCTTCACACATTCCCGTGACCAGCAATTTTTGGCATGGTTTTTGTGTCTTCACTGTGAAGACCGAAGCAAAATAATTGTTTAAGGTCTCAGCCATTTCCACATTTCCCATTATTAAATTCCCTTTCTCATCTTCTAAGGGACCAACATTTACTTTAGTCACTCTTTTCCATTTTATATATCGGTAAAAGCTTTTACTATCTGTTTTTATGTTTTGCGCAAGTTTACATTCGTAATCTATCTTCCCCTTCTTTATTGCTTTCTTAGTCATTCTTTGCTGTCGTTTAACATTTTCCCAATCTTCTAGTTTCCCACTAACCTTGGCCACCTTATATGCATTGGTTTTTAATTTGATACTCTCCTTTATTTCCTTGGTTATCCATGGCTGGTTATCCCTTCTCTTACCGCCCTTCTTTTTCACTGGAATATATTTTTGTTGAGCACTATGAAAGAGCTCCTTAAAAGTCCTCCACTCTTCCTCAATTGTGCCACCGTTTAGTCTGTGTTCCAGATTAAGCCCACCATCACCTTCTCAAGGACAACTAAGTAAGGTCAATAAATACCAACCTTTCATATTTTTCGTGCTAGTATTCTCTCAAACTCCTATAGAGAAGGTGTTAGCACCTACCAGCCGGGATTCAGTTGCATAGGTTCTGGAGGTACATTCATCATATGTGAACCTGGACATTATCTGTTGTCTAGCTAAGAGACTGCAGAGGGCATCACACTGGTGCCCAACCCTGACCTCACGCAGGTGCCACCAGAGGCAGTGAGGCCAACTGCAGTACTCCAACTGCTAATTCAGTAGAGACCAGGAATGAAACATTGGACTTTCTGGTCCATATGGCTCAGTAATGCATTGCCATTACCAACTAAGCCATTCATAAAATAATTTACTGAATGTACAATGCAGAAACAGGCCATTTGGCCCAACTGATCCATGCCAATGTTTATGCTCCACACGAGTCTCCTCCTGCCCGACTTCGTCTCACCCCATCAACATATCTTTCTATTCCTTTCACCCTCTTGTGCTTATCTCGCTTCCCCTTGAATGTAACTCTGCTTTTCACCTCAACCACTCCCTGTGGTAGTGAGTTCCATATTCTAACCATTCTCTGGGTAAAGAAGTTTCTCCTGAATTCCCTATTGGATTTATTAGTGACTATCTTATTAATTATGGCCCCTAGTTTTGACCTGCCCCCACAAATGGATACAACTTCTCTATGACTACCCTATCGAGCCCTTTCTTAATCTTAAAGACCTCCATCAATCACCCCTCAGCCTCCTCTTATCTAGGGAAGAATGATTCAGTTCTGCAAAGAAAGATGGTGAGAATGCTTCCACTGATGAATCGGCCAAAATTATGAGGAAACCATCTAGAGAATGCTAAGCAAGGTTCCTCTTTCCGTCACAAAATTAGATCTTGGTATGCCACCTGTACTCCTTTCATCTCAAAGCAATTTTGCAGAAATATTTTCAACGCTATACCTATATGGGCCTGAGTAGAATGGGCCTATGTTCTCTGGAGTTTAGAAGAATGAGAGGTAATTTCATTGAAACGTATACAATTCTTAGAGGGCTTGACAGGGTAGATTCTGAGATGCTGTTTCCCCAGGCTGGGGAGTCTAGAACTATGCGTCATAGTCTCAGGATAAGGGGTCGGCCATTTAGAACTGAGATGAGGAGAAATTTCTTCACCTTGAGGGTGGTGAATCTTTAGAATTCTCTACCCCAGAGGGCTATGGATGCTCAGTCGTTGAGTATAGTCAAGACTGAGATAGATAGGTTTTTGGATATTAAAGGAATCAAGTGATATGGGGATAGGTCGGGAAAGTGGAGTTGAGGTAGAAGATCAGCCATGATCTTATTGAATGGTGAAGCAGGCTCAAGGGGCTGTATGGCCTACTCCTGTTCTGATTTCTTGAACAGGTTGAACCTCCCTTATCCAGAACGCTCGGAACCTGGCCTGATCTGGATAAGGGATTTTTCTGGACGAGAGGTGGTCACGTTAAATTGGATGGTACAGGTACGGAGCAAGGGGATATTGGGGCTGGCTGGCTTGGGGCTGGGAGTGCAGCAGAAAGTTCATGGGGTGGGAGGGGCTGGGGTGGTGGATCGCGGGGTCAGGCCAGCGATTGTGGGAGTCGGCAGCAAGGAAGGACTTCAATTTGTTCATGTCAGAGTTCTGCACATGCGCCACCTGGAGGCAGGGAATGGTTCTGGATGAGGGGTGATACTGGATAAGGGAGTTATGGATAAGGGAGCTTCAACCTGTACCTATAATATATTAAACTTCTTACATCAGTGAAACAGTTCTGATCAATGTTTCCCATTTTAAATCCCTACTGCCACGTTTGTAATGGAAACTGCCTACGTAAATTTGTCAGACTGTAATTATGTCATCCCCCAATGGAGGCAGTCTAACACTGCTACTGGTTGGAGGGTGTAATTATAGGGTGACAGGTATACCCGGCAGTTTTCATTATAATGCAAATATAAAAATAGAGACAAAATGTAAGACTTTAAACAATCACTGAATTACGCCTGCATGTCCCGATCCAATTACGCCCCGATCAACTAACTCCACTTCACCTAAAGATTACAATTTGTCATGACTCCCTGAGTGCAGCACCACAGAACATCAACAACCACACAAATATAATACAGTTTCTATTCCCAGTAAAATCTCATGGCTCAGCGGTAACACTCCCACTACTGAGTCAGATGTTTGCGGGCACAAAATCTGACATGCCAGTGCAGTACTGAGGCACTGCTGCACTGTCAGAGGTGCCGTCTTTCAGATGAGTCGTTAAACCAAGGTCCCGTCTGCCCACTCAGGTAAAAGATCCCACGGCACTATTTCTGAAAAGAGCAAGGGGCGTTCTCTCCGGTGGCTTGGCCATCATTTATCCCTCAATTAAAACAGATTATTTGGTAATTATCACATTGCTGTTTGTGGGAGCTTGCTGTGCGCAAATTGGCTGCTGCGTTTCCTACATTACAACTGTGACTACACTCCAAAAGTACTTCATTGGCTATAAAGTACTTTGGGATGTCCTGAGGTCACGAAAGGCGCTATATCAATGCAAGTTCTTCCTTTTTTTCTTTCAAGCTTGCTGATCTGATAAAGTCCCGATTTAATTGTAAATTCTTTCTCCATGGTTATAGTTTTATGGAAAGTTTCATGCAGATGAAATCTTTATCTTTTCACTCGCCAGGCTCAAGCATTCACAGCTTTCTCTAAATGAGCAATATGATTAAAATCTCCACAAAATTTGTAGCATCAGTCACGACAAAGAGTCAGTGATTTATTTCACCAAGTCTTTATTGGAAAGTAGTTCTTCTTGAATGCTTCTCTCGGGAGAACTCCATCAGTTTGGAGTTAACCTCTCTTATTGTCATTCTCATGGAAGGCAGACAGAAACTGCTAATAGCAGAAACCCACTCATGGTATAATTAGTCACTGTTATCAAATGAATTATTAAAAATGTAACAATTCAAAGTATACGTTTCCGAATGAGGAGCCAGATTGGATTAATTCAAGTACCTTTGCAAATAACAAGTGGAATTAAGGGGGTTTATCAACCATTCATGCAAAGTGTCCTGTCCACGTGAGCAAAGTTTTTCTGACCTTGTGTCTGTCAGTGGTGTAGCCATATGCAGAATAGTTGGAGTTCCGCTGCGCAATATTAAAGTCAGAAATGTGTTAACACACTGCCATTGCGACTACCAATGGAATCATTGGGTAGGAGTGTCTTCAGCTTCTCCAAACAAAGCTCCGAAGAAAATGATGTTGGTGGAACACAGTGGGCAGGATTTTCCGAGGTCCTTGGGCAGTTTTTCTGAAAATGCAGGTGCAATGCTCACAATTGTCCTGCCGTTAATGCCAATGAATGGAAGATCATGGGAAAAGAAGGAGCCGTGATTTCCTGATATGTTGCCTGCTGTGGGCAAGGCCCATGTCAGTGCTGTGGGGCCACCGAAGGTTCCATGCAGCACAGAACTGAGAGGATATACCTATCAGGAAAGAATGAACAGGCTGGGGCTCTTTTAAGAACATAAGAAATAGGAGCAGGAGTAGGTCATTTGACCCCTCGAGCCTGCTTTGCCATTCAATAAGATCATGGCTGATCTGACCTTGGCCTCAACATTTCCCTGCCCGCTCCTCATAACCCTTGTCTCCATTTTCTCTATAAAACAGAAGTCTGAGGGGTAACCTGATAGATGTCTTGTAATTATCAGGTTTCGATAGGGTAGACGTAGAGAAGATGTGTCCACTTGCGAGCGAGGCCAGAATAGGGGCCAGAAATATAAGATAGTCACTAACACATCCAATAGAGAATTCAAGAGAAACATCTTTGCCTCAAATGTGGAACTCGCTACCACAAGAAGTAGTTGAGGCGAATAGCATAGATGCATTTAAGGGGAAGCTAGATAAACACTTGAGGGAGAAAGGAATAGAAGGATATTTTGATGGGGTTAGATGTAGAAGGGTGGGAGGACACTCGTATAGAGCATAAACACCGGCATAGCCCCTAGTTCTGGTAATGGAAACATCTTCTCAACTATCAGATCTTCTCTTTCCTAGAGGAAAGATCCCCAGGACATTCAATGTTACCTGATGGTTATAACCTCTCACTTCTGTTTTCATCCTAGTAATTTTATTTGCACCTTCGCCAGTGCCTCGATATCCTTTTTAGAATATGGAGACCATAATTTTTCATAGTACTCCAAGTACGTTTTTGGTTATTGAACAAGTCTACTTGAAAATGGAAGGGTGTGGAATCTGACCCTTGGAGGTGTAATGGCAAGTTGTGACTTACACGCATGGAATACACCACCTTGCGTGAGGGTATCCAACCTGACTACAGAGAAATCCACGCAAGTAGAGTTTGCATTGATCTGAAATAGAGTGAACATCCTTTCCCCATAGGCACAGACCTCACTTACCTTAAATCCAAAAGAATTTAGGCGCAGGTTGGCAACAGTCAAGGCTTAGAGATCTCAAGCGTGCATAGGGATGCAGCTGGATTTCAGCATCTTAAACCTTGCAGTTTGCCAGTGCGCTCTATCCCTTAGAGCATTAGCTTACAGGGTTATCTGAATTTAAATTGGAAGGATGCCAACTTTCAGTGACAGATCTATCCCTGTAGATCACATCAATGAGCCAGACAGGCTGGTCAATTATCCAAAGCACCTTGGAGTATTGCTGGCATACCAGCTGTGATATCAAATTACCTAGTCTCCACAAACAATTGAGTTGGTTCCAATCTCCCATTGCTCGGCCTGTAATCTTGGAAAACCTGAACCCAAACAGACCCCATTCACCTTCCACCCAAGTGGAATGTTTTTTCAGATAGTCTTGTGGGAGTGGATCTAATAATGTGCAGTCAAGCATGCATCAATTTGTTTTTCCTGTCAAAATTGAGTAGTTGGGGAGTGGGTTGAGTCTATATCCAATGTTTGGCATTGCTGCCCTTTTGTACAAAGAAGGAATCACATGGTCACTTGGAGAAAGTGGATGCACCAGTCACACCAAAACTACAGTAGGTCGAGTTACAGTATGCGGACAACACTTGCGTCTGTGCACATTCAGAGACCGAACTCCAAACCATAGTCAATATCTTCACTGAGGCGTACGAAAGCATGGGTCTTACACTAAACATCCATGAGACAAAGATCCTTCACCAACCTAACCCCGCCACACAACACTGCCCCTCGAGTCATCAAAATCCACAGCGCAGCCCTGGACAACGTGGACCACTTTCCATACCTCGGGAGATTATCAGCAAGGGCAAACATCGACAACGAGGTTCAACACAGCCTCCAGTGCACCAGAGCAGACTTCAGCCGCCTGAGGAAGAGAGTGTTTGAAGATCAGGCCCTCAAATCTGGCAACAAGCTTATGGTCTACAGGCTGTAGTGATACCCGTCCTCCTGTATGGCTCAGAGATGTGGACCATATACAGTAGACACCTCAAATCGCTGGAGAAATACCATCAACGATGTCTCCGCAAGATCCTGAAATCCCCTAGGAGGACAGATGCATCAACGTTAGTGCCCTCGATCAGGCCAACACTCCCAGCATCGAAGCACTGACCACACTCAACCAGCTCCGTTGGGCAGGCCACATTGTTCGCATGCCTGACACAAGACTCCCAAAGCAAGCGCTCTACTCGGAACTCCTACACGGCAAATGAGCCCCAGGTGGGCAGGGGAAACGTTTCAAGGACACCCTCAAAGCCTCCTTGATGAAATGCAACATCCCCACCGACACCTGGGAGTCTATGGCCAAAGATCGCCCAAAGTGGAGGGAATGCATCTGGGGGGGCGCTGAGCACCTCGAGTCTCGCCCCGAGAACATGCAGAAAACAAGCGCAGGCAGCGGAAGGAGCGTGCGGCAAACCAGTCCCACCCACTCTTTCCTTCAACGACTGTCTGTCCCACCTGTGACAGAGACTGTAACTCCCCTATTGGACTGTTCAGTCACCTAAGAACTCACTTTTAGAGTGGAAGCAAGTCTTCCACGATTTTGAGAGACTGCCTCTAATGATAACAGGTTCCATCAAGCTTGACCCTAACATTGGAGTTGCTCCATTGAGTGGAATGGGGGTGGCACAACATTGGGATTAATCCTAACTAAGAAGGCTCAATTGATATAAAGATGAACATATAATTAGCTCACCTCTCTCAGAAACATTTCAAAGAACTTCAGAGACAATTCATTACTTTGAAGTGCAGTGACTGTTGCTGTGTAGATGCATCATTTTGCACATGAAGATCCCACAAACGGTAAGAACACGAATGACGAGTTGGTCTGTTTTCATTGTTGTTGATTGAGATTGTTCAGGACACAGTGAGAACTCTCTGATTTTCTTTAACACCCACTTGACAGAGCGCCTGATTTAACATCATCCAAAGGACTGCACCAGCAACAATGCAGCACTCCCTCAATACTGCACTGAAGTGTCAGCCTAGATTATATTGTATAATACATCCTCGACCCGACCTCTGTGCAGTTGTCTCATTATCTATCTACTGTTTCGCACTAATTGGGCCATTTATCCTTGCCTGCATCTTTGACATCCAATATTTCTTTTGTGTGAAGTTTGATATCTTCAAGATGAGGGAGCATAAGTTCTGCTGAAAGGAATATTTCAGCATCAAGCACAGATCAGGTGCAGCAAGATTAGAGTGACGTGCCCTCTATTTTAACCCCACAATTACCTCAGCCCCATTCTCAGAAGGGTATCCCCTCCTGCAGCTCTGTGACACTTTCTATTTCCTACACCAGTTTCCCATCTGCATGAGATTGACAATTCAGTGCTAGTTGGTACTGAACTAAGGGTACTGTTGTACTGTGGGCGGATGGACTGATACTGCCCGAGCTCATTTCATGTTGGACTTGTATAGCCAGCAAACAGCATAGTCTTTCAATCCATTTAACCCAGTGGTAACAGATTACTACATATTGATTGAACACCAATTAAGCCAATTATTGGGGGCAGGTCTCATTAGAGAAAAGCCAAACTGTTATTTCTCACAGCTATTCTGTGCACTACATATATGTACTGTAGGTCACATTTAAAGTCGGGTTTAAACTTCCTGCTACTGCATTAAAACTTTGTCATAAATATTTAATGCAATATTTCTGTTTAGTTTGACTCTGCCATGAGTGATGCAGCTTTAAGGATTCATTAAGAGTCAGTGTGATCGATCATAAAGGGTTATACAATAACAAAGAGTTTTTAAATCTGGCAAAATAGCAAAATCAAAAAGGGCCACATTACAGCATCATTCTAAAAGGACAAAGAGTGTTAAAAAAAACAAGCCTGAAGGCTCTGTGTCTCAATGCGAGGAGCATTCGTAATAAGGTAGAAGAATTAACTGCACAGATAGCTGTTAACAGACATGATGTAATTGGGATTACGCAGACATGGCTCCAGGGTGACCAAGGCTGGGAACTCAACATCCAGAAATGTTCAATATTCAGGAAGGATAGACAGAAAGGAAAAGGAGGTGGGGTAGCATTGCTGGTGAAAGAGGAGATTAATGCAATAGTAAGGAAGGACATTAGTTTGGATGATGTGGAATTTGTAAGGGTAGAACTGCAGAACACCAAAGAGCAGATAACGCTAGTAGGAGTTGTGTACAGACAACCAAACAGTAGTAGTGAGGTTGTGGATAGCATCAAACAGGAAATTAGGGATGCGTGCTGTTGTGTATGGAGAAAGAGTCAGACTGAACACTGTGAGCTCAAAGTAAAGTGTGACCTTAGTCTTTTATTGCAGGTCTCCAGAGTGCCTCTCCAACCTTTGAAGCCTCCTCAAATACCTGTGCTCCCAAGGGATCATGGAATCCCTTGAGACTCCAGGGGATGAGTCCTCTGGTGGCTGTATAGAGTAAATACAAGTTTACATATATAACAACACTCCTCCACCGCCCCCCTGCCCGCCAGCCCCCGCCCCGGCAAAATCAATAGTGTAACTATTTACAATGTGAGTCAATCTGGGGCCCTTCTTGCCCTGGCTGATCGTCTCGGTGTGAAAGCTGGTGTTGTTGAATCATTTGTTGGCCCCTCGCTGGGCTGCTGTGCAGCTGGCCTTGCTGGGCTACCTGGTGTGTTGGGCCCTGCTGGGCTGCTGTGGATGATGAGCTCTGCTTCGTGGTCAACCATGGTGTCGGTTGCCACTGGTGTGTATGTTGGGGGATCAAAAAAGGTAGGGTCCAAGGTGGGTTGCTCAGGATAGTCCGTGAATCTGAGTTTGATTTGGTCCAAGTGTTTCCGGTGAATGAGTCCATTTGAGAGTTTGACCAGAAATGCCCTGCTCTCCTCTTTGGCCATGACAGTGCCAGGAAACTACTTGGGACCTTGTCCATAATTTAATACAAATACAGGATCATTGATTTCAATCTCGCGTGACACATTTGCGCTATCATAGTATGCACTTTGTTGAAGCCGCCTGCTCGCTACCTTTTCATGTAGATAAGGGTGAACTAACGAGAGCCTTGTCTTAAGTGCTCTTTTCATGAGCAGTTCAGCAGCTGGGATTCCAGTGAGTGAGTGGGGTCTCGTGCGGTAGTTAAGCAGGACTCATAGAAACATAGAAAATAGGTGCAGGAGTAGGCCATTCGGCCCTTCGAGCCTGCACCGCCATTCAATAAGATCATTGCTGATCATTCCCTCAGTACCCCTTTCCTGCTTTCTCTCCATACCCCTTGACCCCTTTAGCCGCAAGGGCTATATCTAACTCCCTCTTGAATATATCCAATGAACTGGCATCAACAACTCTCTGCGGTAGGGAATTCCACAGGTTAACAACTCTCTGAGTGAAGAAGTTTCTCCTCATCTCAGTCCTAAATGGCCGACCCCTTATCCTAAGACTGTGTCCCCTGGTTCTGGAATTCGCCATCATTGGGAATATTCTTCCCACATCTAACCTGTCCAGTCCCGTCAGAATCTTGTAAGCTTCTATGAGATCCTCTCTCATCCTTCAAAAGTCCAGTGTATAAAGGCCCAGTTGATTCAGTCTGTCCTCATATGTCAGTCCAGCCATCCTGGGAATCAGTCTGGTGAACCTTCGCTGCACTCCCTCAATAGCAAGAATGTCCTTCCTCAGGTTAGGAGACCAAAACTGAAGACAATATTCCAGGTGAGGCCGCACCAAGGCCCTGTACAACTGCAGTAAGACCTCCCTGCTCCTACACTCAAATCCCCTAGCTATGAAGGCCAACATACCATTTGCCTTCTTCACCGCCTGCTGTACCTGCATGCCAACTTTCAATGACTGATGAACCATGACACCCAGGTCTCGTTGCCTTTTCCTAATCTGCCACCATTCAGATAATATTCTGCCTTCGTGTTTTTGCCCCCAAAGTTGATAACCTCACATTTATCCACATTATACTGCATCTGCCATGCATTTGCCCACTCACCTAACCTGTCCAAGTCACCCTGCAGCCTCTTAGCATCCTCCTCACAGCTCACACCACCACCCAGCTTAGTGTCGTCTGCAAACTTTGAAATATTACACTCAATTCCTTCATCTAATTCATTAATGTATGTTGTAAAGAGCTGGGGTCCCAGCACTGAGCCCTGCGGTACTCCACTAGACACTGCCTGCCATTCTGAAATCCCGACTCTCTGCTTCCTGTCTGCCAACCAGTTCTCTATCCATGTTGGCACATTACCCCCAATACCCATGTGCTTTGATTTTACACATCAATCACTTGTGTGGGATCTTGTCAAAAGCCTTTTGAAAGTCCAAATATACCACATCCACTGGTTCTCCCTTGTCCACTCTACCATGTACATCCTCAAAAAATTCGAGAAGATTTGTCAAGCATAATTTCCCTTTCATAAATCCATGCTAAACTTGGACCGATCCTGTCACTCGATCCTGTGACTCGGGATTAGTGAGTCTGCAGTGAGCCTTCAGCTCCTTCTTCAAGCTTTGCTTGATGGTTTGCACTGCTCTCTCTGCCTGACCATTGGACATTGGTTTAAACGGGGCAGATGTGACATGTTTGATCCTGTTATGGCTCATGAATTCCTTGAACTCAGCACTGGTAAAACATGGCCCGTTGTCGCTCACCAGAACATCGGGTTGGCCGTGTGTGGCAAACATGGCCCGCAGGCTTTCAGTAGTGGCAGAGGACGTGCTAGCTGACATTCAATCCACTTGGAGTACGTGTCTACAACCACAAGGAACATTTTACCCAAGAACGGGCCTGCATAGTTGACGTGTACCCGAGACCACTGTTTGCAGGGCCAAGACCATAAACTTAGCGGCACCTCCCTGGGTACATTGCTTAACTGCGAGCATGTATTACATCTGTGAAAGCAGGACTCTAAGTCCGCATCGATACCGGGCCACCACACGTGGGATTTGGCTATCGCTTTCATCATTACGATGCCTGGATAGGTACTGTGGAGGTCATTGATGAAGGTGTCCCTGCCCTTCTTAGGGACCACTACTCGATTGCCCCACAGAAGGCAGTCTGCCTGTATAGACATTTCATCTTTGCATCGCTGGAACGGCTTTATCTCTTCCTGCATTTCCACTGGGACACTGGACTAGCTCCCGTGAAGCACACAGTTTTTGACTGGAGATAATAAGGGGCCCTGGCTTGTCCAGGTTTTGATCTGCCGGGCAGTGACGGGTGATTGCTCACTCTCAAATGCTTCCATAACCTTGGCTAGATCTGCGGCCTGTGCCATTTCCACCCCCGTGGTGGGCAATGGCAGCCTAATGAGAGCATCGGCGTAGTTTTCTGTGCCTGGCCTGTAGCGGATGACACAGTTGCATGCGGACAATGTGAGCGCCCATCTCTGGATCCGGGCCGATGCGTTGGTATTTATCCCTTTACTCTCGGAGAACAGGGATATAAGTGGCTTATGGTCAGTTTCCAATTCGAATTTTAGCCCAAACAGGTATTGATGCATTTTCTTTACCCAATAGACACACGCTAACACTTCTTTTTCAATCATGTTGTCGGCTCTCTCAGCCTTAGAGAAACTCCTGCTTGCATGAGCAATCGGTTGCAGTTTCCCAAAATCATTAGCTTGTTGCAATACACACCCGACGTCATATGACGACGCATCACATGCTAGAACCAAACGCTTACATGGATCATACAACACAAGCAATTTGTTTGAGCATAAGAATTTTCTCGCTTTTACAAAGGCATTTTCTTGGCTTTTGTCCCAAACCCATTCATCCCCTTTTCATAGTAAGACAAGCAGTGGTTCTAACAGTGTGCTGAGACCCGGTAAGACGTTACCAAAGTAGTTCAGGGGTCCCAGAAACGACCGCAGCTCCGCCACGTTCTGTGGCCTCGGTGCGTTCTCGATTGCCTCTGTCTTCACGTTGGTGGGCCTGATGCTGTCCGCCGCAATCCTCCTTCCCAGGAACTCCACTTCAGGTGCCATGAAAATGAACTTTGAGTGTTTTAACCTGAGCCCCATGTGGTTGAGTCAACTAAGAATCTCCTCCAGGTTCTGCAGATGCTCGACTGTGTTCCGACCTGTGACCAAGATGTCGTCCTGGAAGACCACGGTGTGCAGGAACGTCTTTAGTAAGCTTTCCATGTTTCTCTGGATTAGGGCATCTGTTATAAACAAGCCTTCGATGATTCCTCCAGTTCCTGCGTCATGTAGGCTGAAGTCAGATCCAGCTTCGTGAACATCTTTCCTCCCGCCAGTGTTGCAAAGAAATCGTTGGCCTTTGGTCGTGGGTATTGGTCCTGCAGGGAGAAACAATTGATAGTTACTTTGTAATCACCACAGATTCTGATGGTGCCATCTCCCTTGAGGACTGGGATGATAGGACTGGCGCACTCGTTGAACTCAATCGGGGAAATGATGCCCTCTCTTTGCAGCCAGCCTCGTTCGATCTCTACCCATCATGTATAGTACTGCTCTTGCCTTGTGATGAATGGGTCGCTCCCCCCGAATTAGGTGGATCTGCACTTTTGCTCCTTCGAATTTCCCGAAGGAAATTTGTTTAAGACCTGGGTACACGAAATGTCGTCAGTGGGCGATAGCGCTCGGACGTTGTCCCAGTTCCAGCGTATCTTTCCCAGCCAGCTCCTGCTGAGCAGCGTGAGACCATCACCCGGTACCACCCAGAGTGGTAGCTTGTGCACCGCTCCATCGTAGGAGACCTTTACGGTTGCACTGCCGATTACAGGAATCAGTTTCCTGTAAATTCTTAGTTTCTTGTGAACTGGAGTTAAGATTGGCCTTGAGGCCTTGCTGCACCACAACCTTTCGAAAATCTTTTTGCCCATGATGGACTGGCTCATGCCCGTGTCCAGCTCCATTGACACCGGGAGTCCATTTAGTTCAACATTCAGCATTATCGGGAGACAATTCGTGGTGAATGTGTGCACCCCATGTAACTCTGCCTCCTTGATCTGAGGCTCTGGTTCATCGTGATCCTCCGTGGATCTGTCCTCCTCGGCAACATGGTGGTTTGCAGGTTTAACAAGCTTTGCAGCTCGCCTGCACACTCGTTGGAGGTGTCCCATTGTTCCACAGCCCTTGCAAATGTACTCTTTGAATCGGCATGAATGTGAACGATGATCACCCCCGCAGCGCCAACAAGGTGTTAATGGCCTTGCATTCATCACCCTTGATGGTGGACTCTGAGACATCTGCTGATGTGTAGCTGTAGGTTTGTGTGACCTGCCCTGTACGTTACAATTCGAAAACAACATCACTTGTACAGTACTTGTAGTAGCACTTGTGTGCTGATAGATTTGATTTGTATTGTCAATGGTGGCTATGCACGCCTAGGTTATCGCTATGGCTTTAATCAAGGTTGGGGCCTCTACAGTCAAAAGTTTGAGAAGTATGGTTTCGTGGCCAATGCCAAGTATGAAAAGGTCTCTGAGCATGTGCTCCAAATGTCCTTCAAATTTGCAATGTCCTGCAAGGCGTCTTAGCTCGGCGACATAACTTGCCACTTCCTGGCTTTCAGACCTTTTGTCGGTGCAGAACCGGTACCTCGCCATCAGAATGCTTTCCTTCAGGTTCAAATGCTCTCGGACCAGTGTACACAAATCATCGTACGATTTCTCCGTGGGTTTCACGGGAGTGAGCAGATTCTTCATGAGGCCATATGTTGATGCCCCACAGACGGTGAGGAGGATCGCCCTCCATTTGGCAGCACTCTCTTCCCCATCTAGCTCGGCCACGAAGTATTGGTCGTGTCACTCCACAAAAGTTTCCCAATCATCTCCCTCCGTGAATTTCTCCAGGATGCCCACTGTTCTCTGCATCTTTGGGTTCGCTATCTGTATCTCGTCGCCAGTTGTTGTGTATGTAGAATGAGTCAGACTGAATACTGTGAGCTCAAAGTAAAGTGTGACGTTAGTCTTTTATTGCAGGTCTCCAGAGTGCCTCTCCAACCTGTGAAGTCTCCTTAAATACCTGTGCTCCTAAGGGATCATGGAATCCCTTGGGACTCCAGGGGATGAGCCCTCTGGTGGCTGTACAGAGTAAATACAAATTTACATATATAACACGTGCAATAAAGGTACAGGAGTTATCATGGGTGAATTTCATCTACAAAAAATTGGGCAAACCAAATTGGTAGCAATACGGTGGAGGAGGATTTCCTGGAGTGTGTAAGGGATGGTTTTCTAGACTAGTATGTCGAGGATCCAAGGAGAGATCTGGCCATCCTAGATTGGGTGTTGTGCAATGAGAGAGGATTAATTAGCAATCGTGGGGAAGAGTGACCATAATATGGTAGAATTTTCATTAAGATGGAGAGTGACAAAGTTAATTCAGAGACTCGGGTCCTGAACTTAAAGAAAGGTAACTTCGATGGTGTGAGACTTGAATTGGCTAGGATAGACTGGCGAATGATCCTTAAAAGATTGACAGTGGATAGGCAATGGCAGACATTTAAAGATCACATGGATGAACTTCAACATCCCTGTCTGGAGTAAAAACAAAATGGGGAAGGTGGCTCAACTGTGGCTAATAAGGGACATTAGGGATAGTGTTTAATCCAAGGAAGAGGCATATAAATTGGCTAGAAAAGCAGCAAACCTGAGGACTGGGAGAAATTTATAATTCAGCAGAGGAGGACTAAGGGTTTAATTATGAGGGGGAAAACAGAGTATGAGAGTAAGCTTGCTGGGAACGTAACAACTGACTGTAAAAGCTTCTATAGATATGTGAAGGGAAAAAGATTAATGAGGACAAACGTAGGTCCCTTGCAGTCAGAATCAGGTGAATTTATAATGGGAACAAAGAAATGGCAGACCAATTGAAGAAATATTTTGGTTCTGTCTTCACTAAGGAACACACAAATAATCTTCCGGAAATACTAGGGGACCGAGGGTCTAGCGAGAAGGAGGAACTGAAGGAAATCCTTATTAGTCAGGAAATTGTGTTAGGGAAATTGATGGGACTGTAGGCTGATAAATCCCCAGGGCCTGATAGTCTGCATCCCAGAGTACTTAAGGAAGTGGCCCTAGAAATAGTGGATGCATTGGTTGTCATTTTCCAACATTCTATAGATTCTGGATCAGTTCCAATGGATTGGAGGGTAGCTAATGTAACCCCACTTTTTAAAAAAGGAGGGAGAGAGAAAACAGGGAATTGTAGACCAGTTAGGCTGACATCGGTAGTGGGGAAAATGTTGGAATCAATTATTAAAGATGTAATTGCAGGCATTTGGAAAGCAGTGACAGGATCGGTCCAAGTCAGCATAGATTTATGAAAGGGAAATCATGCTTGATAAATCTTCTAGAATTTTTTGAGCATGTAAATAGTAGAGTGGACAAGGGAGAACCAGTGGATGTGGTGTATTTGGACTTTCAAAAGGCTTTTGACAAGGTCCCACACAAGAGATTAGTGTGCAACATTAAAGCACATGGTATTCAGGGTAATGCATTGACATGGACAGAAAGCAAAGAATAGGAATAAATAGGTCCTTTTCAGAATGGCAGGCAGTGACTAATGGGATATCCCATGGTTCAGTGCTGGGACCTCAGCTATTTACAATATACATTACTGATTTGGACGAAGGCATTGAATGTAATATCTCCAAGTTTGCATATGACACTAAGCTGGGTGACAGTGTGAGCTGTGAGGAGGATGCTAAGAGGCTGCAGGGTGACTTGGACAGGTTAGGTGAGTGGGCAAATGCATGGTGAAGTTATCCACTTTGATGGCAAAAACTGGAAGGCAGAATATTATCTGAATGGCGGCAGATTAGGAAAAGGGGAGGTGCAACGAGACCTGGGTGTCATGGTACATCAATCATTGAAAGTTGGCATGCAGGTACAGCAGGCGGTGAAGATGACAAAAGACATGTTGGCCTTCATAGCAAGCGGAATTAAATATAGGAGCAGGGAGGTCTTAATGCAATTGTGCAGGGCCTTGGTGAGGCCATACCTTGAATATTGTGTACTTTTTTGATCTCCTAATCTGAGGAAGGACATTCTTGCTATTGAGGGAGTGCAGCGAAGGTTCAACAGACTGATTACCGGGATTGCAGGACTGACATATGACTGGATCGGCTAGGCTTACTGTAATGTTTGTAAGCTGGTAATGCTTGTAGCTCCATACTGTGGACGTGGACGTATTGTGTACTGCAGCTGCAGCATTATAATAAACAGACAGGCAGCTTCCGGTAGATTCCGGACAGAGCAGCCTCCATGTTAAGCAGCTGTGTGTGTGTGCTCTGTGAAGATATCACAGTTGGCGACTGAGGATGGAGATTTGTTTGATGTTTAAAGCTTAAATTTTGTTGGTGAAGGATTCAGCCAGCCGACAGAAGACTTTGGAAGTTTCTGTCTTTGAAAAAAAAGCTACAAAATCCGAGGTAAAAAAAAAACAGCACACTGCGTGAACAGCTGGAGATTAAAAATGGCAGGTGTAATGGGACATTTGGGGGAATATAGACATGACCAGGAACGTTTTAAAGCGTATGTGGATCGGCTAGAAATTTATTTCACTGCAAATAACATAATCGTAGTTTCAGACAATGCACTCCAAAACCAGGCTGTGTTGGACCGTAAGAAAGTGATTTTCTTATTGGAGACAGGTCCGGCATTGTATGAAACCCTTGTAAATCTGCTTGTGCCTGACGAGCCAAGGGACACAACACTTAAAGAGATTTTAACGAAGCTGGAGCAGCACTATAACCCCAAACCGTTAGAAATTGCTGAAAGCTATCGTTTCGGGATTCGGAATCAAAAGGCTGATGAAGGTATCAATGATTATATCATAGCATTAAAAAAACTATCGATGCACTGTAATTTTGGAAACTTTCAAAACCGAGGATTACGGGATCGTTTTGTTTGTGGGGTGAAAAATGATGCGATCAGAAGCAAGTTATTGACGACGGATGACTTGACTTTTGAGATTGCTTGTCAGACAGCGAGGTCAATGAGCATGGCCGAACAATATTCCCGAGAATTAAATAATGATTACGGTTGTCAGTCATCCAAGGTAAATCACCTGCAGGTCCAAAGTAAAAGACGGCCAGGGCTGGATGTCTCAGAAACTGGAAATTCTACCAGAACATCGAAGTCGTGCTATAGGTGCCTGGTACAACATATTGCTAAAAGTTGTCCATACGTGAAGGCAGAGTGTTTCGTCTGCAGAAAGACTGGGCATCTGGCAAAGGCATGCCGACTGAAGGGTAAACCAGCTTTTAAAGCTATGAGTCCAGCGTTCAAAGCTATGAGTAGTAATCTAAAGAGACTGCATGGCTTGGAAGAACAACAGCAGGACGAGGAGATGTTAGAATTACACGTCATCAGGAGCACGAGGTTAACGGACAGCGATTTGGAAAGCATTAAAATCCACATAGATGTTGCGGGATTCAAGATACCAATGGAAATTGACACGGGTGCGTCCGTGAGTGTTGTACCGGAGTCACTGTACCATGACAAATTGCGTGATTTCCAACTGGAGAAATCCAAGATAGAGCTATGAGGCTACTCGGGAGAGAAAATTCCTGTAGTAGCTCGTATCACCGTGCCAGTGAAATATAAGGATCAATTTCAGAGCTTGCCTCTATTAATAGTGAAAGGAGACAAGACTGCTTTACTAGGAAGAAATTGGTTAAGCTCACTGAAGCTGCATTGGAGTAAGATCTTCTCTGTGGAAGCGAGATTTTCATCAATGGATGAGGTTATCAAGCAGTATCCGAAGGTGTCCGAAACGGGCAGTCCGATCCAAGGCTTCAAGGCGAGTGTCAGGGTACAGAAGGATGCTAGATCGGTTTATTACAAGCCACGTTCCATACCATGTGCACTCAAAGAGAAAGTTGAGCAAGAACTAAAAAGACTCGAGACTGAGAACATTATTTGTAAGATAGATCGATGTAATTGGGCTACACCCATTGTTGTTGTACCTAAGTCTGATGGTAAAGTAAGATTGTGTGATGATTATAAGGTAACCGTAAACTAGGTTCTCGAGGGTAATGTCCCAAATACATTGCCGAATATAGAAGACTTGTTCACAACATTGACAGGTGGTCAGATCTTCTCAAAACTGGATCTTACAAATGCCTACTTACAGCTTGAACTCGATGAGGAGTCCAAGTCATGTTTGACTATAAATACTCATCTCAGCCTATATCAATTTAATAGGCTACCGTTTGGAGTGTCTTCTGCCCCTGTCATATTCCAAGGGGTGATGAACCAGATTTTGCAAGGTATTGAAGGGGTAATATGTTATTTGGATGACCTACTAATTTCAGCACCAAATAGGCAAATTAATAATAAAATATTGAATGACGTCCTCAAACGGCTAGAGAAGCACAGAGTACGAGTGTCTGCTCGTAAGTGTGAGTTATTTAAAAACTCAGTGGAGTACTTAGGGTACAGAGTAGACAAAGATGGTTTACATCCAACCATGGAAAAATTGGATGCAATTAGAAATGCACCCACTCCCAGGAATGTCACTGAACTTCATTCATTCTTGGGTCTTTTGAACTATTATGGGAAGTTCCTATCAAATTTGGCTACAGTATTACATCCACTGAATGAACTTTTGAAAAAACAGGTCCAGTGGAGTGGTCAAAAGAATGCGAAACAGCATTCAAGGAGTGTAAAAACAAATTGGTAGAGAGCACCATGTTAGTTCACTATGATATATCTAAGGAGATTAAGCTAGCATGTGATGCCTCTCCGTATGGAGTTGGGCAGTAATCTCTCATGTATCACGTAGTGGGGAGGAAAGACCAATTGCTATTGCTTCACGCACTCTCAGTGTCAGTGAGAGAAATTATGCGCAAATTGAAAGGGAAGCTTTGGCATTAATTTTTGGGGTCAAGAAGTTTCACAAATACTTGTAAGTTTACCATCATTACACTGGAATTCATTGGAATTTCGAAGAATGAGAAGGGATCTCATAGAAACATATAAAATTCTGACAGGTTTGGACAGGTTAGATGCAGGAAGAATGTTTCCAATGTTGGGAAAGTCCAGAACCAGGGGCTCACAGTCCAAGAATAAGGGGTAAGCCATTTAGGACCGAGTTGAGGAGAAACTTATTCACTCAGAGAATTATGAACCTGTGGAATTCTCCACCACAGAATGTTGTTGAGGCCAGTTCATTAGATATGTTCAAAAAGGAGTTAGATGTAGTCCTTACGGCTAAAGGGATCAAGGGGTATGGAGAGAAAGCAGGAATGAGGTACTGAAGTTGCATGATCAGCCATGATCATATTGAATGGTGGTGCAGGCTCGAAGGGCCGAATGGCCTACTCCTGCACCTATTTTCTATGTTTCTATGGTGGGAGGAGGCTCATGTGGAGCAGTGGGGCTGAAAGTCCTGTGTCTGTGCTGTATGGTCTATGTAATTCTGGAGTTGGGCTCGAGCCCAAAGCTTTGGTCAGAAGCGAGAGTGCTACGAACTGAGCCAAGCTGACACTTAAAAATAGATTATTAATAAATACAACTATTCCTTAAAATGTGAATTGTTAACTTTTCATGAAGACCTGCAGGAAACCTGTTGCACGGTTTCCTAATTAATATTGATGCCTCCAACCACAGAAAGCTTGAAAATCATTACACTGCATCGGATGTGACATAATGTTTTCCCGATAAGGTGAGCTCATTCAACTGAGCTAGAACTGGAGTTGCAAGCATTGTATTCAACAACAACTTAAAAAACCTCATTTAGGTTTTGAGCTTTTTACGCTTCGAATTGATAATTAGGTAGGCCAAAGGCTCAGAAGGAAAGCGCGACTGATGGCAAGAGTGTTTACAGTTATCAGGCCACAGCAGGGTTTAGTTCATGTTTCACTGTCAGTGCTACACACAGTGAGAAATCAGTTGCTGGAGGAGCACTGTACGAGTTTGCAAAAGAGGCCTGTTTTTGCATAGGAGTGGGGGCTTGGGGTAGGATGGCAAGGGGGAAAAGGGGGCAAATCATCAGTCTCTAGTCTCAGCAAGAAAGAGAGTCGTCCTGCGCTAACAAAAATGATGAGCAGCGATTCCAAGCTTCCACTTCTTTCTGATTCAGCATTGAATTCCCTAGGCTGACAGAGGTAACAATCACCAGGAGGAAATTAGCAGAGCAAATTTGTTCTGCTAAATCAATCGAGCCCAAACTCGAGTTTGTTATCAAACTTAATGGAATTATATGAAAGGAATCATTATTATTTCAGGGCTCATTATACGGTTAGTCAAGTTGTTGAAGTGTGTTACTTTACAAACTGAAGCTTTTTTCTTGTACTGCAGCTCACTGGTAAAGCAACGTCAGTGACAACCGGCTGATAGAGCTTGCGTGAATTGTAGTAACAATTATTTAAACCGAGCAAAAATGTTCGAAACCAAGTTAGTGAGAGGATCAACTCATTACAACCATGTCCTGGCCAATACTTCTTGTAAAGTCCTTACGCAATACTACAAATCCACACGAGGCACATTCTATAGACAAGGTCACTCTGTGACCTGCACCTTTATTCACAGGACCAAGAAGTGATGACCCTGCGTGGGACCTCCCTTTATATACCTGGATGGCCAGGTGAGGAGTATCTCCCACAAGTTCACCCTCTGTGGTCAATGTGTGCATTTCTCAATTATATACAGTATTGCAGTGTTGTTACATGAAGGTTACATACATGACATCACCTCCCCCCAATGTCTTATTGGTCTGCGCTCCCTCGTGGAGTGCCGGAGTTGGGGCTCTGGCTGTTGAGCCTTGGCCTGCGTGTCTGTCCCCTGTGGCTCAGTGCATGCTGCTGAATGTTCTTGTTGCTTGTTCACTGGCGGTGTTGTGAATACCATCTCATGATCTTCCTCAGGTTCCTCAGTGTCCATGCTGAACCTTTTTTTTACTTGGTCCAGATTCTTGCGGCATATCTGCCCATTGTTAAGTTTAACCACGATGACCCTATTCCCCTCTTTGTCTATTACAGTACCTTCAAGCCATTTGGGCCCCAAAGCGTGATTGAGAACAAATACGGGGTCATCAATTTCTATACATCTCCCCCTTGAATTACGGTCGAGGTATTCATTTTAGGACTGGCGCTTGCCTTCAACAATGTCGGACAAGACAGGATGAATGAGGGACAGCCGAGTTTTGAGTGTACGATTCATAAGGAGCTCCGCGGGCAGGGCCCCCATAAGCGAGTGCGGTCGGGACCTATAGGCCAGCAGGAGGCGCAATAGGCGGCATTGAAGAGAGGGGCCTTGAATCCTGAGCATGCCTTGTTTTATGATTTGGACCGCACGTTTCACCTGGCCATTGGAGGCTGGCTTGAATGATGCTGTCCTGACATGGTTGATGCCATTACCCGACATGAACTCCCAGAATTCGTAGTTAGTGAAACGTGGGCCATTATCGCTAACAAGGATGTCCGGCAAACCGTGGGTCGCAAAGACCGCAGGTAGACTCTCCACAGTGGTGGATGTCATGCACGAATTCAAAATGATGCACTCGATCCATCTCGAGTACGCATCAACCACGATGAGAAACATTTTCCCCATGAACGGTCCCGCGTAGTCTACGTGAATGCATGACCAGGGCCACGGGTTGAGCGGGGCCTCCCTGGGGGCATTTCCCAGCTGAGTACACGTCGTGCACCTGCGAACACAGTGTTCCAGGTCTGAATCAATTCCCGGCCACCAAACGTGTGACCGGGCAATGGCCTTCATCAGCACGATGCCTGGGTGCTCGCTGTGGAGTTCCCTGATGAAAGCTTCCCTGCCCCTCTGGAGCATGACTACCCGGCTGCCCCATAGTAGGCTTATCCATCCGCCTGTGAAACGGTCTGACCTCCTCAGGGTATGCTCCGTGTGCGGGCGCCCAATCCCCAGTCAGGACACATTTCTTAATCAAAGATAGGAGGGGATCTCTGTTGGTCCAGATTTTGATCTGGCTGGCTGTGATAGGGGAGCCTGCGCTGTCAAAGGTATCAACGGCCATGACCATCTCAGCGCTTTGCTCTGCTGCCCCCTCAGTGGTGGCCAGTGGAAGCCTGCTGAGTGCGTCAGCGCAATTTTCAGTGCCGGGCCGGTGCCGGATGGAGTAGTCATACGCAGCCAGCGTGAGGGCCCATCGCTGTATGCGAGCTGACGCATTGGCATTGACAGCCTTGCTGTCTGGCAACAGGGATGTTAACGGCTTGTGGTCCAATTCTAATTCGAACCTCCTGCCAAAAAGGTACTGGTGCATCTTTTTCACCCCACAGAGACATGCGAGTGCTTCCTTCTCGACCATCCCATATCCACGTTCTGCTTGAGAGAGCGACTTGGAAGCATAAGCCACAGGTTGTAGTTGGCCCTCAGCATTGCCCTGCTGCAACACGCACCCAACCTCATAGGACGATGCATCACATGTCAGAACCAATTTCTTACAGGGGTTGTACAGGGTCAACAACTTATTTAAACAGAGTAGGTTACGCGCCCGATTGAAAGCCTGTTCTTGACAGTCCCCCCAAAATCAATCGTAACCCTTATGCAGGAGCACGTGTAGCGGCTCCAACAATGTGTTCGGCAGAAAGTTCCCGAAATAGTTTAAGAGTCCCTGAAATGAACGCAACTCCAATGTGTTGCAAGGCCTGGGTGCTCGTCGAATCGCCTCCGTTTTGGATTCGGTCGGCCGAATCCCGTCTGCAGCAACCCTCCTGCCCAGAAACTCGACTTTGGGAGCCAAAAACACACACTTCGGCTTCTTGAGTCGCAGGCCTACCCGGTCCAGTTGGCATGGCACCTCTTCCAGATTGTGGAGGTGTTTTTCGGTGTTCCGACCCGTGATGAGGATATCATCCTGGAATACCGATCGTTCCAGGAATGGATTTGAGCAGGCTTTCCATGTTTCTTTGAAAGATCGCAGCCGCTGATCGAATGCCAAATGGGCACCTGTTGTAAACGAACAGACCCTTGTGCGTGGTGATTGTGGTCAGTAGTTTGGATTTGTCGGCCAGTTCTTGGGTCATGTAGGCTGAAGTGAGGTCCAACTTGGTGAACAGCTTGCCGCCTGCCAGCGTGACAAAAAGATCCTCCACTCTCGGAAGCAGGTATTGGTCTTGTAGGGACACCCGTTTGATAGTGGCCTTGTAGTCACCACAGATCCTGACCGAGCCATCTGCTTTTAGGACAGGAACAATGGGGCTCGCCAAGTCGCTGAATTCAACGGGCGAGATGATGCCCTCTCTCAGCAAACGGTCCAATTCGCTTTCAATTTTCTCCCACATCACATACGGCACAGCTCTGGCTTTGTGGTGCACTGGTCTGGCGTACGGGGTGATGTGTATCACTATTTTAGTGCCTTTGAAAGTCCCGACGCCAGGTTGGAATAGCGACTCAAATTGCTGTAGGTGCATGAACTTCGCTCCACAGATGACACTGCGTGCACATCCCCCCATTTCCAGTTCATCTCAGCTAACCAGTTCCTCCTCAACAGTGCGGGACGATTGCCTGGGACAATCCAGAGTGACAGCCGGTTCACTGATCCATTGTGTGTGACCGCCAATATTGCACTGCCTAGCACTGGAATGATTTCTTTGATGTACGTCCGTAATTGAGTCTCAATGCGTTCTAGTTTGGGTCTGCTGGCTTTGAGTGGTCATAGCTTTTTGAATTGTTGAACGCTCATGAGTGACTGGCTGGCCCCCTTGTCCAGCTCCATGCGTACCGGGATGCTGTTTAATCGGACCTTCATCATCATAGGTGGCGTTTTGGTATATGAGCTGTGAATGTTTGCTACATGAACCCGCTGAACTTCAGTGTCCATTGATTTTTCCCACGCGTCATCCTGCCTCGCAGACCCCTCTTCTGGTCCGTCCGCCTCGTAAATTAGCCTGGTCACAGGCTTCCTGCACATTCTAGCTAAATGGCCAGTGAGGTTACAATTTCTGCAGGCGAACTGTTGAAACCTGCAAATCCTAGCAGCATGTCTGCCCCCACACCTCCAGCATGAACTGAGATTCCCATTGTTGTGAACAAAAGAGCTGTTACCAGGCATTCCTCACTGATTGTCTCTTTGACTGCTCTTGAGCACCCTGTTAGTAGGTGTCAATGGCCCCATCCCAGAACACATTGTCCACTGGGATGGCGTAAATGTCCGTTCAGCCTGCCATTGTCTATGTTGAAAACCTGTTCTGGGGTCTATTGCTGCCTGGGGTGTGTCGAGCTGCCCTTGCCTGCCTGCTGGGCTCTGAGTCGCGTTTACGATATTGACCCCCTGATCCATCGCCACGTTGGAGCCAGAGTTGCGCGCATATATTATCTTGGTTTCCTCCTCCCCCGCCATAAAAGTCTGAGTAAGCAACGCCGCCACTTCCAAGGTCAATTCCTTGGTCTTGATTAACTTTCTGAAAATCCTAGCATGACCAATGCCCTCAATAAAGAAATCCCTTAGCATCTCCCCCCTGCAGGTATCTGTGAACTTACAGAGGCTGGCCAAGCGCCGGAGGTCTGCAACGAAGTCCGGTATGCTCTATCCTTCCCGACGTCGGTGGGTATAACATCTGTGTTGGGCCATGTGTATGCTGCTCGCCGGTTTGAGGTGTGCACTGATTAGCTTGCTGAACACTTCAAAGGTTTTGTCCGCCGGCTTCTCGGGTGCTAGCAGGTCTTTCATGAGCGCTTTAGTCTTAGATCCACAGCTGGTCAGTAGATGAGCCATTCGCTTGTTGGCCGCTGCATCTCCCAGCCAGTCCTTCATGACAAAGCTCTGCTGAAGCCTCTCAATGAAATCATCCCAGTATCCGCAATAAGGTGGATGAATTAATTGTGCAAATAGATGTTAACAAATATGATGTGATTGGGATTACGGAGACGTGGCTCCAGGATGATCAGGGCTGGGAACTCAACATCCAGGGGTATTCAACATTCAGGAAGGATAGAATAAAAGGAAAAGGAGGTGGGGTAGCATTACTGGTTAAAGAGGAGATTAATGCAATAGTTAGGAAAGACATTAGCTTGGATGATGTGGAATCTATATGGGTGGAGCTGCAGAACACTAAAGGGCAAAAATCGTTAGTGGGAGTTGTGTACAGACCTCCAAACAGTAGTAGTGATGTTGGGGAGGGCATCAAACAGGAAATTAGGAGTGCATGCAATAAAGGTGCAGCAGTTATAATGGGTGACTTTAATATGCACATAGATTGGGCTAGCCAAACTGGAAGCAATACGGTGGAGGAGGATTTCCTGGAATGCATAAGGGATGGTTTTCTAGACCAATATGTCGAGGAACCAACTAGGGGGGAGGCCATCTTAGACTGGGTGTTGTGTAATGAGAGAGGATTAATTAGCAATCTCATTGTGCGAGGCCCCTTGGGGAAGAGTGACCATAATATGGTGGAATTCTGCATTAGGATGGAGAATGAAACAGTTAATTCAGAGACCATGGTCCAGAACTTAAAGAAGGGTAACTTTGAAGGTATGAGGCATGAATTGGCTAAGATAGATTGGCTAATGATACTTAAGGGGTTGACTGTGGATGGGCAATGGCAGACATTTAGAGAACGCATGGATGAATTACAACAATTGTACATTCCTGTCTGGCGTAAAAATAAAAAAGGGAAGGTGGCTCAACCGTGGCTATCTAGGGAAATCAGGGATAGTATTAAAGCCAAGGAAATGGCATACAAATTGGCCAGAAATAGCAGCGAACCTGAGGACTGGGAGAAATTTAGAACTCAGCAGAGGAGGACAAAGGGTTTGATTAGGGCAGGGAAAATGGAGTACGAGAAGAAGCTTGCAGGGAACATTAAGGCGGATTGCAAAAGTTTCTATAGGTATGTAAAGAGAAAGAGGTTAATAAAAACAAACGTAGGTCCCCTGCAGTCAGAATCAGGGGAAGTCATAACGGGGAACAAAGAAATGGCAGACCAATTGAACAAGTACTTTGGTTCAGTATTCACTAAGGAGGACACAAACAACCTTCCGGATATAAAAGTGGTCAGAGGGTCTATTAAAGAGGAGGAACTGAGGGAAATCTTTATTAGTCGGGAAATTGTGTTGGGGAAATTGATGGGATTGAAGGCCGATAAATCCCCAGGGCCTGATGGACTGCATCCCAGAGTACTTAAGGAGGTGGCCTTGGAAATAGCGGATGCATTGACAGTCATTTTCCAACATTCCATTGACTCTGGATCAGTTCCTATCGAGTGGAGGGTAGCCAATGTAACCCCACTTTTTAAAAAAGGAGGGAGAGAGAAAGCAGGGAATTATAGACCGGTCAGCCTGACCTCAGTAGTGGGTAAAATGATGGAATCAATTATTAAGGATGTCATAGCAGCGCATTTGGAAAATGGTGACATGATAGGTCCAAGTCAGCATGGATTTGTAAAAGGGAGATCATGCTTGACAAATCTTCTGGAATTTTTTGAGGATGTTTCCAATAAAGTGGACAAAGGAGTACCAGTTGATGTGGTATATTTGGACTTTCAGAAGGCTTTCGACAAGGTCCCACACAGGAGATTAATGTGCAAAGTTAAAGCACATGGGATTGGGGGTAGTGTGCTGACGTGGATTGAGAACTGGTTGTCAGACAGGAAGCAAAGAGTAGGAGTAAATGGGTACTTTTCGGAATGGCAGGCAGTGACTAGTGGGGTACCGCAGGGTTCTGTGCTGGGGCCCCAGCTGTTTACATTATACATTAATGATTTAGACGAAGGGATTAAATGTAGTATCTCCAAATTTGCGGATGACACTAAGTTGGGTGGCAGTGTGAGCTGCGAGGAGGATGCTATGAGGCTACAGAGTGACTTGGATAGGTTAGGTGAGTGGGCAAATGCGTGGCAGATGAAGTATAATGTGGATAAATGTGAGGTTATCCACTTTGGTGGTAAAAACAGAGAGACAGACTATTATCTGAATGGTGACAGATTAGGAAAAGGGAAGGTGCAACGAGACCTGGGTGTCATGGTACATCAGTCATTGAAGGTTGGCATGCAGGTACAGCAGGCGGTTAAGAAAGCAAATGGCATGTTGGCCTTCATAGCGAGGGGATTTGAGTACAGGGGCAGGGAGGTGTTGCTACAGTTGTACAGGGCCTTGGTGAGGCCACACCTGGAGTATTGTGTACAGTTTTGGTCTCCTAACTTGAGGAAGGACATACTTGCTGTTGAGGGAGTGCAGCGAAGATTCACCAGACTGATTCCCGGGATGGTGGGACTGACCTATCAAGAAAGACTGAATCAACTGGGCTTGTATTCACTGGAGTTCAGAAGAGTGAGAGGGGACCTCATAGAAACGTTTAAAATTCTGACGGGTTTGGACAGGTTGGATGCAGGAAGAATGTTCCCAATGTTGGGGAAGTCCAGAACCAGGGGTCACAGTCTAAGGATAAGGGGTAAGCCATTTAGGACCAAGATAAGGAGAAACTTCTTCACCCAGAGAGTGGTGAACCTGTGGAATTCTCTACCACAGGAAGTAGTTGAGGCCAATTCACTAAATATATTCAAAAGGGAGTTAGATGAAGTCCTTAGTACTCGGGGGATCAAGGGGTATGGCGTGAAAGCAGGAAGTGGGTACTGAAGTTTCATGTTCAGCCATGAACTCGTTGAATGGCGGTGCAGGCTAGAAGGGCTGAATGGCCTGCTCCTGCACCTATTTTCTATGTTTCTATGTTTCTATGTCACCAACACAGTACCGTTCCTCTGTGGCCATTCTCGTAGCCATTCTCGTGGGTCGTTGATTCCCGTTTCTTGTCGCCACTGTAAAGTTCTTACACAAAAATCCACACGAGGCACATTCTATGGACAAGGTCACTCTGACCTGCACCTTTATTCACAGGACCAAGAAGTGATGACCCTGCGTGGGACCTCCCTTTATATACCTGGATGACCAGGTAAGGAGTGTCTCCCACAAGTTCACCCCCTGTGGTCAATGTGTGCATTTCTCAAGTATATACAGTATTGCAGTGTTGTTTCATGAAGGTTACATACATGACACTTATCCCTCAATTGACATCACAAAACAGATTATCTGGTCATTATCACATTGCCATTTGTGGGAGCTTGCTGTGCACAAGTTGGCTGTCGCTTTTCCCACATTACAATACTGACTACTCTTCAAAATTACTTCATTGGCTGTAAAGCGCTTTGAACATCCGGTGATTGTGAAAGGCACAATACGAATGCAAGTCTTTCTTTTTTTATGGTGGCAGCTGAGCCATACAGACCAGGACTACTGGCCCAGATATTTAAACCTGCTTCTGGTGAACCACAAGGTGCTTACCAAGCTGCTGAATGAGATGCTTACCTTGTCGAAGCGGGAGCTCCCACTTTCCTTTCACTGCCATCTTTCCCGACCCCTGGGAAACCAGCCCAACAATAGTAAAACTTAATTCGGTCTCCCAATTACACTGTTAATGAAGTGTCCTGCCATAGAGAGGTGGGGCACTCATACCACAAAACCCACCGCTGTAAAAATGTTTTCAACAACCCCCTCCACGATCTCTCCTGCGGAAGGGGGGCGAGGGGGGTGCAGGAGAGGGGGAGGGGTAATATCAAGGCCCCTCTGTGTGTCCTAATCACTAATAAGAACATAAGAACGTAACAATTAGGAGCAGGAGTAGACCATATAGCCTCTCGAGCTTGCTCCGCCATTCAATAAGATCATGGCTGATCTTCGACCTCAACTCCACTTTCCTGCCTGATCCCCATCTCCCTTAATTCCTCTGGATTCCAAAAATCTATCTATCACAGCCTTGAATATACTCAACGATTCTGCATCCACAGCCCTTTAGGGCAGAGAATTTCAAAGATTCACAACCCTCCAAGTGAAAAAATTCCTCCTCATCTCAGTCTTAAATGACCGACCCCTTTATCCTGAGACTGTGACTTCTAATCGTAGACTCTCCAGCCAGGGGGAACAACCTCTCAGCATCTACCCTGTCAATCCCCCTTACAATCGTATATGTTTCAATGAGATCACCTCATTCTTCTAAACTCCAGAGTACATGCCCAATCTACTCAAACACTTCTCATAAGAAAATCCTCTCCTCCCAGGGATCAATCTAGTAAACCTGCATTGCACTGCCTTTAAGGCAGCTATGTCCTTCCTCAGATAAGAAGACTAAAACTGTGCACAGCGCTCCAGATGTGGTCTCAACAAAGCCTTGTACAATTGTAGTAAGACTTCCTTACTCTTGTACTCCACTCCCCTACAATAAAGGCCAACATGCCATTTGTCTTCCTAATTGCTTGCTGTACCTGCATGCTAACTTTCGCTGTTTCCTGTACGAAGGTACCTTAATCTCTCTGAACCCGAACATTTAAGAGATTCTCACCGTTTAAAAAATATTCTGTTTTTCTATTCTTCCTACCAAAGTGAATAACTTCACATTCCCCACATTATACTCCATCTGCCACCTTATGCCCACTCACTTAGCCTGTCTATATCCCTTTGCAGGCTTTTTGTGTCCTCCTCACAACTGACTTTATTACTTAGCTTTGTATTGTCAGCCAACTTGTATATATTGTACTCGGTCCATTCATCTATGTCATTAATATAGATTGTAAATAGCTGAGGCTCAAGCACTGATCCTTGCAGCACCACACTAGTTACAGCCTACCAACTGGAAAATGACCCATTTACCCCTACTCATTGTTTTCTGTCCACTACCCAATCATCTATCCATGTTAGTAGAATAGAATAGAATAGAACAGAATAGATTAGAAATTTACAGCACGGAAGGAGGCCATTTCAGCCCATTGTGTCCGCGCCGGCCGACAAAGAGCTATCCAGCCTAATCCCACTTTCCAGCTCTTGGTCCATAACCTTGTCGGTTACGGCACTTCAAGTGCACATCCAAGCACTTTTTAATTGTGGTGATGATTTCTGCCTCTACCACCCTTTCAGGCAATGAGTTCCAGATCCCCACCACGCACTGGGTGAAAAAAATTCCCCTCAAATCCCCTCTAAATCTCCTACCAATTACTTTAAATCTATACCCCCTGGTCGTTGACACCTCTGCTAAGGGAAATAGGTCCTTCCTTTCCACACTTTCTAGGACCTTCATGATTTTATACATAAGATCTCCTCTCAGCCTCCTCTATTGCAAAGAAAACATACCCAACCTCTATAATCTTTCCTCATAGCCAACATTCTCCAGGCCAGGCAATATCCTCATAATTTCTCTGCTGTACCCTCTTTAGTGCATTCACATCTTTCCTGTAATGTGGTGACCAGAACTGCACACAGTACTCTAGCAGTGGCCTAACTAGTGTTCTATACAGTGCAAGAATAACCTCCCTGCTCTTGTGTTCTATGCCTCGGACAATAAAGGCAAGTATTCCGTTTGCCTTCTAATCCACCTTATCTACCTGGCCTGCTATCTTCAGGGATCTCTGGACATGCGCGCCAAGGTCCCGTTGTTCCTCTACACTTCTCAGTGTTCTACCATTTAATGTGTATTCCATTGCCTTGTTAGACCTCCCCAATTGCATTACCCCACACTCCTCCAGATTGAATTCCATTTGCCACTCTTCTGCCCACCTGACCAGTTCATTGATATCTTCCTGCAGTCTACAGCTTTCTTCTTCATTATCAACCACACAGCCAATTTTTGTATCATCTGCAAACTTCTTAAGCATTCTCCCTACATTCAAGTCTAAATCATTGATATAAATTACAAAAAGCAAGGGACCTAGTACTGATATCTGTGGAACCCCACTGGAAACAGCCTTCCAGTCACAAAACACCCATCTACCATTACCTTTTGCTTCCTGCCTCTGAGCCAATTTTGGATCCAACTTGCCACTTTGCTTTTGTGACCAGTCTGCCTTGTGGGAGCTTATCAGAAGCCTTGCCAAAATCCATAAAAACTGCATCAAATGCACTACCCTCCTTGTTACCTCCTCAGAAAATTCAATGAAGTTAGTCAGGCATGACCTCCCCTTAACAAATCCATGCTGACCGTCCTTCATTAATCCATGTCTTTCTAAATGAAGATTTATCCTGTCCCTCAGAATTTTTTCCAATAATGTTACCACCGCCGAGGTTAGGCTGACTGGCCTATAATTACTCGATCTATCTCTTTCACCCTTTTTAAAGAAGGGTACAATGTTAGCAGCTCTCCAGTCCTCCAGCACCACGCCTGTAGCCAGAGAGGATTGAAAAATGATAGTCAGAGCTTCTGCTATTTCCTCTTTGGCTTCTCTTAACAGCCTGGGATACATTTCATCCAGGCCTGGGATTTATCCACTTTCAAAGCAGCTAAGCACCTTAATACTTCCTCTCTCACTATTACCCCAAAACCCATGAGCATTGCAACCTTTTATGCGGCAGCTTATGTGGCACCCTTTGAAAATCCAAATATATAACATCCTTTAGCCACTCTGCTAGTTACATCCTCAAAAAGCTCAAATAAATTTGTTAAACACAATTTCCCTTTCATAAAACCATGTTGACTCTGCGTAATCATATTATGATTTTATAAGTGCCCTGTTACCATGTCCTTAATAATGGATTCCAACAATTTCCCAACAACTCACTGGCCTGTCGTTCCTTGTTTTCTCTCCTCTAATGTAAAGGAGTTCAGCTGAGAGCATTTTCATCAGTTATCCCTCTGAGTGAAGCAAATGTGATTTCAGTGAACAGTGCCCTACCGCCTGGATCTTGCTGTAGAATGGCAAGATTACATCAGTTGGAAATCTTTTCATTGGCACGGTCTTTCTAGGGCCCTCATCATTTTCTGTTTTATTATTGACTGACCAGTGCCTCTCTGAACTACTACTGCCCAGTAAATTGACCGTAAATTAGCAGCAGTCGTGAGCAGTGGAAGGTCGAGGATCGAGGCCTATAAAAGGCCAGGAGTTCAGGCAGTCAGAGCAGCAATCAGAGCAGCAGGAGGTCGAGGATCGAGGCCTATAAAAGTACAGGAATTTGGGCAGTCAGAGCAGCAATCAGAGCAGCAGGAGGTCGAGGATCGGGCCTATAAAAGGCCAGGAGTTCAGGCAGTCAGAGCAGCAATCAGAGCAGCAGGAGGTCGAGGATCGAGGCCTATAAAAGGCTAGGAGTTCAGGCAGTCAGAGCAGCAATCAGAGCAGCAGGAGGTCGAGGATCGAGGCCTATAAAAGGCCAGGAGTTCAGGCAGTCAGAGCAGCAATCAGAGCAGCAGGAGGTCGAGGATCGAGGCCTATAAAAGTACAGGGGTTCGGGCAGTTGGAGCAGTCAGCTGGTGCAGGGACAAAAGTAAACAAAGAAGTAATAAGAAATCGAAGTGTAACATCACAGCCAAGCAGATAAGTGATTAGTTGGTGGATTGGTAAGTATTTAATATTTTTCCTTTTCTTTTTATTTCCTTATCAGTAGGTAACATTTGGCATTGTTGCCAAATTAAGTTAATTTAAGGGTTAAGTCATGGCAGGAGAGCCCATCCAGTGTCATGCTACTCCTGTGCTATATGTGAAGTCAGGGACGCTTCCAGTGTCCCTGACTACTATGTGTACAGGAAATGTGTCCAGCTGCAGCTCCTGACAGACCGCATTGCAGCACTGGAGCTGCGCATGGACTCACTGTGGAGCATCCGCGATGCTGAGGATGTTGTGAATAGCACGTTTAGTGATTTGGTCACACCACAGGTAAAGGTTACACAGGCAGATAGGGAATGGTTGGCCAACAGGAAGAGCAGTGGAAAGAAGGTAGCGCAGAGGTCCCCTGCGGTCATCTCCCTCCAAAACAGATATACCGTTTTGGGTACTGTTGGGGGAGATGACTCATCAGGGGAAGGCAGCAGCAGCCAAGTTCATAGTACCATGGGTGTCTCTGCTGGACAGGAGGGCAGGAAAAAGAGTGGGAGAGCTATAGTGGGAGGGGATTCTATTGCAAGGGGAATAGATTGGCGCTTCTGCGGCCGCAATCGAGACCCCAGGTTGCTATGTTGCCTCCCTGGTGCAAAAGTCAAGGATGTCTCAGAGCGGCTGCAGGGCATTCTGGAAGGGGAGGGTGAACAGCCAGTTGCCATTGTACATATAGGTACCAACGACATAGGTAAAAAACGGGATGAGGTTCTACAAGCTGAATTTAGGGAGCTACGAGTTAAATTAAAAAGTAGGACCTCAAAAGTTAGTAATCACAAAGTTGCTACCAGTGCTACATGTTGGTCAGAGTAGAAATAGCAGGATAGTTAAGATGAATACATGGCTTGAGGAATGGTGCAAGAGGGAGGGATTCAAATTCCTGGGACATTGGAACCGGTTCTGGGTAGGTGGGACCAGTACAAATCTGACAGTCTGACCTGGGCAGGACCGGAACCAATGTCCTAGGGGGAGTGTTTACTAGTGCTGTTGGGGAGGGTTTAAACTAATATGGCAGGAGGATGAGAATCTATGCAGGGAGAGAGAGAGAAGTAAAATGGGGGTAGAAGCAAAAGGTAAAAAGGAGAAAAGGAAAAGTGGAGGGCAGAAAACTCAAAGACATAAATCAAAAAGGGCCACATGACAACATAATTCTACAAGGACAAAGAATGTTAAAAAAAAAAAGCCTGAAGGCTCTATGTCTCAATGTGAGGATCATTCGTAATAAGGTGGATGAATTTACTGTGCAGATAGCTGTTAACGGATGTGATGTAATTGGGATTATGGAGACATGGCTCCAGGGTGACCAAGGCTGGGAACTCAACATCCAGGGGTATTCAATATTCAGGAGGGATAGACAGAAAGGAAAAGGAGGTGGGGCAGCGCTGCTGGTTAAAGAGGAGATTAACACAAGAGTAAGGAAGGACATTAGCTTGGATGATGTGGATTCTGTATAGGTAGAGCTGCAGAAAACCAATTGCCAGAAAACGCTAGTGGGAGTTGTGTACAGACCACCAAACAGTAGTAGTGAGGTTGGGGATGGCATCAAACCGGAAATTAGGGATGCATGCAATAAAGGTACAGCAGTTATCATGGGTGACTTTAATCTGAATACAGATTGGGCCAACCAAACTGGTAGCAATATGGTGGAGGACGATTTCCTGGAGTGTATAAGGGATGGTTTTCTAGACCAATATGTCGAGGAACCAACTAGAGAGCTGACCATCCTTGACTGGGTGTTATGTAACGAGGGAGGATTAATTAGCAATCTTGTTGTGTGAGGCCCCTTGGGGAAGAGTGACAATAACATGGTAGAATTTTCATTAAGATGGAGAGTGACACAGTTAATTCAGAGACTAGAGTCCTGAAATTAAAGAAAGGTAACTTTGATGATATGAGATGTGAATTGGCTAGGATAGACTGGCAAATGATACTTAAAGGGTTGACGGTGGATAGGCAATGGCAAACATTTAAAGATCACATGGATGAACTTCAACAATTGTACATCCCTGTCTGGAGTAAAAACAAAACGGGGAAGGTGGCTCAACCGTGGCTAACAAGGGGAATTAGGGATAGTGTTAAATCCAAGGAAGAGGCATATAAATTGGCCAGAAAAGTAGCAAACCTGAGGACTGGGAGAAATTTAGAATTAAACAGAGGAGGACAAAGGGTTAAATTAGGAGAGGGAAAAGATAGTATGAGAGTAAGCTTGCAAAGAACATAAAACCTGACTGCAAAAGCTTCGATAGATATGTGAAGAGTAAAAGATTAGCGAAGACATATGTAGGTCCCTTGCAGTCAGAATCAGGTGAATTTATAATGGGGAACAAAGAAATGGCAGACTAATTGAAGAAATACTTTGGTTCCGTCTTCACTAAGGAAGACACAAATAACCTTTCAGAAATACTAGGGGACCAAAGGGAAAACAGGGAATTATAGACCGGTTAGCCTGACATCGGTAGTGGAGAAAATGTTGGAATCAATTATTAAGAATGAAATAGCAGCGCATTTGGAAAGCAGTGACAGGATCGGTCCAAGTCAGCATGGATTTATGAAAGGGAATACATGCTTGACAAATCTTCTAGAATTTTTTGAGGATGTAACTCGTCGAGTGGATAAGGGAGAACCAGTGGATGTGGTGTATTTGGACTTCCAAAAGGCTTTTGACAAGGTCCCACACAAGAGGTTAGTGTTCAAAATTAAAGCAGATGGTATTGAGGGTAATGTATTGACGTGGATAGAGAACTGGTTGGCAGACAGGAAGCAAAGAGTAGGAATAAACGGGTTCTTTTCAGAATGGCAGGCAGTGACTAGTGGGGTACCGCAAGGTTCAGTGCTGGGAGCCCAGCTCTTTACAATATACATTAATGATTTGGATGAAGGAATTGAATGTAAGATCTCCAAGTTTGCAGATGACACTAAGCTGGGTGGCAGAATGAGCTGTGAGGAGGATGCTATGAGGCTGCAGAGTGACTTGGACAGGTTAGGTGAGTGGGCAAATGCATGGCAGATGCAGTATAATGTAGATAAATGTGAGGTTATCTAGTATGGTGGCAAAAACAGGAAGGCAGAATATTATCTGAATAATGACAGATTAGGAAAAGGGAAGGTGCAACGAGACCTGGGTGTCATGGTACATCAGTCATTGAAAGTTGGCATGCAGGTACAGTAGGCGGTAAAGAAGGCAAATGGCATGTTGGCCTTCATAGCGAGAGGATTTGACTATAGGAGCAGGGAGGTCTTACTGCCGTAGTACAGGGCCTTGGTGAGGCCACACCTTGAATATTGTGTACAGTTTTGGTCTCCTAATCTGAGGAAGGACATTCTTGCTATTGAGGGAGTGCAGCGAAGGTTCACCAGACTGATTCACATGGTGGCAGGACTGACATATGAAGAAAGACTGGATCGACTGGGCTTATATTCTCTGGAATTTAGAAGAATGAGAGGGGTTCTCATAGAAACATATAAAATTCTGACGGGACTGGACAGGTTAGATGCAGGAAGAATGTTCCCGATGTTGGGGAAGTCCAGAACCAGGGGTCACAGTCGAAGGATAAGGGGTAAGCCATTTTGGACCGAGATGAGGAGAAACTTCTTCACTCAGAGAACTGTGAACCTGTGGAATTCTCTACCACAGAAAGTTGTTGAGGCCAGTTCGTTAGATATATTCAAAAGGGAGTTACGGCTAAAAAGGGAGATGTGGCCCTTACGGCTAAAGAAATGAGGGGTATGGAGAGAAAGCAGGAATGGGGTACTGAAGTTGCAAAAATGATCAGCCATGATCATATTGAATGGTGGTGCAGGCTCGAAGGGCCGAATGGCCTACTCCTGCTCCTCTTTTCTATGTTTCTATGTGATCAGCTCCATGCACTTTGCAACACTTTTATTGGTTAACTGCACGGCAATGGGGAAAGTGCAGGGGAGGAGGACTAATTGGATCGCTCTTTCAAAGAGACAGTACAAGCACTATGTACCGAATGGCCTCTTCTGTGCTGTATGATTCTACGAATTGGCTATCAGCTGCTAAATGGAAGAACATTGAAGGATTAACATTGCAGAACTAAGTACATGGACAGCAGGGGACAGCAGAACAAGGATGAACACAAAGAGGTTCGGAGAGAAGTGAATAAAAACAATTAGGAACTATGAAATTAAATTATCAAGGAACATAAAACAAAATAGTAAATTATCCTACAGGCACATCAATACAAGAAGGAAAGTCGGGATGGGAATAGGGCCACAAAGGTATGGACAGGATACAAACACAGGCAGTATTAGCGAAATTGCAGAAATATTAAATAATTAGTCATTTAGTATTTACCAGGGAGAGAGATCAGGTGGACATGATTTCAGAATATGAGATTGGAAATTATACAACTGCACTTAATGTAAAAACAGGAGAAGTATTAAATAAACTAATCAAACACAAAAAGGATAATACCCCTGGTCCGGACGGTTTACAGCCATACATTTTAAAATAATCTAGGGAAGAAATAGCAGAGGCATTATTAGATATATTTAATAATTTGATAGAAAAAGTTATAGTGCCAGAGGACTGGAGGTAGCTAATGTAATATCTACATTTAAGAAGGAAGATAGAACATGTCCGGGAAACTATAGACCAGCCAACTTAACATGAGTGATAGGAAAGATAATGGAATCCTTACGAAAGGAGAAAATAGAAAAACATCTAGAAACCAAAAATGTAATAATGAATAGCCAGCATGGATTTCAAAAGGGAAAGTCTTCCTTGACCAATCTGATTGAATTCTGATTAAAGAAGTAACAGAGAGAAGTAATAGACAAAGGTTAATGCAGCAGATGTAATCTATCTAGATTTGCAAAAGGCCTTCAATAAGGTGCCACAAAAGAGACGAATGAATAATGCCAGAGCACGCCGAGTCAGGGGACACATAGCAGAAGGGGTAGCTAGCTGGCTTCAAGACAGAAAGCAGAGAGTAGGGTAAAGGGTAGTTACTCAGTGGCAAAAGGTGGAAAGTGGGGTCCCAAACGGATCAGTGCTGGGACCGACCACTGTTATTCACAATTTATATTAACAATTTAGACATTGGAACTAAAAACACAAGGGCTGAAATTGCCCCTTTTTAGAAATATAGAAACATAGAAAATAGGTGCAGGAGTAGGCCATTCGGCCCTTCAAGCCTGCACTGCCATTCAATGAGTTCATGGCTGAACATGCAACTTCAGTACCCCATTCCTGCTTTCTCGCCATACCGCTTGATCCCCCTAGTAGTAAGGACTACATTTAACTCCTTTTTGAATATATTTAGTGAATTGGCCTTTCTGTGGTAGAGAATTCCACAGGTTCACCACTCTCTGGGTGAAGAAGTTTCTCCTCAGCTCGGTCCTAAATGGCTTACCCCTTTTCCTTAGACTGTGACCCATGGTTCTTGGCTTCCCCAACATTGGGAACATTCTTCCTGCATCTAAACTGTCTAAACGCGTCATAATTTTAAACGTTTCACTGAGATCCCCTCTCATTCTTCTGAACTCCAGTGAATACAAGCCCAGTTGATCCAGTCTTTGTTGATATGTCAGTCTCGCCATCCCGGGAACCAGTCTGGTGAAACTTCGCTGCACTCCCTCAACAGCAAGAATGTCCTTCCTCAAGTTAGGAGACCAAAACTGTGCACAATATTCCAGGTGTGGCCTCACCAAGGCCCTGTACAACTATAGTAACACCTCCCTGCCCCTGTACTCAAATCCCCTCGCTATGAAGGCCAACATGCCATTTGCTTTTTTAACCGCCTGCTGTACCTGCATGCCAACCTTCAATGACTGATGTACCATGACACCCAGGTCTCGTTGCACCTCCCCTTTTCCTAATCTGTAACCATTCAGATAATAGTCTGTCTCTCTGTTTTTACCACCAAAGTGGATAACCTCACATTTATCCACATTATACTGCATCTGCCATGCATTTGCCCACTCACCTAACCTATCCAAGTCACTCTGCAGCCTCATAGCATCCTCCTCGCAGCTCACATTGCCACTCAACTTAGTGTCATCCGCAAATTTGGAGATACTACATTTAATCCCCTCGTCTAAATCATTAATGTACAATGTAAACAGCTGGGGCCCCAGCACAGAACCTTGCGGTACCCCACTAGTCACTGCCTGCCATTCTGAAAAGTACCCATTTACTCCTACTCTTTGCTTCCTGTCTGCCAACCATTTCTCAATCCACGTCAGCACACTACCCCCAATCCCATGTGCTTTAACTTTGCACATTAATCTCTTGTGTGGGACCTTGTCGAAAGCCTTCTGAAAGTCCAAATATACCACATCAACTGGTTCTCCCTTGTCCACTCTACTGGAAACATCCTCAAAAAATTCCAGAAGATTTGTCAAGCATGATTTCCCTTTCACAAATCCATGCTGACTTGGACCTATCATGTCACCTCTTTCCAAATGGCTGCTATGACATCCTTAATAATTGATTCCATCATTTTACCCACTACCGATGTCAAGCTGACTGGTCTATAATTCCCTGTTTTCTCTCTTCCTCCTTTTTTAAAAAGTGGGGTTACATTGGCTACCCTCCACTTGATAGGAACTGATCCAGAGTCAATGGAATGTTGGAAAATGACTGTCAATGCATCCGCTATTTCCAAGGCCACCTCCTTAAGTACTCTGGGATGCAGACCATCAGGCCCTGGGGAATAATTAGCCTTCAATCCCATCAATTTCTCCAACACAATTTCCCGACTGATAAGGATTTCCCTCAGTTCCTCCTTCTTACTAGACCCTCTGACCCATTTTATATCCGGAAGGTTGTTTGTGTCCTCCTTAGTGAATACCGAACCAAAGTACTTGTTCAATTGGTCTGCCATTTCTTTGTTCCCCATTATGACTTCCCCTGATTCTGACTGTAGGGGACCTACGTTTGTCTTTACTAACCTTTTTCTCTTTACATATCTATAGAAGCTTTTGCAGTCCGTCTTAATGATCCCTGCAAGCTTCCTCTCGCACTCTATTTTCCCTGCCCTAATCAAACCCTTTGTCCTCCTCTGCTGAGTTCTAAATTTCTCCCAGTCCCCGGGTTCGCTGCTATTTCTGGCCAATTTGTATGCCACTTCCTTGGCTTTAATACTTTCCCTGATTTCCCTTGATAGCCACGGTTGAGCCACCTTCCCTTTTTTATTTTTACGCCAGACAGGGATGTACAATTGTTGTAGTTCATCCATGCGGTCTCTAAATGTCTGCCATTGCCCATCCACTGTCAATCCCTTAAGTATCATTCGCCAATCTATCCTAGCCAATTCACGCCTCATACCTTCAAAGTTACCCTTCTTTAAGTTCTGGACCATGATTTCTGAATTAACTGTTTCATTCTCCATCCTAATGTAGAATTCCACCATATTATGGTCACTCTTCCCCAAGGGGCCTCGCACAACGAGATTGCTAATTAATCCTCTCTCATTACACAACACCCAGTCTAAGATGGCCTCCCCCCAGTTGGTTCCTTGACATATTGGTCTGGAAAACCATCCCTTATGCACTCCAGGAAATCCTCCTCCACCGTATTGCTTCCAGTTTGGTTAGCCCAATCTATTTGCATATTAAAGTCACCCATGATAACTGCTGCACCTTTATTGCATGCACCCCTAATTTCCTATTTGATGCCCTCCCCAACGTCACTACTGCTGTTTGGAGGTCTGTACACAACTCCCACTAACATATTTTGCCCTTTGGTGTTCTGTAGCTCTACCCATATAGATTCCACATCATCCACGCTAATGTCCTTCCCACCAATTGCATTAATCTCCTCTTTAACCAGCAATGCTACTCCTTTTCCTTTTATTCTATCCTTCCTGAATGTTGAATACCCTTGGACGTTGAGTTCCCAGCCTGGTCATCCTGGAGCCATGTCTCTGTAATCCCAATGACATCATATCTGTTAACATCTATTTGCACAGTTAATTCATCCATCTTTTTACAGATACTCCTTGCATTAAGACACAGAGCCTTCAGGCTTGTCTTTTTAACATAGCTTGTCCCTTTAGAATTTTGCTGTAATGTGGCCGTTTTTGTTTTTTGCCTTGGGATTCTCTGCCCTCCACTTTTACTATTCTCCTTTCTATCTTTTGCCTCTGTCTCCCTTTTATTTCCCTCTGCCTCCCTGCATAGGTTCCCATCCCCCTGCCATATTAGTTTAACTCCTCCCCAACAGCACTCGCAAATACTCCCTCTCGGACATTGGTTCCGCTCCTGCCCAGGTGTAGACCATCCGGTTTGTACTGGTCTCACCTCCCCCAGAACCGGTTCCAATGCCCCAGGAATTTGAATCGCTCCCTTCTGCACCACTCCTCAAGCCACGTATTCATCTGAGCTATCCTGCGATTCCTATTCTGACTAGCACATGGCACTGGTAGCAATCCTGAGATTACTATTTTTGAGGTCCTACTTTTTAATTTAGCTCCCTAAATTCGTCTCATAGGACCTCATCCCATTTTTTACCTGTATCGTTGTTACCTATGTGTGCAACGACAACTGGCTGTTCACCCTCCCTTATCAGAATGGACTGCACCCGCTCCGAGACATCCTTGACCCTTGCACCAGGGAGGCAATATACCATCCTGGTGTCTCGGTTGCGGCCGCAGAAATGCCTATCTATTCCCCTTACAATTTAATCGCCTATCACTATAGCTCTCCCACTCTTTTTCCTGCCCTCCTGTGCAGCAGAGCCACCCACGGTGCCATGAACTTGGCTGCTGCTGCTCTCCCCTGATGAGTCATCCCCCTCAACAGTACCCAAAGCGGTGTATCTGTTTTGCAGGGGGATGACCGCAGGGGACCTCTGCACTACCTTCCTTACACTGCTCTTCCTGTTGGTCACCCATTTACTATCTGGCTGAGTACCCTTTACCTGCGGTGTGACCAACTCATTAAACATGCTATTCACGCCATTCTCAGCATCATGGATGCCTCAGAGTGAATCCATCCGCAGCTCCAGTGCCGCAATGCGGTCTGTCAGGAGCTGCAGGTGGATGCACTTCCCGCATATGTAGCCGTCAGGGACAGCGGAAGCGTCCCTGACTTCCCACCTCGTACAGGAGGAGCATAACACATGTACGAGCTCGCCTGCCATGACTTAACCCTTAGATACACTTAAGTTGGCAACAACAATGCTAAATGTGACTTACTGATAAAGAAAGAAAAAGAAAAGTTCCTCACCAATCACCAGCCAATCACTTACCCCCTTGGCTGTGACGTCACCTTTCGATTTCTTTCTATCTTTTTTGCCTCCTCCTTGTAGCTGCACAAGCTGGCCTCTCCACACACCTCCCGACTCTCTCCACGCACCTGGGACTCCCGAGCCTCCTCCGACGCGTTGGGCCTTTTTTATAGGCCTCAGCGACACACCTCCCGACTCTCTCCGCGCACCTGGGACACCCCATTTACAGCCCCATTAAAGCCTCCAGGGGTGTTAATGATTTATCGCCCGGGGGCAAGCGGCAGAAGCGATCCGCTCTGAATTGCCCCCGGGATGCCGCGGGTGAAAACCGCTTTGCACTGTGCCCCTTAATTTTCACCCTGGTTAGGGGTGCGCATCGCGATGATGCTATCGCCGTGCGTGCCGACCCCTTTGCGCCCGGTGGGGGAAATTTCCCCGCGGCATGTGAAATTGGCGTGGGCCGATGCCAAATGCAGCTGGGCAGGTCGTGAAGCTGCCGTGGTTGCGGCACCCCGGCCACCCTTAAAGGGGAGGGCCTTGCGCTGCGGCCAGCATCTTTTTTTTTTTGTCGGCCGATTTTGCAGTCGGCCTGACAATGGCTGCCGTTGGTTTGGCCCAGTTGGCCCAGTGGGCGCCAGGAAAGCGGCTGCAGAGTTCGCAGCAGCCTTCCCCTTTAAAAGAAGGGGAGGGACTTTGCGACGTCATCAGCGCCGCGCTGACACGGTCAGCACAGCGCTGAGCCTCGCGCCGCACTACCACCCCACGCAGGCGAATCACGCGTCGGATACCGCCCCGCATATTTTTTTGAGACAAAGACCCCAATGCAGTGACATTTCGCGGCCCATCTCGCCGGGTGCTAAATATTCATTTAATTTCAATTGTGCTCCCTAAAAGGGGCGCGGTGCATTTTCAACCCACTATTTCTACAGTTGCAGATGACACCAAATTGGGCGGGCGGATATTCAACACTGAGAAGGACTGCAACGAATTAATAAACTTGCAGAATGGGCAAATAAATGGCAAGTGAAATTCAACACAGGCAAGTGTGGGTTACCACATTTTGGTCGGCAAAATAAGGAGGTCACATATTACTTGGAAAACAAGAATCTAATTGGTGTAGAGGAACAAAGGGATCTTTGGAGTACAGATACACAAATCATTGAAAGTAATGGCCGAGAAATCCCAGTTGAGGTCTTCCCGTGGGCAAATAACTGAAAATAGGAAAAGAAATTCGCACTTACCTGTTCCTGCTGCGCCCACTCAAGATCCCGGTCCTGAGGCCTCCACTGACTTCACCTCGCAGTGCGTGCACGTTGGGACGTCTGCAAGCTGGAGCTGGAGTCACATGGCTCTGGGCAGCCAATCAAGGTACAGTATTTTCTCATTCATAATAATGGGAACTCTGTAAGTTGGAGTTCCCATTGTTATGAATTTGAACCCCCCCCCCACCCCAAACACCCAAATCACTAATAAAAAATAGAAAATATACACAACATATTTCACATTCATTTAAATTAAAGTTATTAATGTCTTATAAAAAAAATATTTATCCGATTTTTAAAAAAGTATTTTTAATTATAGTTTTAAATAAATTTACCGTAGTGGGCAGAGTTTTTAACAATAAAATGTGTTCATTTAATCTAATGTTCATCATCATCATCATCATCATCATTGGCAGTCCCTCGGGGTTAAGGATGACCCCGTGTTTATGTATGTATTGTGTTTATGTATGTATTGTGTTTATGTATGTTTTTAAAAACTTGCACCTGTAAAAGTAGACTATGCGCCTGCTTTTATCAGGCGCAAGAATTTTGAGGACATTTGCTGGGCAAGATATGCGTAAATCCCACAATCTTGCCCAAGCACATGTCCTCGCTCCCGACTTGCAGATGATCTGTCAAGCTGACAGATCGGAAAAGCCGGTTTTTAGCGCATGCACATTGCACGCTGAAAACTGCCTTCCCGGGTCCATTGAAACTTCGTACGGGCCCGGAAGGCCGGGATTTCTGCCCCATTGACACAGGTTAACAAGGCCATAAAAGGCCCGAGGGTTTAATTTTAATGGGATAGAATTGAAAAGTAGTGAAGTTATGCTAAACCTGTATCGAACCTTAGTTAGACCTCACTTGGAGTACTGCGTGCAGTTCTGGTCGCCATATTATAAAAAGGATATAGAGGCACTGGAGAGGATGCAGAGAAGATTTACAAGGATGATACCAGAAATGCGAGGGTATACATATCAGGAAAGGATGAACAGGATGGGTCTCTTTTCTCTTTAAAAGAGAAGGCTGAGGGGTGACCTAATTATAGTCTTTAAAATTCTGAAACGTTTTGATAAAGTAGACACAGAGAGTGTTTCCACTTATGGTGAAGAGCAAAACTAGAGGCCATCAATGTAAGGTAGTCACCAAGAAATCAAATAAGGAATTCAGAAGAAACCTCTTTACCCAGAGAGTAGTGAGAATGTGAAACTTGCTACTAAAGGGAGTGGTTGAAGTGAATAGTATAGATGCATTTAAGGGGAGGCTGGACAAGCGTATGAAGGAGAAGGAGGAGGCTTGTGTGGAACAGAAACACCAGCATGGACTGTTTGGGCCGAATGGCCTGTTTCTGTGCTGTGTGATTCTATGATTCCATATACAACTTTCAAGTTCACTGATCGTTGCTGTGCAAACACATTGCAGCAGCCGTTGTTTACACGCCGAGATCCCGTAAACAGCAATGAGATGGGGGTTACAGGATGTTACAGCATAGCCACAGGCCACTCGGCCTATCGACCTTATGCTGTGTGGGCGATCAACCCGTCAATCAGTTTTTCTGATGCCGCTGGTTGATGAAGGAGCGTCGGGAGAACTCCCTGCTCTTCTTCAAATAGTGTCTGGGGATCGCTTAACATTCATGTGAACAGGCAGAAAGCTCCGGTGAAAGCAATCAGCAGCTTGCCCGTGTTTAAAGGAAGGATTAATTCATTTTTTTTTGCATTTTATCTTCCGCTTTACAAGCTCTTTATTTTTCCGCAAAAAATGAAAGCAGGGCCTTTTAATGGTAATAAGTACCCGGTTTGCTTAAATCCTTTGAGAGCCATCACATTGAATTTCCCTTCAAAATCCAGCAGAGGATTGTTAGACCTGCGTGAACAGAAGGGGCAGTCAAAACAATTATGATAATGCAGAGCATATAATCTGTACAGTGAGATATCTGGGAAGTAAAGTGTAGTAGTCAGCTGCACAATGTACTGTGAAATGTCAGAGAAGCAGCCCAAGGGACCCGTTGAACAAAAAGCTATCTGAGGTGAAGCAAGGGTTCTGTGCATGACATTTGTGTAGAAGACTGGCTGGTTTCAATTTGTCTGTACTTAACAGCTGAGGTTTTGCAAGAGTGAAGGTGACGGAGACTGTGTAGATATTAACAGGTGATTTCATATCTGAGAGGGAAGGGGTGGGAGAAATGTAATGTTTAAACTGCGATATTAAGCTAATGGTTATGTGCGTGCACTGTGGTGGGGCAGGGGGGCGGGCGATGTATTTTCTAAGTGTTCCGTTCACATATTTTTCATCTCCCTTTTGCTGTACTGCCATCCTTCGGTGCTGCAGCCGACTAGCCGTTCTCTCTGCATGAGCCTCAGCAGAGATTGTTGTCAGGCTATTCAACTGCATGGGGCTTCACAGCCACGCTACATCCTGCTCTCACCCAACAACTGCTTTCCAACAGGAATGTCCATATAGTGATTGGGGCAGCAGGAGACCTGGCTAAAAAGAATTTGTAAACACTATTGTAAAGTTAAATACTCCACAAGCAGTAATGTGATAATGGCCAGATAATCTGTTTCAGTGATGTTGGTTGAGAGATAACTGTTAGTCCGGGCACCGGAGAGAAGCCCTGCTTTTCTTCGGAATAGTGCCGTGGGATCTTTTACATACACCTGAGAGAGCAGACAGGGCCTTGGTTTAAGATCTCAACTGAAAGACGCCACCTCTGACAATGCAGCACTTCCACAATTACCACACTGAAGTGCTAGCTTAGATTATGCAATTAATTTTCTGGAGCGAGACTTGACCCACAACCTTCTGACTCAGAGGCGAGAGTGTTACCCACTGAGCCATGGCTAACACCCAGTCTATGCCCAGGCGTTAATGAAGTCTAAATCTGGCTTGATGAATTGTCTTACATCAATCAGTTCTCAACATATCAGCATTTACACGACTAACCTCCCATCGGGATCTGCACAAGTGGAAAAATTAGCTCTTTCTGACCCATTATTGAAGAAGAATCCAGACAGAAAAGTCATAAACTAACAATTATTTATTCATCCTAGAAACATAGTTAGCACTCACAGCACTTGAACTTAAAAATTGGGTATACAAATAATTTGTAGCTCGGTTTAATTGATGAAATAAATAAGAGGTTGCAAAGGCAGTTCAGTTATGACACAGTAATTGAGCAATAACCACTCGCTGATTATAAATTTACAGATGTGATCAGGGTCTGACATTGATATAAATTGGGGATAATAATTGAGATTAGACTCCCTTGGGACAAGTGAAGAGCATTAGATAACTAGTCTATTGAATAGACTGAACATGTCAAAAAGAAAAGAACGATTTGCATTTATACAGCGCCTTTCATGACCACCGGATGTCCCAAAGTGATTTGCAGCCAATGATGTACTTTTGGAGTGCAGTCGCTGTTGTCATGGAGGAGTTGTCGTTAACAATGCTTCCAGAACTGAAACAACCTTGTCCCCATGGGCTGAGGTGGATGGACTGGTTGCCTCCTCTTCCTTTGTGAGGATGGTGTGAGCTTTCTGAGATGTCAGAATGATGAATCTTCACCTGTAGGGGAGCTAACCATTCCTACTGGAATGTCTCCTGGCTAAATTCACCTTACATGCTGTTAGCTGTATCTGGACTAGCTGTCTCAAATCTCACCTCCCGAGATCTCAGGGAGACTTGTACATCTAAGTGACCCACTTACATCTGCTTGTATCTGGCTGGTGTAGCTGTACAATCTGAACCTCTGTAACCATTTGTCTCTCTTTATCCCTGGTCTGGATGGATTCCATCTGCACACCTTGATCGACGTTAGGAAAGCAGAGGCACTATTACATATATATAAAAAAATCACGAGAAAAGGGAATAGTGCCAGAGGACTGGAGGACAGCTAATGTGATTTATATATATAAAAAGGGAGATAGAACAAGTCCAGGGAAATATAGACCAATTAGCTTAATGTCGGTGGCAGGAATATTATGGAATCCTTAATCAAAGATGGAATAGAAAAACATCAGAAACTGAAAATATAACAAGGAGCATCAAGACAAATTCCAAAAGGGAAAGTCATGCTTGACTAACCTTATTGAATTATTTGAAGAAATAACAGATAGGTAGATAAGGGTAATGCTGCAGACGTTATATAATTGGATTTCCAAATATCCTTCGATAAGGTATCATAGAATCAGAGAAATTTACAGCACGGAAGGAGGCCATTTCGGCATTGTGTCTGTGCCGGCTAACAAAGAGCTATCCAGCCGAATCCCACTTTCCAGCTCTTGGTCCGTAGCCCTTTATGTAATGGCACTTCAAGTGCACATCCTTGAAGTGCCGTGCCGCATAGTAGACTCACAACTCTGGGGTCGGAGAGGCAGCGGGACTTCGAGCGCGACGTCGAGGAGGCGGCCTATGAAAGTCCGGGGTCGGAGAGGCAGCGGGACTTCGAGCAGGGACATCGAGGAGACGGCCTATAAAAAACCGGGGTCGGAGAGGCAGCGGGACTTCGAGCGAGATGTCAAGGAGGCGGCCTATAAAAGTCCGGGGTCGGAGAGGCAGCGGGACTTCGAGCAGGGACATCGAGGAGACGGCCTATAAAAAACAGGGGTCGGAGAGGCGTGCTTGTGCAGATACAGCAGGGAGGCAAAAAAAAAGTAGAAAGAAATCGAAAGGTGATGTCACAGCCAAGGGGGTAAGTGATTGGCTGGTGATTGGTAAGTCGTTTTTTCTTTTTCTTTTCTTTATTAGTAAGTAACATTTAGCATTGTTGTTGCCAAATTAAGTTCATCTAGGGGTTAAGTCATGGCAGGAGAGCTTGGACAGGTGTTATGCTCCTCCTGTACTATGTGGGAAGTCAGGGACGCTTCCAGTGTCTCTGACGACTACATGTGAGGGAAGTGCATCCGCCTGCAGCACCTGACAGACCGCATTGCGCCATTGCAGCTGCGGGTGGATTCATTCTGGAGCATGCACGATGCTGAGGATATCGTGACTAGCACGTTTAGCGAGTTGATCTCACCGCAGGTAAAGGGTACACAGGAATGGGTGACCAACAGGAAGAGCAGTGGTAGGAAGGTAGTGCAGGGGTCCCCTGCAGTCATCCCCTTGCAAAACAGATACACTGGTTTGGGTACTGTTGAGGGGGATGACTCATCAGGGGAGGGCAGCAGCAGCCAAGTCCATGGCACCATGGGTGGCTCTGCTGCACAGGAGGGCAGGAAGAAGAGTGGGAGAGCTATAGAGATAAGGGATTCAATTGTAAGGGGAATAGATAGGCGTTTCTGCGGCGGCAACCAAGACTACACGATGGTATGTTGTCTCCCTGGTGCAAGAGTCAAAGATGTCTCAGTGCGGGTGCAGGACATTCTGAAAAGGGAGGGTGAACAGCCAGTAGTCATGGGGCATATAGGTACCAATGATACAGGTAAAAAACAGGATGAGGTCCTACGAGACGAATTTAGGGAGCTAGGAGCTAAATTAAAAAGTAGGACCACAAAAGTAGTAATCTCAGGACTGCTACCAGTGCCACGTGCTAGTCAGAGTAGGAATCACA